>NC_051176.1:71725877-72325877 GCF_013339695.2 Rhipicephalus sanguineus | reverse complement strand
GCAGCAATAAAGTAGAAGTCCGACATTGATTTGTTACGTTGAGGAAATAGATAAATAGTATTGAGAGTGCTGTGCAAGAAATAGTGCTGTAACTGTAGCATATTTTTCAAAAAATGGTGACTTCTGAGCCACGATCAGGCCTAACCGTGTAACTAGCGCTTCTTCTTGGATATCCATTCCCAAATACTGACGGTTGACTTGTTTTTAATATATATATTTCAAATGCACAAAGATCAAGTTTTTCAATGATATATAAATCAACTATATAAAACAAGGAGAACAGCCGCCGCGTCAGTTGAAAAAGTGGCAAAAACGATGTGTTCATGCCGCCGTGAAGCGGGGGACAGACGGTCCGATTTTCCATGCGATCCGACGGCCGACGCCGCGGTGGGGGAGAGGGAATGGTGGCTGTACGACGCTATGAAAGGTCACCATTCCGGTTTCCCCTCCGCCGTGTCGGACGTCGAATCGCATGAAAAATCGCACCGTCTGTCTCGCCCTTGAAGCATTTCGTAGTTTTCGTCGTCTTCACTCGTAACGCACTTCCATTCCACTAACTCTGTAGCACTGGCAGGTGCATAATGAAGAGCGCACCCGCACTATAGTGCACTAGAATATTCTAGTACACTATACCCGCACTTCAAAAGTCAACGTCCGCTTGACGACGTAGGGCTTAGAGGCTGAAGACGGGCACTTCGGATGACCCTTTTTGGGAAATTGACGGTTGACTCCACTTAGTCGCACCTGGGCGGAATAAGGCCGGACTGCTGAGGAGACTTGCATGGTGTCGGAGAGGAGACGCCGCAGGTGCGCGGAGCGCTAAAGTATCCCCATCCATTCCGGAATGTTCTCAGCCACTAAGAACATTCCAAAATGCCGCGAAAAAAATATGCCGCGCAAGAATAACAACAACAACAAAAAAAAAAAACGCGACAGGGTTTCACCGGGGGGGGGGGGGGCTGAGCCCCTTGCTTCTGCTGACAGGGGGGGCTCTAGCCCACCCTGCCCCCCCGCTTCCGGAGCCACTGAGCCTTACAGTGCTGTCTGCGAACATGCCCGACCCTCTTCCCTGGTTTTTTTTTCTTTAAACAAAAAATTGTCTTTTGCGGTTCAGATGCCGTAGAAATGTACCTCATTACCGCGCCGCGAGTGTGCCGCTTTTTCCGTCGGTTTATAGCCGGCAATGTTCCTACCGGCTCACTCGTGCTCGTGGTGTTTTTTTTTTTTTTTTCGTTTGTCTCAGACTGTGAAACGTAATTATTGCATTCTGGTATTTATTGTCATTAGATATACCTCTATCTAATCATCAGGGAGCATGACGGGCTTCATGCGCCCACCCTTCCGCAAAATGTGTGCTGTGAGTGCACAGCTGAGCGATGCCGCTACAAAGTTATCTGCCAGAACTGGTACGGCAGCGTGCCCATGATACTTAGCAAGGCGAAGTACACGCCATATGGGCGCTGTTTTTTTTTTTCCTCGCAGTGACAATTTGTCACACAGTCCATTGCTAAGTTGAGAGCAATTTAATGAATCTTTTTATGTGTCACGCGAAAGTGAAAATGTCACATGCATCCCTCGTCCCATGCGCCGGAGCGGTCACCTGCCTTTTAGGTGGTGACGATAGGCGGTTAGCCGATTCTGCTGCGCAAAAGTTCAGTGTGCATTTCCTAGCGCATGCTGCATTTTGATCATGCCACTGCATCATAAGGTTAACGTCACGGTAGCAGCGACAGAATCGGCGAGATCCCGACACTTGGCACGTGATGTGTTCTTTTTTCCTTTTGTCTCGAGGGAGGCAAACGATGGTGATGTGCGAGCGCAATAAGCGCAATTTTGTCTTTGTCTATAGCCGGGCAGCCATATAGAAGTGGCATACGGCCCAAACACATGAGTGTTTTATGTGTTATGTCTTGTTTTATTTTGAGAATAGGATATTCTCGCCAGCATATTGGAACTCCACGCACGGCGGTCCCACAAGGACCATGCCTAGTCCTGCCCTACCAGATGTTGACGAGGGCCTACTGTAAACTGTGAGTGTGACACTTGCCGCTCTACAGCATTTCGCTTCTTTGAGTTGTACACACAGTTCAACCGTTTTCAAGTGTTTCTGTACCACTTAGTGAAGAATATTCCATTCAGTAATCGTGTGTTTACTTGATTTTTAGAATAGCTTGGGCACATAAATTAGAGGCAAGCGGAGAAAAAAATCGCCATGTCTTTTCTTGTTTAGTAAATGTCTCTTACAGTTACATGGAACGTCCGGGGCCTGAGTACCCCACAGCAGAGCGACGCTCCAGCTCATCCGAATAGTCGAAATTGGGGAACCCACCTCTCTGCTTATGAAGACCTATGCTAATGACTTGAAACTAAGATTAGCACGACTGAGGACGCTAACGTCAACCACGGCTAGCTCCTACCAGGCCAGACACCTACCCCGTTTCCACCCGGAGGTACTTAATTACGTCAACAGTACCCGACTCGGTCAGATGGAGAACCGCGGTAACTTGAGCAGACAGGACATCGTTAGGTTTTGCGCCCTCTTTAAAAGCATGGGGACGCATGCATTACATCTTGACTTGGAATCCCTTCTCAAACATCCGTTTCTAGGTAATCTCCCCCAACTCTCCCCCCAAAAGTATTGCAGCTTTGTTGCTCCCATAACATTGGAGGAGCTCACGATGGCAATGCGTCACCTCCACAGAGGTTCCGCACCGGCAAGTGATGGCTTAACTGTTGAATTTTATAGTGCATTTTGGGACATCATAGGACCCACCCTGTGTGAAGCCTTGAATGTATTCACGAGTAGACACACGCTCCCACCGTCGTTTAAGAGCGGCAGGATCATCCTGCCTCCGAAAACAAAAGAGCACCTCGAGGACCCACGTAATTGGCGCCCGATTGCACTGTTAGGTGCGGACTATAAAATGTTAACAACCGTTTTAACCCTGCGTCTACAGGGAGTCATGCCCTCGCTTATCAGGTCTTGGCAGTCATGCTCAGTGGTAGGCCGTAATGTCCAGACCCTGAACATGCTTAACAGGGATATCATAGATTACACGAGACAGAGACAAGCGAGGGGATGGCTCACCTCCCTTGACCAGGCACAGGCATTTGACAGGGTAGAACATACGTATATTGTCACGTGGTCGTGACGTCGACGAAGACAGCCGTCGGCGTTTTCAAGATGAAACTGTTTATTTGGCCGAACTTGTGGCCGGGAAACGGAAAGTTAATTTACAGCAATACACACGGTATGCACTGATAGCGGCGAACAGAGCGTCGACCGTCGACCAACTGACAAGCGGTCAAAGCACGTCGGCTTTTATACAGGCGCTATCGAACTTTCCAGCGATAGTGCTGGTGGCGGCGTTATGTCTCGACAAAGCTGGAACATTCGCGTGCGGCGTGCAATCTTAATAAAACGATCTACTACAATCGCGTAGCTTCTCGAACACTGCTTCGCGGACAGCGTCGAGCGTTGATAACCGTCCTTGCTGGTCAAACCCGAATACATCAAAATAAAACAAGAAGTGGGCGTGGCATTGCCCCCCCTGAAAAAGCATCGTCCCGATGCTTGTGAACGAACAAAGAAGAGAAAAAAGCCGGCAGATCCCACGCATTGTGGGAATCGATGTAATGCGAAGCAGCCAGCAAAGAGCTGCATACATTGTCTTGTATGCCATTGAGGAAAATGCGTGTCATGGGTTTCATGTTAACTCCTCTTATTTATGTTCGTCACACAGTAACGTCGCGCAATACCAACTTCGGGGTCGATCAAGCTAGAGAAACGGCCGCCAGCGCCCCATGAGCGTGGCACGTAGGTCATGCTGTACATGACATACGTGTCATGACTTTCATGTTAACTCGTGCTTTTTATGTTCGTCACACAGTCACGTCGCGCAAAACCAATTCCGGGGTAGATCAAGCTAGCGAAACGGCCGCCAGCGCGCCATGATCGTGGCACGTAAGTCATGCTGTACATGACATGCGTGTCATTATTTTCATGTTAACTCGTGTTATTATGTTCGTCACATAGACACGTCACGGAATACCAATTTCGGGGTAGATCAAGCTAGGGAAACGGCCGCCAGCGCCCAATGAGCGTGGCACGTAAGTCATGCTGTACGTGACATGCGTGTCATGATTTTCATGTTAACTCGTGTTTTTATGTTCGCCACACAGTCACATCGCGCAATACCAATTTCGGGGTAGATCAAGCTAGCGAAAGCGCCGCCAGCGCCCCATGAGCGTGGCAGGTAAGTCATGCTGTACATGACATGCGTGTCATGATTTTCATGTTAACTCGTGTTATTTATGTTTGTTACACGGTCGCGTCGCAAGATACCAATTTTAGTGTATATAAAGCTAGCGAAACGGCCGCCAGCGCACCATGAGCGTGGCACGTAAGTCATGCTGTCATTACATGCGTGTCATGATTTTCATGTTAACTCGTGCTATTTATGTTCGTCACACAGTCACGTCACAAGATACCAATTTTGGTGTATATCAAACTAGCGAAACGGCCGCCAGTCGACCATGAGCGTAGCGTGTAAATCATGCTGTACATGACATGCGTGTCATGATTTTTATGTTATGTTGAACACGATGGTAAAGTCAGCGATGCAGCAGACGATATCGAGCGCGCTTTCTTTGAGAAATTCAATGGTTTATTCGCCGCCTGCTCAGTCAACGTCGACCATTTTAAAAAAGAGTTTTTAACGCTGATGCCAAAGCTAGACAACAATACGAACGAAATATTGGAGGAACCGATTTTCAGAAGAGGAAGTAAAAAGTGCTATTGAAAATTTGCATCCGGGGAAGTCCCCTGGCCCTGATGGTCTGACTTGCGCCGTTTATAAATGTTTCAATTTATCAATATCGCCAGTCTTAACCGACGTATACAATGAGGTATTCCAGCTGAAAGTATTAACCCCGACGTTTCATCCTCCCACACTCTTCTTATATCGAAATCCGTAGACCCCGTTGAACTGCGCAGTGTAACTTCTTACCGCCCATTCTGCCTCACTAACGAAGATTATAAGATATTTATGAAAATCCAAGCTAAGAGGTTGCAAACAGTCATTACGGATCTCGTGGGGCCGCACCAGACGTGTGGCATAAAAGGCCGATCTATCTTCACTAATATACACGCAGCATGGAGTATCCTCGAATGCTGCGACGCTATTGGTACACGAGTGGCAATGCTCCAAATCGACGTGGAGAAGGCTTTCGACAGGGTGCCTCATGAAATTCTTCTGTGCATTTTAGATCATGTGAACTAAGGTAAAATAATTAGAGAGGGGTTGCCATGGCGTACCGAGACTGCTCATGGCGGCTAATCGTCAACAAGGCGGTGGGGGAACGCATTCCATTCAAGCGTTGGGTCCGTCAAGGTTGCCCTCTCTCGCCACTATTGTTCTGTTTGTACATAGAGTCTTTTTGTTTGAGTGTTATAGAGAATTACTGTGTTCGCGGGTATAAGCTGCATGAGGTTGAAGTCCGGCTTTTGGCTTTTGCGGATGATATTGCCTTTTTTTGCGCTGAATCAGACAGCATAACACAAGCTGTCAAATGTGTTAAAAGCTTCTGTGCTGCGAGCGGCAGCGCGGTGAACTGGGGCAAATGCCTGGGCTTTTGGCACGGTGACTGGCCAGAAATCCCAGACGGTTTTGCCAGCATGAGGTTCGTTACGACACCCGTGAAATACTTGGGTGCTCCCCTCGAGTGCTACAAAGACAGCGATTCGCACTGGAGGAGCGAAGTGGATAAACTGCGGGACAGAGTAAATAAGTGGAATGGCTGGAATTGGTCTATGTTTTCTAAAACCACCATTTGCAATATCTTCTTAATGAGTAAAATATGGTATACCCTACATGTCTTACATTGTTCAAGGGTAAACATCCAAAGATTTCACCGTGTGTTCGCAGTGTTCGTGTGGGCATCGTCTTGGGAAGATCAAGTCGAACCAATTTATTTCTTCGAGTGCGAAATGGAGGACTGGGCCTGTCGCATTTGTTTTTGAGACAGGTAGTCAATCGGTTTTATTTCTTTCGGGACGTTAACAACCCATTCCTGCGAACTGTCTGTCAACTTCGCCTGGGGCAACACTTTCATAACGTGGTTGTCTCAACCGGCAGCGCGCCCGGTGGCGTTTATGGTTTTCTTCGCGATGTTGCGCTTTCCTGTAGGTGTCTGTCTGCGCGGTTTTCACTTGAGTACTTGAGTGAAGTCAAGCGTAAAAACTGCACAAGGACCTATGTGATGTGTTTCTACCAGTGCCTTTTTATCGGTCCCTTTACAATGTAGGCCATGGGCACACTGTACTAAAGCGCGTCAAGGCGATGCTAATACCGCTAGGTGTTAAGAATTTCTTTTTAAAATTACACACCGGTACGCTGAGTATCCAATCATAGATGGGTCAAAAGGGGTTTTATGTTCCTTGGGGCACGCATTGCATAATATGCAGAAAGGAGGAAACAATTCAACATGTATTCCTGGACTGTTGGGATGCTGTCTTTCTTTTGGACGTGCTCCAGCGCACAATCAAAAAAGATTTTCCCGTTGATGCACATGGGATCCGCTATTTGCCAATACAAGGTGACGACGGTACCCCATCCGACCTGATAATGCCTATGGCTCTTCACAGCATCTGGAAATTCAAATGGCAGTCAGGGACGTTTATGTAGGTGCACGATCACCTACGCAGTACTTCAAAGAATGCATAAGAGATTTTGTGGAGGAACAAAAGTTGCAGGAATTTACTCCAGAGTGGTTGCCACGCGTCGAATTATTATCGACGATGAAAACATTTTAACGCATGTGCGGCCACAACATTTGAGCGGTCGTTTTTAACGATGTTTTTGATTGTGTTGTGTAAATATCTGTAAATATGTATATTGTTTATGTGGGCAAAAGACAGGCAATAAAGAAAAAAAAAGCGCTGTGGTAGTGTAGTGGTAATCACGTGCACTTTACACGCGCAAGGTCCCTCGTTCGATCCCAGGCGAGAGCAGTGTAGTTTTGTTTTGTTTTGTTTTTTGTATCCAGCGAAGGGAGGTATAAAAAGAGAAAAAAATTGGCAGATCCCACGCAGTGAGGGAATCGATGTAATGCGAAGCAGCCAGCAATAAGCTGCATACATCGTCTTGTTTGTCATTGAGGCTAATGAAGTCATTCATGTCGTGACATCTATTTCGCTGTACAGGGTGTTTCAGCTAAAAAGCACCAAGTAATAAAAAATTAAACATAGGTGCTACGCATCTCTAATTAGCGCAGTATTGTTCTGAGCCATATAGAGCACGTCAGAACATTTTTTTCCGATCCGCCAAGCTCGGTAATTAACAAAGATAGCTTAATTAACCTTTTAAATAGTAACTCTAGACAAAAGTTTTCATTACAAAAGTTGTAGCGTTTGTTCAGAAACACCAAATTATTTAATCTATGCTAAATTAACTACCCTGCTTAATTTCTTTCCGGCCTTTCTTTAAAGCGCGCGAATTTTAAAAAATAGCACGTGACTGCCGCCTAAGGCGCGGCGCTTTTAGTGCCCTCAAATGTAAGTTGAACGAATTATGAAAGGCTGCTCCGCGCACGAAGGTCGATGGAGCAGGCTACCGGTGACTGCGATGGACGCTAAATGACGATAGAGGCGTACCATCAAAAAAAAGAAAAGATCAACGAAAGAGCAGCCGTCACGTATGAGTGCATCTTTTATCTCGGTCCTTCATCGCGCTTTAACCCTCGCCCCTTCCAATCTGTTTCTTCATTGCTGCGAAAAGAAAAGAAAAAAGGCCTACGCTGCATCAAATGCTGCCTACAGTCTCATGTGGCATTTGCGCCGTGGCTGCCACTTTTTCGTTGAAGAATTTTGTTGTTGTTGTTGTCGTTGCTGTTGCTGTTGTTGTTGTTGTTGAAACGGTATGCTCATTTTGTCCCTTAACGTCCATCGCAGTCCCCGATAACCTGTTCTATCGATCTTCGTGCGCGAAGCAGCCTTTGATATTTCGTTCAACTTACATTTGAGGGCACTAAAAGCGCCGCGCGTTTGGCGGCAGTCACGTGGCATTTTTTTTTTAATTCGCGCGCTTTAAGGAAAGGCGTAAAAAAATTAAACAGGGGGGTTATATTAACACAAGCGCCACAACTTTTGTCTTGAAAATGTTTCTCTAGAGTTACTATTTGAAAAGTTCATTAGGCAATCTTTGTTAATTAGCGAGCTTGGCGGATTGAAAAAAATATTCTGACGTGCTCTATATGGCTCAGATCAATATTGCGCTAATTGGAGACGCGTAGCGCCTATGCCTAATTTTTTAATACTTGGTGCTTTTTAGCTGAAACACCCTGTATATCGCGAGATTGTCATAGATGCATGCGTGTATAATCTGGGATATGCCATGCTAATGAAACATGTATTCTGCTACATATATACGATGCGTGACCTGCTATTTATGTTCGTCACGCACTCCCGTCATGCCGTACCAATTTAGGTATATATCCAATAAACAAAATGGCCGAAGTGCACCATGAGCGTGGCGTCCAAGTCATACCCTACATGACATGGATGTCATGATTTTCGTGTAATACCTCTTAATTACGTTCCTCACACAGTCACGTCGCGCAATACAAATTTTGGTGTATATCAAGCTAGCGAAAGGGCCGCCAGCGCACCATGAGTGTAGCACGTAAGTCATGCTTTACATGACACGCACGACACGATTTTCGTGTTAACACCTGCTATTTGTGTATGCCACGCAGTCACGTCGCGCAATACAAATTTTGGTGAATATCAAGCTAGCGAAACGGCTGCCAGCGCACCATGAGCGTGACACGTAAGTCATGCTGTGCATGACATGCGTGTCATGAGTTTCATGTTAACTCCTGTTATTTATGTTCGTCACACAGTCACGTCGCGCGGTACCAATTTTGGTGTATATCAAACTAGCGAAACGGCCGCCAGCGCACCATGATCCTGAAAATGTAAATAATGCTGTACATGACATGCGTGCCATGATTTCCACGGTACATATGTGAGAGGACCTGTCACTTATGTTCGTCATACACTCGTGTCACGCCATACCAGTTTTGGCATATATCGAACTTACGAAACGGCCGCAAGAGCACCAGAACTGTGGCATGTAAATCATGTCATTCATGACATGGAGATCATGATTTTCATGTTATGACATGTCAGTTATGTTCTTCATAAAGTCATGTTACGCCATACCAATTTTGGTGTATATCCTATTAACGAAACGGCCAGGAAGCACAAAGTCGTAGGCGGCTAGATAGATAGATAGATAGATAGATAGATAGATAGATAGATAGATAGATAGATAGATAGATAGATAGATAGATAGATAGATAGATAGATAGATAGATACGCTCAAAGTCGCAGAAGTTCGCTAAGAAATGCTTCGCATTAAAAAAAATCACAGCATATCCACGGGGTCAATTATGATGAGTGGGGCGAAGCCCCGGAGGGAATCATCGGTAAACCGTGAAACTATTCCGTGAAATTCGCCCAGTACAACATATAAAGAGTGTGAAACACCGTGTATATATTAAACATCAAACTTTTATTGTACTGTTGGTTTACGTGGTCCCTTCATCATCACCAATTTGTGATCGGTGAAATACAGGGAAAGTGTCCGCTCCCGAGCGATAGAGAAAGCGCGCCAAGAGGGACCGCGTTCCCCGCTCGCCCTGTGAGAATTAACGGAAAGGCTAGAGGAAAGACACGACGCGCGTAGCATTCCTCTTCGCGTTACACGACGCGAGGTCGGTAGCATGCCCAACGAAAGCCAACGGAACGCGATCGTGCAAGTGCTCCAGCTTCGCGAACAATGCACGGCGTTTACTGCACATAAAGCGTCCCAAAACCAAACATCTTGCTCCAGGCGTGCTTTGCGTTTTTCGTAGAAATAAATTCTTTATCATGTACATTAAGACGAAAAGTTCAAAGCTCACTAGAGTGTATCGCCCGCAAAGTATGTCTTTTAGTGTTATTAAATCAAGGAACACTACGATGCCTTGTAAATTATGATATTTAGTGAATAGCTGATGTAGTGGGCAATTCATTAAACTAGAGCTGGCTACATACATACATACTACTACTACTACTACTACTACTACTACTACTACTACTACTACTACTACTACTACTACTACTACTACTACTACTACTACTACTACTACTACTACAAAGGAGGGAACGACCCACACCCTAAGGAGCGTCGCTTCTAAAATATGGTTCTTTTGAAGAAAGGTCTGTCCTTTTGAATGAATATCGGTATATAACACGAACTCTCGTGCTGCGCTCTTGTAGCGTAGTGGTAATCAAATTCTACTTCCGGCAGCCGAGCTGTTCGGACGGGTGAATGATGGGCTCCGACGGAGCAGCTTTTGCGGCACCAAGCCGCGGTAATACGGTTATCGATGACAACGAGGAAGCGAGTTATCAGTTTATTTTGCCACCTTTGCCGAAGGGACATGTAAAGAAAACTGTGTTTTTGCATGGCGACGTGCGAGCAAGGCCCTACAGGGTCGAAGATTTCCTCAGCGCGCTCGACTCGACGGGATTGTTGCCGGAGGTCGTGGCCCTTGGGGCATACCAGATCAATCACGTGTGGGCGGTCAGCTTTTCGAGCGACGATGTGGTAAAGAAATTGCTAACATTCAAGGAGCTCAACGTGAAGGGGCGTCGCTGCGTTGTCTTCGACCCTCAAGACCAGCAGTTACGTCTCCGCCTTCATTGGCTCCTGTATTGGGTGGCGGATGAAGATGTAAGGACAGCGCTGGCGGCCTTTGGCAAAGTCATTGAAGTGACGCGAGAACGTTGGCGCGTCAGAGGCGTCGGCGGCAAGGATTCAACGACTCGGACCGTACTTTTGAAACTGATGAATGGAATGAAAGTCGACGACCTGCCGCACCAAATCCGAGTTGCAGGTGAACAGGCCCTTGTTGTGGCTCCTGGACGACCTATGCAGTGCCTACGGTGCAAGGGAGACGGCCACGTCCGGCGCGAGTGCAAGGTGCCGCGATGTTCGTGATGCCGAATCTTTGGGCACTCTGAAGACCAGTGCGTACGCGCGTACGCCGCAGCCGTGGGGCCACCAGCGAGCGAAATGCACATGCAGATGAGGATGGATGCTGCTGAAGCCGAGGACTGTTGCCAAGGGGGCTGGGGACCAGGAGACCGCCAGCGACGTGGCGGAGACGTCAAACACAGAGTGAGGTGCGGAAGGTGAACCTGTAACCTCCGAAAAGAAAGACCAGGTGGCGCCGAGTCATACAGAAGAAAAGGAGAAAGACAGCAAGAACCACCTTGTAGTCAACGATGCCACGTACGCAGAAGAAGGAGGGAACCCTTCGCAAAGAAGCGACGATATGGATACAAGCGGCTACGCTTCCTCCGAAAGACCGCTGGACACTAACGACCAGAAAACAACTACTGAGAGCCACGCCGACGGTCTCTTTTTTCGCTAACGATCAGAGGCGTTGTTAACGGACGCACGGAAACCGGGCCACGAAGCAAAAACGCACCTGATGTCATGCAAGAAAAGCTTTGACAGGGTTCATGAACACGCTCTGAAAGGCCAAATCGAAAGGGTGAAAAAGGTGACATGCAATGAACACAGGTTTTAACAAAACCTGGCCAGCAGAAATGAATGGGACTGAAGAACAGCATATGCGGCTTAACAACTGAGCTCGCCAAAAGGTAAAAAGGCGTATATAATGGATGCCGTCAAAAGGTAAAATGGTATAAAGAGGACCTTTAAAGGTCACAACCTAAAAGGTAAGAGCAACAATAAAAGTCACTGGATTTGCAAAAAAACGCAAGCTCCTTCTTAGAGAGCGACACAGAGGGCTTCCTAACACAGCTGGCTCCAAGCTGTTCTGTACAGGATGTCTCATATATTTCCCGAGAAATCTGGTCTCTATTTTCTGATGACGCCAGCCTGGTCAAGAAAGGGGCAACAACCGCAAGTTCCACAGTGTAAGGCGATGTTGCTGCCGGACGTGATATAAAGTAGTGCTCTGTGTGTCGTCTTCTTGTCTTCGTCTTCGTGCGCTCGCCGATTTCAAAATGTCACTGTATGAACTAGCTCAGACCCAGCCTCTGATTCAACCATTATGTATGTTAGTGTCATGCAACTGGCAAGTCGAGGATATGCGCTGTTTTTAAAACGGTCTAGTGGCATTATTGAAGAGAAAGTCATGACTTCCGAGAATGGGCGATTAGCCCTTTGCAATTTTTCATTGTGTGGGGAAAAATGGCGAATTATTTGCGTGTACGCGCCTAACAGAGCTTGTGAAAGAAATGTTTTTTTATTACGTAGCCACTTTCATAAAAGGCGATTGAGTTTGTCGCTCGTCGATTTCAATTGTGCGAGCATGCCCGACCATTCTGTAAAGAATGCTCCAGTACACAACAAAAGTGCATTGCAGCTTTCTGCAGTAACTGAACAATACGGCTTAGTAGACGTAGGTTATGTATTCCGTGGCAATCATGTGCAATTTACACATTGCTAGCAGCAAAATCAAACTAGACTGGCTAGAATGAATATATCAGAATACATTGTACTTATGTGCACAAACTATGCCGTGAAAATGTTAGCTTCACTAATCACAGTCTTGTAATGGTTGAAACAGGCAAGAAAAGAAAAACTACGAGGTTCAACTGGAATTTATGGAAGTTGAAGGAAAAATATTCGGCAGATCCCACTAATTCTGGGAGTCAATCTCGGCCGAAGCAGTAGGTGCTTAGAGGCCTATACCGAATTTTTTTTAATTGCTTTTAGTCAAGCGTTGAGAGTTGGACCAACTTCCTTACGTTTTTGAGAAGATATGCGTATATCATGTGCAGGTCTAGAGCGAGGAAGTTTTTCGGTTTGGTGGCAGGGGGCACTTGCTGAACGCTTTAACTATTTGACAGCACCTATTTTGAGGAAGCAACGATCAGGGCGGGGGGGGGGGGGGGGGGCTCGTAGATCCCTCACCACCCTCCCCTCACTCCGCGATTTGTAGGCTATTCTTGGACCTCTACATCAAGCACGATGACCGATGTGTGTGCTGGAGCTATCGACCGAGAGCTAAGTAATATTTTTTACCGTTTGATTCGCCCCAGTCAAAAACTGTGAAGAGGGCAATTGCGAACCTCTCGCTCGAATCAGCACTAATCAAGTCTTGCCCTCACATAATGCAAGCAAGCTGTAAGGGTGAGGTAGCCAGACTGCGAAAAGCAGGATTCCCTGACCACGTCTTAACAGCTGTGACGGAGTCACTGTTGCAGAAATTCAAGGGGAGGCCAAAGAAGCCGCGGATACCAGAACGTAGGGACGACAATCCTGTGGTTATACCCTACATGCATAGGGTCACCCACAATCTAAAAAGGGTTGGCAACAAGTACGGTGTCCCTATCGTCTTCTCGGCTCCACATAAGCTAGCCAAAATGTGCCCCAAGGTCTGCAGCAGCAACCAGGTGATTCCCGGCTGTGGAACGAAACACGCCAAATCGTATGCGCGGTGTGCCACGGGTGTGGTCTACGAGTCCCCCTTTCATGTGGCAAGGTTTACGTAGGTCAGACTGGGCGCTGCATCAACCAGCGCGCCAAGGAACATGCACGGTCGCTAGGCGATGAGTCAGCGTCGTTCCAGAATCTGCCCGCCCATTGCAGCGCTTGCGGAAACTGTGAACCATGGCTTGAGAAAATAAAAATCCTAAGCAGAAGTAAAGATAGATTAGCTCGCGAACTATCAGAAGCGTTTTTCATCACACAGAAAGGCGACATGTGCGTCAGCACCACATCTATATCATTGCGTGCTAGTGAATTTCAGGTACTAAACAAAAAGTGATAGGGTGCACGAATACCACCCCTTCCTCTGTTCCTCATGATTGCGCATGCGTGCCTTGTATTTATTGCTATAAAATGCTGTGCGGTTGTTTCAATAAAAATAGTTGGAATTAGCGCCCGTCCTGTCATGTACCTTTCTTCTTGTCCTCGTCTAATATTGCGCTACAATTTTTAAATAAGAATGTATCACCTACTAGCCCCGCAACGTGTTTTATTAGCATATACAGTAACTCTATTTTTCAGGTCTGAACAGCGCCTCTAGTGGAGATCGCTGAAAACGAAACTGAGGTTCCATGGCCTCCGAAGTTGCCCACTGCGTGCCGGTAAACATTCTCGGAGGCCAGCATTTTTCGAGAAAATTTGAAAATCTGCCGCGCCAGGTGGTGCTCAGTTCGCTTCTGTCGCCACGCTGTGAGCCCCATAAACATGGCGCGCGTGTCATCACCGCCGCCGCGCATGCGCAGACTACCCTTATGAAAAAGGCCCATTTCGACTACCTGGGGTTCTTTAACATGCACCTAAATCTAAGTACACGGGCCTCAAACATTTTCCCCTCCATCGAAAATGCAGCCGCCGCGGCCCGGATTCGATCCCACAACCTTCGGGTCAGCAGCCGAGCGACATAGCCACTAGACCACCGTGGCGGGGACCTATTCATGTAATAATCTGGTCATCGTGTTCGTCGCACACTGATGCCCTCCCATACAAATTTTGGTATGTGTCAAGTTAAGGAGACGACCACGACAGCGCCCAGACGTAGGCGGATGGATGGATGGATGGAAGCACGGACGGACGGACGGATGGGTTATGGATGGATGGATGGATGGATGAATGGAAACGGTCAAAGTGCCTTTGGTTCGGTAAGAAATGCCGGCTCGGTAAGAAATGCGCGCTCGTGAAAGTCGCTCTGACAGAAAGTTCGACAAAATACCGCATGCATGGGATGCTGCCGGATGGCCCAATGGTGCACGCCGCCAGTGCACGCCGCCGCGCAGTAAAGGCGGGCAACGTTGAGCACGGCAACAGTGACAACGTGCGAAATACCGCTTTCAGTGTGGAGATTTGAAGTGCGCTAACGTGATGCGGACCTCTAAAACGCGATTTTATTTAAAATTAAACACCTCCTTGGCATAAAAATAGCACGAGGAGGTTTCTGTACCGCTATTTCAACAATCAACGTCGACTTAATATTTGCCTTTCGTGTCCCTTTAAAGGGACCGACAACTGGGCAGAACGTGTGATTAGATCCTAGTAGAAATGAAAAGACCGTGAAATTTAGTGACAGATTCCAGCATCCTTTTCGCGTTGTGCGTAGGATTTATATTTTTAAGTCGTGCCTAAAATTAACAAAAACCGGTATGTCGCGCAGCCTAGCGCAGCCTAGTGTTGAAGCTGGGTTATGAAGTCGGTCACTTTGCTGTACGTAGTCACGTAGTTTGCTTCTGTCGTGCGCGCCCTAATTGGTCCTTGAAGTTAGAGTATGTATATTATTATCTATGCCCGCTTTGTTCTGCGCTGCCTACGAGGTATATGGAGTTGCACGGTCAGAAGCGGCGCTGCCTTCGCAGCCGCCAGTGGCCCATGTCCAGCCGGGTGCACGCATGCGCAGTGAACCGCCGCGCTCGAACCACTCTCGTGCTCACTGTTTACAGCATGTGTTGTCAAGTGTGTATAAGACTTCATATTCGCCGCAGATAGAACAATTCTGGTTAAAAAAGTTTGACGGCGTTTTCCACGTTACCATTCCGGGGCTAGACACTCTGACCAGTTAGCATTCCGTTGCGCTAAAGAAAATAGGTGCCCTAAAAATTGGTTGCCAGTGCCTTTAACATACCCAGTTTCAGGAAATTTTGTTGAGTCAAAGTTCCCAAAATACAACAAATACAGTTTGAAATCCGTGACGTTGCGCACGGAATTTTCTGGGCGAAACTTAAAAATGCAATTTGACCTTGATTTTTTCCTCACTTAATAAACTAGTAATGGTAAGATGAATGACGTTCGAGTTCTCAGAGTACACTTTCTCCGTCTAAACCGATTCAGTGTTTCACTTTAGTGTCCCTTTAAGAACGGAGCAAAGTCCAAGCCCGGCCCGACCAGAGCAGGCTACCTCAAACCCGGGCCCGGCCCTAAGCCCTGAGTCTCAGGCCCGAGCCCGGCTCGGGCCCGCCGTGAAAACTACTTTACCCGGCCCGGCCCACGGGCCCGGCCGGGCCCGGGTTTTCGGGTAGGCCCGAGCCCGTGCAGTGCTCTATGGTGAACGGGGTCGGTTTCCGAGAACGTTTCGAGTGCCCACTCCAAATATTCGCGGATGGTCGCTAGCTCTGCTCGGGTGCCGTACATCCCTTCTCCTAATACATGATGGCGTAGGTTCTGATTTCCATTTGTCTGGTTCTACAACGCAGTGGCATAAAAAGTGTTAATGGTACCGTCTGCAGGAAGTGCAGCGTCCATGTATACGATGCGTTCAGTCAAGGGGAGGGAACGCGTAGCCTTAACATGCCTCTTGGCATAGGCAAGGCGCCGCACTCGCTGACTAGGCTCCATATTCAGTGGAAGGAGCTTGCCATCGGCGAGTACCGTAATTTCCCATGACGCCGTTTTGTTGGGCGAAATGGGCAGTGCGTGGATGTCATACCCGAGGAGCATGAGCGTGTATTGCCAAGTATTTGTTGTCCGAAGCGTCGTCTCCTGTGTGTGGATGTGCATGTCGACGAGCTCGGACAGGTTGCTCAGCTTGCTACAGCTCTTGAGCGAATCGAGGCGTGTGTACCTTGGATTCCCAGTAACAATGCGTTCGGCCTCGTTAAGTAGCTGGTAGAGCGCGAGCATCTGTGTACGGTTAACCGGATTATACGGCAGTCCATACGTGATACTAGAGACGGGAAAAGCTTTAGCAAACCACCGCATTTCACGTTCGTTTACTACACGAGTGCGGTTAGAGATTCTGCGTAAAGCGTGCAGGATTTGTTTGCTGGTCTTCGTAACGTATTGGAACCAAGTGTCCGCTGTGCAGTTTTCCTCTAGGTGCATATCGAGTATTCCTTGTTATGGGTCGATTACCAATGCAAAGTTTAAAAGACCGCTTTTCTTCCTGTTTAACAAATTGGATCGGCGATCATGAATGACGACGAACTGTTTTGTCTGGGGCGGTGTGTAAACCTGCTTCCGTTGCGTAGCCGTGAATATTGTTGGCGACTCTTCGGAAGACATCCTCCTGCTCACCGATGCATCCTTCATGTGTCCACACAGTGACATCGTCGGCATACACCGCGTTTTCGGGCCCGGTACGTCCGCAAGGCATCTTGCTCGCTGGTACATAGCTATATTAAACAGGGTGGGTGAGATCACCGAGCCCTGGGGAGCGAGCACCTACGTGGTTGATTCGTATGACACTGGCGTCTTGGCCAATTTCGAATTGGTAGCTAATTCGCCCTTCTAGGAAGCCCACTATAAAGTTGTACATTTTCCCTCTAATGCCAAGGTCACAAGCTTTGGTCATGATGGTGCTATGTGGGACGCCATCAAACGCCTTGCGTATATCCACTACGGCAACATCCCGTGGGCGCACCGAAATAGAGTCGAGGGCATCTCCTTTTAGGCGGAGGAGTACATCTTGAGTTGACAGCCCGGGGCGGTACATGTACATCGTAGGCGCCAAAAGGTAGCAATCTTTAAGGTAGCACATCAGCCATGTGTTGACCATGATCTCTATTACATTACAATGAAAAAAAATCCGTAAACAGAGGTGGGTGCTCGAGCCGACGTTTCGACAAGTGGACTTGTCTTCTTCAAGGCTGGAACTACTCAGTTCCAGTCTTGAAGTCTTGAAGTCTTCCAGTCTTGAAGTCTTGATCAGTTCCAGCCTTGAAGAAGACAAGTCCACTTGTCGAAACGTCGGCTCACGTCGGCTCGAGCACCCACCTCTGTTTACGGATTTTTTCATCGCAGCTTCAGTCTTCCACTTCCTGCCGTTTCTATTAGATTACACAAACACAAGGTTAAAGAGATTGGACGGAAGTTGGACAGGGTATCTGGTGGTTTACCAGGCTTCAGAATGGGCTTCACCACCAAAACACTTCCATGTGGAAGGCAGTATCCCGGTATCCCAGACTCGGTTAACCTCTTTGACAAGAGCGTGTTTGTGCTCAAGAAGCATACTGCGTAGATAGCAACGCACACCCCATCGGCTCCTGGAGTACTAAGTACGTTAGCATGCTGGAAGGCGTGCCCAGCCCCAGATATTTTATTGCAATGATATTTTTATTGCAAAGTGCTCAAGAGAAATATGGTTTACGAATTACGTCCTCATGCATTGGTATTTCGAAAGAAATGAGTCAATGGAATTTTTATTGCAAAATGCTCAACAGAAATAATGTTGAGGAAATATTATTTCAATGGTATTTCGATAGAAATGAGTCAATGAAATATTTATTGCAAATTGCTCAACAGAAATATTATTGAGGAAATATTCCCTCAATGCTATTTCGATAGAAATGAGTCACTGACATTTTTATTGCGAACTGCTCAACAGAAATGTTGTTGACGAAGTATTGAAGCAAGTCAATGAGTATTGCGGCATCATTGATAATCAATAAAGTCAATAATTCGATCATACTCCAGCAATGGAAAATCAACAGTCATTTTCATAAAGGATTACGCGGTCGTAAGCCATGCGATAGGAGCATCCGCGGGTTTTGTTCTTTTTTTGAAAAAATTGCAAAGCCTTCTTGTGCAAAGTGTTTTTCATGCCAGTCAGGCAGAATTGTTTATTGTGACTTTGTTTATTGTGCCACTGAATTCAGAGTATTATGCGTATACGCACCGAATAGTGTAGAAGAGCGAGCTCAGTTTGTTTCTAACCTGTTTCAGTGGACGAAGTGTGATAAGAGGGTGGTTTTGTTAGTGGATTTCAACTGTGTTTTACGTGCTCGCGATAGAGTCAATAGCACTGGCGTTCGTGACAAAACAGTGACGTGCTAGGCAAACTAATAAACGAAAATGACATGGATGACGTGTATGAATGTGTCGCAGCAAATCGCGAAGTGACGTACCCGCGATTTCAAGGCAATAGCCATGCGCGTTTAGACCGCATGTACCTATTCCTAAGTATTTTGCCTATGTGTCACGATTTTTCGGTTGAGCCAGTGTCGTTTTCAGATCACTTTTTGGTTGTGTGTCGCATAAGCATGAAGAAACAGCGTAAGGCTTTCAACTGGGATTTATGGAAACTGAACGCATTGTTATTAAAAGATGAACCATTTTTAGAAGCAGTGCACGAAACCATTAATGAAGTGCTTATGGAAAAAACGGAAACTGTAGCAGAGAAATGGGAGTGTTTAAAGCAGAAGGTGAAAATGAAAGCGCTAATCAGATCGAGCACGCTAAAATTCGAAGCGCAAATAAAAGAAAGAAGTCTTAAGAAAACACTGCAGCAGCTGATAGCCCTAGAAAGTCGGGAGCCTGGGACTTGTAAAGACGAGGTGCGCAGTGTCAAGGAAAAATTAGAACAGTATGACAGAGAGCGTTATCAAGGCGTCTGGGTTCGCGCTCGAGCAAATGATCTTGTCGCGGGGGAGACGCCCACTAAAAGGGCGCTTGGTCTCGAAAAAGCGCAAGGACGCCGAAACCACATCGATAAGGTGTATTGCAACGGGACTCTCGCGAGTGACAATGAAACCATCGAAGGGGCTTTTTTAAATGCGAAGCATTTCTTAGCGAACCTCTGGCACTTTGAGCGTTTCTATCTACGTATCTATCTATCTATCTATCTAGCCGCCCACGTCTGGGTGCTCTCATGATCGCCTCCTTAACTTGGTGTAAAGCAAAATTTGCATGGGAGGGTAAGATGATTTGACGAATATGATTGCCGGTTCATGACAAGAATAACGTTAAAATCCTGTCGCGTACGTCGTCAAACCCTTTCCACTAGACACGTGTGGAACATACCCGTTTACCATGGGCCGCGGTGTACGGGTATGCGCCACAGCTGATTGACAGTTTATATCTACCCAGGAACGGCGAGAACAGACATTGGTTACTTAAATGCTAAAGCGTTAAGGACAGCCAACATAGGCAACATTGACTCAACGAATAGAAAGAATGAAAATTAGGATCCCAGCAGGAATCGAACTCAAGCATTCTGCGTGGCTATCAGATATTCTACCACTGAGCCACGCCAGGTCTATAAACTGGTTTGAAAAAACAGCCTACGCAGGCGTAATATCGGTGCAACGTCAATTGTGGTTGTGGTGTTGGCTATCTAAATTTACAACAAAGCAATAAACGCTACGTGATATTCCTACGATATGTACTCCTATGATACAGGCGTCATATCAGATTAACGTCTGTTGTTCCAGTGTCAGCTCTGCTTTTATAGCAGTCTAATAAACATTACGTTTGTATTCCTATGATTCAGCAAGCTATATTGAAGCATTGCTCGACCCCGGAGGAATACATTAACGAAAGTTACATATGATATCCACATCACCGCACCGTAGAGTGCACTTCGTCCATCAGAACGGCGCAGTGTCCGCTTCATTTCTTACGAGGCTGGGCGATGGCCTCATGCTGACCGAGGATGATGCCAGATTGATTGACAGCCGCTTTGTAGATTAGGCTACGTAGGCCACACACAACCAGGTAGTCTACGAATACGACAAACACCATCGACTGATGTTTGTCTACGTAGCACTATCCAGGCCTACCAACCTCGGCGGCCTATACCTTACCAATGCGATGGGTGGCTTCAGGTTCCGACATGTCGCCGGCTCTGTCGACAGACAATTTGTCGACGAAATGACCGAGGCATCCACGAATTCCAACAGCTCTACTATACCACATACTTCACTACACATGGACCCCTCGTCACCACGATCACGACCGGATACTATAAGAAGTCATGACCAGCTGCTGGTGCTCACTGATTACGGTGATGATGGCCTTGTTCAAGAACTATCAAGAACTTCTTGCACAGATATACACGGGTTCGTGAAACGTGCGTGCGTTCTCGAGACACGTATAAGCACTACGTATGAGCTTACCGCTACTGGTGTTGGTAATACCCACGTTGCATACGTAACCGTAAACAACTGGTTATATAACACATATGCGGCTCTGCAACATATATATGTGTGCGTATAAAATTTATACAAATCTTTAGCGTCATTTTCTAACCTGTCGCTCAGTAAAAAAAGTTACGCCACAGTCCCCTATCTGCCGAATTTTTTTTTACGTATTACCAGTCACTTTTTCAGTTCGATAAGCGAATGTACATGGTTTTAAAGAAGAGTTTCTTAAGCGCATGCCGCGGCTTATTGACGACACAGAAAAGCTTTTAGACGGCAAAATAACGGAAGGCGAAGTGGAACGCGCGATTGGTCGTTTGAACCCCGGAAAGTCACCGGGACCCGATGGCCTAACCACTGCGTGGTATAAGACGGTTAGAACAGAACTGTCCCCGGGGTTAGCTGAGTTGTTGAATGCGGCGTACGAACGGAAAACTCTGCCGCCCTCCTTTAGCAAAACGCATACGATATTAATTCATAAAACGGACGAAGGAGAAAAACTTAAACTGGTGACATCGTATAGGCCCATATCGCTGACCAATGTTGACTACAAGATTTTTATGAAGGCTCTGGCAGCGCTACTTCAAGGTGTCATTAAAGAAATTGTTGGAGAGCACCAAACTTGTGGAATCAAAGGCAAGACTATTAGCTCAAACATTCAAAGATGCGGTGTGTGCTAGAGTGTTGTGACGAGGAGTTACTTGGCGTTGCTGTGCTCCAGATAGACCTGGAGAAAGCTTTTGATTGTGTTGCGCATGATATTTTGTTTGTCATCTTAGATCATATTAATGTTGGTTCCATCATCAAGGAGGGAGTGGCCTTGGCGTACCAGAACTGCACAACACGTTTAATTGTTAAGAAGTCTTTGGGGGCCCCCATTCAAAAGCCCGTGTAGCTCAGTCGGTAGAGCGTTTGGCTTTTAACCTAACGCTCCAGGTTTCGAGCCCCTGCTCGGGTGAGTGCTCAGTTTCTTTTTTCGTGCGCATTTACGCTTCCACTATTCGTACGTCCGCTTGTTAGAGATCTGAGCGAGCCCGGGTAGCTCAGTCGGTAGAGCGTTAGGCTTTTAACCTAACGCTCCAGGGTTCGAGCCCCTGCCCGGGTGAGTGCTCAGTTTCTTTTTTCGTGCGCATTTACGCTTCCACTATTCGTACGTCCGCTTGTTAGAGATCTGAGCGAGCCCGGGTAGCTCAGTCGGTAGAACGTTCGGTTTTTAACCTGACGCTCCAGGGTTCAAGCCCCTGCTCGGGTGAGTGCTCAGGTTCTTTTTTCGTGCGCATTTACGCTTCCACTATTCGTACGTCCGCTTGTTAGAGATCTGAGCGAGCCCGGGTAGCTCAGTCGGTAGAGCGTTAGGCTTTTAACCTAACGCTCCAGGGTTCGAGCCCCTGCCCGGGTGAGTGCTCAGTTTCTTTTTTCGTGCGCATTTACGCTTCCACTGTTCGTACGTCCGCTTGTTAGAGATCGGAGCGAGCCCGGGTAGCTCAGTCGGTAGAGCGTTAGGCTTTTAACCTAACGCTCCAGGGTTCGAGCCCCTGCCCGGGTGAGTGCTCAGTTTCTTTTTTCGTGCGCATTTACGCTTCCACTATTCGTACGTCCGCTTGTTAGAGATCTGAGCGAGCCCGGGTAGCTCAGTCGGTAGAACGTTCGGCTTTTAACCTAACGCTCCAGGGTTCAAGCCCCTGCTCGGGTGAGTGCTCAGTTTCTTTTTTCGTGCGCATTTACGCTTCCACTATTCGTACGTCCGCTTGTTAGAGATCTGAGCGAGCCCGGGTAGCTCAGTCGGTAGAGCGTTTGGCTTTTAACCTAACGCTCCAGGGTTCGAGCCCCTGCTCGGGTGAGTGCTCAGTTTCTTTTTTCGTGCGCATTTACGCTTCCACTATTCGTACGTCCGCTTGTTAGAGATCTGAGCGAGACCGGGTAGCTCAGTCGGTAGAGCGTTAGGCTTTTAACCTAACGCTCCAGGGTTCGAGCCCCTGCCCGGGTGAGTGCTCAGTTTCTTTTTTCGTGCGCATTTACGCTTCCACTATTCGTACGTCCGCTTGTTAGAGATCTGGGCGAGCCCGGGTAGCTCAGTCGGTAGAACGTTCGGCTTTTAACCTAACGCTCCAGGGTTCAAGCCCCTGCCCGGGTGAGTGCTCAGTTTCTTTTTTCGTGCGCATTTACGCTTCCACTATTCGTACGTCCGCTTGTTAGAGATCTGAGCGAGCCCGGGTAGCTCAGTCGGTAGAGCGTTAGGCTTTTAACCTAACGGTCCAGGGTTCGAGCCCCTGCCCGGGTGAGTGCTCAGTTTCTTTTTTCGTGCGCATTTACGCTTCCACTATTCGTACGTCCGCTTGTTAGAGATCTGAGCGAGCCCGGGTAGCTCAGTCGGTAGAGCGTTAGGCTTTTAACCTAACGGTCCAGGGTTCGAGCCCCTGCCCGGGTGAGTGCTCAGTTTCTTTTTTCGTGCGCATTTACGCTTCCACTATTCGTACGTCCGCTTGTTAGAGATCTGAGCGAGCCCGGGTAGCTCAGTCGGTAGAGCGTTAGGCTTTAACCTAACGCTCCAGGGTTCGAGCCCCTGCCCGGGTGAGTGCTCAGTTTCTTTTTTCGTGCGCATTTACGCTTCCACTATTCGTACGTCCGCTTGTTAGAGATCTGAGCGAGCCCGGGTAGCTCAGTCGGTAGAGCGTTAGGATTTTAACCTAACGCTCCAGGGTTCGAGCCCCTGCCAGGGTGAGTGCTCAGTTTCTTTTTTTGTGCGCATTTACGCTTCCACTATTCGTACGTCCGCTTGTTAGAGATCTGAGCGAGCCCGGGTAGCTCAGTCGGTAGAGCGTTAGGCTTTTAACCTAACGCTCCAGGGTTCGAGCCCCTGCCCGGGTGAGTGCTCAGTTTCTTTTTTCGTGCGCATTTACGCTTCCACTATTCGTACGTCCGCTTGTTAGAGATCTGAGCGAGCCCGGGTAGCTCAGTCGGTAGAGCGTTAGGCTTTTAACCTAACGCTCCAGGGTTCGAGCCCCTGTTCGGGTGAGTGCTCAGTTTCTTTTTTCGTGCGCATTTACGCTTCCACTATTCGTACGCCCGCTTGTGAGAGATCCGAGCGAGCCCGGGTAGCTCAGTCGGTAGAGCGTTAGGCTTTTAACCTAACGCTCTAGGGTTCGAGCCCCTGTTCGGGCGAGTGCTGAGTTTCTTTTTTCGTGCGCATTTACGCTTCCACTATTCGTACGTCCGCTTGTTAGAGATCTGTGCGAGCCCGGGTAGCTCAGTCGGTAGAGCATTAGGCTTTTAACCTAACGGTCCAGGGTTCGAGCCCCTGCCCGGGTGAGTGCTCAGTTTCTTTTTTCGTGCGCATTTACGCTTCCACTATTCGTACGTCCGCTTGTTAGAGATCTGAGCGAGCCCGGGTAGCTCAGTCGGTAGAGCGTTAGGCTTTTAACCTAACGGTCCAGGGTTCGAGCCCCTGCCCGGGTGAGTGCTCAGTTTCTTTTTTCGTGCGCATTTACGCTTCCACTATTCGTACGTCCGCTTGTTAGAGATCTGAGCGAGCCCGGGTAGCTCAGTCGGTAGAGCATTAGGCTTTTAACCTAACGGTCCAGGGTTCGAGCCCCTGCCCGGGTGAGTGCTCAGTTTCTTTTTTCGTGCGCATTTACGCTTCCACTATTCGTACGTCCGCTTGTTAGAGATCTGAGCGAGCCCGGGTAGCTCAGTCGGTAGAGCATTAGGCTTTTAACCTAACGGTCCAGGGTTCGAGCCCCTGCCCGGGTGAGTGCTCAGTTTCTTTTTTCGTGCGCATTTACGCTTCCACTATTCGTACGTCCGCTTGTTAGAGATCTGAGCGAGCCCGGGTAGCTCAGTCATTCTGCTTCCGGCAGCCGAGCTGATCGGATCGCAGTGTCATGGGCTCCGGCGGAGCGGCGATAGCGGCCACTATGGGCCGCGGAAACAGGAATACGGATGACAAGGATTATCAGTTTATTTTGCCTCAGCTGCCAAAAGGAAAACTCATTAATAACACCGTGTTTTTACACGGAGACGTCAGGGCCAGGCCTTACAAGGTTGAAGATTTTCGGGATGCGCTGATGCCGACGGGCCTGCTGCCCGATGTGGTGAGCCTCGGCGCGTATCAGATAAACCACTTGTGGGCGGTGACCTTCAACGACGGTGCTCCCATGAAACGCCTACTTGCCCTGAAGGAGCTCCAGGTGAAGGGGAGGCGTTGCGTCGTCGTCGACCCGCAGGACCAGCAGGTGAAGCTTAGGCTGCACTGGCTGCTGCACGGGGTGAGCGACGAAGATGTGCGGGCTTCACTGGCAGCATTTGGAAAGGTGGTGGAAGTGAGCCGTGAGCGGTGGCGGGTCCCGGGCATGGCAGACAAGTGCTCAACCACAAGGACAGTGCTACTGAAGTTGAAGAGTGGTCTCATGGTTGAGGACCTTCCACACCAGATCCGCGTGGACGGGGAGCTGGCCCTGGTTGTTGTGCCAGGACGGCCGATGCAGTGCTTGCGCTGCCAAGGCACAGGGCATGTCCGTCGTGAGTGCAAGGTGCCACGTTGGTCCCGCTGTAGACGCTTCGGGCACGTCGAAGCCGACTGTGTTAGGACATATGCCTCTGCGACAGGACCAGCGAAGAGCGAGGTGGTTGCCGAGCACGTCATGGACGCGGCCGAGACGGAGGAGGCCGCTGAAGGTGCCGGCAGCACAGTGGTCCTGGCGACAGCCGGGGGTCGGCAGCGACAGACACACACAAGTTGTCGGAGGTTCCTCAGCATTCAACCGCACCTGTCATCACCCCGTCAGCAGCTGAACCGGTGCGGGTCGAGCAGGAAGCACGGCCAGTCGAAGCGGACGAGGCAGCAGAGATCCAAGGAGAGACGTCCGGAAGCGGGGACGACATGAGTGTCACCACGGCCACACTAAAGCGTGCGCGCGACGAGACCGAGGAAATGGACAAGACGTCGACTACAACCAGCGAGGAGCCGCCTGCAAAGACTCCTCAAGGGAGGCGGTTCACGCTGAGACCCGAACCGAAAATCCCAACCGACAAGAGACCGGCGGACAAGACAAAGCAAAAGAATGCTGGCAAGCAGGATGGTCCTGGAGGCGGCTAGCCGTAGGCTAGACGTGAAAGGTAAGCGCCATGCTCCGGGCCTACTCCTCAGAGCGTAGAAGTCACAATGGCATCGTTTCGATCACTCAGCATAGCAACGCTGAACGTGAGAGGGTTGGCGGCTAGGCGTAGGCAAAGTCAGCTCCTACGGTTGGTCACCGACCAAGATATCGACGTCCTAGCCGTCCAGGAAACTAAGGTTGACGGGGAGGAGGAGACCGGGAGCATGGTGCGTCGTTTCACTGACAGATACTATGCAGTCGTGAGCCATGCGTTAGGGACGTCCGCGGGATGTGTTCTTTTTGTAAAAAAATTGCAAGGCCTTCTTGTTCAAAGTGTATATTCATGTCAGTCAGGAAGAGTTGTGTATTGTGATTTTGTGTTTTGTGAAACTGAATTCCGAGTAATTGGCATATACGCGCCGAATGGTGTAGAAGAGCGTACCCTTTTTTTTTCGAATCTTTTCCAGTGGACGAAATGTGATAAGCGGGTTGTGTTGTTAGGGGATTTCAATTGTGTTTTAAGTGCACGGGATAGAGTTAACAATATGGGCATTCGCGACAAAAGCAGTGACGTGTTGTATAAGTTAATTAGCGAGAATGACCTGGACGATGTGTACGAATGTGTTGAAGCGGACCGCGAAGTGATGTACACGAGATTTCAAGGCACTAGCCATGCGCGGTTAGACCGCATGTACTTATCGCTAGACATTATACCATTGTGTCGCGGTTACACGGTTGTGCCAGTGTCTTTCTCGGATCATTGCTTGGTTGTATGTCGCTTAGGTATGAAGAAACAGAGTAAGGCTTTTAACTGGGATTTATGGAAACTGAACGCAATGTTATTAAAAGATGAACCATTTTTAGAAGCAGTGCACGAGACCATTAATGAAGTGCTTATGGAAAAAACGGAAACTGTAGCAGAGAAATGGGAGTGTTTAAAGCAAAAGGTGAAAATGAAAGCGATAGACAGATCAAGCACGCTAAAATTCGAAGCGCAAAAAAAAGAAAGAAGTCTGAAGAAAACACTGCAGCAGCTGATAGCCCTAGAAAGTCGGGAGCCTGGGACTTGTAAAGACGAGGTGCGCAGTGTCAAGGAAAAATTAGAACAGTATGACAGAAAGCGTTACAAAGGCGCCTGTGTTCGCGCTCGAGCAAGTGATCTTGCCGCGGGTGAGACGCCCACTAAAAGGGCGCTTGGTCTCGAAAAAGCGCAAGGACGCCGAAACCATATCGATAAGGTCTATTGCAACGGGACTCTCGCGAGCGACAATAAAACCATCGAACGGGCCTTTTTTGCGTATTATCAGTCACTATTTGCAGTTCGAAAAGCGAATGTACAGGGTTTTAAAGAAGAGTTTCTTAAGCGCATGCCGCGGCTTAGTGACGACACAAAAAAGCTTTTAGAAGGCAAAATAACGGAAGGCGAAGTGGAACGCGCGATTGGTCATCTGAACCCTGGAAAGTCACCGGGACCCGATGGCCTAACCGCTGCGTGGTATAAGACGTTTAGAACAGAACTGTCCCCGGGGTTAGCTGAGCTGTTCAATGAGGCGTACGAACGGAAAACTCTGCCGCCCTCCTTTAGCAAAGCACATACGATATTAATTCCTAAAACGGACGAAGGGGAAAAACTTAAACTGGTGACATCGTATAGGCCCATATCGCTGACCAATGTCGACTACAAGATTTTTATGAAGGTTCTGGCAGCGCGACTTCAAGGTGTCATTAAATAAATTGTTGGAGAGCACCAAACTTGTGGAATCAAAGGCAGAACTATTAGCTCAAACATTCACAAGATGCGGTGTGTGCTAGAGTGTTGTGACGAGGAGTTACTTGGCGTTGCTGTGCTCCAGATAGACCTGGAGAAAGCTTTTGATTGTGTTGCGCATGATATTTTGTTTGTCATCTTAGATCATATTAATGTTGGTTCCATCATCAAGGAGGGAGTGGCCTTGGCGTACCAGAACTGCACAACACGTTTAATTGTTAATAAGTCTTTGGGGGCCCCCATTCACGTAATGCGTTCTGTGCGTCAAGGCTGCCCCCTCAGTCCACTTTTGTTTTGTATTTACATCGAAGTGATGTGCTTAGCGATAACGGAAAACGAAAAAATACGTGGCTTCAGCTTGGCGGCAGTGGAAGTTAAGCTGCTGGCATATGCAGATGACATTGCGGTGTGTTGTACGAACAAAGAAAGTGTAGAGGAAACGATAAGTGTTGTGAAACATTTTTGTAGCGTCACAGGGAGTCGCGTAAACTGGGGGAAATCCCTTGGGCTTTGGCACGGAAGGTGGCCTTCAAAGCCGGACCATTTTGCGAATGTGCACTGGACGGAAACACCGACAAAGTACCTCGGTGTTCCCCTTGAATGTTATAACGGCAGCGAGGAGTATTGGTCGCGTCAAAAAAAAGAGACGAAGGAAAAAGCAGACAGGTGGAAAGGCATGAACCTGTCTGTTTTTGTTAGGGCTACTGTGTGCAACATGTTTTTTATCACTAAACTGTGGTATGTAATGCAGGTGCTACATTGTTCAAGGATCAACGTGCAAAGGCTGCACAGAGTGTTCGCAGTGTTTATATGGGGCTCTGAATGGAAAGGTGCAGACGGACCAATTTGTTCAGGCGCGTGAAGGACGGGGGTCTCGGTTTGGCGCACCTATTTGTGAGACAATTAGTAAATAGATTTTTGTTTTTCCGTGACGTCAGGGATCCGTTTTTGCGTACGGTATGCCAGCTCAGGTTAGGCAGTGCCTTACCAGATCTTGTTGTCACTACGGATAGCCGGCCCGTGACGTTGCGTGGCTATCTCAAGGAAGTGGTAGACAGTGTACGTTTTTTTATCTGTTCGTTTTTCTTTGGATTATCTAGCAAGTGTTAGAAGAAAAGAATTGTACAAAGATGTATGTGATATGGTTTTGCCAGTACCATTGTACAGGGCCATATACAGTGGAAGACCGGGACAAAATGTACTGAAGCGGGTGAGGAACATGCAGGTACCTACAGGGGTGAAAACATTTTTCTGTAAGTTACACACAGGAACACTACCAGTAAAGACTTTCACAGAGGAACGGGGCTTTTTTACACCATGGGGGTCACACTGCTTGATATGTAAGAAACCAGAAACAATAGACCATGTTTTCTTGCATTGTTGGGAAGGGGTACATTTTTGGGACATTTTGCAGAGGACAATAAAGAAGGATTTTCCACTGGATCCCCACGGGATAAGGTATCTCGCAGTAAAGAATGATGAGGGGGTCCCATTTGATGTAGTGATGTTGACCGGTCTCCACTGCATATGGCGTGCGCGAATGGGCGGATACCACTTCGACCCGGATCCAAAAACCAGCAGTAATTTATTTCAGGCAAAGCATGTCTGCATTCATTGAGTGTAGTAAAATACAGGATATCGAGCCAGAATGGTTGCCAAGGTTTGAACCTCTGGCAACCCTTAAGTATTTATAAGAGGACAACATCAGTCCAAATGGGACTGATGGCAATGCTTGTTCCTTTTCCTTTGTATTGTATTATGTGAGTGTGATATGACTGCCCTGTACAATGTCCAAGCCAGGCAATAAAAAAAAAAAAGCCCGGGTAGCTCAGTCGGTAGAGCGTTAGGCTTTTAACCTAACGGTCCAGGGTTCGAGCCCCTGCCCGGGTGAGTGCTCAGTTTCTTTTTTCGTGCGCATTTACGCTTCCACTATTCGTACGTCCGCTTGTTAGAGATCTCTGCGAGCCCGCGTAGTTCAGTCGTTACAGCGTTAGGCTTTTAACCTAACGGTCCAGGGTTCGAGCCCCTGTTCGGGTGTGTGCTCAGTTTCTTTTTTCGTGCGCATTTACGCTTCCACTATTCGTACGTCCGCTTGTTAGAGATCTCTGCGAGCCCGCGCAGTTCAGTCGTTACAGCGTTAGGCTTTTGACCTAACGGTCCAGTGTTCGAGCCCCTGTTCGGGCGAGTGCTGAGTTTCTTTTTTCGTGCGCATTTACGCTTCCACTATTCGTACGTCCGCTTGTTAGAGATCTCTGCGAGCCCGCGCAGTTCAGTCGTTACAGCGTTAGTCTTTTAACCTAACGGTCCAGGGTTCGAGCCCCTGTTCGGGTGAGTGCTCAGTTTCTTTTTTCGTGCGCATTTACGCTTCCACTATTCGTACGTCCGCTTGTTAGAGATCTGTGGGAGCCCGTGTAGCTCTGCGTTCTTTCTGTAAAAAAACTGCAAGGCCTTCTTCTTCAAGGCGTATATTCATGTCAGTCAGGAAGAGTTGTGTATTGCGGTTTTGTGAAATTGAATTCCGAGTAATTGGCATATACGCGCCGAAGGGCGTGGAAGAGCGTACCATTTTTTTTCGAATCTTTTTCAGTGGACGAATTGTGATAAGCGGGTTGTGTTGTTAGGCGACTTCAATTGTGTTTTAAGTGCATGGGATAGAGTGAACAGTATGGGCATTCGCGACAAAAGCAGTGACGTGTTGTATAAGTTAATCAACGAGAATGACCTGGACGATGTGTACGAATGTGTTGAAGGGGACCGCGAAGTGATGTACACGCGATTTCAAGGCACTAGCCATGCACGGTTAGACCGCATGTACTTATTGCTAGACATCATAACCATTATGTCACGGTTACTCGGTGGTGCCAGTGTCTTTCTCGGATCATTGCTTGGTTGTATGTCGCTTAGGTATGAAGAAACAGCGAAAGTCTTTTAAGTGGGAGTTATGGAAACTGAACGATTTATTACTAAATGATGAACAATTTATAGAAGCAGTACTTGGAACCATTAAGGAAATGCTTACGGAAGAAACTGAAACTGTAGCAGAGACATGGGAATGTTTAAAGCAGACGGTTAAAAGGAAAGCGCTGGACAGATCGAGCACTCTAAAATTCGAGGGGCAAAGAAAAGAAAGAAGTCTGAACAAAACACTTCAGCAGCTGATAGCCCTCGAAAGCAATGAGCCGGGGACCTGTAAAGACGAGGTGCGCAATATAAAGAGAAAATTAGAACAGTACGACAAGGAGCGTTACAAAGGTGCCTTGGTGGGCGCGCGTGCTGTATAAGTGGTGGCGGCAGAGACGCCCACTAAAAGAGCGCTTGGACTAGAAAAGGCCCAAGGTAGACGTGATCATGTCGATATGATTTATTGCAACGGGAGACTTGTGAGTGATAATGAAACTGTCGGACGAGCCTTTTTTGCACACTATCAATCACTGTTTGCATTTGAAAAAACTAATGTGGACGGATTCTAAAATTATTTTCTTGAGCGCATGCCTCGGCTGAGTGACGACACAAGGGAATGATTGGAAGGCAAAATATCAGCGAGTGAAGATGAATGGGCAATAGGAACATTTGAACCTTGGCGAGTCACCCGGACTCGATGGTCTAAACGCGGGATGGTATAAAGCTATAAGGACAGAATTGTCCCCGTTACTGACCGAAGTATTCAATGAGTCGTATGAACGAAAAACTATACAGCCTTCATTTGACAAAGCCCCACCATATTGTTCCCCAAGACGGAGGAAGTGGAAAACTCGGACTAGTGACGTTGTACAGATCAATATCCCTGTCAAATGCTGATTATAAGATTTTCATGAAGGTCTCAGCAGCGAGGCTCCAAAGCGTCATAGAATAGTCGCAGAACACCAAACGTGTGGGATTAAAGGAAGGACTATTTGCTCGAATGTTGATAAGATGCGGTGTGTGCTTGAGTGTTGCGATGCTGCTTTAGTTGGCATAGCCGTCCTCCAGCTCGACCTGGAAAAGGCATTCGATTGTGTATCTCATGAAATTTTGTTCCTCATTTTAGATCATGTTAATGTTGGTTCCATCATCAGGGAGGGAGTAGCCTCGGCGTACCAGAACTGCACAACACGAATAATTGTTAATAATTCTTTGGGGGCCCCCATTCACGTGAAGCGTTCTGTTCGTCAAGGCTGCCCACTCAGCCCGCTTTTGTTCGCTATTTACATCGAAGTTATGTGCATGGCCATTATGGAAGATCCGAAAATACATGGTTTCAGATTGGCGGAGACCGAAGTGAAGCTGCTGGCATACGCAGATGATATCGCGATGTGCTGCACGGATACAGAAAGTGTAAAAGAAGTGATAAGTGTCGTGAAACATTTTTGTGACGTCACGGGCAGCAGAGTGAACTGGGGGAAGTCCCTCGGGCGGTGGCATGGAAGGTGTCCTTCAAAGCCGGATAATTTTGCCAATATGCTGTGGGGCTAAAACGCCAACCAGGTATCTTGGTTTTCCCCTCGATAGTTACAAAAATAGCGACCAGTATTGGAGAAATGAGACCAAAGAGACAAAAAAAGCGGACTGGTGGAAAGGCACGAACCTGTCCATTTTTGTAGAGCCACTCTTCGTTACACGTTTTTCATTACCAAGTGGTGGTATGTCATGTAGATGTTGCATTGTGCCAGGACAAATGTGAAAAGGCGACACCGAGTGTTTGCTGTATTTATATGGGGCTCGACGTGGAAAAGCTACAGCCGAGCATATTTGTCCCGGTGGATGACGGAAGGAGGAGCGGGTTAAGTTTAGCGCATCTTTACATACGACAGTTATTCAACAGATTTTTGTTTTTTTTTGCGATTTGACCGATCCCTTTTTTGCGCGCAGTACGCCAACTAAGGTGAAGCAACGCATTACCGGAACTCGTTGTCACTTCTGATAGCATGCCGGGGGCATTGCATGGATATCTGAAAGAAGTTGTAGAAAGTGTGCGTTTTTTACGGGTTCGTTTTTATTTAGACTACCTGCCTTGCGTTAAAAGAAAAGAATTGTATAAAGCTGTGTGTGACATTGTTTTCCCAGTACCTATGTACAGATCCATATACAGTGGAAGGCCGGGACAGAACGTGCTGAAGCGGGTGAAAAACATGCAGGTGCCTACTGGTGTAAAAACCTTTCAAATGCGAATGCATTTCTTAGTCGGAGCATGTCAGGCGTCTGTCGGTGTCCGCGCGCTGGCAGGGGGATCTCACCGCTCTCAATCCCTCTCCCATAGCAATAGCTGCGGGCGCACGCGCTTATCCTCGCCCCTAGCAACTGGAGTAGGTGGTGCGGGCGGAGTAGCGGAGAGTGAGTGGAGAGGAGGAGCGCGCCCGCATTGGAGCTCCCGCGTGTGTGGAGAGAGTGTAGGAGAGAGTAGGTGCAGTGCTTCGCCGCTCCTTCTCTCGCCGTTCGCTCTCTCTCCTTCCTGCGCCCCACTCTCCCGTCCGCTCGCTCGCACGTATATATAAATGGAGTGAAGCGATTATTACGCCGTGTACTCTCGGCGCAAGAAATGCATTCGCATTTCCTCACGATTCCCTTCGGGGAGGTGGGGCATTTTTTTCTTTAAGTTACACACCGGAACACTGTCGGTAAAGACTTTCATGGAACAAAGGGGTTGATTTGTACCATGGGGTTCAAACTGCTTGATTTTCAAGAAAGCAGAAACCATAAATCATGTTTTTCTGCACTGTTGGGACGGGGTATATTTTTGGGACATCCTTCAAAGAGCAATAAAGAAAGATTTTCCTTTGGATCCGCATGGGATTAGGTTTCTGGCAATAAGGAATGAAGATGGAGTACCATTCAATTTATTAATGCAGAATGGCCTCCATCGTTTATGGCGGGCTAGGATGGCTGGATACTTCTGCGACCCGGACGCTAAGCCAGCACGGATTTACTTTAGGCAAAGTATGTGTGCCTTCATTGAAAATATAAAAGTAGAGGAGTGTGTGCCCGAATGGCTGTGGAGAATAGAACCACTGGCGACCTTGAAGGAACTTTAGGTGGACAACGCCAGTACAAGTAGGACTGATGTCATGTTATCTGTGTTGTCGTAGGATGTATGTGTATATTTTGTAACATGTTCATACTGTACATTGTCTAAGACTGGCAATAATGAAGTAAGCCCGGGTAGCTCAGTAGGTAGAGCGTGAGGCTTTTAACCTAACGGTCCAGGGTTCCAGCCCCTGCTCGGGCGAGTGCTGAAACTTTTTCCGTGCGCATTTACGCTTCCACTATTCGTACGCCTGCTTGTTAGCGATCTGTGGGAGCCCGGGTAGCTCAGGCTTTATACCTAACGGTCAAGGGTTGGAGCCCTTGCTCCGGCGAGTGCTGAGTTTCTTTTTTCTTGCGCATTTACGCTTTCACTATTAGTGCATCGGCTTGTGTGCGACCAGTGCAAGCCCGGGTAGCTCACTCGGTTGAGCGTTAGGCTTTTAACCTAACGGTGCTGGGTTCGAGCCCTTGCTCGGGCGAGTGCTGAACTTTTTTTCGTGCGCAACTACGCTTCCACTATTCGTACGTCCGCTTGTTAGCGATCTGTGCGAGCCCGGGTAGCTCAGGCTTTAAACCTAACGGTCAAGGGTTGGAGCCCCTGCTCCGGCGAGTGCTGAGTTTCTTTTTCCGTGCGCATTTACGCTTTCACTATTAGTGTGTCCGCTTGTGTGCGACCAGTGCAAGCCCGGGTAGCTCACTCGGTTGAGCGTTAGGCTTTTAACCTAACGGTGCTGGGTTCGAGCCCTTGCTCGGGCGAGTGCTGAACTTTTTTTCGTGCGCAACTACGCTTCCACTATTCGTACGTCCGCTTGTTAGCGATCTGTGCGAGCCCGGGTAGCTCAGGCTTTAAACCTAACGGTCAAGGGTTGGAGCCCCTGCTCCGGCGAGTGCTGAGTTTCTTTTTCCTTGCGCATTTACGCTTTCACTATTAGTGTGTCCGCTTGTGTGCGATCAGTGAAAGCCCGGGTAGCGCACTCGGTTGAGCGTTAGGCTTTTAACCTAACGGTACAGGGTTCGAGCTCCTGCTCGGACGAGTGCTGAACTTTCTTCTGCCCATTTACGCTTCCACCATTCGTACGTCCGCTTGTGTGCAAACTACGTGAGCCTGGGTACCTCAGTCGGTAGCGCCTTAAGCTTTTAAACTAATGGTTCGAGACGATGCTCGGGGGATAGCTGAAGCTTTTTTTGTGCGCATTTACGCTGCCACTATTCGCACGTCCGCTTGAGTTCGGTCGCTACGTCCCCGAGTAGCTCAGTCGGTAGAGCGTCATTTATTTTACCCCAAGGGTCCGGGGTTCGAGCCCCTGCTCGGTCGAGTGCTGAACTTCTTCTTTCGTGCAAATGAGTGCTTCCACTGTTCGTAGATATGCTTTAGTCTGACATGTGCGAGCCCGGGAAGCTCAGTAGGTTAATCTGCTTCCGGCAGCCGATCGGATCACAGTGCCATGGACTCCAGCGGAGCGGCGATAGCAGCCACTACGAGCCGCGGGAATGGGAACACGGATGAGAAGTATTACCAGTTTATTTCGCCTCAGCTGCTAAAAGGAAAAATTCTTAATAACGCCATATTTTTACACGGTGATGGGCTTACACGCTTGAAGATTTTCGAGATCCGCTGATGCCGACGGGCCTGCTGTCCGATGTGGTGAGCGTCTGCGCGTATCAGATAAACTACTTGTGGGCGCTGACCTTCAACAATGCGGCTCCCACGAAACGCTTCCTTGCCCTGAAGGAGCTACAGGTGAAGGGGAGGCTTTGCTTCGTCGTCGACCCCCAGGACGACGACGAAGGAAAAGCTTAAGCGACGGTGCGACGAAGCATAAGCGACGGTGAAGCGTAAGCTGCACTGGCTGCTGCACGGGGTGAGCAACGAAGATGTGCGGGCTTCATGGAAACATGTTGCAAGGTGGTGTAAGTGAGCCGTGAGCGGTGGCGCGTCTCGGGAATGGCAGACAAGTGCTCAACCACAAGGACAGTCCTACTGAAGTTTCAGAGCGACCTTAAGGTTGAGGACCTTTCACTCCAGATCCACGTGGACGGTGAGCTGGCCTTGGTGCAGTGCTTGCACTTTCAAGGCACAGGGCATGTCGGGCGCGAGTGGAAGCGCCACGTTGCTCGCGCTGTAGACGCTTTGGGCACATCAAAGCCGACTGTGTTAGGACGTATGCATCTGCACCAGGACCAGCGAAGAGCGAGGTGGATTCCGAGCACGTCATGGACGCGGCCGAGGCGGGGGATGGCGCAAAAGGAGCTTGGCAGCCCAGTGGTCCTTGCGACAACCGGGGGCTCCTCAATGACAGACATAAACAAGATGGCGGAGGCTGCTCAGCATTTAACCGTACCTGTCATCACCCCATCAGCGGCTGTGACTGTGCGGGTCGAGGAGGAAGCGGTGCCAGTGGAGGCGGACGGGGTAGCAGGGTCCCAGGGAGAGACGTCGGGAAGCGGGGACGAGATTAATGTCACCACTGCTACAATAAAGCGTTCGCGCGACGAGACCGGGGAAATAGGCAGGACGTCGTCTACCAACAGCAAGAACCCGCCTGCAAAGACACCTCAAGCCAGGCGATTCACTCTGAGAGCTGATCCGAAAATTCCAACTGACAAGAGACCAGCGGACAAGGCAAAGCAAAAGAACGCCGTCAAGCAAGATATTCCCCTTTACAAAAAATGTATTGAAAAACATGGAGAAGTTATTGAGGAATGTCAACAGATGTCACTGAAAGTACAGAGTGGATAGAGTTAACTGTATATGGTACCTTTAGGTAGCAGAGCTGAGCATAGGTCTGGCTAGCAACCAGAGCTATGCGGTGAAGTCGCACTCCGTTTTTGCAGGCGACATGCCCACCGTGTCGCTGATTAACGTGACTGTTGTGTCGAAAACGGCGATAAACATTGACTACCGATGACTAGTGTTCAGTTCGCTACAGCGGCGGTTGCTATGGCGTTTGAAAGACAGATGCGCAACTCTGCTACCTAAAGGTAGCATATGCAGTAACTCTAATAGTGGATCAAGTCAAATACCGTTGAGGAAGTTCTTGACCGGTATTCATAATTGCCCGCGACTTTCAATTGAAAAGCCCTCAAGCATATCAATATTGATTTATCGTTGACAGGAAATGAATTGACAATTGAAAATACATTGCAGATCAATTAAAATACTGACGAGGTTGTTGACGAGTATTGAAAATTGGCCCGCGACGTTTCATCGAAACTACATCGAGCTTCTCAATATTGCTTTTTCATTTAAAAATGGTGTATGTCAAAATGAAGTGCTATTGACAAGGTTTTGACTTTCAAGAGTGAAATGTAATTGAAACATGGCTGAATCACCACGCCTAACCCATATCATTCTTGCTTTGGGAGAACGGCCCAACGTAAATGCAAGAACATGTGTACTGCAGGCCTAGCTAAGTCACCTTGGGCCTGCAGTACAGCAGGGCCTACGTTTTAATTAAAGGGACACTAACGAGAAATGATGAATCGGTTTAGGTCGATAAATTGTGCTCTGAAAACTCTAATGTCGTAAATTTCGCCATCATAGGTTTATTAGTCAAGGAGCAAATCAAGTTGAAAATTTCGTTTTTAAATTTTGCGCCAAAATCTCCCCATGTGACGTCACGGATTTCATGGTGCCAAACTTATCGTATTTTGGCACCATTGGCTCAACAAAATTACCCCAAACTTGGTATGTTAAGTCTATGGCCTCCTCGGAAGGACAGTGTACTTCATTTTTACCGATTAGGAACTACGTAGTCCCTAGTAGGCGCCGTCAAAACATGTGACGTTACGGCGAATGGTGCGGAAACTTCAAGGTGGCGTCGCCACCCACATTTTCTTTTTGCGCGTTTTCTCCCTAACTAAGCCTCTTCTCGCAGCAAGCGTGGTATTTTTGGTATCGTGAAGGATTACTAATATGAGAAGAATCGTTTTGCTCTTTAGTGACACTTTAATTAAGTGCCCTTTCCTTCAAAGCAAGAATAATCTCAATTAGGCAACGTAGCTTCATATTTCTGCCAGCTGGAATGAAACCTTTAGCAACATAATTTATTAATATCCCGCTTGTTTTTCCCACGCTGTAAGGTGCAGCAAAGGAAGTGATGTTTAAAACGTACTAAACTCTGTATTATATCTTCAAGTCTATCACAACAAATGCTATACTCCAGTCTGCACTACCAACAAATATTAACGCAGGTCATATTTTACCAGTGTGCATGCCATCCTCTATCCATTCAGGTAGTGTTTGGAGGGTGCAAACACGTGTGAGTAAACGACACTTATGGCTACAGCCGACGCTGGCGACACCAAGGCACATGCCAAGCAGCAAAACATTAACAATGCCATGAACTTCTGTTCTCCTTTACTAGCTTGTTTTAATGGACACTAGCCGAGTTTCAGCGCAACTTGGAAAAAAACAAGAGAACATGGTTTTCTAAGTAAAATATTTATTTTTAAGCCAGCAATTTTTGTTCAATTTTTTTAATATTTGTGGTTTGACATAGACAACTTCCCACTGTAATGACCAAACCGCATACAGCTTGACAAAATAAGTTAAGCACTATGTAAAGCACCACTTCAATAAATAATAATAAAAGTTTAGATAACTAGAGATATCACAAGGTAAAAAGCACACAAAACACTGCTGACAGGGCACACACACTACGGGAAAAGATGTACAGAAAGAGTGAGCAGAGCTCATACTGCTTTCTAAGCCCAAATTCAACGATGTTCAAGGAGTTCTGTCGAATGTTTTTGGAGGACGCAAAGTAGCATCACAAGTACCACTTTTCTGCTCTAACAAAGTTTCTGGTACAAAACGGGCAGCTTTATGCATTCTAAATACAAAAATGGGATTCAACCAAATGAGAACCTAGAGACAATGAAGCCAAGGAAGGTATAAAGGACATTATTTGTAGATTTAAACCGTAGAGTAGTAATTATGACGTAAATAGAAAAGAATTAAAGTGGATGAAAAATCAACTTGTCGCCGGCACGGACCAAATATACAAGTTTGAGACCATGCGTCCGATGCTCTACCTGATCACAGTAGATTCCTAACGTGCACAAAACTTCACAGCATTAATGCAACTGCTGGGACACTTTTTATACTAGGTAAGTTATTTTGTTTAGTTACCCCATCTCACTTTTACAGTCATTGGGAAACTGTTCAGTTTCATGAAGGTGATGTACGACGTTTCTAGTTTTTTTTTCCTAGTACTGACCTGCTAAACAGCAAAATGTGACGCGAGTCCTTAGCAATCAGTGGCGTACGAAAACAATTTTTTGGTCAAATTTCATGCTAAAGCGGACAAAATCACGTCACTTTTTTACCTGGTATTGTGTCAAGTCCACTTTATTTTTTGTTCCGCCGGGAGTGTTCCCTCCTAATACAGAAAGCGCTAAGTCCCATAAGCAGCTGGTAAGCGGCCATTTTCTGATCGTATGGCATAATATGGAAGCTTCTGCCAGTTACACTTGCCTTCGTTATTTTGTCTATGCCATCGGATCATCGGGTTTCGAATACTTTATTTTCACATGCGGATGTCAAAGCCGGGCCCTTCCGTGTCGAACATTATCGGGATACGCTGGCACGTCTGGCGCTGCTCCCCGAAGTGATAGCCTTGGCGGCGTACCAGATGAGTCATGTTGGACAGTGATCTTCAAGGTTACGGAAGTTGATGAAAAAAAGCTTTGTCCTGTGGCGAAATGAAAGTAAAAGGCCAGCGATGATTGGTCATCGACCCGGCTAATCAAGATGCACGTCTGAAGCTTCAGTGGCTTTTGTTCAATTTGCCGGATGAAGATCTGCGTGTAGCGCTGGCCCCGCACGGAAGAGTTAAAGACGTTTCGAAGAAATACTGGAGGGCTCATGGAATTCGGGATAAACGGGTGACGACGCGCCTAGTGCGCCTCAAGCTCCACAGTGGCACCAAGGTCGAAGACTTTCCGCAACATTTGCGCGTCGCCGGAGATATGGCCCTTCTCGTCGTTCCTGGAAGACCACCACTGTGTATGCGCTGTCGCAGCAAGGGCCACATTGGGCGAGAGTGTCGCGTTCCACGCTGCACATACTCCCGCCGCTCGGCCATGAAGAAAGTGAGTCTGTAAAGACATACGCGAGTGTCGCTGGGCCGGCTGGAGGAGAGGACGCCACAGAACTCGTCATGGACGAGGCTGACGCCGTGGAAGCAACAGGCTAAACACTGCCAGAGGACTAGGGGCGATAACATCGCCCTCATGTTATCGCGCGCGCCCTGGGTGCGGCGACAGAGATTTCCGGCTCGTACGTTTCATCACTGCTTCAGCCGCGCCCGTCTCCAACGCTCGCGCGCTTTAAAGGTCTGTCTCCGACTCTCGCGCACACAACATCATACTGACACGATTTTGAGACATCGCAACAGGGGCACTTTTCGTTTCCTTGGTACATAGTGTTAATGTCCTCCACACACCGGAGTCAGACAACACGTGTAAAATAATTTGCTTTGATTTTAAAATTTTTGTCCCTTGCGAACTCTGCACCCTGCATGCAGCCTAAATCGCAGAAATCACTGCGAGGGTCGCTGGACGACAAGTGACTCATCGTTTACGTGCACCACGAGCAGATGATAAACCTGTCGCTAGTACGTCGCAGGTTGCTGTTTTTCCGCAACGTCACACTGCAATGACGGATGGATGGATGGATGCTATGAGCGTCCCCTTTGTAACAGGGCGGTGACATGTCTGCCACCAGGCTCGGGAAAAAAAAACTACCTTGTTTCATGTTGGCCTAATACCTTATCTACATTGATTAAATCTATGTTATTATACCAAAAAATACAAATTCACGGTCTATATCTCTGCCTCTTAAGGCAGAATGACCTTATTATTCCCCCATTATTTATTTTTGTTCTTTATCTCTACTTTTTCTGCCACCAATACTCTAACCGTCTCTTACTTATTTCTATCGCGGACATGTTCAGCTTTCCATTGTTGTCCCTAAAACCCAAGGCTTCATGTAGACTCGTGCCCACACGTATACCTGGGTGAATGTCGCCACATTCAATCAGTACATGTTCCATCGTTTCCTTAGTTCCCCCGCAGCATGTACATTGTTCTTCTTCGTTACTGAATCTCGCTTTATAACTACGCGTTCTAAGGCAGCCCGACCTTGCTTCAAACAGTAAAGCGCTTCCCCTTGAATTATCATAAAACCTTTCCCTCCTTATTTCCTTTTTTCCCTTTCGGTAGTTACTCAGAGCCGGCTTCTTTTCCATCACTGCCATCCAATAAGTCCTCTCCGCCTCTCTGACCTTCCGCTTAATGCTCCTTGTTGCCATATCGCCCGCACTGCTAGCCGTATATTTACTGGTGAGCCTCCTGGTTCTTTTTCTCCACTGCGTGTCAACACTTTTTCTATACAAATACCTGAAAACCTTCTCTGCCCATCTACTCTTCTTCATTTTCCTCAGCCTCTCTTCGAATCTCATTTTGCTCTGAGCTTCCCGCACTTCAAAGCCTGTCCATCCCATATCACCCTTTACAGCCTCATTTGTCGTCTTCCCGTGAGCGCCCAACGCGAGGCGGCCCACCGTCCTTTGATTTACATCCATTCCTGATTGTACCTCTGACTTCATGCACACCACTGAGTTCCCAAATGTAAGCCCCGGGACCATCACACCCTTCCACAGCCCTCGAAGCACCTCGTACCTATTGTACCCCCATAAAGCTCTGTGCTTCAGAATTGCAGCATTCCTCTTTCCCTTTGCTACCGATGCTTTCTCTTGTACGTCCATATATCTATCCCCCTCATTTACCCATACTCCGAGGTACTTGTACTCGCTTACCCTAGGTATTTTTGGCCCTGTATGAAGACCGCATGGTCTTCGTGATCATTGAATACCATCAATCCGCATTTTGTTGCACTAAATCCTAGTCCTAGAGCCTCACATTCCCTTCCACATATATCTGCCAGTCGCTGTGTATCATCTTGACTGTCCGCAAATACGACAATATCATAAGCATAAAATAGACCAGGAAGCTTCTGCTCAACCATCGTGCCGATCTGTTTGTGTGACAAATTAAATCCAATGTTGCTACCTTCTAGCGCTTTTTCCATCCTCACCATGTACAGCAGGAATAACAGCGGGGACAAAGGACATCCCTGTCTCAGCCCCTTGCTAATTTCAACGCTGTCCTTGCTACTTATTCCTTCCCATTCTATACAAACTGTATTTTCTCGGTATATTTCCCTCAAAAGCTGTATACAGTCGTCACCTATGCCCACTTCTTTCAGTATATCCCACAAAATTTCCTGATTAACGTTGTCATACGCCCCGGTAATATCTAGATAAGCTACGTATAAGGGCCTGTTTTCTATTTTCGATATTTCTATACACTGGGTAAGAACAAACAGATTATCGTCTAACCGCCTGTCAATTCGAAATCCATTCTGAAGTTCTCCCAAAATATCATTTTGTTCCACCCACGCTTCTATTTTTAATTTTACTGCCTGCATCGCCAACCTGTATAGCACCGATGTAATGGTTAGCGGTCTATACGATCGAATGTTATCCTTTTCTCCCCTGCCTTTATATATTAAGTTCATTCTACTTTTTCGCCAACTGTCTGGTATTTCCCTCTCCTGTAAGCACTTTTCTACGGCTTTCAGCAGTGCTTCTTTAGTGTTATGTCCGAGTTCGTTAATGAGGCTGACGGGAACCCCATCTAAGCCCGGTGTAGTGCGCTTAGGAATTTTTCCTTCGGCTTTCTTCCAATTGAAATTCTCTAGTACTACATCTTCGTCGGTTGCACTCCTTTGAGTACTTTTACTCACCGGGGGAATCCCCTGGGCGACCTTTTTAAACGAATCGGTTGTTATCTTTCGGATGTAACCTAGCGCTTCATACCCTTCCAATTGATTTCCTCCTTCATCTACCATATGTTGTTGCATTGTGACAGACTTCCTACCCAGCGCTTTTAGGTGGCTCCAGAATATCCTAGGCGCGGCCTTCTTCTTTTCGCGAATCTCTGTCATCCAGCGTTCACTTTCACCTTTAATTTTTGCCTCGACTAATTTCTGCACAATGGATTTTTGCTCTAAATATATTTCCCATATTTGGTTGACTTCGTCCTGTGGCCGCTTCTCCTTTTTTGCTTGTCTGTGCTCCCGTGATGCCTCACGTCGCTTCTCGATCGCCTCCCAGATTTCTTTGTTCCACCAACTTTTTGGCTTTCTCTTTCCTTTCCAACAAATCGTTTTCTTCTCTTTTTCCATTTCTTTTGTGATTATATGTAGCAGCTCACTATACTTCCAGTCTTTACCTGGTAGTTCGTCTACTTTTTCCTCGACTCTTGCGGCTGTATTTGTTATTTGTTTGTCATTTAGATACAAGCTGCCAAACTTTGATTCTATGTTCTTATTATCAGTTTTATATCCCATTTGTAATATTATGCGTTTATGATCACTACCCAAGCTGTTAATGCCTTCCTCGTCTATTCTCATTTCTCTAAGTTTGTCATATATTCCTTCTGTCATGAGACAATAATCAATGCTCGATTGCCGGTTTCCGACTTCCCACGTGATCTCCCTCACACTTAGGCCCCACGTTAACTATCTCAAGACTATGTAGCTCGCAGAGATCTAGCAATAACTTGCCATTGGTGTCTGAATATCTCACTGAGATGCCGCCCTCTCGACATAACAACCAAAATTGTTTTTTTTTTAAAGGTAGCGGTATTAAAAATATATTCGATGCATTCTCAGCCCCCGCAATACTCTTTTTAGGGTTCCCGACACCAGTGGTTTTATTCAGTGCTACACCCGGTAAATATTTAAAATTTGTGTCAGTACTCCTTTAAAGGCTCGTTCACACAGAATATGGAGCAGCCAAAGGGGATTCTAAACGCGACGAGGCGGCGAGTATGCGCAGCTCATCAGACCGCTCGGTTTGCCTGGCTGCCCACGCGGCCGAGGAGGCGGGGCATCTCGCGCTTTTGCGGACGTGTCGCCATCACGTGGCACTTCTCCACCCCCGCCACACGAGCTATGTACACTATAGGCTTCCCAAGCAACGCTTAGCGGCGCTGCTGCTCTTGACAGGCAGCGCCATCTCTGGCAGAAAAAGAGAAACTGGGGTGTTAGCAGCGCGCGTTTTCCCTTCTCTCCACCGCGTTGCCGCTCGCTTTGCACGTGCAGAGCTCTCGCGGTGCACTTGCGCCGCCTCACAATGTACCGCTTGCAGTGCGGCTTCAAAAGGATTTTCAAGCTTGACTGGCACTTCCGAAAAGCGAACTTGATAGAATGAGAAAGCCTCGTCAATCACGTTAACGGTGAAGAGCAGACGATCGACAACAACGACGCCCAACTCAAAGCGAAATGCATTTCCCAAGTTGCGATTACACCGTGTAGGACGTATACCGCGAGGTAAGTCTCATTCTGTCATGTTAAAGATGAATAATGGTCCACATGCACTCCGAAATGAAACCGTACACGCTATCGATGTTCTGCGGCGTGGACTACGAATCATATGATTGTTGTTTTGACATGGCATGCTTACAGTAGCAGCCGTGTACTTTCGTGAACAAACGTTTGCGGCGTGCGAAAAAAAGATTATACGGCCATGGCACTGCTTCCTGAGAATGTTACAGTCAAGTCCTCCGTGCCGCTGGAGAATCACCCGCCGATTAAGACGCGAGGCAGCTAGCTGAGCTTTAACCACTGTGAAGCAAGATGAACTGCTCGCCTCATTTTTTTCGGCTCTCGCGTCATGCTTGCAGTCTCTTTTTATGATATCGACTTGACAGGCGTATAAAACCTGCTGCGTCAGAAGGTGGTTACTTCAAGGTTGCAATTGCAAAGCATGTATTAAGTGCCAGTTATATTTAGCGGCTTAAATATATATCACCCTAATAAAGTGACAAAAGCAAAGCAAACCTGCAGAACGATGTCAAAGCTTGCTGCAAATGCACAGACGTCCGTTCCGGCGTGATAAAGCAGCCTTCCCGACGCGTGAAATGCAGGCGCCGTACTTCTGACGATGTGCCGAGTTCAGTTGAATTCAACCAACCGCGCAATGCTAACGGTATAACGCGAATGTGAACGTTCAACAACGACGGGTAGGTCTTACGAACACGGGGAATCAAAACACAAAGTTGCTTCACCTACAACCGTAACTGCACTTTAACAATGCGAGAAGACAGCGAGTAATCATTACTGTAGTCGCTGCGTGCATGCGCCGCGTTACTTACCGATTCAGGTAGTCGGAACGAACGAAAGCGATGAACTCAGACAGCCAAAATAGAAGGCGAGACAGCGCTGTCAGCTATCCACGCTTGCCGCCTTTATTTCTCGCACGACACGCCCGGGAAACGATACAGTTTAACACGTGAATCGTGTGCCTTGGTGTTGTCTGCACTGTTGTGGCTGGCCGCTAATGCGCAATACTTCGGACCACGCTTGCCCTTCCGCGGGGTCGCTTCTGCCATCGCGGAAATGCGCAGCTTCGCACAGCAAGCCTCTCGGTTCAACGTACTACCCAGCTGACGGCCCCCCAGTTAGGCGCAGAACGCGTGCGCACGTGCGCTACCGCTACCGTGAAAGGGGCTGAGTCAGCCGCGCAGAAGGTTCAGAGCTTTCCGACAGAGCCGCAGCGCGGCTGGCGCGGCGCTGTCGTCGCGCCGCAAACTTGAGCTTGGGTTCCCTATTGGCCTCGAGGCCCACCACTGGAAACGCCGGCGCCACCGTCGGCGTGACGTGCTTGGCAGGATCATGTGGTCTCAGCGGCCGCGTCGGCTGCTTGTGGCACACTGCCGCGTGCTTTGAAAACGAGTTTCAAGTCCCACATGCGCTGCGGTCTGTTCAAATTCGGAAGTTTTCTCTCATTTTCTACTCAATTTAAACCATTGTAATAGAGTGGCTGCCTCTGAAGGCGACGAACATGGGGCTCTACCGCTCGGTGCCGCAGTGCCGCGCTTACGCAAAGGAGCCCAGTGCCAGCCTGCACTGGTAACCGCGGGACAAGAAACAGCGTGAAGCATGGGTTGTAAAGCTAAGAACCGGCAAGTAGCCATCCGCTACGAGTCTTGTGTGCAACAAGCACTTCCGCGACGAAGACTTGTTACTGCGTCGGGCCTGCGATGTTCGGTGAGTAGCAGACAGCGCGCACTGAGACGATGGCTCGCGCGCGCTTACCGCCGGCAAATGATGCTTATCTGGCCCAGGATGGTAAAAGCGCTACCTTTTACCACGTGCGATGCCATCTCAGAACCCTCCAATGCGACCTCTTGATCGTCGGCCCCGTGCTCAGCGTCCACAAAATCGGCTGCAGATGCGCAAGTCATTGTTTAGGTACGTTAAATTAAAAAACGCACAGGGTCCCTTATGCATTCGTTAAAGATGACTAGAAGGCGAAAGCCATCTTCTTCTTGTCAGTCGATGTACTGATTCTCCCGCGCCCCCTCCAAAAGCGTTCTGCGCCTAACGCGGTTTTGCACGGCCTCCGTGATCAATCACGGACGCAATGCAAAGCGACCATGACGTGTGAATACGTCATCATTTTACGTCACATTATATGACGTCATAATGACGCTATTTATTTTGGCGATCTGTGACATCATGATGACGTCATATGGTGACACCATCACGTGACGATTATTTTTTGCATCACTCGTGTTGACGCCGCCGAGGCGGGACGTCGACGGGCAACCTTCCCATTTGATGAGGCATGCATTGCTTCATAAGCTACATAAATTTTGCATTGCCTCCGTGATCGGCCCACCGGCCAACCCCATGTATTTTCTTGGAGCCTCATTTATTTACGTGGGAAAGATGCCACCCTGTTCGCGTTAGACACGACACTGCTGCCAAAATTGCTGGGGTACTCGCCAAATAATTACTATCCTGTTTTGCGGCTGCTGGTTGCTGCAATAACTTCTATTTTATTCACCGCTATTTCAAGTTCATGTGGGTCCTAATTCACAGTCGACGTTTGCAGAACAAGTCCGGCAAACGTTACTGCACTTGCTTTCTTTTGCTTAGCGTTGCATATGCTACTACATGCTCGGTCTCGTAGACTGGTTCTCCTTCCACCAGCAATCTCGAAGAGGTGAAGCTATGAATTTGTTGATGACAGAGAGCGGGAAGTTCACTGGAATGCAAAGGGGGCGATAATCAGGGACCATTAAAAAAAGGCGTCGCATTTGCTCACGTTTTGTGTGAGCACCAAACGAAACGAGTGCGCTGAATAAACAAACAGAAGCAGCGGCATTTGCACGCTGAGAAGACCGATGAATACGCAGTGCGAGACAGCTTGTCAAATGACATTGAAACGTGCCCGAATTTAGACCGAAAAAGAAAAAAACATGGTTGATCCCCCTACCAAGAGAATCGGTATAACACGAAAGTGAAACGTGTCTTCACAGACGTAGTTAAGCGTTTGTTGTGCATTCTTTCGCCCCAAGCGCGAAGGAATGAATGCTACAGCAACAACTAGTAATGTCACGCGAAGAACAGCAAGCAGCTTCAAACTTGCAACGCGCTGCTCAAGCAGAAAGGACGCACGGAACGACATACAGGACGAGCGCGAACTAACTGTCACAGTTGTAACTTATTTCTATGTCAGCAGCGTGCTGCTTTCGCAAAAGCGGCCGCTGCGGTGAGCGAGACGACCTTCGTGCTCTCAACGCAAACTGGCGGTGAGGGCGCAAGACGTACAAACCACCGCTATCATCAGATAAGCGAGTGCGAGCGACCACGCCCTGTATAGGCGCGCGCTCACCCGCGCGGGGCGACGACCTTTAAAGCGCGATCATCGAGCTCTTCGCGCCATCTCGCTAATGATAATGAAAACACGCTGATGTACCAATGTCTGAGTACAGCCAATGGCAAATGGTGCATATAAATAGCGCGCCGTTAGCAAGGCAAAGAACGTGCCGTCTGTGGCCGAATCGTTTGCGCCTCGCGATGAGGATCGAGAAATCGTAAGTTCGATTCCCGGTGGCGGAATTTTTCTTGTTTTTTTTCTTTGCCATCTGTTAGTGTTTATGTTTTACAACGTCATATCCGTGACGGAAATACGTCAGTGGAGCCGTGGTGGACCCCGGCATAAAACACTTTCGTGTTAAAAAAACACTGAATCGTCGGGACGGCAGATCACAAAGTTGCCATGCGCACCGAAGCCGCAGTTGTAAGGAAATTGTTTTTGAACTGCTCTGATAGCGTCCGCGCAACAGTAGTTGTTTGTTTACTCACAAATTCTCATATTTTGCAGCCTAAAGTTCACAGCGCGGTGCCAAAACGCGCTCGTAGCAAAAGCGAAACCATCAGTACGAACATACATGCAGACGCTCATACATGCAGAGGCACCGTCAGTCGTCGCGAACCCGTGCGATCGCTGGCTTGAGGCTTTTTTCTGTTATGCTCCGTTTGGTTATACAGGCAGTCTACTCTAACGGGATATTTCACATAGTTTGCACTCAGCGAGTGACTACCTTTCACGCAAGAAGTCGGTTCAGGAGTCTCCAACGCGGTGACAGCGTGAAGCGGGTGCTCGCTTTTCTGCAAAGAGACAGCGACTGTAGACTATCCTGTGCTTTCAGTTCGTCGAAGATGATTATCTTGACATTAAAGAACACAGTTCATTTCGAAAGTACTTACAGAAATGCCCTGGAGGGCTTCCGCGAGGTGTTTTTGTAGAGCGCCGACAGCAAAACCTATGGGGAGCGCGCCGGCGGTATCCTGCCTAGCACGCAATCGAGGCGCGTCCGATAGAGGGCGACTCCGTAACTCCTCGAGGCCAATACCCGAGCCGCCTGCGCAGATCTCGCGCCATTTCCGGCTTAGCTGGATGTTTACACCGGCGCCACCGCCGCATGGCATTCTGAGAGCAGACTCTCGGCGGCCGGAAGAAAAGTGGTATTCACACGAGGGAGAAATCGGTGGGGGACACGGGGGGACTGCGGATCATGTGACCTCGTTGTCACTGATTAGTGAGTAGGCGCGACCCCCCCCCCCACGAATCCTCGGAGGAGACGGGGACCTTATCCCCGACAGGACAAACGATCCCCCGACGGTGGGGGTTATGGCGGAATTTCGGGCTCTTGTTTGGCCACATTGTTGCACTTGCTCCTGCAGGGAGCGGCAGTGGGTGTCCAGGCTGCAGCTGCATCGTCGTCTGCAGCTCGTCAAACGGGTGGTACAAGCCACCAGAGTAGTCTAATAACACTGGTCTCCCTCTCCGTTCGCCTCATCCGTGTGAGTGGGGGACATTTGTGGAGACTTCTCCTAGCGAGATGACGTCACTAGGCCCCACCTTTATCCCCCGAGCATTTGTCCCCCGTCTGAATACCCCTAAATTGGTCCCCGAGCGATCCGGCTCACCGCCACGTTTTCCACCCGCTTCAGCCGCCTGGAGAGGAGGCTTCCTCCGCTTTCCCGCTCGTCCGCTTTGGCCGCTGCGCCTTCGGTGTGAACGAGCTTTACTAGCGCGTAGAACATACGATGTACGGGGCGATGTTATCGATTTGGACTTTATACTGAACATGACGGTGACGGAGACGGCAAAGTCCCGCCGAAAATGTTCATTTCATTGCTTTCGCAACAAAAACTCTTGGAGAGCGAGTTTTGTCTGGCCACCAGGAATTCAGCGAAAACGGGATTATGCTGTCGCAGCTATATCGCGGATCAATGTTGCACGCCCTGTAGCTGCGCGCGCGCAGAATAGTTAAACCCTGAATCGACTTTCGCATGTATGCTTCGTTTCATCCAGCAGATAACAAGCGCTCTCATCTGCACCTGGCTTGGTTTCCGTGCTTCGTTCAGTCTTTAGTCTGCCTGTACTTTGCTTTGATTGTTTATCAAATGTAATACCCCTGACACACGGCCACTCTAAAGTCCTTTAGAAAAGGGGACATCTTCCGGAAAGGCGTTCGAGCGCAGTGACACACGACAAAGGAGTAACTCCCTTCCAGAAACGATCCTTTTCGGAAAGGCAGATCGCGCATCTACTTTTCGGCCAGGAAGGGAGTACACTCGCACACAGTGTGCAGAATTTATGAATAAAAGAAAACATGTTGCAACACTAAGGTGCCTAGTGACTTTTTTTTTGCGAGCGAAAATGTTTTAATTTTCAGCAGTAGAACGATTTGTCGAAAAGCGAACTTTTATACTTTATAGCTATGCATACTCTCAAACGCCTGCACCACATAAAACCGCCATGCCACCATTCTAGTGTTGGCAGCGTCTGGCATTTGTTGTGTCGGCGAGATAAGAATGATAGAGTCTGCTGAATCGGCGCCGTCAACCAAAGCCGTGAAAAAACCACGGGTCCAGTGGACGGAAAAGGCGACCTGGGCGCTCATAAAGTCTTGGGAAGATAACTTGGACGCCCTGCGAGGGCAAAAGCACAACGGTGTTGTGTACCAAAGGATCGCCGAGAGCCTCACCGATGCCGGTATTCCCCGTACACGTGCGCAAGTGCACGCCAAGATTGACAACTTGACACAAACGTTGCTTGCACAAACAGCGCCATTTTTTTCTACAGCGTTTTTCTGAGGAACCACTTAAAGCAGTTGTCCGGTGCCGTGTGTCATCGGCACAACTCCTTTCTGCAAATGGTCCCTTTAGGCGACAAAAGGGGTTTACCTCAAAGTACTTTACTATTGCCCGTGTGTCAGGGGTATAAGGTTATATCGCCAATACGCACATAACTGAACGTCCAAATTGCCCCCTACCCTACGTAGTCACTGGTTATATTGATGTTACTGCTAATGTTATAAATGTAAAAAAAAATAAATCCACTGTTTTTCTTTTGGCGCCATAAATACGACGTGAGTATGGGGCACGACGCAGTGTACGGTGATGGAATAATTTTTGGCACTCACTACCGTGTCACTTTAACACGTGTCACTTTACTACAAGGCCATTTAACAACTGCACTATAGTTAGGGTGAAACAGTTATCGCACAGGGGTAGTCGCCGTACGGAATAGTGACGCAGCATTTTTTAGGCTTGAGAGGTTTCTAGCCTTGAATGTAACTATCCTGACCAGAACGCTCACATGGCGGGACGCAGTCCACAGGCTTTCGTCACCTGAGTGCCGCTAGTAGCAACGCTATTGGTGTACACAAGCAATCATAGGACAGCTGTTAATAGCTGAGGTTTCGCGTGCCAGAAACACGATATGAATATGAGATACGCCGTAGTGGAAGGCTCCGGAAATTTCGCCCACCTGGGATTGGGGAAACACTTCTAGGGGCTTGACAGAATACTCGTTGGCACCTTTATCTCTCCATTATCTCGGTCACTCGTCGATCTGGCTTCGCCTCTTCGACAGGCGAAACTTAGGATCTGTTTCAATGTATGGTTTCAGGAAATTCAGCGGACCTGACAACAAAGCCATCGCAGAAACTTTGAGGGGCATATTCGAATACCACGTGCGGCATAGTCTCTTAACATAACACAACTGTATGCCGCACCAGCCCGCTCGCCAACGATACGAGCTCCCTGAAAACATCTTGCTCTGACGGGTCTGCGTGTTGTCTGGTCTCGGGTCCATGGACGTGGAGAATACAGTGTGCCCGAATTCTTAACTATTGCGTCAAAATATATTTGCGAGCGTACAGTGTCTTGCTAGACAAAATGTTAGATTGATGTCCGGCGCTAGCAGTTATTTAATCAGAGGCGTATGAGAGCATGAAATATTTATGCGGAAGGAGGGATGCTAAAGCCGCAAAAGCGTCCCTGTCAACGGCTACGACCCCGCTCCTGCCTTTCCCCACCTCTCTCGTGGAAACAATGCAAGTACCACTTGGTATGATATTACTACTACAACGCAAACTCAAACCAATCGCTTTACTGTCTATATTTAGCATCGTTTAGGGTACCTCAATGCCAGCGCCTCCGCTTCCAGGATAGAGACACCTTTTGTCCCACTCCGCGCCGCCGTTTCATCGCGGGTAGCCATATTGGTTCAAAAGTGCCAGACGGAGAGCAGTGGTTAGCGCGGGAACGGTGCTGCAAACGCGTTGGTTTTATGTTATTAGATCAGTTCTTTCATCGCTATGACGGGCTGCTGTTTGCCACTGTGTACCAGTACGCATGCGAAAGGCGAACGGATGTTTCGCTTCCCTCGTAACAGCGAGCGAAAAACAAAATGGGAGGCGCAAGTGAAACGCGGCCGCTGGCATCCCACCGACAGCACCAAGGTATGCGAGGTTAGTTGTCGACTTGTCGTAGCATATGTCCGTGCATTTTTGTCGTTGGCGGTGAACATGCTGTTGAACAAATTCTTGCACGAATTAAATACTTGACTCGCTGTAGCTGCATAGCATAATTATTTAGTGAAGCTGCTATCACACAGGGGCTGTTAAGCATTTTGTTAGGCCGTGCGGAGTGAATAGATTCTCGGGCCAGCTTGCCTATGCCTACTTAAGCCAATTTAAGCTGATATAAGCGTAGTTAAGACAAGTTAATCGTAGCTCGGGCTAATTAAGCTTAGTCAAACCAATGAATAGTAATCGATAAAAATCAATTCCGAATGATACTAATCGATACCAATTTAGCCACCGGATGAATCCAAGGTAATTAAGCTTAGAAAAAGCCCAGTTAAGCCAGTATATCCCGGCCAAATTAAGCTTGGACAAGGTGGTCAACGCTGAAAGATACCAGTCTATACTGATCGATACTAATTAAGCGGAATTAGGCCGGATTAGTGTGCATTATGCCGGATCACGCTAACTCGGACCAAGATGAGATGGTACAGCCATGAGGAAGATAGACTCGATTATACAGGGCGGCAACTTTTCTTGACAGCGCTGTGGAAGCTACACATCCGAAGCGCATGCCTGCTATCGCGACAAAAAATAGTAAGTTTGTTGATAACTTTTTCATTTGCCTTGCTGAAATAAATGCTGCTTTATTTATTATGACACTCAGACCGTTGCAGGAAGTCGTAGGTAAATTCCCGTCATTGTTCACTTTGCAAGAACGCCTTCCTTTTCTTTTCATTTCTTAGCGTCCCCATTTCAGCACACCCGTTTCCCAAAGTAAACATGGCGTCCATGACGTAGTGGATCAGTGGACGGCCGCAAACGCGCTGTTTAGTTCTCCAATAAACATATATTCGTAATATGACATTAAAATGTACACTGACCAATTGAAATGTTTCTAACATTGGTATTTTTCATCTTTATAATTTTCTAAACGCGTTAACGACGCGAGCGCGCAAAACCGAAGTCACCCGCAAGCTCCCATACAGCATGCGGAACAACACGAATGTGCGGAAGCCCCGCCTCCATACCCTTCGCTCAAATGTCAAGATAAGTTGTCGGCGGGTGTAGGTTATATTCATTCGGATTAAACTAATCCTGAATAAGTCAATGTTGAGTAAATTGAGGACAACTAAGCAGCTCGGTGACTGCGTATGGCCACATTAGGTCAATCTGGATTAGCCCGGTTCAAGCTAATCTCGAACAAGTCAATTTTGGGCAAGTTGAGATTGCCTAGCCGGATAGATGACTGGGTATGGCCACAGTAATCTAATCCAGATTGAGCTGGGTTAGGCTAATCCTGATCAAGTCAATCTTGACTAAGTTGAGATTGCCTTACAGTTTTATTGCTGAGTATGTTCAGATTAAGAGAATCCGGGTTAAGCCAGATTGAGCTAATCTTGAACAGAACAAGCCAATTTTGAGTAAGCTGAGATTGCCCAGCCAGTTGGAAGACTGAGTATGGCCACATTAAGCCAATACGGATTAAGCCGGATTAAGCTAATCCTGAACAAGTTAATTTTCAGTGAGTTCAGATTGCCTAGCTAGTTGTATGACTGAGTATGGCCACAATAAGGCAATGCGAATTAAGCGGATTAAGCTAACCCTGAGCAAGTTGATCTTGAATAAGTTGAGATTGCCTAGACAGTTTTATGACCGAGTACGGCTAGATTAAGCAAACTCGGATTAGCCCGGAATAAGCTAGTCTGGATTGACCCGATCAAAGCATCAGTGAGAAACGCATGTGAAACATCACTTACCCGTTCCCGCCAAAACTACGCGAACCTCAGAGATTCCGTCGCGAAGCTAACCATGAGGCCAGGTCCTGCCAAAAATTACATTTTTGTCCACATCAGTTAAATAAAACGGCCGTTAGAGCTCATTGATCAGCTCATGTATGTCATGGCGTACATAACATGCATGACATGATTTTCGTGTTATGACCAGTCATTTATTTTCGTCATACGCTTTTGTCATGCCATGCCAATTTTGATATACATCAAATTACTAAAACGACCGCTAGAACACCATGACCGGGTCATGTATGTCATACGTACATGACATGCATGACATGACTTTCATGCAGTGGCCAGTCATTTATGTTCTTCATACGCTCTTGTGATGTCCTACCAATATTGATATCCATCAAGTTAATAAAACGTCACCTAGAGCATCATGGCGGGACCATGTATGTCATGACCTACATGACATGTGTGACATGATTTTTGCGTTATGACCAGTCATTTATGTTTCTCATGTGCTCTTGTCATGCCATGCCAGTTTTCGTATACATTAAGTTAATCGGCCGCGAGAACACAATGACCTACGCGGCCAGTTAGATAGACGGACTGATACGCTCAAAATACCTTTCGTTAGCCTAGAAGTGATTCGCGTTGAATAATTAGAGCCTAACCTATTGGTTACTAACATTATATGTGCCGGCCCTATCGTCAGAAAGTATAAAATGAGCCAAATTACTGCGCATTTCACTCGAAGCCATCCATCGCTGCAGAGGATGGCTTTGTACACACGAACATGCGTACAAACGCGCGCATCTTCGTGTGTGCATTTGTATGTGTGCGTGTACATATACCCGAACGAATTTGAAAATTTTCGTTTGGGGGGTGGGTTGAACAACCCAAACACCCCCCCCCCACCCCCTGCACAGCTGCAATAAGGCAATGCCAGCGAACGGGAACGTTTGTACCAATATGGCGCCCACAATAGCAGTGTCTCCACCCTGTACCGGAGAAGCACATCGAGGTGCCCTAGCGTCTTTCGAATAAGTTTGACATCTGCCGGCAAAATGTGGAACAGTTAGCTTCAGGGCTGTTACTTTCCCATTAATATGGGACAGAATGTTGCATGCAGTGAAACATGAAACAAAACTGACAATTGGGCAAGCCGAAACGTAGTTGCATTTCCTAATACGAGGGAGTGTCCTGTGCGCGTTGTTAGCCGAAAATTCTTGAAATGTACCGAGATGCTGATGTACCGAGATACTAGAGAGTTTGAGAATTGGGGCCCCAAGGAGCTTGAGGAGCCAAGAAGCTTGCGAGCCTCCAGGGCGCATGCGCAGAAGCCAAGCCACTCTGGGCTCTTGCGCTCGCGTTGACTCAAGACGCAAAAATTGAAAACTAGCGTGGGTCCCGAAGGCGTCTTGGGTCCCCAGCTAGAAGACAAAGACGCAGCATGGGCCATGGCGCAGTATGGCGCGCGTCTCGCATTATTTTAATTTCGTCACGTGTGGCGCTCTGTCCGCTTGACCCAACGCGCAGCCTGCGCTGGCCCAATTCTCAAACTCTCTATTAAGTTTTAAACATTTGGCCCAATCACTTCAGCTGGTGTTTCCTTCAAATCGAAAAGTCTGCGAAAAGCTTGGAGGACGCTTGAGCTGCGCCTTCAAGAGTAGAACGCGATAGCATGATCTGTCCCCGTTCACATCGCAAGTTGAAGAGGCGATGATGGCCCTGCTTCGTTTTCTGGTGGACAGCTCAACCTAGCCGCAAAGAAACGAATATCTGTGCGCGTAACCCTGGCCGTTTAAAACTACCCTAGAATGCCTACTGCACGTACAGTTGCGAAGTGCCCACTGCGACATAACTCCTCCTTTTGCGAAGTAGCGAAATACCCACTACGCGTCCGTAAGCCAAAGCGCGCACCTGCGCTGCTGCACACTTTGTTGTTGTCGTTGCTGATAATGATTAAATGATTATTCCTGAGCACTCTGCAATGGGTTGGTCTTTAAACCACCCACTGGCGCCGCAATTCAGATGTTTTGACACCTCGTGCGATTGTACGATTAGGTCAAGCGTTAACGAGACTCCGATGGAATGGGATTGCCAGACGAGTCGCGAACCAAAATAAGGTTATGAGTTAGTGCATATGTCATGCGCCATATTCCTCAAATTTTAAAACTTACTAGAGTAGGACTTATAAATCTATGGCTGAAACTGGATAAGGAAACATAATGCTCAATAGCCTTGCGAAATAAGCTGTTCGCAATTCGCAACCATCCCCTAAATATATGCAAGAATATTCGCTCGCGCGCCTATTTATTTTTTAGAAACTTATTTCTTTATTTTTGACGTATTAGGGTTTCACCCACAAAAACTGTTGGCACTGCTCGGTGGCAGGCCATGCAGCAATGTTTGTGAAGCTTCGTGATTGTTTCAGATTGTTGTGTGAAGAATACCTGCAGGACGTGAATAGTCAAGTTTATTAGGGGGCTTACGCGAGCACCAGAGATAATGCTGGAAGGTTCGATGACTGATGTGTAAACTACGACGCGTTCCGCCGATGATCAGACTACTCGAAGGCCGATGATTGTTCTAGCCGCTATCAGTGTACAGAGTACATTGCTTCTACTTTGACTTTATTTAGTTTGCTCGGCACAGGTTCGCCCAATGAAGAATGTTGTTTCTACCAGCGTGACTGCCGCCTTCTTAACTGTCACTACCACGTGACAATAGTTAACGGGAGCATGTTCATGAAAAGGAGATTCACTGAAGAATAATGATGGGCTCGAGCGGATACGGCAAACATTCCCCGACCTTGACAGGCAGTTTACCACTGTTCCTAAAGCGGTAATTTTTCAACCATTGCATTGTACCAGTACTAACATACTAATGAGAAACTTAGAGGATAAAAAAACACAGTCGAGGAGATATCGTGGACCATGCCGAGTGCGATCGAATGAAAAAAAAAACACACTTTCACTGCGATAGCAACAAATTGTAATGCTATACAAAGTAAGACTGGCAGCTAACTCTTTTACATCCGGTATCACGTAACTCTACAAAACGCTGCTGTAAGAGAATACGACCGCTCAAGGGGAGAAGCGGGTTTCGCATAGTCATCGCGTTGAGAGAACATCACGTAGAAAGTTATACGAGCCGTCTGCTGATGCCTGCCGAGATAGCGCGTGCGCCAGCGATCGCGATCGCGCCCTTATAATCAGTTCACAGTAGCTGCTCGAGCGACTCATCCCCTCCCACCCCACGTTCCGTTATGCTCCTTGAAGATGGGCGGGGCGTTTCCTGTGTGCTAGAGCAGTAAGCGACGGCATGCCTCGCACGCTAGATGATGTTATCGCATGCACCCTCTGTGGGACGGAGATGGGTCGGCTAGTTTCATCTCTGCTTCAGCCACGTTCGTCGCCCTCGCTCGCGCGCTTTTCACCGCTGGTAGAACGCACAATGCGCGGGGGAATGTTGTCGATTTAGACTTGAACGGAACATGATGGTGACGGCGACGCCGATGACGACGGCAAAAACCCGTCAAGAATGCCGATACAATTGCTATCGCAATAAAATGAGATGTGTAACGTGAAGAGATAGGAAGAGAGGAAAATGTATATCCTTGTTGACATTAACAGAAAATGTGGACAATGGTCGGATTTCGTAAAGCGTAGGGTAGGTAGCGGATGGTATGTGAGAAGGACGAAATTAATAATAAAGGTTGACAAGGGCTCTCGAGGCCGGCACAGTGTTATGTGGGGTGACGAAATTAAGAAGTTTACAGGAATAAATGTAACCAGCTAGAGCATAAGGCCGTAAATGGAGGATCATTGCGAGAGGCCTTCGTCCTGCAACGGACATAGAAACGATGATGGTGGTGGCGATTATGATTCACCCCATTCTCGCTTTAAACATCGCATGAGAGGTGGCAAATGAAGAAAGTGGTTCTCAGCGTCTCTTAAAATAAGAATATATGCATGAAATATAGGGTCACAAGCCTACTAAGGTAAATTAGATGGCGAGACAGCGGTAATCTAACGTAGCTTCTTTCCGTGTTATATTACTGCAGACAGACAGACAGACAGACAGACAGACAGACAGACAGACAGACAGACAGACAGACAGACAGACAGACAGAGGAACTTTATTGTGTCCTGGGACGAGGGTTCCTAAAAACCCGCGGAGGGCATCGCCCGCGAAGGGGTCGGGAGCCAAAGGTTCCCGATCGCTTCACAGGCTCCCTGGACCGCCCGGAGTTGATTCGCAAGATCCGGACTTGCGATGCATTTTAAGAATTCTGTCTTGTTGACGTGATGCTTTCTTGTGCAAACGCGCAAGCGGGGGCACCGCCATATTAAATGAGAAAAAGTTGCTAGCTGATCGCAAGCTGAGCACTTTGGCGAAATGTCTGTATACACGGCCATAGTGGCCGGCGACGGGAACGTTCTAGTCTGGAGGAGTCGGAGGGCGATCTCCTGGTTCCGAGTTAGCTCTCTGTGCGGATCTGGAAAGGATTTCCTGCCTAGCCTATAGTGTGAAGTGACCTCGTGAAAGGTGGTCAACGGGTCTCCGTCGGCGCCATCGCCACCCCCCTCCCCCGCAGCCTGCGGGGGGCTCGTTTGCCCGGGGCGGAGAATGAGTCCTCGCGCCCGAGCGTGAGCCACTTCGTTGGGGTTGGCGATGCCGTCGACGGAGGCGCCCATGTGGGCGGGAAACCACGTCAACTCATGAGGGAATATTGTGGATTTAGTTAAAATGCTGTGAGCAGCCAAGGAGATTTGATTGGCGTCAAACGACCTGACGGCCGTCATGGAATCGGAAAAGACGGGGCATGGATCTTTAGTTGTTAGTGCCAGAGAGATAGCTACCTGTTCGGCCACTCCTATGGACCTGGTCCTTACCGAGGCGGCACTCGCAGTGCGGCCGCTCATGTCTACCACGGCGGCCACGAAGCTATTCGGTCCCGAGCGAGATGCATCGACGAAGAGAGCGTTTTCTCTTCTGCTGTTTAACTGAGAGAGGAAGGCTTTAGCCCGCGCTCTCCTTCTACCGTGATTATATATCGGATGCATATTTCGGGGAAGTGGGTGAACCATGATCGCCGACCTTACGGTGTCTGGAAGTGGAACTGCTCTCTCCTTAGTCAGGGGAGAGGTGATTCCTACTCTGGCTAGAATCGCTTTGCCCGCTCCAGTGCACGAAAGCCTGGAAATCTGAGCAGTGCGCTGCGCTTCTATTAATTCGTCGAGTTTATTGTGTACGCCCAAAGCCTCGAGTCTTGTGGTACTCGTTCTAGAAGGGAGCCCTAAAACCTTTTTGATAGTCTGTCTAATAAGGACTGCTAGTTTAGCCTTTTCGGCAGCGCTCCATCCAGGCGTGCATGGAGGCGACGTAATTGATATGACTTAAAAGGAACGCATGGAAGAGCCGGAGGAGGTTGTCCTCTTTGATGCCTCCTCTTCTACCTGAGATCCTTTGAATAAGCCGAACGGTGGCAGCGGTGTGCTGCTTCAACTTGTGTATCGTGGCTGCATTCCTGCCGTTCTCCGAGATGAGCATGCCTAGCACGCGTATGGTGTCTTTGCGGGGGATTACCGCGCCGTTCTTTGTGACCAAGTGTATGTCGATCTCCGCGGTGGGTACCCAACCTTGGGGTCGTCGCCCCATGCGGATTGGTTGGTAGACTAGGAGCTCGGACTTGCTGTCAGATAGGACGAGTTTCATACGAGAAAGGTGTTTCTCGACCGTATGTACGGCTTCTTGGAGCGTAGTCTCGGTGTGACCCACCGAGCCACCCCGGGACCAAATGGTAATGTCATCGGCATAGATGGCGGAGCCGATGTCGCTGTTGTTATCTAGCTCTCTAGCGAGAGCCGTCATATCGATGTTAAATAGAAGGGGTGAAATCACTGCCCCTTGCGGGGTGCCCGTGTTGCCTAGATGGAACTTGGCTGATGGTATGATGAACTTGGCCCCTAGATGAACTTGGCCCCTAACCTGATGGTAGCGGTTCTGTCTGACAGGAACTGCCTAACGAACTCGAAGAAACGCCTTCCGAGACCAAGCTCAGAGATTGCTTCGAGGATGTGGTCATGAAGTATAGTATCGAACGCCTTTTTGAGATCCAGAGCCAAAATGACTCTGGGATCTCTAGTTGAGGCATCGATGACCTGCGATTTGATGAGAAGCATGGCGTCTTGTGTCGATAAGTGTGGGCGAAAGCCCACCATGTTGGGTGGAAAGAGTTCGTTGCGCTCTATGTGCTTAGAGACCCTATCGTTTATGACATGTTCGAAAATTTTGCCGACACACGAAGTGAGTGAAATCGGTCTAAGATTTTCTGTAGTGCACTTCTTACCGGGTTTGGGTATCAGTATGACGGTGGCATGTTTCCATTCTTGTGGATACGATCCATTCTTCCAATGTTTGTTAAATAGATCGGTCAGGAAAGTGACCGAGTCATCGTCAAGGTTCCTGAGCATACGGTTCGTGATGCGGTCAGCACCCGGAGCCGAGGTGCTGTTGAGTTTGTGAAGTGCAGACCTTACTTCCCATTCCGCTATGTCTCCGTCCAACTCGTCGGAATCGCTTCCGGTGTAGCCGGGCGGCGGCGTAGACGAGGTGGTGTCCAGTGGCAGATGAATTCTGGCGAGATCTGTCATGATAGAATCTTTGCTACGAAGAGTAAGAGCTCGGTGAACAAGTATCTCGACTGCCGATCTCTGGGCGGCGCGAGTATCGGTGGGTTTCAGAAGGTGTTTGAGCAAGTTCCACTTGCCGCCCACCCTCATCTGCCCGTCCACTTTGTCGCACATTTCGACCCAGTGTTTCTGTTCTAACACTTTAGAGTACGAGGCAATTTCTGCATTGATCTTGGCGATTCGTTTCCTTAGTGACCTGTTAAGTTTGTTCTTTAGCCACCGTTCTTTGAGAGCCTTTTTAGCTTCAAAAAGGTGCGCTAAGTGGCTGTCTATGGTTGGGAAGAAGTCATCTTCCAACTCTATCTCCTTAGTGGAGGCAGCGACGTCACTGAAGAGGGTTTCTGTCCAATCTTCATAGTCTTTAGGAGGGCCTTTGTCCCTCCTGCTGGATCTGAAGAGATCCCAATCAATGATACGCTGAATTTTGATGGTTTTGCATTGAGCATGCAGTGTCGTTTCTATGATGAAGTGATCAGACCCCAGATCTTCACCCATGTTGCGCCATGACCACTTGCCGCCATAGGCGACCAGAGAGAGATCTGGGGTCGAGGGTCGCGTTACCGAGTTGCCTAAACGAGTGGGAAAACCGCAGTCCGTGAGCAGCATGAGATTGAAGTCCTGTGTGGCTTTGCATATGGAGGTCCCTTTCGGTGAGTCTCTAACGTAGCCCCATGTGGAGTGAGGCGCGTTAAAGTCGCCGGCTACTATGGGTGGTATGCCGGAATCGGTAGCCATCTTTACTGCTTTACCGATAAGACCATAGAAGCGCTCGTCTCGCCGCCTTGGTGAACTATATACGTTGAGGATAAGTACTCCCCTGCGCATGTTCTTTCCTGGTAAGAGTTCAATACAGACATATTCGGCATGCGAGCGCTTATCTATGTCTCCGTGATCAATGACTGTGAAGCCCCTTTTGACTAGAGTAACAACGCCTCTGCCACCGTTCTGTACGCGTTCAAAAGACTCGTAACCACTAAACGTAGTACCGGGCATGATCGTTTCTTGTAGTAAAATTACCTGTGGCTTTGAATCACACGATAGAATATATTGAGCTAACACTGCCTTCTTCTTTTTGAATCCGCAGCAGTTCCACTGCCAGACACGAAAGTTGGTGTTGGATTGCGCAGCCATGATTAGCATTTAGTTTTAGTACAAGGCTGAGCCTTCGGATCGCGAGACTGAGCCTGCGAATTGCTTTGAGGGCACGGTATCTGCTTTTGCACTAGCTCCGCAACGACGGTGGGGTCGGATATTAGCTGCGATAATTCTGTCGGAAGCGGCGCAGGCTCGGGTAGACCCATCTTACACTCAAGATCCCTTAGGCGAAAATCAATAAACCGATTCTGTGCCTTGACAATTACTATGTCTTTGGTGATTTCTTGAAGCGTCGAAGAAATAAGCTTCAAGGATTCTTTGATTTGGTTAAGGCTGTCTGTTACGTCTACCTCGGGAACGTCACCTACAGCTCGGCGCTTGCGACCGTTGGCGCCATTTTGGTCGCCATCTTGTCTAGACGCTGAGACGGCGTTTTTGAGCGACGCCAGTTCCTTTTTGACCTGCGCTAACTCTGAGCTGAGTTTCGCGTTCTCGTTTCTGACTTTCTTAAGCTCATCCGACTCATCAGGGGTGACTGTGCCCCCGCTTACCTGGGTAGAGGGTCCAGCTTGCGTTCTGTAAGGTTCTGGATTCTGCGCCTTGGAGGCCCATTTCGCAGTGACGGGAAGCGCGGATCCACCTCCCACTGTGAAGGGCTGCAGCCAGCCGCCCGAAGACGGCCTAGGCATCCCCGCCCCGAGCGTGGGGAAATCCTGCAGGTCCATGTCGAAAGCACGTTCCATCTCTCGCTCCTTTCGCCTCTGTCGAATGACAAAGGGGGTCTGGTACTTCTGTTTGCAGGCCTTGTCTCCGGTAGCGTGGCCCTTGCCGCAGAGTTTGCATCTAAGTAGACATGAATGGCCTTGCTTCGGATCCTTGGCCTCACAGCTGTGGCACACGTTGACCATTGGAGTGGGGCAGACGTCCGCACGATGACCAACACGGGTGCATTTGCTGCACACCTCCATCTGTTTCTTGTAGAGGTAGCACCGGACTATCGCCTGGCCGACTCTGATGTAGCCTGGGACATCTCCTCCGTCAAAGAGAACAACGACGGAGCCTGTGTCCTTGATGCGCTTGACGCCACGAACCGACGGGTTTCCTTGGTGCACGATGAGCCTTTCGAGCTCAGCATCGCCGATGTCACGCTCGACGTTGCGGATCACTCCCTTAACGTAGTTGCCTTCGGCGGCGGCGTACACCGCCACTTCGTGCTCTTTGCCGTTGACGCGAATGTTCTTGAGAGCCAAGATCTTGCGAGCGTTGTCTTCTTTTTCGGTGCACACCACAACGATGTTTTGCACGACGTTGGGGCACACCAAGTCGCTGGAGGCTTGGATGGCGGTAATTCCGGCCGCCGTGAAGATGGCGGTTGAGATGCCGTAGCAGCTGGTTTTGCGCAAATCCAGACCGTCTCGGGGTCTAACGATGATCTTCCGATGTGTAGAAGGTAGCTCCGGCATACGCGAAGCCGCGATGACTCTCTTCTTTAAGGCAGCCGCCCGGCAGCTGCTTCGGGCGCCTAACTGGACGCAGCCTTGGGAGCTTCGCGAAGCGTTGGGTTGAGACATACCTCGTTCCGCCGCTTGCTTCTTCTTGGTCGATTTCGACTGAAAAACCTGCCATTCAGTTCCCTCCATTGCTTGAATTTCGTCGTCTTCGCCCCCTTCGGCGGAGTTGGAGACGCCCGGCGTCGATAAAAGTGGCGCCGAAGCGCTCCCTGCCATGTCAAGCTTAGCCGTGCCGACGCCGCTCGTAGCGGCCGGCGTTCTTGCAGCTAGGGCTAACTAGGCTTCGGTGGCGTAAAGGGAAAAGGTGCCGAAAAGTGACCACAACTCACTCAGATACGAAAATCCGTACTTCCTCGTGATCGGGGGATGAGACGCACACGATGAAACAAAAATCCGGGCGAAACTTGGCACATAAGAGATCGCAGAGATGCAAAAAGCTGGAGCGACGCGAAGGCACGAAATTAATAATAAAGGTTGACAAGGGCTCTCGAGGCCGGCACAGTGTTATGTGGGGTGACGAAATTAAGAAGTTTACAGGAATAAATGTAACCAGCTAGAGCATAAGGCCGTAAATGGAGGATCATTGCGAGAGGCCTTCGTCCTGCAACGGACATAGAAACGATGATGGTGGTGGCGATTATGATTCACCCCATTCTCGCTTTAAACATCGCATGAGAGGTGGCAAATGAAGAAAGTGGTTCTCAGCGTCTCTTAAAATAAGAAAATATGCATGAAATATAGGGTCACAAGCCTACTAAGGTAAATTAGATGGCGAGACAGCGGTAATCTAACGTAGCTTCTTTCCGTGTTATATTGCTGCAAGGCACTGGCATTTCGGAACAAGTCGTCTCTCAGAAGACGACGGCGATCTCTAAGCTATTGTTCCCTGCAAACAAGTGCTATATGTGCGCTTCTATATACAGAATCTGCATACAGCCTCCCGTCTGCGGCTTCAGACGCAATATCATCCACAGATAAAGAGCATTGTAACAAGATGCCCTCTATAAGACCCGACTGTGTGGGTTGTAATGAGTGATGCCGTCAGGATATCTACCTGGGTAACAAAACGTTGAACCACAGCGCAACTACCGATTAAAGATCGAAAGGAAGAAGCAAAAACAAGGCGTTGACTTATGGCTGATTTATTTCCTTCAAAAACGCACATATGTAAGCGCCACCGGAGAATAACAAACAAGAAAAATGAAATCCAGAAAATTCAGTTTGGGAACCAGAACAAAAATTTGCAGTGGCTTAGCTCGGCTATGCCAGGATATACGTTGCGTTAGCAAAGGTTCAGCTGATTATTCTTAGCTTTCCAGATTGTCTAGGATTATTAGCCTTCTTCTGTTTATTCTTCGTACGCTGAACCGCTAATATCCAGGCAACTACTTCGGGATCCGATGAGATAAGCTTCTTGGCTCTTCTGCGCCGTTGAGCAGCATTTGTGCTCTCCTTCACCATGGCGTTACCCACCTGCAAACGCCAGTCAGAGGCGCTATCAAGCGGCTCCAGCACAGTGTCAGACGGCGCCTGCACAGCGAAGGCGAATAGCTGCGCGCGTGCTGGCGCCAATACGTCTGACAAGGCTACGACGTCACTCTGGAAAGAGCAGACCGGCGGCGGCGAGTCGCGCGCGGCGGTGGCGGAGTCTGCGCGCGCGCCGGCGCCAGCGGCGCCAGTTTGTCTGCCGCGGCTACGACGCCACTCCTCCTGAACCCGCAGACAAGCAGCGGCGAGCCGCGCGTGGCGGTGTCGGAGAGCGCGTGAGATGCCAGCTCCGATGACCCAGCTGTGTGACATCACTGATCCTCGCGCATGCGCAGCACGGCTCATGAGGATCCACGCGAAATCGGCTCCGGCTAGGCAAGTGTAGCTAACGCTACAAAAATGACGTGAAGCGGCAGATACTTAGGCCAAGCCTTTTCTTGCAGGCCCTGTTCTTTTACTCTTTCCAGTTATGGGTTTCATTACTGCGGTGAGACCTGGAAAGTATGCTGTTTTATGGTCTGCACCAAGTCTTGCATTACCACCTGTATTACAGCACCTACAGTTCTCTTGGAGCAAAAGATGTTGCAATACAAACAGGACGAAGCAGCAATGACAAGATCGCGATGAAGGATCTGAAATCTGTATATACATGTATATACATGCACGGAGCTGGTCTGGCGATCTCTCCTTTATGTTCCTTATGGAATTAGGTAGAAACAATCGATCACTTCTTGTTGGATTGCTGAAGTTTTTCCTCCATCAGAACATGAACCATCATAACTATGATGCGGCAGCTTGGTATGCCATTTACTTTAACCTTGCTTCTGTCACTTGGAGCTTCCGTGCTGGGACACTCGGACAGGAGTATGTGAATTGCTGGGGATAAATTCATGTGTGAATGAAACTGAATGTAAAAGTATAGAAAACTGGGCGAGTTGGTTGGCAGAAATTATTCATGGAAAGTTTCACAGCGCGCACACAACAGACAAGGGCGTGAAAAAAGAAAACGAGCAAGCGCTTGTTGGTCTTTTTTCCACGTGCGGCATTAGTTTTTAACACGAAAGTGTTCTATTTTGGGGTCCACCAAGATTTCAGTTGCGTATTTCAGTTACGGAAATGACGTGAAAAAATGCGCACAATCAGATGGCAAAGAAAAAAAGTTCTGTCACTGGGAGTTGAACCCGCGATCTCGGACCGCGGCAACAGAGGCCGGGCACGCTGTCCACTGCGCCACGGTCGCACACTCCGGGGACTTTAAAAACGCGCCTTTCATATCTCACGCTTTCCTCTCGCAGGCCTCTTGGTCGGCGGTGTGGTGTCGGCGTCTGGGAGCGGTAAAGTGAAGTAATGCATCATGACCGTGACCTCCGCCATTAACTCCTGCAACGCGTCGTTGCTACGCGTCCGTTCCATTCGGAGCATTTCCAATATGATGAGTGCAATTTTGTGAACTTCTTAACACACCGCGAGGGTGCGAGCTTGCCCTTGTCCTCGCTCGTAGCATCCACCCATATTAAAAATAGCTCTGCGACGTGCGCCTGCCTTGGCCTGCCTCGCCTGGCTGTAACACCGCGTTCCCCGCTTACGCTCTCTCCGAGAAACATCGCGGCCGGGCTAAAGCGGTGATACGACGTGCTGCCTTTGCCTCTAGTCCGGTCGTGGTGTTCAATAGAGATGGCGACCATAGCCGAAGTTCTGCATCTAATCAGCGACGCTCTTCTGGCTGTCACACCGCCTTCGCTGATTACGCTCTCACCGTTGACTACTACAGCTACCACAAAAGTTTGTTTGATCATTCATCATACGCGTTAGTCGTCGTCTTGGAGATGTGCCACCAATCGTCAACGTGGGTGCATCCACGTTAAACGGCACTTTGGCTGTCAAACACCAAGATACATTGTGTAAGCCTTCTTATATCAATGTACATGAACCATTCAACTACTTCTGTAAGGAGGCTTTACTTTCGTGTTATACCGATTCCTATGACGGAGGGATCAACGACGTTTTTTTTTCAAATACTACCACGGTATACAGGAAAGAAGATTACTTTTTTAAGGGCTCGTTTTTCTTTGTTAGACACAATATTAATGGGACTAACAGACAGCAATGCCAAGGAAAGTATAGGGGGTGTTATTTGCAGTAATTAGAATATAAATGTGAAGAAAGTAAACTGGACGAAAAGATAACTTGCCGCCCACAGGGACCGAACCTGCGACCTTCGAATAACGCGTCCGATGCTCTACCACTGAGCTACGGCGGCGGTCATCTCCCCGTCCACTTTATAGGGTATATATGTGGATTGAAACTTAGGAGTGTCAGTCAGCGCCAGTCGCAGCCATGGCGGCGAGTGTGTACTACGGTATACAGTAACGTGGTCAGAATGTTTTTCGGGGGAATCGGGCGGAGGGGGGTTGAACGATACTTTATGTATGTTCGTGAGTCCGTTTGTATGTGTGCATGCATATATACACATGCAAAACTGAAAATTTTCGGGGGTGGGGGTGGGGGACTGAACCCTCCACCTCTTAATCCCCTGTCGGTATGCACCGCCAGCCTACTCGTCAACGACACGAGCTGTCCGAAAACATCTTGCTTTGACTGCTATGTGTGTGTTACGTAGGCTCGGCTCTATGGGCGTGGATAATTCAGTGAGCCCGAATTCGCAATTATTGTGCAATGTCATGCGTCCTGGTCTCTTGTGTGCGCGCTGTGAAACTTTCCATAATGAATCAAGTTGAATTAAGTGCTCGATCAATTTCTCATACTTTTTACCTTATGGTCTCGGGTCAAAATGCTTCTTTCGTTTGTTTTCTTTTTTTTTTAATATTTAATGTTCTAATAGTGTTCTAATACTCAATAAGAACAACCATTCCTTTTAACTGATGCCATAATCTCAGGCCTGAATTTAGATATTTAAGCTCATGTGAACCGCCCGACTGTTCGCCAACCCCCTGAACGAGTAGGTGCCCATTACCCTAGGAGTTCGATATATCCGGGTTCGAATGTAGTTGAAGCTGGTGCCACTCTCTCTGGCAGGGCTTCGCGACTGGTGGCCACCGAAAGGAAAATGTGAAGGCTGTGCAGTGTCGTTCAGATTTACATAGTTATACTCGTACTCGTGCAATGAACGAGGCACGCTGCAGTGTGTTCCCGCCGTAGCCGCAGCTTTTGCGAGGTGTTATAGCAATATCCTTAAAAGGCAATAGCCTCTTAAGGAGCACAACCGAATTCACCTACAGCGAAACGGAAGTTGAGCGTTGGTTCGAATGTTATGAAATACCGTTAAAAAAACAAGAATTCATATAAAATGGAGCCAATGGTTCAAGTTAAGAGCTGTATATAATACATATGTGAAGAGGTTTATTGGTTGTTCAAGGACGTCATGGTTGTCAGCGGCAAGGAAGCGAGAAGAACCGTCAAGAGGCACAGCAGCGATCCGCAACAGGAGCCGAGCGAGCCGAGCGTTGGCGATGCTGCTGGATGGAGGCGCATCTTCTTCTTCACAATCGCCCCCGCTGAAAAAGGAGCCATCCTGGCCACCTAAGTTGTTTCAGGCAGAGGCTCGTGGTACGGCTTGAGGCGGGAAATATGGACGATGTCACGTCCACGCCGGCGCATGTCATCCGATAGAGAAACTGGCTCCATAAGAAAATTAACTGGAGAGGTTTTCTCCAAGACTGTGTAGGGCCCCTCGTACCTTGGAACAAGCTTCGAGGAGAGTTCCGGAGTGCGGTACGGGAGGGATAGCCATACGAGAGACCCTGCGGCATAGTTAGGATCTGAAAGTGAGGTGCTGCGGTTTTCTTGCTGGCGTTGCTGCTCTTGTGAAGTAAACGTGTGGGCGAGCTAGCGGCACTCTTCGGCTTATCGAGCTTCGGAGACAGGTGAACATTCGGAAGCATCAGGACGGTAGGGAAAAAGAGTGTCGATAGCATGTGAAGGCTCGCGTCCGTAAAAGAGAAAGAAGGGCGAAAATCCGGCAGTTGTTTTCATCGCGGTATTGTATGCGAATGTTACATATGGGAGAACACGGTTCCAGTTGCTATGGTCAGATGCCATGTACATCGAGAGCATATCACCCAGCGTGCGGTTAAACCATTCCGTGAGCCCATTGGTCTGCGAGTGGCATGCTGTGGTGACACCCTTGCACTGGCGGCTGAACAAGTTCTGAGTAACTTCCGAGACTGCTCTAACGCCCTATCTTTTACTCATTAACTTCCGGTTGACAATGCCATTAGGTTTTTGGGTCTTATTCTTACTTTTAGGGATGATGGGCATCTGTGCTGGTGCTTCTCGCCCAGAAGCAAAAAAATTCTTGTTACCCTACTCGTCTGCGCATTCTAAAATTGTTAAGAGAGGGATCGCGAGTAACTGTTTCCGTAATGCACTGCAGGAGAGTTGCCACCACTGCAATAAGTCGAGTTTTGACTGTCAGGTTCAGCGCCTGGAAGCAGCGGGCTTTCAGAAGCAGGTCTTGACAGCTGTAGCAGAAACTCTGCTGCAAACCGTTAAAACGCCGGATGTCCAGAACCAATTGATTCCCAGCGGTTGAGTGGCCTAGTGATGCCTTATCTACATAAGGTGTCCCACAATATAAAAACGTCGCTATGAGACAGGGCGTAGATGTGTTTTCGGCGCCTTGCAAACTTCCTGTGCTGTGTGCACGTGTTGCTCGCGGAAACACTAGCACTCCGGTTTGTTCTACACGGCATAAATCTATGTACACTACCTGCGCCAAACGTGTTGTTTGTGCGATCCCGCTAACATGTGAAAAAGTATACTACTGGCCGATGTTTGAATAAACGACTGCGTGAGCACCACAATTCGTCGAACATGTCAGACGGGGCTAATCTTTCCCGCCATTGCCGGATCTGTGGTTGTGTGCCGCTGTTTTCCAATGTTAAGATTCTGGGTAGTTGTGGGGGCAAGGAGGCACGCGAAATCCTTGAAGCATATCCGTATCAACATGCACTGTGACGATTGTATCAGCACTACTTCCATTTCATTATTACAGAAGCAATGCGAGTTCCTGTCACTCTGGCGATAGAAACTTAGCCGTCATGTAGGCCGGCTTTTTTGTATTATTTTTTTCATTTTCTGATTTTTTTGGCTTCATGGTTTTTTTTCGTGAACAGCGCATGCGCCATGGTTATTCTGGGAGTTGCTCTCAGCTCATAATGCACAGTTGCTAGTCCAGTCGTTGTGTGTGTCACTTCTTTCCCTTGTCCGGCGTCTTCTTGACTGGTTTGTGCCTCAGCGTCATATGTACCAACTGACCCAGACGTCGGCCTTACTACAGAACAGTCTTTCATTCTAAAGTGTTTCTAAGTGAAGCAAAAGGTCACCAAACTATAGGGGTTAGCGCAATTAAGGACATTAGGTTGAATAAACTATCTGTCTTTGTTTTTTTCAATTCAGGAAAATTCATGTAACCTAAGCTGGTTCAGGGAAAATACGCTCGCGTTGGGGTTCACTCCACGAACAGTATACTGAGATTTAAAAAAAAAAAGCTATACTCAGCGTGACTCACTTTCAACTTTATTCAGTCATCAATCGTTTACAGAGTACAGTGTACTGTACATTGATCACACATGTAAGGTAAGGGGAAGAGTTGGCAAAATGGCAATTTAATGCCTGGCAAAGTGCAGCAACCCGTCCCAATCAATAAAGGACTTCAGCTTCAACTTACGGAAACGTTTCTCAGAAAGGCAGTGGACTGCGAATGAATGAAGAAGTGACTGTATCAGTGAATGAAAATCTCGCTCTCCTCAGTTTCAGAAGCCGTTGCATATATTTGGTAACTGTATCTGGTGCGTCCACGCTGCTTCCTTTATTTTTCAATTCAATGCTTTATTTTTCTTTTATTTAACCATGGAAGAAAGGAGCAGTCACAGAAATGTACAACGTTGAGTAGCTTGACTAGGTACGCTACTTGACTTGTGTACACAGAAAAGACGTCTAATCACGCGGTATTTTAGGCATATCGTACCACCGTTATTGCAATCTCTGCTTTGAATACTCCAGCAATACTACAGACCAAGCTTACAACCCCCAGTTGTATAAGAAAAGCAGAAAGAAGAAATCCACTCTATTGCCCTAAAGGCGAAGCACTGATGACGATAACAATGCATCTAACAGCAGAAAAAAAGGTCGCTAATTGACCTCACATTTCGAAGCAGGCGAAATCTACTATATAAATTCTCCCGTATAATTTCCACTATATAAATTAACGAGCATGGTGTCGGCGCACATATATATATATACAAATACAACTCACTCGATTACCGCGAAGACAGCCTTTCACAATGCTGGAATTATGAGCAGCTCAAACACAAATGAGCCAACGCCATGAGTTGCTCCTCGCTTTCTCAAGGTAGCGTGAGCTGCTGCAACAAACGCGCGGAGATCGGGGATTCGCCAGACACCGTCACACGCCCCTAGCGGCGCTTACAACCTTCCGAACCGTGGCAGACAATACTTGCAAGATAGCGAAACGCTTGGCACTTTTAAATAAATTTCCCCGTGCGTGATCGATCGAGGCCGCGCTGATTCCATGAAGAGGTGCACGCTTCACTTGCGACCGTGTCCCTCACTCTCCTTGCTTGCCTCCCCACTCGCCCATGAAGACGGCACGGCCGCAAGGATTCCCTCAATTGCACAGCTTAACGTCTACACTTGGACTTCATACGGAGCGTCACGGCGATTCCATCGAAAAGCTTTCGCTCGGAGTGACCCCGCAATTGTCATCGCCATAAAGAAAATAGCCGCTGCTTGCGCTTGTGGATTTCATGTCTAGCGCGGTTTTGCTTGGTTGCGCCACCCTAGGAACATAAAGTGATGGCAGGAAAAGCACACAGTAACACACATGTCACATATCATACTTTTTTGCGTAATACTTGCACATTAATCTAATAAAGTGAAACATATTTTTAAGCTTCAGACACAGGGGGCCGTTATATCTCTTGAAGTTTGTGGTCGAGGACTGTGCCTCGATCACCAGAGCCTTTAGCCGCCCAGTGCTGTGGCTTCCTTGAGACGGCGGACGCGGATCACACAGGCAGCGCGGCTGCCGAAGCGTCGCCAACAAGAAAGCACTGCTCCGGAAAGGCGGGCACCGATGTCTACGGGCCCTCGTTGCTGCCGCTCCTGGACATGTGGGAGTACCAGGGCGACAGCTGGTGGTGGCCGTTGCCGGTTTGCCCAGATGGACAGTGACACAAACAGCGCTGCCTGCGAGCAACACGTACAACACTAACCAATGTCAATTGCCAAAAGCATGTGTCACGTCAGTATACATTCTGCAACTATGCTCAACCGAGTACGGTCGATATCAATGCGGTTCCATGACCATAAAATCTATAAAGAAAAAAAAGTAGGTATATATTATGTACATCCGCGATGGTTTTAGGCTTGTTCATGCTGTCGATTGTGTACGCATAAATGATGCATGACTTCCAATGAGTAACGCATAAAAAATGAAGGCAAAAGACAGAGACGTAGACAGCGCAAGCACTGTGCCATCTACGTTTTTGTCTTTTAACTACATTTTTTTATGCGCTACTCATTCAGAGTGACGCATCTTTACCATCCTGCCCAACTTGCCTCACTTGTTATGTAAATGAAATGCGCATTACTGAAGTGTGCGCACTATGCATGAAATATAGGATGCGTCATGAATACATTTGTGCGCATTCCTTCCATTTGTGCGCATATGTGTGGCTCCAGGGGACACTTGAATACTAATTCAGTAGCTCTGGACATCCGTCGTTATCCATTGTGTGCCTTTATATTAGCAGATTTCTGTTCCCTAGATATAACTATAACACCACTACACCAATTTATGATTGGCGAAATCTTTCAATGCACAGGCTTGAAGACACTTAATCCACGCGTGAGCAGGCCCCAGCTAGGCCGATCACCATTCAGGAATTTGAAAAACAGTTTAAATGCGCATAAAATCCGTTTTATTTACAATAGAAAAGGTTATGGCGTTCGTTGTGCTCTTGTTATGCTCCAGTGTCTGTATAGCATACGGAAAATCCGAACGGCTTTCAGAACGCATATGTTCAAAGCAGACATGTGCGTGATTATTTTTGCGAATCTGCGCCCCGTTTTCTCGAAATGCAGAAATTACGACTGATGCACCGCGGTGGGTTTCCAGAGTGGAACTATTGTTACACAAGCGAATGTTTTAATATGTAGTCAGGTAAAAGGTGACGGTTAATCATTTTTACTTTTTTGTTGTACTGTTCTCTGATTAATTATGAGTATGTGAGCATTATAACATGCAAGGCCATAAAAAAGAAAAAGGAGGTATACATTGTCTACTTACGCGATTGCGTTTGAGTTTGTCCATGCTGCCGGTTGTGCACCCATAAATGAAATCCGTATTATTCAAGTGTGTGCACTATGGGTGAAATATGGGTCGCGTCACAAATACCCATACTCCTACCATATGTGCGCTTATGTATAGTACACGGAGGCACTGTACATGCTCTGCATTGAACTTCCTGCGATGTTCCTCCCGTGCATGTACAGCCGCCCAAATCTTTAGTTAGCATGCGCGAGCGGCAATTTTTTCTGTGCTTCTTCGCCATGTGACTGAATTAAGTTCCAAAAACGGTGAGCGGAAGTGCATGCCAACAAAGTACATTCTACAAAGCGATTTTTTCAACTTCATTCCATCCGATGGCGCTGGCTCACAGAAATGTCACAGTTGCGCCGCTAGTTAAAGGTTTGGGCGGCCGTACTTCGCCGAGTGTTGATCCCTGTCAGTAGTTTTGATACCTTCCAGGAAGCATCAGCTACCGTCTTCTTCCCGGCTGCTGCGTTCACACAGATCGACTGTCTTTTTCATATCGTGGTTTTGGGACGTTAAACCACAACAATTATTATTATATCGATTTTCCAACATTGTGGGATATCTGTATACCGAGGATGCTGTGTTGGGTGGTTCGACCGGTGATATTGTACTACAACATACTAAACTTTATAACGAGACGGTCACCTGTGGACTACCAAGCTAATTTCTGTTTAATTCGGCTAAATGCCTTGCTTAGTTGAATGCATTTTTTATTCCTACAGAAAAATCTTATAAATTCATACTTTAAATTCTGCATGTTACCGTAATTTGGGTTTTATTTAATGTCATACGATTTAGTTCTTTCTCCCGACTACTCTAAGACATATCCTCCAACGTTCCTTTACTCATCCCTATCGTGGATATGTTTATCTTTCCAGTGCTATCCCTAGAAGGAAAGCCTTCATGTGGGCTAGTGCCCATACATACAACCGAATGGATATATTCCCATTGAATGAAATCATGTTTCATCGTTTACTGAACGTTCACAAAACACGTACATTTTACTTCTTTACTGAATATTGCTTCGTAAACATGCTTCCTAAAGCAATAAGACTTGGCTTAAAACGGTAACATGCTTCCCTTTGAGTTATGATAATATACTTCTCTTTTATTTCCGTCATTACTAAGGCAGTTACCAAAAACATTCTTTTTTCCCGCTGCTCCCTCAGCTGGAACTATAGCGAGGAATGTATGTTTGTACGCTTCGTATGCTTTATTCATCGAGTTAAACAATTTCCCGACTATAGTTAACACGCCGGTGCGATTTCCTTTGTATGCCTTAAATGTGAAAAATGATCGTGCCTCGAGTCTGGCACAGAGGTAAAAGTAAAACCAGCGCTACGCACATTTCATGAAAGCGACACAGATGTTTGAAGAAATACATTGCGGAGACAGTTCTTGCCCACACGCGGATAGTTGTACAACACAACCGCGTGCACAGATCCAAAGCTGAAAACAGTGCAGCAGCTGACCAAAATATGAAAATATACCTACCCCTGTAATAAACATTATTCGAGCAAAGCTTACTGCGCTTACAGGTGCAGAAAATGTGAAACATATATTCCTTTATTAAACGTTACCTTGCTAAAAGTATGTGGATTAACTGCCCCATTTACAACATTGGAGTGAATAAATTCATAAGACATATGAAAGGGACATACCTCCATCCCAGTTTTCCTCTGTTGGCACGCCCTGGGCAGCAGGTGACAGGGCAACGTCTCCCGAGGGCGTGTGGTTGTCTGAAACTGCCACGCACAGCGCCACTTACTAGAAGCCTGCATGCAAGCCCGGCTTTTAAGCTAATATTAGCATCATGCTAGTCTGGGTAAACAGAATACACCCAGTTCTCATATCTGGAAGAGGTTTTAGTTCTTTTGTTGATTATCGCAGTTCAGGCACAGTACAAATTGTTAAATTAAGCAGTGAGAACTTTGAACCTTGTGAGCAGCGTAATGTTTCAGATGCGCAGTTAATGTCGGTATATGGTTGTTATGATCACTCTTTGGTAATTAGGCCAAGAGACGCCACACATTTGTTCACGAAAAAGCGTACAGACCTTCACGTTTTGGTTATGCAATTTAAGGTAACGACAGGTTGCAATTTCTAGGCATTCACCTAATGTTGACACTGCAGTGCACATATTGGATTACATATTGGACACTGCAGTGCACACCACCACCACAAGATCTACGAAAGGAACCCGACAGTAAAGCCAGGAAAAGCATAGGGCACATTAGTATAGTAATTATGACGCAAATTGGAAGGAAGTAAAGTGGAGAAAAAAATCTGCAGATCATGCCTTGTGGGAATCGGTTTCATGCGAATCAGCCAGCGAGTAGTTCTATGACTTTTTTGCTTTGAGCCAAGCGTTACGAGGTGGATCGATGCGTTTTTATAAGTGCAGTAGTTGCGGTACATCGTGGGCTTACGAGACACGTCGACAACACTGGCCTTTAAGGGGTAACCTTTGACCCAACGTAACGTCAGCACTCACGTTATAGAGCACATACGCCAGAAAACGAAGTACACTATGTGGTGCGATGTTATGAATATCATAAGTAACTTTCGTGAGCGCATTCCTCCGGGGTCGAGTAACGCTTGAATACAGCTTGCTGAATCATAGGAGTACAAATGCAACGTTTATTAGACTGCTATAAAAGCGGAGCCAACACTGGAACCACAGACTTTAATCTCACATGACGCTTACATCGTAGGAGTACATATGTATTGTTTATTGCTTTGTTATAAAATTAGATAGCCATCGCCACAACCACAATTGACGTTGCACCGACATTACGCCTGCATAGGGTGTTTTCCAAAGCAGTTTGTAGAACTGGCGTGGCGCTGGGGTAGAATACCTGACTGCCACGCAGAATGCTTTGGTTCATTTCCGGCTTCCTAAGTTTTATTTATTACATTCATCGGGTCAACGCTGCCGATATCAGTTTTCCTTAACGCTCTCGCATCTAGGTAGATAGAAACTGTCAATCACCTGTGGCGCATACCCGTGCGCCGCGGCCCGTGGTAAACGGGTATCTGCAACACGTGTCTGGAGTATAGGGTTTGACGACGTACGCGACAAGATTTTCACGTTATTCATTTCAGGAGCAGACGGTCATATTCGTCAAACCCTCTTATCTCCCATGCCTAGTCTTGTTATACCCCAAGTTAAGGAGGCGATCACGAGAGCGCCCAGAAATAGGCGGCTACATAAAGCGCTCATAGTGCCTAGGGTTTGCTAATAACTGCTTCGAATTAAAAAAAAACAGCTTGTCTTTGGCTGGGAGCGAATGGACAATCTTCGGATAACGCGACGGATGCCCTTCTTGTTGTGTAGCGACCGCGGGCGTTTCCCCGTGCACTTTACTGGGTATTCGTGTGCATGTAAACCTGGAAGCGTTAGCCAGCACCACTCGTAGCCATTGCAAATGTGGAACTGTTATTTTGGCCAGTTGACGTCACGTAGCACGTGATTTTTTTCTTTTATAGGAGCTGGCAGCTGACCACACATCAAGTCTGCCGCTACGAGACCTTCACTTTGAAAGAAACAAGGAAGAGAAAGAAATAAATGGCTCGTTTCTTTGTTACACACAACCTAACTAAGCCGACCGACAATGAAGCCAAGGAAAGCATAAGACACATTGTTTGCAATTTTCGCTGGAGTAGAGTAATTATGGCACAAATATAAAGAAACCAATCTCGAGAAAAAAAATTGTCGTCGGTAGCCACAGAACCTACCGACGGCTGGCAAAAAAGTGAAAGATTGTTCTATTTTCGCCGTCATGGCTACGAGTGACTCTGGCTATAACTGCTAGGGATTTCACGTGCAGGAAAATGCCCAATGATGTCGACGGGGGAGCGACCGCCATTAGCTCGAGATGTAGAGCGTCGGACACGTTATTTAAAAGTTGCAGTGGAAGGAGAAAGCTTTGTGTGGAGCCGAGTGTCCAAATTGAGTCGTAGGTGGACAGACTGTCAGGAGTCTGTCAGTTTGTCTATGTCTCCAAGGGCAGAGTGATACAGACATGAGGAAATTATACACGAATAAGACGTGAGCTTCCGGCATGTTGCCACTCACATGCCTCCTGCAGAACCATCTAAAATCGCCGCATGATTACTGTGGAAAGATGGAGGAACGACAGCGCGATGGAGCTCCGAGTACTCTGACTATATGTGGTCAATGTGTAAATGTAAGGAGTGTGCGTGCAGTTGTGGAACAAAATGACAGTCGTCACTGTTTTGCTTTCTTTTGTGTTAATTCGAGTAGCTTAATCGGTAGTTTTATATAAATTTTTCTTTTGTCACCTTGCGCAGTTCAAAGAATTTCGATTGACATGGTCGCCAAGATTAGAGCGAAAAGCGATCCAGGAACTACGGTGAAAAACCTTGCCAAGGGAAATAAGCGATGGCAGTTGGGATTAGGTTGCAACTAGGTGGTAAAGCGGGCGTAGCGGGCGGAGGGACTGTGCAGTAGGCTTTCGATTTCGTATGTTGCAGAGTGTGTAACATGCTGCCACATTTTTGCACTAATAGGATATCACGCCGCCTGCCGGGGTGGACTAGTAGTTATGCGGCTTGACTGCTGATCCGATGGCCGCGGGATCGTATCTCGACCACGGCGGGTGCATTTCGATGGAGGTGAAATGCTAGAGCACCGCGTACTTAGATTTAGGTACGCGTTAAAGAGCCCCAGGTGGCCGAAATTTGCGGAGTTTCCACTAAAGTGTCCCTCATAATCATATGGCGCTTTGGGACGTAGAAACCCCAAAACTATTATTATTATTATTATTCTTATTATGGTGCAGGAGCATAACCTCTCCCTAAATATTTCAAAAAGCAAGGTAATGAGTTTCACTCGAAAAACATCTAGTGTGCCTTTTTTATATTCTGTCATTTCTGTGTGTTTGTGTAAGGTATGTGAGATCAATGATCTAGGTGTTCTTTTTGATAGCACCTTACACTTTTCTGCTCACGCTAAGCGTGTTGCTTTGCGGGGTCTTCGCACCCTAGGCTGTGTTTGCAGAATGTCTAGAGAATTCCGTTCTCATGTGCCCTTCCGAAAATTGTACACCGCGCTATGTCTTCCTCAACTTGAGTATGCACCTGTGATCTGGAATGGCATTCCTAAATCCAGCAGCAACGCCATTGAGCGAGTCCAGAAAAAATTCCTAAGCATTTACAACCATCCTTTCGCTAGAAATGACTCTGGATCTCGTTCTAACGCTGCTGGATTATTATCATTGCCATCACTTTGCTGCCGACGAAATCGCGCTGATGTGTTATTTCTTTACAAGCTTGTGCATGGTATCATATCCTGCCCTGTACTGCTCAACTGTCTTAATTTCCGAATTCCACGTAAGCTGACCAGAGAGAATAGACCTTTTCATGTAACCGGCTGTGTCTGTGAACATTCGACCATTGGCAGGATACAACGTCTTTACAATGCTTACTTTTTGGAGCTCGATGTTTTTCACAGCTCCCAGTCGCTGTTCTGCTCCGAGCTTTGCACTGTACTTACATAGCCTCGTACACTGTTGACATTTTTTTTATGCCTGCGCATAGTTGTATATGTGCAATTTTATAACGTTTTTTATCCCTGATATTTTATTATGAATGTGTGCCTTTGTTTTTTTTTTCCATGCGCCAGTACAAAACCTCAAGGTTGTTCCTGGGCACATTAAATAAACGTTTGATTATTATTATTATTATTATTATTATTATTATTATTATTATTATTATTATTATTATTATTATTATTATTATTATTATTATTATTCACTGTGCATAACGCTTACTTTTTCATGATGAGAATCCAACTAGAAGACAAACAGTGGCATAAACAATCAATCAACTTTGAAGCTTCATGGGCGGTATGTTGCCTCAGATGTGTAGAATTCAAATAGAATTCTCTGGTATATGAGAATGAAAAACTAATGAGACTGCAAGCACCTTGACCTCGTGTAGTTCAATGGTTCTATAATACGGAACGCACTCCCTCTAAGTATAAAGACTAGCCAAAACCTTGTACATTGCTTAAAAACTTCTGTCATGAATGTTGACAACGTCTTTCTATTTTTGTCATCTGTTGTAATAATATAGCCCTTTGTTTATCCTATATTTCTCTGCAAAAATGGCTTGATAACGTGTGTTTAAGTTGCCTCGTACAATACGTACGCTGTTCTTATGTCTATTTTGTTATTGGACCCTGAACTAGAATAGAACCCAAAAATATGGCCAAGAACACTACTATCTATTGTGTGTATGAAATGAATGAAATAAATAAAAAAGGGAAGTTGAAGACAGGTGTACAAGCAGAATCACTAATTACGAATGTGCCTCGTTCTGCCACACTAGTAGCTACGTATGCATGCATTCAGCCATATTAATGAGAACTAACACACAATAATGCCAATCAGACTAATGCCAATGACAATAATGCCAATAATGCCAATCTTCACATTTATATCCTAATTACTACAAATAACGTCCCCTATACTTTCCTTGGCATTATTGCCTGTTAGTTCTCATATATATTGTGTCTAACAAAGGAAAACGAGCCCCTAAAACCAACCTTCTTTCCTTCATTCATAGCGATCGAGGGTCTCGTTCTGGCAGACTTCATGCCTTCAGGTAGTATGCGAGGGATTATTGGTCAGCTGCAAGCTCGTAAAAAGATAATGTGCTACGTGACGCCAACAGGCAGAAAAAGAGTGTTCCACACTCGCCGCCATGGCTGCGATTGGCGCTGACTAACACTCCTAGGTTTAATGCACATATATACCCCATAAAATGGACGGGAGGATGACCGCCACCGTAGCTCAGTGGTAGAGCATCGGACGCGTTATTCGAAGGTCGCAGGTTCGGTCCCTGCCGGCGGCAGGATATCTTTCCGTCCACTTTACTTTCTTCACATTTATATCCTAATTACTACAAATTACATCCCCTATCCTTTGCGTGGCATTATTGTGTCTAACAAAGAAAAACGAGCCCCTAAAAGTAATCTTCTTTCCTGCATTCAGCCACGTGTGCCGACACGGCCGTGCCTGCTTGGCAACGCACTAACCTCAGTGGCTCGATCATCTTTAACAGGTCTGCGCTTGGCATCCGAACGGGTGGGCTTCAGCGCTGCGGTGTCCAGGGTATAGAGGCTTGGACCGTGATCTATAGCGGTAGAGGCCGTGCAGAGCAGGGACAGGACGAGGCTCCGTTCAGCGGCATTCGATACAGGGACAGAGCTCTGCTGAGACGAAGCACCGAAGCTGGATCGTGTCTCTTGAGATATGTGCGAGCTCGAAGTGACGTAGGCGCTTTCGGCTGCTGTCGGCAGGCTGTCCATGGCGAATGACGATGACGTGCCTTTCATCGACATACGGGAACAGCTAAGACGGTTGCTGAGATCTGAGGCAGCCGCCTGTTCTCCCGCGCCTTCAAAGCCACCACCGAAGAAAAAAACCCTCCAAACAGACGTTATGGCTGGCTTGCACATCTTCTTCTCTGGAACACTGCTGCTTCGCAGGCAGCACGTGAGGCGTACATGCTGATGATGATTTGGCTGGTTGGTTGTTCCTTGACAACCTGGCGCAACCCACTGCGGGGGCTCGGTCATTAAACGGGCGACACCTTATTTTAGAGATAAAATTGTTTTATATTTCGAATATGTTTAAAAAAGGATACTCAAAGAAAAACTAAGTCGAATAGTCTAAGCTGAAATATATATATATATATATATATATATATATATATATATATATATATATATATATATATATATATAATATATATATATATATATATATATATATATATATATATATATTGTCACGACGCAGAAACAGCAGAAGTCGGATATACTCGTAGCACAGCTCACTTTAATTATGCGAGGCACTAGAAAAAAGGGATCGGGCGTGAACCTCGTCTTCCTCTCTTGCTGCGCGAGCTCTTCGTTGTTGTCGCTGTGCAGATTGGATGCGGCATTTGCCTCCCTCCAGGTAGAGCATCGTCCCGATGGGCTACTACAAAAGACGGTGTAGTCGATGTATAACGCAAGTTAATCTGCACAATAGGGCTTCATTCGTACAACATCACGATTTCCGATTTGTGCTGGCTAGTTCGCGAGTGACTGTCCGGGATAACCCCATAGTTCACGTCACTACTTAGGCGTCGTACAACACTGTAGGGACCAAAATACCTCTTCAGTAATTTTTTAGAAAGTCCCCGTCGGCGAATAGGGCTCCAGACCCACACTTTCTCGCCTGGTTGATAGCTAACATATCGATGTCGCAAGTTATAACGCTGTGCGTCGTAACTCTGCTGCCGGGATATTCGGACGCGTGCAAGCTGCCTCGCCTCTTCAGCTCGTTGAGTAAAAGTTTCAGCGTCCGTGTCGGCATCATTGCAGTCGTGCTGTAACATAGCATCAAGCATCGTTGTCACTTCAAGGCCATGAAGAAGGCTAAATGGCGTCCTTCGCGTAGTCTCCTGCTGAGCTGTATAATAGGCGAACGTGACGTACGGTAGAATGTCGTCCCAATTTTTATGATCCACGTCTATGTACATACTCAGCATGTCGGCAATAGTCTTGTTGAGACGTTCTGTTAAGCCGTTGGTTTGTGGGTGGTAGGAGGTAGTTCTTCGATGAGCTGTTCCGCTGAGCTCAAGCACTGTTTTCAGGAGCGTGGCCGTGAAAGCGGTACCTCTGTCTGTTATTATGACTGTCGGAGCACCATGCCTAAGAACGATGTTTTCAAATGAAGGACCGTGCGGTTTCTACTGCGGTGCCGCTTGATAGAGCCTTTGTTTATGCGTAGCGCGTAAGACAATCGGTGGCGACTATTACCCATTTGTTTCCAGCATGCGAAGTCGGAAATGGTCCTAGAAGGTCCATTACGATTCGGGCAAACGGCACGGTGGGCACTTGAACTGGTTGTAACAATCCAGCTGGTTTTAAAGGTGTCGATTTCCGTCGTTGACAATTGAGGCACGTGCGCACGTAATGCTTCACAATGGCTGGAAGACTTGGCCAGTAGTATTTTTGTTGAATTCTGGCCAATGTGCGCGTGTATCCGAGATGGCCGGACGTCGGCTCATCGTGGCAAGCTCTCAGCACCTCTTCACGAATGGACGTCGGGACGACAAGTAGGTGGGTGCTTCTTCTGGAAGAGCACACCACTGCGCAAGCAGAATGACGGCAGGCTCCTTGCAAATGTCCTAGGAATGCTTGTAGTCCGGCCATTTAAGAAATTATTAAAGGGAAGCAACTCGCTGTCTTCTGTTACAGCGAAAGCTGTTATGAGATCTTTCACCGGACGTTTTTGGCGCCGTAGTTGTCCGCCGCCGCCGCCGGTGTCCGTAACCAGTACAGCTCGAAATAAGAAAAAAACGAAATAAGAAGAAAATTCCAGGATGGATCGAGGTTCGAACCTGGGCCCTCTGCGTGGGAGCCCAGTATTCAACCTCTGAGCCATGCCGGTGCTTGAAACTGCTTTGCAAAAAGGTCCTATACAGGCTTCATGTCGGGAAGGAACCACATTAGCATATGCAATATAGCGTGGTAGAAGAGTAAAATAAGCACCAAGCGTCGCACAACGCGAATTCTGTAACCAGGCGTCACACAATGCGAATTGCGCAACGAGTAGGTTGTTGAATGCGTCCAACCCATTACAAAGGACTCTGCCATAATTCTTCGTCGTCATCAGGCACAGCATCAACAAAGTGCGCATAATGCCTTACATGCGTTAAGTAGGTACCACGGCTCTCCGTAGAATGACGAAAAATGCCACAGTGCCTGCTGCCCTACTTCTCAAAAATTACAATGATTTATAGCGTAGTGGGTTCCTTTCAGGTGCACTTGTATTGGTTGCCAAGGAAGCACATAAGCGCATGATCCATTTACTCGGGGTCTCAGTAAAATTACAATGATTTAGAGCGTAGTGGGTTCCTCGCAAGTGCACTTGAATTGGTTGGCAAGGAAGCCCATAAACGCATGATCCATTTCCTCGGGGTCTCAGTAAAATTACAATGATTTAGGCGTAGTGGGTTCCTCGCAAGTGCACTTGTATTGGTTGCCAAGGAAGCCCATAAGCGCATGATCCATGTCCTCGGGGTCTCAGTAAAGTTCTTCGCCGTCCCCCCCGCCCCGTCTCTCTCCCACGTCACCGTATGTTACACAGCATGACGGGAGAGGGAAATAGCGACCGGGCGTCACCCAATGCAAATTACATAGCTGGTGGGCCGTTTAAAACTTCCAACCCATTACAAAGGGCTGAGCCATAATTCCTCATCATCATCAGTCGTCGCGTCAACAAAGGGCACATAATGCCTTACAGACGTGTAGCCGGTGCCTCGCTTTTCTGCAGGATGACGAATAATGGCTTAGTAGGTGCTTCCCAACTTCACAAAAATTGTGATTTATGGCGTAGTGGGTACCTTTCCAGTGTACTTGTATTGTAGCCCCAAGAAAGCTTACAACGGGCTCTAGAAACGCCGCTCTTACAGCTTTCGCTGTGACGGTGCTGCGGTTTCAGCGCAGGCCTGGCGTTTTCTGCTTACACGAAATCGTGGCCGTGTGAACTACTCCTACAAACGCCATGTCATCATCTTCTGGGACATCGTCTTGCTTTATCGGTGACCTGGATAAGCAATCGGCGTCGGAGTGTTGCCGTCCCGACTTATACACGACCGTCATATCAAATTCTTGAAGGCGTAAGCTCCAGCGTGCTAGCCGACCAGATGGGTCCTTCAAGTTGGTCATCCAGCAAAGAGAGTGGTGGTCGCTGACTACGTGGAAAGAACGGCCGTAGAGATATGGGCAAAACTTCATGACTGCCCATACGACAGCAAGACATTCCTTTTCCGTTGTGGAGTAATTAGACTCGGCACGGGCAAACGTCCTACTTGCGTATGCGATCACGCACTCGGCTGATTCTTGCCACTGGACGAGTACAGCACCTAAACCTACGTTGCTGGCACCTGTGTGGATCATGGTAGGAGCGTCCTCATCAAAGTGAGCAAGCACAGGTGGTGTCTGCAGGCGCTGTCGCAGATCGTCAAATGCCGCTTGCTCATCGTCGCCCCATACGTAGGGAACGTCTTCTCTCGTTAGGCATGTTAAAGGCGATGCTATGTGCGAGAAATTGGCAATAAATCTGCGGTAGTATGCACTGCCTTCTTATCCGTTGGCGCCGGAAATTTTCTGACGGCCGCGATCTTATCGGGGTCTGGACGAACACCTTCATGGCTCACAACATGTCCTAAGAACTGAAGTTCCTTGAAACCGAAATGACATTTCTCAGGTTTCAGTGTCAGGCCGGCAGACCGTATTGCTCGAAATACCGTTAGTAGCCGTCTTAGGTGTTCGTCAAATGTTTCTGAGAAAACAATGACGTCGTCTAGATATACCAGACAAGTCTGCCACTTAAGGCCTGATAGGACGGTATCCATTAGTCTCTGAAATGTTGCTGGAGCTGAGCACAACCCGAAGGGCAAGACTTTAAACTCGTAAAGCCCATCAGGCGTTACGAAAGCAGTCTTTCCTCTGTCCCGCTCATCGACCTCAATTTGCCAGTGCCCACTTTTGAGGTCCATCGACGAGAAGAAGCGTGCATGCCTCAGCCTGTCAAGCGAATCGTCGAGACGCGGTAATGGGTATACGTCTTTTTTTGTCACGCGGTTCAGCTTGCGGTAGTCGACACAGAAGCGTAAGCTGCAGTCTTTTTTTTTTTAACCAGCGCTACCGGTGATGCCCAAGGGCTTTTTGATGGCTGGATGACGTCATCGTCGAGCATTTTCTGCACTTGTTCTTGGATTGCTTCGCGCTCTTTCGGTGCTACGCGGTATGGATTTTGTCGAATTGGTCTTTCTGTCTCTTCCGTTATAATCCGGGGCTTCGTCAGTGACGTTTGATTTACCATCGAGGTCGATGAGAAACAATCTTCGAACTGGTGCAGAAGATCTATGAGACGCTGCCTCTGCGCTGGTAATAAATCCATGCTCACGTCAACAGCTGGTGGTGCTGAAGCGGCTGGCGTCTCTTCCTGTTGCACTGCAAAACACTCGCGGACGTCTACAATCTCGTCGAGGTAAGCAACTGTGGTGCCCTCTGTAATGTGTCGACGCTCGTTGCTGAAGTTCGTCATCAGGACCTCTGCTTGCCAGTACACGATACTGACGAGACTTCTGGCAATGGCAACACCTCGAATGAGTAAAAGCGTCGATACTTGTTCAGCGATACCTTCTCCAGTATGTTGCGTGTTGAACGTGACAGAAACAAGGCGGCACGATAACGGTGGTATGGTCACGTCGTCGATGACACGCAGGGACTTGCGCTGTAGCGGTGCGCTGTGATCCGCTGAAAAGGTCAGGACACCGTCCGGTATATTGATGGTGGCGCCGTATTCCCGCAAGAAATCCATCCCTAGGATTGCCTGTTTACAACAATGAATCCCCTATCTTGATTCTTGCGGTGCACTTTCCAGTAGGTGTGAGGAGCTGCCCTCCAGCTCCTCTAATCTGCGGTCCCGTCCATTCCATTTTCACCTTCCTGAGCTTATTTGCTAGATTCTCACTCATTATTGAAAAGTCCACACCAGTGTCGACCAGTGCCGTCACGTCGTGACCGTCAATCTTAAGTGTAATGTCGGCAGTAACAATCAGATCTGTCGTCGAGTCATTGCCAATTTTCGGCTCTTCGTTCAGCAGCACATTCTACTGAGATCCGCTCCTCTATTTTGTCTTTGTCATCTACATAACACTCGGCGATGACCTATAAACGAATGTTTTTTTTTAGGGAGAGTCATTTCATTAAAAGGAAACTACGCCAATTCCATCCATTTTGAAATCTGCAGAAGCAGGGGTGCTGCGGTTCTTATGCGTTACCTTTTTGATTTTATTGTGATTTTCTGTGACGTTTTGTCCACGGCGTTAAAGCCCCTTAAAGGACACTAACGGCAAATAATTTATGTCAGAGTGAAAGCTCAGTGTATGACAACGTCTAAAACGGCAGCATTATCAACAGCAATGCCCTACTTACCGAGAAATTAAGCTAAATGTATCACACGATGAGCGCCACGAGTGGGATATTTTGGAAGAGATCCCGATGGCGTGTGAGAATGAATACAATTAATCACTAGTAATAGAACTAGCTGCAACAAAAAAAGAACCTTCCGTGCATCAAGAGACGTAATAAAAGGCTGCTTATTCGTTTCTGTTTCATTCATGGAAAAAAGAACCTCTTTGGCGTTGCCATGGGGAACGGCGCTCGTGGTTCAAAAGTTCCGTTTTCGCCGAACTGCGCTTCCCCGGCGCCCTGCTTCGTTCACGCGGTTGCATCTCAGTGGTAGTTTCAGTATCGCGTACTGCCGCGTGTGTTTTGCACGCTCGTGAAAGTCGCTCTGACAGAAAGTTCGACAAAATACCACATGCATGTGATCTTGCCGGATGCCCGAATGGTGCACGCCGCCAGTGCAGGCCGCCGCGCAGTAAAGGCGGGCAACGTTGGGCACGGCAACAGTGACGTGCGAAATACCGCTTTCAGGCGGGTGATTTGAAGTGCGCTAACGCGATGCGGACCACTAAAACGTGATTTTATCTCAAAATAAGCACTTCCTTGGCATAACAGTAGCGCTACGAGGTTTCTGGACCGCTATTTCAACAATCAACGTCGACTCAATATTTGCCTTTAGTGTCCCTTTATTATAGAAAGTAGGGACACCCTCCTCCACTCCGGCGCTTTACTCATCTATATCGTCTCCCAAAAGGCCGAGCTTCTTTCTGTCCTCTCCCAACCGGCCGCCGTGCGGGCGCCGGCCCTGTGCTTTGGCTGGCGCCCGCGAGCGTCCCTGCTAGGTGATATCGCCGGCGAATAATGAAAACACAAAAAAAAAAATGGTACGCGCAGGTTTCCTGGGTAACGGCCTGAGGCGCGCTCTGGAAAGCGCCGAGATGATTGGCGGGAGAGGAGGGCGCGCGTTGCCGCTGCTCGGATAAAAGAAAGACCGGTACTTTCCTAAAATATCCAGGGATTTTACCACGACTGAGGCACTTACGCCATCTATAGGCGCATCTGGGTACCGGAGCGTGACATGGCTTCAGGACACTCATCTGTCGTTAGTGCCAGCCATATAAAACAGCTCCGCTCTTAAAAAGCACAGCGTGCACTTTCATTACACCTCAACTCTACATGGGCACAAGAAACGCGACTTTTCTTACTTTTTTATTTATATATGAGAACGTCTCCTTCACCAACCCTGATGTAATTATGGCATGATATTGCGTGAGCTATGAAGAAAAAAATAATTAGGACTTAGTTAATCTTGGAAATTGCGAAGCGTGTAAAAACCTTCATTTGTTTTACGATTTGCTGTCCTAAGCGTAGCTAGTCCAGAATTATTTCTTAAGAATATAGGAACAGAGCACGATATTTGAAGGAGAGCCTGAGTAGGAATGCATTTGGCGTCAGAAGGCAGACGTATATGTCGAAATGCCGTTTGTTTATTCCAGCGTACTTCTTCCAACATATGACATGACGAAACCTTAGCGCCGCTATCTTGATGATGTGACTTCTTTCTTGTGTCCGTGTTTGCACGCCCTGTCTTTTTAGAATGAATACTTACCAACTAGCTCCGCTCTTTGTTATTCTAAAAATTGGAATATCATACTAACAAAAGCAAGCAGACCACTCCCTTAGCAAACAGGGCTGCTGCAGCGAGCGAAGTAATCGTCTTGCGGTCAGTGGCACCAACGTAAAGATTGCGCTCATAGAGATAAGCGTGCGAGCACAGCCGTCCACGTCCTGGAGGTCAAAGTACAGAGTAGAGCACCGCACGGGCCGTGATTCCGGGCACGAGCCCGGAACTCGTTAAAGTTTACCCACCCGAACCCGGCCCGGTGATTCAAAAGCAAGACCCGGGCCCGGCCCGAACCCGAGAAAAAGTTTCCCCTAGCCGGCCGGGCCCGGCCCGGCCCGAGCGCAGATCGGGCCCGAGAGGGGCCCGAGCCAATAATCTAGGTCGTGCTACTCGCAGATGGAATCGACAGCAAGGAGTTCTAAGTAGCAAATATCTAGGCTTTGTTGGTGTATGCTACGCTGACAAGTATGCCTTAATCTAAGGTAATTTCTTGCCACGGTGGATCAGTGGCTACGGTGCTCGGCTGCTGAACCGGAGGTCGCGGGTTTGATCCCTGTCGCGGCGGTCGCATTTCGGCGGAGGCGAAATTGTAGAAGCCCGTGTGCAGTGCGATGTCAGTGCAGGTTAAAGAACACAAGAAGGTCAAAATTTCCGGAGCCCTCTACTACGGCCTCTCTCATAGTCATATGGTGGTTTTGTGACGTAAAACTGCAGATATTATATTGTTATTATTTTACAAAAGGGTCTCACTGTGGTAACAGTTTACCGGACATACTGGGTACGATGAACAGTTATTCAGCAGTGGTATACTGTGCATATGTTTTTCTACAAATACAATGGGACTGATCAAGAGCTTTTGGTAGCAGATATTGTAGCAAGGAAAGTGATTGGCAGCATGAGTTCAGTTTCGGCAGGGAGCGCAATAAGAACAGAGGAGATAGAAAACAGAACGCTTTATTCACTTTGTTTTCATTGCGCTCTCTACTGAAATTTAAAGTATGCTCTACCACCAAACCAATCGTGCACCCTTCTGGAAATTCTGTCTTCAGCAAAAGCAGCACTTTGCCACGGCAAGAGAAATAAAAAAGAAGCAAAATTTATTACTTTAGTTATAAATACGCTAACCTAGATAAAACTTATAACTCCGTGCAACACGTGTGCTTTTTGAAATACGTATGAACAGCCGAAAGGACGAAAAATATTATTTGTTATAGCATTGTTTTCATATATCACACCAATGCTAGTGTACAAAGGCTAGAGGGCCGAAGAAATTTTGCCTTTATTTATTGTTTGCTGAGTTTCTTGTTTGCTTTTACTTTCATTTTTTTACTTACTCCCCACTGCAATGCCTTTGGCCTTGAGGGTATCAGTAAATGAAAATGAAATCAAATACGTTTTTGTGGCACAGTTTACAGTTCATTTCTCCGCATCTTATCCGCGATGCGCAGCGCCTATAGGGGCGCCACTGAAAGCCGCGTAGCGGCGGCCGTTGGAACCGCTCGCGGGTCGCGTATACAGACGCCTAATTTGCGCGCGTGCGATTCGCCGGTTGTGCGCGTCCCATATAATTACTTTTGCGGCAACAGTGTGCGCAAAGGAGCCGCACTTTATAATAGTGGACATGTGTCCGATGTCACAGCTGTGTGGGACGACAATGTCCCCATACGCGACAAGTGTTTGTCACAGACAATCGACAACAAGCTTCTCCTACGAAGTGGAGCTCATCGTAAGTACACCGCTTTCTTTATAACGTCCCGATCACTAACGCCTGCATGCGTTGACGCGTGAACCAATGTTTTCTCTCGTCACAGTTGCTTCGTTTACGTGCCATGTGCTGATATAGTAGATTTTGAGGGAGCGCTGTCGCACCGGTGTATAGATTTCACAGGGTCGGCCACGTGAAGGGTCAGCGTTGGTAAAACTTTGAAACCAGCACGATAAACTTGTGAAAAAATAAACGATAAGCTTGTCATCATCGGTTCAGAAGCGCACAGCGAACATTCTGCACCGATGATCGCATTCCAGTGCCATCAATAGGTAGAATGCAGCCGATTTCGTACAGCACACGTGTGATTCCACGGCGCTTTTTTAAAGGAGCCGTCACCTGCCCTACATTTTCTGGCATTGCGCTTCGCGCCATTCGTTTTTCAAGAGAGCCAAGGTATCGCGTCTTCTCAGTAATGACAACCTCATGTGAATTGTACTGTCTACAATGCAGGCGAGGCGACCAAGTGTAAACGTAGTAGCGTTCGCTGAAAACGTAGCGACAAAAAAGAAGAAATAAAAACACGGTAATCGTTCTAACACTGCCGTAAACAAAGCGCGATTGCTTAGCTTCTACGTCGTACAGCCGCAATCCACCGCCGCCGTCGCTTTCGCTCAAGAAATTGCACCGGAAACCTGTAGATGTGCGTTCCTGGCGATTTTTTGTGTGTTTGAGCAGCCGACAACGCAGCAGTTATTTTTCGACATCGCTGAGGCCCGCCAGAATCGTTAAATCACGATGAAAAACACATCCATCCCTGCACTCGCGTATAGACCGTTGCATCGGGCGAGGAGGACCGGAATGGCAACCAGCGCTTTCCTCCTTTCTGACTCGTGCGCCACGGCGCGGAGTGTGCGGGCTGGTGCTTGGATGAGTGGCGTTTTTGAACAATTTTTGCGTGTTTTAAGTCGACCTGCGGATTTTGTTATCTTTTATTGCGATGTCAGCCAGCGAAAGGTCAACGGGAAACCACTGTGCCGTTTTTGGTTGCTCTAACAACTATAAAAAGTAAACTGCTGCCAGAATAAGTATGCGACGTGCATCACCAAGCGCGGTGTGTTTGCGGTTGTGTGCACTCTTCAAGGTACATCATTTGTGTTACGTTACAGGTATAAATTGGCAAGTGCCGAAATATATCCGGAATTCCCAGTGTTCTACGCAGTCAAATATCAATCGGATATGGCCAGATTTGCGAACAAACATAAGCGGTCAAATACGGCCCTGTTGGGTAAAGTGCAGAACATCCAAGTACCACTCGAGTACCCACCTGAGTTGTTTTCGCTTCGTTGTATTATCATATTTTTTGATATGATGTGTTTTGTCTAACAATTAGCTTCGTAGCTCGGCTCAACACGGTGATCGTTGCAGGTGATATATACCGGTAATAGCACGGACGAGAAATCCCTCACTTCGCAGCGGGGTAACCGGCATCATACATTTAATTTGTGCTCCGTACCAGCCTTGTAAAACCCGAACATTCACTGAACGTACATGAAAAGAATGTGGCGAGATCTCTGTCGTGAGGTCACAACTTCCGTAAGACAGCGGAGTGTATCGTATACGATGAGCGATATGAAAGCCGAATAGCAAAAAAAAAAAAAAAGAGGTCTGTCACTTCGTGTGGAACAACTACCTCAGGAAGACAAAGTTTTACGTGGTCAAGAACAGTGTCCGACCAGTCGCGCAATGATATGCAACATTGTTAATTCTCTTCTACGCGCGACACAAAAACCACGTTGTTACGCTTATCTAGTGTTTCTTCAACTGCCATTCTTGCTGCTTAGCTTTGCGAACGACAGCAAGAATTTCGCAAAAACGGTACATCTGGTAGATGAAGTTACAAAAAAAACGCGAATCACCTCCGATGCTGATCAAAGGCTCGAGCCCGGGAGCACTTCGTGCCTTACCGGCAGAAAAAAACTCCCTAACCATCTTCATCTTATCGCCGCCGAAATCCACTCAAGTATCGCGACTCTTAAAAGAAAAAGAAGCGCGCCGGCATGTCAACATCAGCGTCGTTTTTATATGTACCAGCACCTCCCCGTAAACAGCTCTAACTTGGTTCACACCGGTGGGCAATAAACGAGCGAGTAATAAGCGGTCATTTAAAAGTTGAGAAACAAGATAGGCAACTGTTCGCGAGCAACAAACAGATGCCGTCCGCGCCACGAAATCGAGACTGCGTGCTGACGCACAACCGCATGTACGAGCGGTAGTCATGGAAAAAAAATTGGCCGCGTATCTGCGTGCTTCGCTGCAAATGTCGTCTAAAGACGATAGAAGAGGCGCTGCGTGAGATATGGACCCCATCTGGCAATACGTCGGGAAACACGAGTGCTGTGTTGCGGGCTGGTAGTCCCGGTGCAGCGGCAGGCGAAGACCGGCGGTGACCAACGCGACCGGTGGGGACGCCGGCCAGCCTGAACACGCTGTTTGGCGCGATGCGCCGAAGGAGAAGAAACGTCCGCACTCAACGAGTACTCTCCACAAACTCTCTTACTTACACGTCGCCTGGGTAAAACAGGAATGCAAGAGCGGCGCCCCCTGTCATTCGTACAATGGAATACTGAACCGAAACCGAAACACAACATGAGCTTGTGAAGAGGGCACGGAGGAAGACAAGTTTCAGCGCAGTCGCATTTTCAGCGCACCTTAAGAAACTAGGGTTGTAACATTGTAGGGCGAGTAGGGCCAGAAGGACCGTCACGACGAAAACCTGCCTCCTCAGTCGTATTCGCCTGGAACGTTGGTGTGGCTTCGCGTTCCCTCCTCCGCTCCTGGCCCTTCCACAAAGCTACTGCCTAAGTACGAAGGCCCCTACCGCGTCCTACGTCAAGCATCCCCAGTTAACTATATGATTGAGCCTGTTCAATCATCTACGGACCGCCGTCGTCGCGGCCGCGAGACTGTTCACGTCGATCGACTGAAGCCGCATTATGACCCACCAGTTGTACCTGTTCCTTAAAGGGGTCATGAAGCACCCCTTGGGCTGATTGAAAAAACACATCCTGCGGAAAGCTGACACGGCTATGAACTGCTCTGCCAAATATTACAGTCGTGCGCGCCGCGTAATGGCCACAAGCGGAGCGCGAAGTTGCCGTTTCCCCAGGCACCCTCTTTTCAAACAGAGGCCGGTTCTCACTCTCGTCGGTGGGCGGGGCGTCTGTCCGCTGTACGTCGCAAGAGACATAGCATGCTTATTGGCCGATAGCCGACGTAAATCGAGAGCGGCGTTCGGATCAGATGCGCTTCTTGCCGCGGGGTGCCGCCACTTGCCGGCGCCGCACTCCTCAGTACTCGGTAGCCGCACTCGCGCAAGCGAATCACAGCGGGAGAGCGATCGCGTTTCATGACGCGCGCTGGCGTAACTTCTTTTCCCCCATGCCATCCCTCCCTGTCTAGCTTCCAGTGCGCTCGTCGGCACGAGAAAACAGAGAAAGCGCTGGGAGCGTGCGCCAAACCCCCGTAACTCCGCTGATTCTTGACGGATTCGAGAAATTTTTGCGGCAATCGATTCGGGAGGCAGTACACTCCGATACTGAGGCCATTAGATCATTACTTTGAAAAGTGGTTCATGACCCCTTTAAGTCGCCAGGATGGCTCCTTTTCCGCGGGGGAGTGATTTGTAACATGGTGGGGCGCAGACAAGAACGCCTGCGAAAGAAGACGACGAAGACGGTTGCTGTTGGCGCTCGCGCTTGCTCGGCTTGGACCGCTGATCGCTTCAGCTGTGGCAATCTTTTAATAAACGCGTTACTGTCTCAACGTTAAACGCATACCATCAAGGTCTTTAAAATTGCGTATCTATGTACTTTCTGTTAAAGGAACACACCGCCCAATACTTACCTAGTGATGTTGCGCCTCAGATATGCGTAATGTTTGCTTTTTGATCAACAATGTACACAAGTATGAACCTCGTCAGCCGTTCACGATGGCTGGCCCTTGGGCAAGTGGTTCAACTTTGGCCGAGTGGCTGAATCGAGGGACGTGCCGACAAACAGAAAGACAGACAGAAGGACAGACAGAAAGACAGACCAAAATTTCTGCGTTTAAGTTCCCCAAGAAAGACTATCGTCTTTAAAAGAAACTAAAAGATTACAGTCCACGAAAAGAATTCATTGTATCTGCTAAGAGTGGCGGCACTTGCTTGCCCTGCTAGAACAGGTCGAAATGTTTACGTGGTTTTCCAACAGACAGTGCGGAAAACATATGATATCGACCACTTGCGACACGTTCGCGTCGTCGTATATTAACATCATTGACCCTGAACGGATCAAACCGTTTCAGGACGTCTCACAGATTCATTTCCTACGCAGACCGCATCCCTTGATACGAAATTCAGTGCGCCGGAACGAAATAAACCGGCTCCAACTGCAGCCGCACGTATATCTTCCATACAAACGCGGAGCTTCGCACACGCCAGTGGGTTGCCAGACCAAGGACGGCGCCGCCCGCTAGGCAATATGGCGGCGCCCACGAAAAAAAGGTCTATAGGCTTCCCAAGCAACGCTTAGCGGCGCTGCTACTCTTGACAGGCAGCGCCATCTCTGGCAGAAAAAGAGAAACTGGGGCGTGATCAGCGAGCGTTTTCCCTTCTCTCCACCGCGTTGCCGCTGGCTTCCGTGCACGTGCAGAGCTCTCGCGGTGCACTTGCGGAGTCTCACAATGTACCGTGTGCAGTGCGGCTTCAAAAGGATCTTCAAGCTTGACTGGCGCTTCCGAAAAGCGAACTTGAAAAGGAGAAAGGCTCGTCAAACACCTTAACGGTGAAGAGCAGACTATCGACGACAACAACGCCCGACTCAAAGCGAAATGCATTTCCCAAGTCGCGATTACACCGTGTAGGACGTATACCTCGAGGTAAGTCTCAATCTGTCATGTGAAAGATGAATAATGGTCCACATGCACTCCGAAATGAAGCCGTACACGCTATCGATGTTCTGCAGCGTGGACTACGAATCATATGATTGTTGTTTTGATATGGCATGCTTACAGTAGCAGCCGTGTACTTTCGTGAACAAACGTTTGCGGCGTGCGAAAAAAAGATTATACGGCCATGGCACTGCTTCCTGAGAAGGCTAGAGTCAAGTCCTCCGTGCCGCTGGAGAATCACCCGCCGATTAAGACGCAAGGCAGCTAGCTGAGCTTCAACAACTGTGAAGCAAGATGAACTGCTCGCCTCGTTTTTTCGGCTCTCGTGTCATGCTTGCAGTCTCTTTTTATGATATCGACTTGACAGGCGTATAAAACCTGTTGCGTGAACGCGGCTAGAAAATCGCACAGAGTCAGAAGGTGGTTACTTCAAGGTTGCAGTTGCAAAGCATGTATTAAGTGCTAGTTATATTTAGCGGCTTAAATAAATATCACCCCAATAAAGTGACAAAAACAAAGCAAACCTGCAGAACGATGTCAAAGCTTGCTGAAAATGCAGACTTCCGTTCCGGCGTGATAAAGCAGCCTTCCCGACGCGTGAAATGCAGGCGCCGAACTTCTGACAATGTGCGGAGTTCAGTTGAATTCAACCAACCGCGCAACGCTAACGGTATAACGCGAATGTGAACGTTCAACAACGACGGGTAGGTCTCACGAGCACGGGGAATCAAAACACAAAGTTGCTTCACCTACAACCGTAACTGGACTTTAACAATGCGAGAAGACAGCGAGTAATCATTACTGTAGTCGCTGCGTGCATGCGCCCCGTTACTTACCGATTCAGGTAGTCGGAACGAACGAAAGTGATGAACTCAGACAGCCAAAATAGAAGGCGAGAAAGCGCTGTCAGCTATCCACGCTTGCCGCCTTTATTTCTCGTGCGACACGCCCGGGAACCGATACAGTTTAACACGTGAATCGTGTGCCTTGTCTGCACTGTTGTGGCTGGCCACTAAACCGCAATACTTCGGACCAGGCTTGCGCTTCCGCGGGGTCGCTTCTGCCATCGTGGAAGTGCGCAGCTTCGCACAGCAAGCCTCTCGGTTCAACGTACCCAGCTTGCGGTCTCCCAGTTACCCGCACCGAGAGAAGAACGCGTGCGCACGTGCGCTACCGCTACCGTGAAAGGGGCTGAGTCGGCCGCGCGACGGTTCAGAGCTTTCCGACAGAGCCGCAGCGCGGCTGGCGCGGCGCTGTCGTCGCGCCGCAAACTTGAGCTTGGGTTCCCTATAGACGCTCGCGGGAACACTGCTCGCCGGGCCTCGCTAGCGCTTCCGAGGCGTGGCGGCAGATGGCGTCGTCGGCGCTTTGCGCATCGCCTATTGTGCGAAGTCAAATTATCACGAGATTCCCGCTGTAAGCACGCCATGCTCTGTTGCATCAGATATCTTGGCGCGCTACAGTTTCTTTAACTGCTTGCGCTAGCCGCAGGGGCGCACGAAATCTGCCTTGCTAATTGTGAAGGCGTCGGTAGTCGTAGTTCTCAGACTTCCCCCGCTGGACCAAATTTCGGAAGTCTCTGCAAACTTCTGCAGAAGGAACATAGCTTTCCAGCTCATCGCTTCATTTCTCTTGTTCCCGAACGTCGTGCCACTCTTCAATACAATATATAAAACTCCTATTTGAACGCTTCTCCTCGCAGGTTTCAGCAGTGTATGTCATGCACGGTTTGTACTATGTTCCTTTTTTCGTATTATAATAGTGTATGCCTTGCTAACGATTTTGTACCGGTTGAAGGTGGCGATTGGATTACGGGGGTAGGACTGGCAGGAGGTGGATGAAGAGATTTCGATCTGTTTTCAGGGTTCGTTGCAGTTTGGTAATAAATGCGCCAATAAGCTTCCCGACGCTTACTCATTGTATGCATATGGTTCTACGTTAGGGGACATCAACAGTTACGAAATTCGTAACTCAAAACAACGGCAGGAAGTGGAAGATGGAAACTTGCGATGAAAAAATCTGTAAACATTGGGTGGGTGCTCGAGCCGACGTTTCGACAAGTGGACTTGTGATCCTCAAGGCTGGACCCAGGTGAAAATGAGTAACTGGGAATCCAACTGGTTTCAACTGGTATCAACTGGGATCAAATGGTTCCAGTTGGGAAACAACTGGTCCCAGTTGATTCCAGTTGCAACTGGTCCCAGTTAGCAGCTGGTCCCATTTACAACTCAACTGGTCCCAGTTAATTCCAGTTGCAACTGGTCCCAGTTAGCAGCTGGTTCCAGTTACAGCTCAACTGGCCACCAACGGGAACCATGACCAGTTGAACTGGAAGAAGCTGATCCCAGTTGGAAACCATAACCAGTTAAATTGGAAGCAAGTGGTCCCAGTTGCGCCCTAACTGGAAGTGCGACCAGTTGCCCTGGTTGTACGGTTCTTCAAAGTGAAAGAAGAAAGATAATTGAACTCGAACGCATACGCAGCATTGCTGCACTTGAGCGAATGGGTTTTATCTAAGAGCTTTTTGTGTCCTATTCGCAGAAGGGTACCATCACTAGCCTAGTAATATTCCTAGGACAATGAGGGAATAAGAAAATAGCATCTCATGGTTTGCGAATGAATTATCTTTTCTTGTTTAGACGTCATCCTCTTCGTGTTGTTTAAACCCCATTACATTAATATATACAGCCTTACCTCACCTGATATATATGTATTTTTTAAAATCATATTATCGTGGATTATTCCGTTGCGCAAATGCGCAACACAGTGCACACAAGCGTACGCTTGTTTTAGCATCGGTACATTCAACTAACATTAAAAAGCTGTTGTCAATCTTTTTACGTCCATCACGGTGACAATACGCGCAACCGAGGCGGGCCCAATTGACGTTGGGGTGTTAATATTGCCGTCGTCTCGCTGGAAGCATGCCATGCTTAATAGTCTTGTGTGCAGCACAGCGGTTACTTCCGTACGAGAACGAAAAATGGAGTAGTGCCAGTGCCGAGAGCTACCACAGCTGAGACTGCCGACATGCTGCCGACACAAACCCACAAACCGTTGCACAAACGCAGCCTCTCTACATCGACTGCCGTCACATTAGTTCCGTATCTCATAGGCTCAAACATTGAACGAAGCAGTAAAGTAATCAAGCATAAAGATTAGATATAAAATAAACTGAAATGAATTATTTCGTGCCAATTCGGCAATATTTAATGGAAGAAAGAAACTGGATAACAAAGACAAAATTTAGAAAAACAGCGATGCTAGTTTCGTACACCACATGGGACGAGGGCTAGCTACCGAGCGCTCGGTGGTCCGTGGTCGCGCTGCTTAGTTGTGTTGTTTTTCAAAAGGAACGTGCAGTCATGGCGTGCGTAAATTAGACTTTGTCGAATTAGTGTTCGGCAGCTTCATCTGTGGAAGACTTTGACTTCAGGCGAACGCTGGACAAGTGCTTACGCCTGTGAGAAGACGGATATATGGACCCATTGTGTGCGGAATGCTGCCTGCCAATTGTCAGCAATACAGCCGTTTGAAGGTAATTATACCATTTATGCTTCGAGTGCTAGTTGTTCAGTATCCTAGAGAAGATGTAGATATAATGCAGGCAGAGTGCTTTCAGTGTTGAGACGATGGAACGTTGCATTTTAAACAAATGCTTTCTATACTGCTCTAGCTAAGTTTGTTTATGGGTTTGTGCGGAGTGCTCGCAAACTTGCTGCCATTTGTTTGGGAGCATCACAGAAAACGAGTGCCGTGCAATACTTGTGCTTTGAACGGCGTGCTAAATAACTATGAAGTGTACTCGTAACTCTGTCCGCGACGTTCAAAGAAAGCGCTAAGGGCCCGTATTTGCACTCTAAATGAATATTTCTGAACCTGTTGCATGTGTAGGCATATGAATTCGAGTGAAAATAATGGTGTTTTTTTATTATTTTTTGCTGATGATATATAAACTCGACTTCTAAAAATTCGGAATAGACGCAGCGCATGATCTCTGTAGACACTGTTTGTCGTGTGAATTGTTAGAAGGTAGGTCTGCTGTGTATATCTATAAATTGATATGACTGTTCTGAGACATGCATGAAACATGTTACCTCTTATTTTGCAGCAACGCTGTTTCATTGGTCACGGGTGAATGGCACAGATTCATCAGCTGCGCAGCCCGAAACTTCACCAGTATATTGGTTGAGAAAATACAGCACTGCATGAAAGCCGAGCGGAGGAAATCTTTGCACTGAATGTGCAACCACAGTGCTGGTCCAAACCAGCCACAGCAGGGAATGCCTAGAGCTGTGTAATTTTTTGTGTAATAGCAATAAATCATGATCATCTTCTACACTTAACATGGAGTGTCAAGTGTTCCTTTGGAGTGTTTGATGTGCTCAGAATGAACATTATTTGCACGTTGAAGATTGTTTGAGCTAGCTGGAGTACAAGCATGCCCATTTGGGCACCAACGGGGAATGGGACCTGTTCACAACTGGGAAAGCATTTCCAACTGGGAATGCATTCCCAATTGGTACTAGTCGCCAGCTGGGAATGTATTCCCAACTGGTCCCAGTCGCCAACTGGGAATGCATTCCCAACTGGTCCCAGTTACCAACTGGAAATGTGTTCCTTAAACCAGTTGAAGTGGAACCAGTTGAAACCAGTTGGATTCCCAGTTGCACATTTTCACCTGGGGAACTATTTGGAACAAATTCGTAACTGTCTTTTTTCAAGCCAGATATATTGTGAAGTGAATATACGTTGCCCCACATCTTGTTTAATGGCCCTATGCTATTCCTGCAAATTCTAACGCCATGTTGCGGAGGTATCATGTAGCTCTCACAACATATAGCGGAACACGACGAAAGTTCAGACATTAACAATGAGGGCACACAAAGCAGGCTGTGCATGTTCAAGTCGCGTCACATTACCACTGGGAGCTGTGACGGAGCCACGATAAAAGAACGTGTCTTTAGAGTGATTCTAGGTAACGAGACTCCACGCAGACTTTTAGTTTTAGTGGACAGCGGAACTTTCAAGAATATCTCGCCGTTTTGGAGATCTGTGATCGCTCTTCCGATAATAAGTTATAGATATAAATGTATTATATGAAGTTATTAAGTAATATTCATTACTGCGATTACAAAATAACCAGCCGAATATAAAATAATAGCGAATGCAATTAATGAAGGAAAGAATAGCGAGGTGTTAACTATATAAGCGCCTAGTCTATCAAGTAGCCCCATATGTAAGAAACAAAAGATGTTCAATAATTGTCCCTCGTAGAACTTCTCCAAGTAGCTAGTCCCACATTACAAAAAAACGTGTTTTTTTTTTTCGAGATAAAATATGTGGAACAGATATGCATGTACAACGTATGTGGAAGAATCTCAAGAACTGAGCAAAGTTCAAACCCGGCCCGACCCGAGCCCGCCACCTCAAAGCCAAGCCCGGCCCAAAGCCCGGAGCTTCATGCCCGAGCCCGGCCCGGGCCCGCTGTGAAAACTACTCTACCCGGCCCGGCCTGGCCCGCGGGCCCGGCCCAGTTTTTCGGGTAGGCCCGAGCCCATGCAGTGCTCTAGTACAGAGCCGAAGGCGGGCACAGTCACTCAGGCGAAAAAAAAAGGGGAGGGGGACGCTGTAAGCGCGCTCTTTTGACCCTTTTCGCCATCTCGCGGGTGATAATAGTGAAAACGCCTCTGCCACGCTGAAGCACCTCAGAGATGTGTGTACCAACGGAAAAAGATCTATATAAATAGCTCGCCTGTTTATTAACGTGCCTTATTATTAAAACTATTTTTCTTATTGCAAACTACTTCTAGGGAATATCTCAATCTTTTAATAAATTTACTACAACAGCGAACGCGCTGAATATGTAATTAGAACTGTCCGCACGCTTGCTCTTATCTACTCTTCCTATGATTTCGCGTGTCTAATACGTTGGACACCGGAACTCAACCAGTTTATTCTGACCGTGCATTTGCGACGGCCATGTTAGAAACAGCAGACGAGTACGTTGCTATTTAGCGGCGTGAGGATGAAATCGCATCTCTTTTTGTCTGTAGGAGACCTGCCTCGCGTGCCTAACAATAAGGCTGAGGCGAATTTGCCAATAATTGTGTCCGATAGTGACTAAACTGTTGTGGATCCGAAATGCGCTCATTGTTTGCGCGTCATGCGGTCACCCACCCATCCTGCATGATCTGCTGCGCACGTGGGTGCATCTGATCTGTTTAATACCGTCAGTTTGGAATAGATAGGTGGGGTTTCTACAGTCTCACGGGGGGAGGGGGAGGGGGGTCAACACATTTCATGTATGTTCGTGCGTGCGTTGGTATGTGTGCGTTTACATATAAACTTGCAAAGTTGAAAATTCCGAAGGGGGGGAAGGGGGGCTGGGCTTAACACCACCTGGCTACGCCAATGGTCCTCTGCGCCGGCAACGCGAAGGAAAAGCCAGAGTCTTGTAGATGGCAGAGCTTATGTCGAGCATCGACAGCTAGACTGTGGTCAGCGAACTCTCCAGTTCCCGTTTACCAACCGCTCATTCTTGCTTGGTCGGTAAAAAAATAATAATAAAAGAGAACAAAACACCACACAAGCCGCATAGAGTCTCTCCTCTCCTTAGCAAGAAGAAAATCACTTGCCCGACACTCCCTTTCGGCAAGGCCGGCAGCGTTTCCCGCTACTGCGGCGGGTGGCCACCCGATATGGCCACTTGGAGTTTATTCTTTTGATTCTTCGCGACCACGTTGCCTGGACAGCGCGCCCTGTGGGATAGCCTTCCTCTTTTGAGGTACGGCCGCGGCGGCTCGCTTCTCCGAACCCCGCTCTCCACGCAATGTTTCAGGGGATGCCGCTACAGCTTTCAATTTAGACAACCACATTCACAACGAACAAAGATCTCGGAAAACATAACGAGACGCAGCCCACTCATACACACTCAGAATGACTCAGATGAACGTTTGCAGAAGGAACGCCGTTTCCTCTACCACCCCTTCATAAATGTAACAAGTTCCCGTTACCGTTACACCGACACTAAAGTTACACCAAATTATTAGTGCCAGGAAGGCTGTTCTGTACAACACTGGTTTCATCAAAAACATCTACTCTCTAAAGGAAAACCCTACATAGGTGTGAGTGTCATCTTACAGTTATGAAAAAAAAAGTGGCTGATTCGTATTATAACAATACATTCTACAAAAATATCCGATATTTAGTTCGGATTCAATACACTCCTGGCGCTGTTCGAATCGTATCTGATTCGGCCTCCAAAATCGCAATTATCTTACCCCTATTCCATTCCTGACGGGCAATGGCTGAGCGGAAGTACTCAGTCGTTCACCGAACCCTCGCAATCCGGTTAACTTGTTCGTGATGCGATAGTATAACAGTCTCACTTCATTGTACATTCCCGTTGTCTTCGAACTAGAACAGCTGTCATACGCTAAAAAAAAATGTTCTCTTTGTGTCACTGACGTCAATCGAAAGCCAGGAGTCGGATAGCGTAGGCACAACAGCGTCAGAGCCAACGGAGATCACTGGTGCGTGGTGAGAGCTGCTTGTTCTCTATTTCGTTCTACACGGGGCCAAACTTTGACTGAAAATATCGTCGCAACATCAGAGAGGCGAGTGCCATTTATTTACTGATTTATTTTTACCCTCAGGACCAAATGACATCACAGTGGAATCCAGTAGAATTTTTGGTGGCGATGGTACTTTCTCATGTAACAGCCGCGTTGCTATATTAGGTACTCAGTTGTGAGAGCGAGCGTTTTATGTTGATAAGGGGGCATATATCAAGCGCTGCACAAGCGAACAGGTGTGACGCTTTATAACGTCATTTTGCTGTGTTTTTTCACCTCCCAATTAATCGGTACAGGCAATAGGGCTTTCGTGAGCGCCTTCTCCCATATTTTATGCATCATTACTTGAAATGACTGTACATTATGTTATGTTTATCTTCTGAAGCTGCCGTAGATTTCTTATCCAGGATGATAAAATAGAGAAAATATAGGGCATGGAAAGACAGAAAACAGCGAAGGCGACCCACGACAAAAAGCATCCATTAAAAGTTGCTTAATATGATTGTTGCTAGTATGCAAGATTAAATTGAGCCAACGCCCCGCAAAAAAAAAAGAAAGAGAGAGACACGCGAAATAAAGTTAGAAAATCGATCGAGTTTGCATTTCTAATGGGTTGAGAATGTACTATAGGGCATTCATTGTCTAGATAGCGCATTATAGCGTAGATTTTGTGGTACTCTGGTCTTAGATAGTACTTGCCATACACAATAAGGTTTTGCTCCGGCTTCCCGTACAACTTGTGATCTTGCTTCAGACGGACGGGACTCCATCCGCGGGCATTCTCCAAAACTCTGTGTGCAAAAAGATGGACCCTCTCATGGTAGCTGAGCTTGCAGCCTGCCTGCTGAAGACCGCACCGTTGGTGCTTCTGATTGTTTTCGGAAGAGCACAGACGGCGCCGAATAATTACCCCGTTGTTTCGACGCGGCCATTCTGGACTCTTCGAGCCATATTTCACATGGTAAGTTCCCGTCCCGAAAGCCCTTTATCGGGATTTTTCATTGCTACTGTTACGAACTCGCAAGCAAAGATATTTACGTGGCACATGCCGCAAGACATTTAACTGAACAATATCAAGGTAAGTTATAGCAGTTGCAGGTGGTTCGGTGGAAGGGAATTCTTTCTTTGTACCGTTATGGAGCGAGTTCGCAATTTCGAACTTTCAAGCTAAACAAGCAGCAAATTTAATTCACGGAAGGCGCAGCAAAAGAGCGCATCCTCACTAACTGCGAGTAGTGGACAATTTGGCCTCGGTTTTGCTATGTCGCAATGTTCGTCAAAAGCGTTTCAAAACTGAAATGCGTAATGCTACAGGGACCGACAACTGGTCAGGACGTGTGATTAGATGTTGGTGCAAAGAAAAGGCCGTGAATTATACTGACAGATTCAGATATGTTTTTCGCGATTTGAGTAGGATCCATATTTTTGTTATCGCGTTTAAAAGTAACAAAAAATGACATGTCACGCAACCTAGCGGAAAAGTCTTCAAGCTGGATTATGGAATCGTTCACCTTGCTGTACGTAGTCGGATGCTTTCATGCGCACCATAATTAGTGCTCAAAATTGGAGTATGTGTCCTATTATGCATCCCCGCTCTCTCCTGTGCTGCTTACGAGGTAGGGGGCGCTGCCTTTGCTGAAATTAGTGGTGCATGTCCGGCACATGCGCGCAGAGTGCACGCATGTGCATCAAACCGTCGCGCACAACAACGAATCGCCCTCGCGCTCATCTCCCACTGCTCGCAATAATGTGGTATGCATACGACTTCATAGTCGCCGTAGATCGAAAGATCCTGATATAAATGTTTCACGGCGCTTTTCGCGTTACCCTTCCGGGCATACACACTCAGACCGGTCAGCTTTCCATTGCGCTTAAGAAAACTGATACCACAAAACTGGTTGCCGGTCCCTTTTGAAACTTGTATATAATAATTGTTAGGGTTCAACGTTCCAAAACCACGATATGATTACTGGGCCTCAAACTAAAAACGACACACAACGATGCACTCCATTGACTCGTCGGCCGGATGCCTATCCCATCGGAATAAGCGTCGGACCCGAAGTATTTCTGGAAGGTGCTTCTAACCTTTGGTCGAGCGAGCGAAGCGGCCCGTCCTCCTGGTGTTAAAGGGCCCCTAAACCACTCTGAATTCAAAGACGAGGGAGTGGTTCCTTCCTCGCCTTCACTACCCTTTGTGCAGGCGATATATGCTCCTAGCCATTTTTTTCTCCATAAACACGTGTATAATGTCAGGAGTTCGCGCTTGTCCGCTACGCGCTGTTTTCACTTCACAAAATGAAGTGAAATTAGTTGGTCGCGCACGATAGTCATGCGAGACAAAAAAGAACGGGTGGACGAATGCATGGCAAAGCAGGGTAGAAGAATTTTTACAATTGATATTCCTCGTATATACGGGCCAGTCGAGAGTATGTACCTTAATGACGTCACGTCAATCGCCGTTCTCGTGTCACGAAGTGCGCCAAAAAGACGAGAAATGCCGACAAAGCATAACAGGCTAGTAATTTTTTGCGTTTTCAGAGGCTGTTTAGGGACTCGGTGTGAAAGTGCCTTAAGGCACGTTCACACCAAGCGCGGGTCCGGAAAGCGGGGAGGCGGATCCAGAAAGCGGGCGCGGATTATCCGCAAATCTATCTATCTATCTATCTATCTATCTATCTATCTATCTATCTATCTATCTATCTATCTATCTATCTATCTATCTATCTATCTATCTATCTATCTATCTATCTATCTATCTATCTATCTATCTTACGTCTAGGTGCAGTCGTGATCGCCTCCTTAACTTGGTGTGGACCAAAATTGGCATGCGAGAGTAAGAGGGTTTGTCGAGTATGACTGTCTGGTCATGACATGAATAACGTGCAAATCCTGCCGCAACCGTCGTCAAACCCTTTACTCCAGACTAGACATGTGCGCCGGACCCAAAATCACCGGCAGCGGCGCGTGAACGGCGCGGCGTTCATCGGGCCGGCGGCGGCGCGGCACGATGGGAGGGGGGGGGGGGGTAGGGAAGGGCGAAGCAGTGGATGCGATAAGTACACGCCGTAATGTTACATGAACGAGGGCTAGCAGCTAACTCTTTTTGCTCCGATCTCACTTAACTCTACAAAACGCTGGTGTATGGCAGTACGGCCGCTCCTGGGAGAGACGCGGTTTTCGGTGAGTTTGTCGTATCAGTGGTCCGAGCGCGAAGCAGTGAGATCACAGCGCTCAGAGCGCGTAGAAGGCATAGGAGCCGTTCGCTGGGGGATGTCTGCCGAAATTGCGTGCGTGCCAGCGCTCTCGACGGCGCCCTTATAGTCGAAGTTCACAGATGCTGCTCGAGTTACGCAGTCCCTATCCCCAGACGTCCCTTCCTTCTCCTTCGCCCAGCAAATGACGGGCGGGGCATTTCCTTCTGCTTGAGGAGCAATCGACGGCAGGCCTCGCAAGCGGGTTGATGTCATTCCGTGTGACGGAGATGGCCAGCTTGTTTCATCTCTGCTTCAGCCATGTTCCTTGCCAACGCTCACGAGCTTTTAATCGCGGGTAGAACATACAATGCGCGGATCGATGCTTTCGATTTAGAGTTTATACGGAACATGACGGCGACGGTGAAAACCTGTCCTGTATGACCATACAATTGCTAACGTAAGAAAAAATATACAAAAAGCATTGAAGAGGGCTCGCCTTTTTCCTGGAAAGCTGCATCATCTTTGCTGTAAAGAGATCGTCCGTTGGAAGAATCATATAATCCGGCACTTTTTCCATTGGTTTCATCATCGCCTTCAAAACCCTTCTTACAGGGGACATCTCGCCACTTACTACTTCATAAAGCACGCGTGCAATGTCACTAAGCGTTGAACCTATCATGGTTTCGCGCTTATCGGCTGCAGTCTGTTATCTCTGCATACGCGGTTGCAAACGCTCAAAATGGAGCGAAATCATTTATACGCGCATGATAGTCGTGCGAGATAAGCAAGAGCGGTTGGGCGGCTACATGGCAAAGCAGTATGGGAGACAATTCACAACTGTTATTTCTCGTATATGAACCAGTCGAGAGTATCTACCCTGATGATGTCACGTGAATCACTGTTCTGGCATCACGAAGTGCACCAAAAGACAAGAAACGCCAAGAGAGGATAACGCGCTTGTTTTAGTTTTTTGTTGTATTTTCGGAGGCTGTTGGGGGCCCTTTATAAAAACAGGGCGTGCAAACACCTCTAACAACTGAAAAATCACACAGCGGCGGAACCAAAGGTAGACACAAATATTTATCTCCGCATTCCCACGTATACAAGAGGCCATACCTATCAATCAAGTGCGAGTAGTAGTCTACGTGAGAGATAGCTGTTCACTCTCTCGACATTTCTGTTATGTCCGTGTTTCCACGTCATGTCTGTTTAACATGAATACCTACCAACTAGCTCAGCTATATTCCAAGTTGGCCATTCTCTTTACTTCTGTATTTATTTATCGATTTACTCGAGTAAGAACGAAAAGAAAAAGTGTACTAACGCACCGATATATATATATATATATATATATATATATATATATATATATATATATATATATATATATATATATATATATATATATATATATATATATATATTGCTTATCAATTTTATTTATTTACGCACAATGCACTAGGTCCAAGACTCCAAGAATATATGCTATCCAGCGAGTTGGGCCGTCGCCCTTTAAGGCTAGAGGACGCGGAAGCGTTAAAGTCAGGCAATACTCGTGATATCTCTGGAGAAGAAAGAGATACTAGAACTTCTGGAGAGCTGTGCTCGATGCGTTCATGCAAAGGAGATGTCCACAGTCCATTTCGGCAGAGCGCATTCAGTGATTCGAAAAAGCGGTGAGCCGTGATGTCACCTCGCTCTTCACCACGTCGCCGCACCGAACCCGCAAACACATTCCTAGCGTTAGGAGAGAGTGGACGAAATTCACAGAAACAGGAACTTTTCATGTCTGAACTTGCATATGAATGTGCCCCAGATGTTTGAGAACGATGCAGGAAATGCGTACCGACCTTACAGCTGCGTTAGACGAGCGGCCGCATTAAACCTAAATCAATGGCTAACACGATCAAAAGACATGTGCACCGAGAATCGGATCTCTGAGGGCAGCGTTCGTTGCATTGAAGCGTATTCCGTCCCTATCATTTTTGTCGAGAGCGTTTGAAAGCTTCGTGATGTCATGATGGGGCTGCACAACACGAACCGGAAACAGAGGGCGCGCTTCTCGCCGAGCTACCGCTATTCAGGGGCCGCTGAAAGGGACAGTTTCTTATATGGACACATCGAGAAGCGCTCCTCCGTCGAAGTGCTGTATTTTATTTCCAGATTCCCCATTCGAATGAAAAGAAAAGACTAACGGCGGCGCGCCGTAATTATTGCGCGGCCGCCGCAATTACACCTCTACTCCAGACACGTGTGGCACATGCCAGTATACCACAGGCCACGGTATATGGGTGTGCGCCACAGGTGATTGATAGTGATGTACCCAGGAACGGTGAGAAGACACATTGGCAATTTAAATGCGAGAGCGTCAAGAAAAACCGACATCGGCAGCGTTGACGCGATGAATGCAAAGCATAGAAATTAGGATCCCAGCAGGCATCAGACCCAAGCATTCTGCGTGGCAGTCAGGTACTCTACCACCGCAACGCCAGGTCAAGAAAGTGCTCTGGAAAAACACCCTATGCAGGCGTAATGCCGGTGCAATGTCAATTGTGGTTGTGGTGCTGGCTATGCAATTTTGTAAGAAAGGAATAAACGCTACATATGTACTGTTATGATACAGGCGTCATGTGGGGTTAACGTCAATTGTGGTTCCATTAGACTGCTATAAGTGCTCCGCCTTTTTAGCAGTCTATATAGCGTGAGTGCTGACGTTACGTAGGACCATAAGTTACCGTTTGAACGCCACTGTTGTCGACGTGCCTGGTAAGCCCCCAATGTGTACACAACTATTATACTTACAAAAACACGTCGATCCACCTCGTAACGCTTGGTTCAAAGCCAAAAAAGCCGGCAGATCCCACGCATTGTGGGAATCGATGTAATGCGAAGCAGCCAGCAAAGAGCTGCATACATCGTCTTGTATGTCATTGAGGAAAATGCGTGTCATGGTTTTCATGTTAACTCCTATTATTTATGTTCGTCACACAGTAAAGTCGCGCAATACCAACTTCGGGGTCGATCAAGCTAGAGAAACGGACGCCAGCGCACCATGAGCGTGGCACGTAAGTCATGCTGTACATGGCATGTGTGTCATGACTTTCATGTTAACTCGTGTTATTTATGTTCGTGACACAGTCACGTCGCGGACCAATTCCGGGGTAGATCACGCTAGCGAAACGGCCGCCAGCGCGCCATGAGCGTGGCACGTAAGTCATGCTGTGCATGACATGCGTATCATGATTTTCATGTTAACTCGTGTCATCATGTTCGTCACACAGTCACGTCGCGCAATACCAATTTCGGGGTAGATCAAGCTAGCGAAACGGCCGCCAGCGCTCCATGAGCGTGGCACGTAAGTCATGCTGTACATGACATGCGTGTCGTGATTTTCATGTTAACTCGTGTTATTTATGTTCGTTACACAGTCACGTCGCAAGATACCAATTTTGGTGTATATAAATCTAGCGAAACGGCCGCCAGCGCTCCATGAGCGTGGCACGTAAGTCATGCTGTACATGACATGCGTGTCATGATTTTCATGTTAACTCGTGTTATTTATGCTCGTTACACAGGCACGTCACAACATACCAATTTTGGTGTATATAAATCTAGCGAAACGGCCGCCAGCGCACCATGAGCGTGGCACGTAAGCCATGCTGTACATGACATGCGTGGCATGATTTTCATGCAATCATTTGTTATTTATGTTCGTTACACAGTCACGTCGCAAGATATCAATTTTGGTGTATATAAATCTAGCGAAACGGCCGCCAGCGCACCATGAGCGTGGCACGTAAGTCATGCTGTACATGACATGCGTGTCATGATTTTTATGTTAACTCGTGTTATTTATGTTCGTTACACAGTCACGTCACAAGATACCAATTTTGGTGTATATAAATCGAGCGAAACGGCCGCCAGCGCTCCATGAGCGTGGCACGTAAGTCATGCTGTACATGACATGCGTGTCATGATTTTCATGTTATGACTTGTCATTTATGTTCGTCATACAGTCATGTTACGCCATACCGATTTTGGTGCACATTCGATTAACCAAGCGACCAGGAGAGGACAAAGTCGTAGGCGGCTAGATAGATAGATAGATAGATAGATAGATAGATAGATAGATAGATAGATAGATAGATAGATAGATAGATAGATAGATAGATAGATAGATAGATAGATAGATAGATAGATAGATAGATAGATACGCTCAAAGTCGCAGAAGTTCGCTAAGAAATGCTTCGCATTTAAAATGGTGCATAGAACTATTCACTGACTGCTTCGCATAAAACCGATTCCCACAAAGCGTGGGATCCGCCAAATGTTTTGCTATGCGGCTGCCACAGCGCACAAGGTTGCCTGCTGCCGTTCTTTGTGGTAGACTCTGCATATTTCTTTCAAATTCAGTGTAGACGAGTGGACTACCGGGCTCAATATCGTCGCCTGGCGTTCTTGGAATGAAGTCGTCGAAGCGTGGGACATAGGCGTCATCTTTTCTGTGGTGCGCTTGTGCACCCAATATAAGTGGTTCTTTAATAGAGGACAGAAAAAAAGACGCTTCGTTCTCTCTCCATGTTGAACTAATCCTGTGTTAAATTTTTGTTAGGAGGTCTCTCTGACAGTGCTTACTTTGGGACCTCTGATTGTTCAATCACAATGCAAAACGAATGTATATAAAAATGTATATACATATTGAATAAACTTGAAACTTGAAACTTGAAATTATTGGGATTATGGCTAAGCGCCTTGGGGGTAGGAGAGGGGGTATATAGAGGATAATCAGAAAGAGGAGGAGAGGAGTTGGAAGAATTGATACAGGAAGTCGTCCGCCCTGGCACCGGCAGGAGGCCAAGGCATCCCGTTAGACGTCGTTGAGGTTCGCATGTGCGGGGAACTCCAGAAAGGGCCCGCAAGGATGGTAATGGTGACCGCGCAGGAAAAAAAATGCCATCCACGGATGTCGCTGGAAGACCAAGGTTCATAGCGGTTCACCATTCTACGTCGCCCGGCGGCCAACTCCCGGTAGGAGTAGATCATGTGCTCAAGTGTTTCGGCGTCACTGAATCTGCTGCACGCAGGTGATGAGTAGCGCCCCGTCCAGTGTATTCGTGCCGCGGGCCAGGCAATACGAGTCCGCAGTCGAAGAAGGAGGAGCCGCTCATTCCTCTCCAGTCCAGACTCGGGAGAGGTGGTGGTGGCCTTCCGCTGGCCACCCGCTTGTCCGGGTGGATGGTGCGGAGCAGCTGCCGCAGGCGCTGCTGAGAAAAGTCTGCTGCCGCCACTGCAGAGGTCACCGGGGTGTCAACCTGAGGTGCTGCCTTGGCGGCGGTATCTGCCTGCTCGTTTCCAGCTATCCTCACGTGGGAGGTAACTCAGTGGAGGGGCAGACGGACGCCGCTAGCTCGGATGGCAGTGAGCTTGGCGTGCAGCATAACCACTGCTTGATCAGGCTGCAGCAGCGCTTGTAGGGCTGAGCGAGAGTCGGTGATGATCGCTACGGGCAGCCGGGGTAGGCAGCCAGATGGTCTGTTGCCAGGTGTAGACCGGCCAGTTCCGCTGCAGTGAAGGTGGAATGAAGGGAAGGAGGCCCCGGAGAGTTGTTCCAGCCGCTGGGATGACGCAGGCAGCCTGGGCGAGCGGGGGTTGTTGAGGACCGACCCATCCGTGAACAACAGATGTCCTCGTAGACGCTCGTTGATTTTCTCCATGACTGCCTGCTGGAGTTCAGCTGATGAGCAACGCTCCGTGGCAGTACATTCGTGCCGTGGTCAAACATTTCATCTATGCTCACCTCCGTTCATCAAGTGGCCTACTTCACCCTTTCTGGAGGGCGGAGCACTGAGACGGCAAGACACCGGATTGGCAGGAGCCCATATCACCGCTTGCCTGGTGTCTCAGTGCTAGGAAACGTCGTGGTTATACGAACCAAATACTTTTATGTTATTCGACGATTCCTCTTGTAACTATGTTAACAAACCTATGTTCTTTTTAAGAACCCGTACTCCTCACTGGAACTCATCGGCTTGAATGCAACTGATGTGGACGACGGCGTGGGCCAGCTACCGATAACGAGACCTGCAGTTCATAACGTATACTTAACGTATACTTCATAACGTATACCTTGCAGTTCATAACGTATACTTAAAGCAACTTGATAATGTGACATAATACTCATTTTATGCGGGTAATAGATGTTTTTCTACTGCTCCCCAGAAAGCTTCTAATGCTATCAATACGCTTGTATATTTCATAGTAATGTTTTTTTGCGATAATAGCTTCGCATAATGTTCATTATAAGTAGTATTTGCTCTATGCGGAGAGTTCTGTTGCAATATATCACTTGCAACTACGACCCTTCATACTGGGAAGAGCGACCAAGACGAGCAGAGGTGATTAATACTGAGAGCAGGAAAATCAGTTCAAGAAGAGTCTAATATAAAAGCATGGTTTAGGTGCCCAAAAACAGTTCTGCAAGTAGTTCGAAAGAAATTGCGGGAATCATCGCACCTTACAAATCGAAGTGAATTTTCTTTCTCTGAAAAAGGTGGCATGTGCAGCTCAGCCAGAAACTAATTTGCTGAACGAATTATAATTGGTGGCGTATTCGGTTGCTGCAGTTACGTTAAAGCGAGCGCGTTAAAGAGCGTGTATCGCAGAAAATGCGGTGTCGGCGTCGGCCGTGTTTTCCGTCAGCGAAAAAGCCCAATGCATGCAAAAAGTAAGAATCAGGGTTCAACCAGAAACCGAACCGAGGGTTTCAGCGTGGCAGTCAAGTGTTCTGCCACATACCACACCAGTATTTGAAACTGTTTCGAAAAAAAAAAAAGACCGGATCAGTTTCAAGCTTCGGCAATATAGGCGTTATGTCGGGCGAGGAGCCACGTTAGCATCTGCTTGCAGCTGTACTAACAGAGTAATGCCGCCTTATGCAAATAAAAAGCAATAGAAAGAGCTCGTATGTGATTTTCAAGCCACTTTACGAGAAAACTAGACGGGAAATGACCTATTTATGGGCTATAAAATTTAGGAATACTACACTTTTTGTGATAGCTCGAATCTGAATTTAACGATTCAGGATGCGATGCAGGTGGTCTGTAAGCACAACTATATACCATGGGAACGTAAGTGATACGCTACATCGCATATAAAGAACGCCATTAGCAGTCTCTGATAGAGTTGCGCCTGCCTTCTCGACAAGAACCACACTTCACGCCGCGAGACCAACGATTCGACCACATACCCTCGCTCATGGTGTAAAAATACTTCGATTTCTGTATTGCATCCATGCAATAGTGCCAAGGTATGCTTCGCTTTGTCTGGTAACTCGACATTAACTGAGGGCAGGTCGTATCATAGAGCGATACGTCGGGACTAATATGGAAGACAAAAAATACTGCACTTAGGGAGAAAAAATCCGTAAACAGGGGGTGGGTGCTCGAGCCAACGTTTCGACAAGTGGACTTGTCTTCTTCAAGGCTGGAGACGCATGTCATGTACGACATGATTTACACGCCACGCTCATGGTGCGCTCGCGACCGTTTGGTTGGCTAGATATACACCAATATCAGTATTGGGCGACGAGACTCTATGGCGAACATCAAAGACAGGTGGTAACATGAAAATCATGACATATGCCTCGTCTGTTCCAGTGTTTTATGCGCCGTGTATGTCAGCTCCGGCATAACAGTCCTGCAGAACATCAAAATGCCCCTCATTCATTCCCGGTATCACAATCCAATGAATTGTATGGACAGGCCCGGGATAAGAGCGGTGCACCTGACTGATGTTAATTATATGGCTGCGACTGAAGCGAGCTAGAATCCGCGGCGGCTCCTCGAGTGCCGCCGCGGATTGTTATGGTTGTTTAAAGAACCCCAGTTTCAAGGCTGGCATATCAAAATAGGATCCCGCGTTTGCAGGTGAACAGGTAATATATCTATTCTGGATGCGAAGGCATTTTTTTTTTCGGATTTGGAACGCTTATAACAAAAGAATGCTGGCGATAAGTATCGCTTTTACTTTACTTTCGAGCTGTTTGATAGTTTACGCAAGGTGGAGGCTGAGATTCATGCAACTGTGTGCTTTTCACGTAAATCATTAGTGTTACAGCAGGAGGTCCCAAAGTAAACAGAGTCAGAGGGACCTGCTATCTATATTTTACTGATTAAATACCGGGCAGGCAAGTGGCGAACAATAGAAAAGCATGTTGGACATGGAAACTCGAAATACAAAAACAATAAAACAGTAAGCACATATTAAAAGCCTGAATTACAACAACAGCACAGAAAGCAAAATATAATACATAATAAACAGATGGACAAAGATGCTAAGGTATCGGCATTGGGCATTCTAATGTCGCGATTTGTGCAAGTCATAGAACAATTCACACAGTAATTTCGGCATTCTCCCCATCTAACATACTATAACGCTGAAAGTCTCTCCGCTACACCTATCTACAATAATCAGTAAATATCTACGAAAAATCAGAAAAATACAGTATCTGCCTAATTACAGCTCTTGTCGCAAAAATTTAGCCTCAATCATCGCAGATCGACGCGCAGGCTCTTCAGTAAATCTCAAGTTAATGAGCTCAGAGAAATGTTCCTTTAAAGCATTTTTGGCAATTGTCTGCTGCACAGGGTACTTCCACGCCTTGAGGGTTAGCGCGCCATGTGAAATAATGTGCAGTATGGAGTCTCCTTTTGGCCTTTTGTGCCTAGTGGGCAGGCGCAATTCCAACGCTCACAGCTGTTGCGGCCGTCATAGAAATCTGCCACGGCCCGTACGTGTACCTATCGCGAACGTTTTGCGGTGTAATTGCGCTGACTTTATACCAGCTGCACATGTATGTCGAGTCGTTCTCTCCTGCCTCAGTCCGTCATAAACTCTAGAACAGCGCGACGTTTTAATGATCATAAACAGTTCTTCTTGCTTTCGGTTCCCTCATGCCATCGCTTGAATCATACTTAGGGCTTTGCAGCGCTCACAAAAAGGGACGAGGGACAGAAGAAGTACACACGACAAGCGCTGACTCTCAACTGATATTTTTATTCCGAAAAAACACAAAAAGGTAAACCAGAAGAAATGATCCAGTCACGTAACTTATACTCCAAACGAAAAACGAAAAGAACATTCATGCCCCCCCCCCCCTTAACATACCATGCGCACAACGAATTTTAAGTCACATTGCCGCACGTGCTGACCAAAAACTCGTATGCCCTATCCAAAAGCTTTATCGATAGCTGGCTAACGCATCTTTCATAACTTCTTCTAATGTGGAAGGTCTCGATAATTTTTCGGGGCACGCTGCTTTTTGTGGCTCAAAAAATCAAGCAATGCGTTCGTAAATTCTTCCTCGATCAAAATATGTGACTGTGTAAATGCCAGTGGGTCCAAACGTCCACGCCATTTTGCCGACCCCATCAAATGTGTTCGAAAAAAATCTTGCTGATTTAATGCATCGAAAACAGTGAATTGCTTGAATATTTCAGAGCGGAAGAAAATTTCTGGTCGCGAGGGAGCCTTCCGAATTTCGCAGAATATCGTCTGTGCGCTGTTTTTCAAAAAAAAATTGCTGGGAGCATAGTGACGCGTTTTATTACCAAATTTGCTCACGTATTAAGCAAATGCATTAGTGTAAGTTGTTCGACGCTCAGTAATAGTAGTACAATTTTTCTGCCATAAAGACCTTCAGAAATTTCGCCAACTGTTCTATCTTTTCATTTTTTTACTTGTTATATTGTGCTATGTATGAATATCTGAGTAGGCAATTGAGGACATCCACAATTGAGGACATAAATAGCGGTTACGAAATCGCTAGAAATAACTGTCACCCCCCCCCCCCCCCCCGCGCACAAAATAACGTCCTGAAAGGAGAATGTCAATCCAGTGTACAGGCACTTCACACGTCACAGTACCCCCCACAGTGGTCTAGTGGTTATGGTGCTCGACTACTGAGCCAAAGGTCGCCGAATCGACTCCCGGCAGCGCCGCATTTCGATAGAGGCGATATGTTAGACGTCCGCGTACTTAGATTTAGGTGCACGTTAAAGAACACCAGATGATCAAAGTTTCGGATCCACTACGGTGTTCCACATAATCATATCATAGTATTAAGATGTACAACCCCAACAATTATTGCTATTACACGTCATAGTGAATGAAGTAACACCAACGTAACGTGTCAGTCATATTCATGACAAACAATCACAAGTGCCATTTCTGCTTCTGTCCTGCTCAGCTTTAAAAAAAATCGCCTGAGACCCTCACAATCCATGTGGAAAAATTTTTTGCTGTATAATAAAGTCAACCTTTATTCAAGCTGTTAATACCGTATGTGGTGACTGCGAACATATTTGATGACATCCCACCCTGTCATCTGCAGGCGCTACTGGTGGTTTCTGGTGCACTAACCACTGCCAAGGTCTGGTTTACGCTGCAGTTCTCCAATGTGAACCTGTGCATCAGCGGAGCAGCGCTGCGAGAATGGGGCTCCGCTTTAGCCATGGGACTTTCGCTGGTAAGATGGTAACACTTACTGAAAATGTGTTCGCTCTCTCAGAACACTTGCACTGTATATGCTACGCTTGTGCAAAGAGATTCTAATCGCACTGAAGGACCTGACCAGTTTCGTCATACCATGTCGCAGAGAACGTGCATATCCTTCGTAGAGAAGACGCCATTGTAATATGTGCCCACACGACCAGCCATCGCCGGCACATGCTGGGTTTATTGGCACCACGTCAACGTATACCATACTGCGTCAGAACCTAGTTTAAAGGCATGATCGGGTGTTTTAAAAGCTTTTATATTTATGTCGAATAGAAATACTGCGTTCGCACCCGTTCTGTTTAGGAGGGCAGAAACGCAGTGAATATGGTTGAAAAGATTTTAAGTTAGCAACTGGAGGGGCTGTAACGGAAATGAGTGATGTCGAATATATTTTTTGTGTGATGTTTCTTGCTTTCTGTGAAAAATACGGCGCATTAAGCAGCAGACGGCGGGACTCGTGGGTTCACTTGAATGATATACGTTCGCTATCTCCTTCTCAACTGCAGGTTTATTCCTGGTAAGGTGAATTCTCAAACCTTTTAGTTCGTGAGTGCTTTTTACAGGCACTTAGCTGTACCCTCTCAACAATAATATGCGTGACCTGTAGAGCAGGTGCCAGTAAGCGCTATTCCAATATATTGGCATCTGCTCTAACATTTATAGCACCAGCAATTTATTCTGAATATTAGCAGTACTTTTTCCCATGGTCTCACCGATAGTAATAAGGGCCGGCAAAGAGTAGCGTGAAGCCATTAGGCAATATTGCTCCTCATTGAAACTAGTTGTTATTTTGTGCGGACATTATTGGAGTGGTGTGTTTAACGCTGGAAAGCGGAACAAAACAATTTGTATGTTATTTGAACAGCCATTATTTCGAAGACAACGAACCTTTTCCCCTATGAAGTAAGGAAGGAACAGCATGAATATTCAATGTTCACATTTAGCGAATGTAGTGAAAAATTGAAATAGCTCTTGCGTTGTTAAGTGCGGCAAGTTGGGCAGGCTGGTAAAGATGCATAACTTCAAGTCTATAATTCAAACTTTGGTCATGTTTGACCAAAAACTCTGGAGAAATAACGTAGCACTTGTTTCACGCCTAGAAAATTCTCATTCTAAAAGGAAATGACGTTTTAGTGATCTGCGTACCGTTAGTGCAATTCAAACAAACCGACTGTGAAAACGGGCTTGCGACGTAGCATTCGGATGACAGCCGGCGCTGCCGCGCAGCTCAGCCTTGAGCGGAGCACAGCTAATACAGCCCGGCCGCGTCGTTGTCAAGGGAAACGTCAAAAAGTTCTTTTTTTTTCCATGACTCGCACTGAAATGCGCAAGTTGCATTTTCTGGCGTCTTGTAATGCGCTGTGCTATTTTTTTTATCGTATGGATAGCGTGAGTACTTGCTGTAAATGTTACTGAGGGCCGAGACAGAAAGAGAGAGAGAGAGAGAGAGAGGAGAGGGAATACAAAAAAATTCGGCAAATCCCATGTACCGTGGAAATCGATGTTATGCGAAGCATGCGCGAGATGGTGACTGTAGGGTAATTTTTTACATTGAGCGAAACGTTACGGAATGACGCTAGAGAAATATGTCAGTGGTATACGCACACTCATATATTGAAGAGTCGCATATCTATTATATAACCAGTTGTTTACAGTTGCGTAACGATTCCAACAGCAACATGGGTGTTACCAACACGATACGCGGTAAGCTGATATGTAGTGCTTATATTCTTCAATACTGGATAGCGTGAATCCGAACAGGACGAAGAAGGAACACAGATGTAGAGGACAGGCGTTACTCGCAACTAAGCTTCATTAAGGAAAGTTTCCCTAGATATATACACAGCCGAGTGGCACGCGCACGCGCACTGCTCGTACGTTACAGTCACAGTTACAGTTGTTATGCTTACATTTGTCCGTTATGACGGAGAACGCACGCACGTTTCACAAACCCGTGTGTATATGTAGAAGGGGTTCTTGACAATTCTTGAACAAGGTTATGATCACCGTGATCAGTGAGCACCGGCAGCTAGACCGGACTTGTTAATCGGATCCGTTCGTGATCGCGGCTATGAGGAGTCTAAGTGCAGTGAAGTGCGAGGTATAGTGCAGCTGGTGGAAATAATAGATGCCTCTTATGATGAAATGATCTATGATGCCTCCTGTCGTGGACGTGGCAGCGAGGTCTTCTGATGCCCTCTCCTCACCCAATCCGTCTTTCACGCAGTATAAGGACCAAGCGTTGTTGGGTCTTGATAAATCAATGTTGAAGTCACCTGTAACGATGAGAAGCCTGATCGTGAGGTCCACGTTGCGGACCACGTGGACGAGTGGATGGTAGTAGAGCATCTTCCAGGGGTGTCGTGTTCTCAGTTTCCTCACTTTCATTGCGTCCGCCGCGGTGGTGTAGTGGTTAAGGTGCTCGGCTGCTGACCCGAAGGTCGCGGGTTCGATTCCGGCCGCGGTGGTCGCATTTCGATTGGAGCCTGAATACTAGATGCCCGTGTTCTGTGTGATCTCGGTACACGTTAAAGAATACCTGATGGTAAAAATTTTTGGAGCCCTTTGCTACGGCGTCTCTCATATAATATCGTGGTTTTTTGACATAAAATCCCAACAATTATTATTATTATCACTTTCTTTGCGTGCCAATGTGTGTGTTCGTAGTTACTGTGTTGGTTGAGACTCTGTATCACCTGTGGCACATACCCGCATAACATTAACTTGGTTTACGGGTATGTGTCACACGTGACTGAGAGAGAGGGTTTCATGACATACGCGAGAGCTATTTTGCGTTATTCATGTCATGACCAGTGAATCGTGTTCGTCATACACTGATCCCGTGCTATGCCAATTTTGGTATATTACAAGTTATGGAGACGACCAGGAGAGCGCCCAGACGTAGGCGGCTAGATAGATAGATAGATACGTAGATAGAAACGGCCAAAGTGGCAGGGGTTCGCTAAGAAATGTTTTGCATTTAAAAAGGCAGGAAGGTTATATTTAGCAGTGCACATGAATCCCTTTATCCATCCAGGTTGTGTTCGGAGGGTGCAAACACCTGTGAGTAAACGACACTTATTGGCCTCGAGGCCCACCACTGGAAACGCCGGCGCCACCGTCGGCGTGACGTGCTTGGCAGCATCACGTGGTCTCAGCGGCCGCGTCGGCTGCTTGTGGAGCACTGCCGCGTGTTTTGAAAACGAGTTTCATGTCCCACATGCGCTGCGGTCTGTTCAAATTCGGAAGTTTTCTCTCATTGTCTACTCAATTGAAACCATTGTAATAGAGTGGCTGCCTCCGAAGGCGACGAACATGGGGTTCTACCGCAATCGGTGCCGCAGTGCCGCACTTACGCAACGGAGCTCAGTGTCAGCCAGCACCGGTAACCGCGGGACAAGTAAATGCGTGCAGCATGGGTTGTAAAGCAAAGAACCGGCAAGTAGCCATCGGCTACGAGTCAATTGTGTCCAACAAGCACTTCCGCGACGAAGACTTTCGTTACTGCGTCGGGCCTGCGATGTTCCGTGAGTAGCAGACAGCGCGCACTGAGACGATGGCTCGCGCGCGCTTCCCGCCGGCAAATGATGCTTATCTGCCACAGGATGGTAAAAGCGCTACCTTTTACCACGTGGGATGCCATCTCAGAACCCTCCCGTGCGACCTCTTGATCGTCGGCCCCGTGCTCAGCGTCCACAAAATCGGCTGCAGATGCGCAAGTTATTGTTTAGATACGTTGAATTAAAAAAATCTCTCAGGGTCCCTTATGCATTCGCTCAAGATGACTAGAAGGCGAAAGCCATCTTCTTCTGATTTTCCCGCGCCCCCTCCAAAATTGTTCTGCATGTAACGCGGTTTCGCACGGCCTCCATGACCGATCACGGAGGCAATGCAAAGCGACAATGACGTGTGAATACGTCATCATCTGACGTCACGTTGACGTCGTTGACGCTACATATTTTGGCGATTTGTGACGTTATGATGACGTCATATGGTGACACCATCACGTGACGGTTATTTTTTGCATCACTCGTGTTGACGCCGCTGACGCGCGACGCCGACGTGCAATCTTCTCATTTGATGAGGCATCTAGGGCTTTCCCCTTCATAAGCTACGTAAGTTTTGCATTGCTTCATAGGCTACATAAATTTTGCATTGCCTCCGTGATCGGCCCACCGAGCAATGCAAAGGGGCCACGTCGTGTGAATACGTCATCATGTGACATCAATTATGTCACGTCATGGTGATGTCATAATGAGGTTAGGAATTTAGATCTGTGGCGTCATGATGACGTTACGGCGACGTCATATGGTGACGTCATCACGTGACTATTATTTTTGCGTCACTCGTCTTGACACCGCCGACGGTCAACCTTCCCGTTTGAAGAGGCATCTAAGGCTTTCGCCTTCACAAGCTACGCGACGTTTGCTGGTAGACGTACATAACCAAAGAGTAAATGCTGCGGCTGTGTGCTGTGACGCAAACACAATGTGCTAAAAGCCCAAATTTATATGTGCCACTCTCAAACTCACGTTGGGCCTCTCCAACCCCATGTATTTTCTTGGAGCGTCATTTATTTACGTGGGAAAGATGCCACCCTGTAGGCGTTAGACACGACACTGCTGACGAAATTGTTGGGGTACTCGCCAAATAATTACTATCCTGTTTTGCGGCTGCTGGTTGCTGCAATAACTTCTATTTTATTCAACGCTATTTCAAGTTCATGTGGGTCCTAGTTCACAGCCGACGTTTGCAGAACAAGTCCGGCAAACGTTGTTGTGCTTGCTTTGTTTTGCTTGGCGTTGCATATGCTACTACATGCTCGGTCTCGTAGACTGGTTCTCCTTCCACCAGCAATCTCGAAGAGGTGAAGCTATGAATTTGTTGATGACAGAGAGCGGGAAGTTCACTGGAATGCAAAGGGGACGATAATCAGGGACCATTAAAAAAAGGCGTCGCATTTGCTCACGTTTTGTGTGAGCACCAGACGAAACGAATGCACTGAATAAAGAAACAGAAGCAGCGGCATTTGCCCGCTGAGAAGACCGATCAATACGCAGTGCGAGACAATTTGTCAAATGACATTGAAACGTACCCGAATTCAGACCGAAATAAAAAACACTGAATCGGTGGGACGGCACATCAGAAAGTTGCCATGAGCACCGAAGCCGCAGTTGTAACGAAATTGTTTTTCAACGGCTCTGATAGCGTCCGTGCAACAGTAGTTGTTTGTGTACTCACAAATTCTCATGTTTTGCGGCCTAAAGTTCACAGCGCGGTGTCAAAACGCGCTCGTAGCAAAAGCGAAACCATCAGTACGAACATATGCAGACGCTCATACATGCGGAGGCACCGTCAGTCGTCGCGAACCCGTGCGATCGCTGGCTTGAGGCCTCTTTTTGTTATGCTCCGTTTGGTTATACAGGCAGTCTACTCTAACAAGATATTTCGCATAGTTTGCTCTCGGCGAGTGACTACCTTTCCGCAAGAAGCCGGTTCAGGGGTCTCCAACGCGGCGACCGCGTGAAGCGGGTGCTCGGTTTTCTGCAAATAGACAGCGACTGTAGACGCTCTTGTGCTTTCAGTTCATCAAAAATGATTATTTTGACAGTAAAGGCCACAGTTCCTTTCGTAAGTACTCACAGAAATGCCCTGGAGGGCTCCCGCGAGGTGTTCTTGTAGAGCGCCGACAGCAAAACCTATGGGGAGCGCGCCAGCGGTATCCTACCTACGCAATCGAGGCGCGTCCGATAGATAGCGACTCCGTAACTCCTCGCGGCCAATAACAAGGCACATGCCAAGCAGCAACACGTTCACAATGCCATGAACTTCTGTTCTTCTCTACTAGCTTCTTTTAATGGACGAAAGCCGAGTTTCAGTGCTACTTGGAAAAAAACAAGCGAACAGTTTGCGAAGTAAAATATTTATTTTTAAGCAGCAACTGTTGTTCAAGTTTCCAAATATTTGTGGTTTGACATAGCAGAGAACTTCCCACTGTAATGTGAAAACCGCATCCAAGTTGACAAAATCAGTTAAGCAGTATGTATAGCGCCACTTCAATAAATAAAAAAACACCTAGGGTTATCAGAAGGTAAAAAAAGCACATAAACACTGCTGACAAAGCAGCACTACGGGAAAAAAAAATGCACAGAAGGAGTGAACAAGGCTCATACTGGTTTCTAAGCCCAAATTCAAGGATTTTCATGGATTCCTATAGGAGCTTTTTGGAGGACGCAAAGCATCATCACAAGTATCAATTTTGTACTCTAACAAAGTTTACAAAACAATGCGGCCAGCTTTATTCATTCAAAATACAAAAATGGGATTAAACCAAATGAGAACCTAGAGACAATGAAGCGAATAAGGCATAAAGGACATAATTTGTAGGTTTTAACTGTAGAGTAGTAATTATGACATAAATGGAAAGGAATTAAAGTGGATGAAAAAGCAACTTGCTGCAGGTAGGCATCAAATCTACAACCTTGAGATAATGCGTCCAATACTCAACCTGATCACATTAGGTTCCCAACGTGCAAAACACATCACAGCATTAATGCAGCTGTTGGGACATCTTTTATATTAGATAAGTAGTCTTGTTCAGTTCCTCCATGTCACTTTTTTCAGTTATTGGGAAGCTGTTCAGTTTTATGAAGGTGATGTACGACGCTTCTACTTTTTCCGACTACTGACCTGCTAAACACGAAAATGGTAAAGACCGCTTCAAAGCCTTTTCCCGCAATTGCTAAAATTTGATCGTTGCATACATTTCTGACTGCATGCAGTCATCATTATCCTCCTGTTCTTGGGCTTTGATAACGATTGAGTCAAATGAGAATTGGACTCATCCCAGTAGAGCAAGCAACTCAGCAAATATGCTCTACGTATAAAGTCAAGGTTTTTGTATACACAAAATAGCATAAAAGCACTACGTGGGAGTCAATCACTAAGTCTGAGCAGCAATTCCATGGGCTTTCGTCAGAAGTACTTGCTTTATAGCACGTAGCATCAACTTTTTTTTCAATTTTGCCTGCATTAGGACAGTGGATGCTTTTTGAGCTAGAAGATGTATCACACGCATTGAGCTAGGTATAGTAGAGGAGAAATTAGCATAAGCGCTAGAAGTAAAGTCGAGTCCCAAGAAGCCAAGTCGAGAGAAAGGGAGAGAAGGCGGAGAGACAGTTGCGGAAACGAAATGAATGATAGGTCACGCAATGATGCAAGCAAGGCAAAGACAGTAGCGGAATCATCACTCAGCACAAGTTCCCTCAGTTTGCTAGACGAATGTTTACCGACCACAGAAAGCAATTACTATAATCAATATGAAACACCATATGCGACGAAACTCCAAGGGTCTTCAAGGAAAGAAACCAATTCCAGGTTTTTTCGAGGGCCTTGAAAATGTACTTTTCAATTTCAAGGGTTTTCTATCGTTTGAAGGACCTGTATACACCCTCAGTAAAGGACCAGATCACAATTTAATGTGCAATGTGTGCTATATTGATACCACCAAAATACGTCATTGCAAACTTGCCCAAGCTATATCCAGCATTCACATAATAGAAGTCTGCATAAACATACACACTACAATATAGCAACACTTGACTAGTGAATGCAATTGGTGTTAAATTTGCGTAACGTGAATCTTTATACACTTGCATATTATAAAATCACAGTCGTTCACTCTCGGTAGCACCACCCATCTTCTGCTGTTGAGGCGACTTCGGTTCGCTCGAGAGAAGTGGGGCCAGGGTGTTCTTTACATTCGTGTCCGGCGATTGTGACAGATGAAGCCTGCGACAGAAGGACAGGGCACCTATAACTAAAAGTTCCAGGAGAAAAATATAACAAAGTATGCGCACGTCACGATGAAATTGTTTGATTAGTTCTGTATGGGCATAACTGCAGTGTACGACCAGCATTTGGCATTCCCCAGTAAAAATGCAAAACAGAGCAGGAACGAAAAGCACGCTGTGCCAGAACTTTATGAATACCTTATATGTCAAAGGTGTGAACCATAATTTGCCATTTTTGCTGCAACATAATTTCCAGCTATACATATAACAGAAATAACAGCAGAGACGGGGCAGAGCCGTTGCCTTCAACTGTTAAATTCCTTCACAAACACCATAGTATCCCTCATGCGCAAACAAATGCTCCAACAAGTGTGGCAGAAATTAACATTCAAGGCAGGCCAGCAAAAACATTTCACTGGCGACAGAAGTCATTGTCGGTAAGGTTCTTATTAGGATATGCCGCTTCGCCCCTGCCAGTTCAAAAATGACACGCTTATATATTTATCACCAGCCATGAAAATGCAGCAGTCTTCCTGCCTGTCTGTCGAGAGAGCAGTTAGAGCCCACATATCTAGTTAAAAACACGAGTTACATTTTTAGTTTTAACAGTCAAGCCAATAGAGTGCATTGGTCAGACCATTTGCTTGCACATAAAGTGGCTTCTTTGCATGTGCGATTGTTTCAATTCCGTCAGCTGAAGCCTAGTGATCTGTGGCAGTTGAGCTGTCAAAAAGATTGAGCTGCCTCTGCCACATCACTTTCTATTTGCCTGTTAAGCGTAGGCGTTAGGAGATATGTCACAGTTAAAGCAATCACACAAACTAGCCCAACTATCTTATTTAACTTTGCCCACTGAGCAACAATATGTTTAGTAAAAAAAACTTACAAAAACTACAAGACATTTTGGGGTAATTTTGTCTGTTCACCCAAGTGAGATGGAAACAGTTTTAGCAAGTTCGCATCGGGTAGCATATTTTCATTGCTCCTAAGCCAAATTCCACCATGCCACAAGAATTAAGGGCAGCTTCGTTTTAATTTGCATTGTACAAGCTAATATGCTGGTAAGTGCATTTTGCATGTCATAATTACTGTTCATAGGCTTCTCTACAAACAAATGTAATAACACTGCTGACAGTGAAGTGTGTTTTCAAACTTCAGAACACCCTTTACTTTGGCTTTACTGCAGTTGTGCAAGCTGGTTAGACTAAAGCCTGCAGAACACAACAGCTATAAGAAATGTTCCGTTTTAAAAGTGACATATTCACTGTGGGATATACTTGAAAGAATATTATTTTTTATAACTATAAGCTTACACTTACTGACAAGCAGCCTACGAAAGCCAAATGCTCCTTTTGAAGTAAGAAATCACAAAAGAGTTGAACGAAGGAAAGAAGCGGAAATTTTAAGAGATCGTTTTTCTTTGTTATACACAATATTAATGGGACCTAACAGACAATAATGCCAAGGAAAGTATAGGGGACGTTATTAGTAGTAAATGTAATGTAAATGTGAAGAAAGAAAAGTGGACAAAAAACATAGCTGATCCATCCGTCATAGGAATCGGTATAACACGAAAGTGAAACGTGTCTTCACAGAAGTAGTGCTTATTGTGTAGTGATATATGAGAGCTTGTACAATGTCTATTTGTGTTTGGCAGCTATAGCACCGTTTGATGTAGATGCACCAATGTTGACAGCATGTCTCTATCGCGACGACTAACGCCCATGATCATGATTAAACCGTTGTGGTAGCTGACGGTGTGAACTTATATTTGGACACAGCGAATCGTGAATCCCGCGTAAGGATGATATCAACAAGCTCATAATCAACACTGGTACCCGGTATGCACTTCTTCAAAGCGTCGTCAATTAAGGAGAGAAACGGCACGGTTTGCGCTTTCTAGTAATGGTTAGCCGGCGCCTGTGCTCATGCATACACAGCACACACTGCGCTTCAGCAACACGGGAGGTAGAGGTTCGTAGCCTGAGCCGCAAACGCGTGCGTCCCGCTGGCCTCTGTCTCTCAGGCGCTGCTCTCGCTCCACCAAGGCACGACATTCGCCCGTCGAAATCGCGTCCTTTCTGCAACGCATATTGCAGCAGTTTTTTTAGTCGGTGCTCGTGCCATTGAAGCAGTCGGAGGCGGAGAAATCTCGTTGGTGCACGTGGAAGCTGCACTACTCCGATGAGCCGACGCACGCTAACACGAAGTCAAAGGCAAAGAATGTAACTGCGTCAAGGGTGCCTCGGCGACGCCAGTGCGGCCAGTCGACCTTTTTGGTACCGAGACGCTTTAACCATGACCTCCAATATCGCGTGCAATCTCGGAGTAAGCGCTAGTAAGTGTCGATCGTGAAGCATTACTTCTTTTCACGTCTCACAGACGGCGGCGCCGCCCTGCCCTGCCTGCCGCTAAAGAGAATGTGTGAAAGATATCAGGCGCGTTCGCGCCGTGTCTAGCATCTCCCGAGTTAGCTTAGTCGGTAGGGCGTCGGGCGGTTGCCGTGGCGGCCGCAACGTCGTCGGTTCGATTCCCAGCAGGGTATCTTATTCTTGGTTTTTTTCTTTCTCACCCGTTGGCGTCCATTTTATCAACGTCATATCCGTGACGGATGTACTTGGTGGACCCCGGCATCAAACACTTTCGTGTTAAAAGATAGCTTACCGCGGGCAGGCACCGAACCTGCGACCTTCGAATAACGCGTCCGATGCTCTACCAACTCAGCTACCGTGGCGGTCATCCCCCCGTCCACTTTATGGGGTATATATTGTCGCGGGTTATAAAACATACGGGCTTTATTCAGAAAGGCGTACGGCGTGTCGTACTCCAAGATAGCGCTGAAGGCGTGCAGCCGCCAAGAACGTCTTCTTTTTCAGTCCTTTCCGCTGCGCCTCTCGATCGCACCGGTTGTCTTCCTTGTCGTCGCCAGCGTACAGTCAGACACAAATATGGACGCGGCATTACCCTCCCTCCAGAGCGAGCATCCTCTCGATGCTCACGAAGTAGCAGTTGATGCGCAGTTAGCGAGTGGGCGGTCACATCACTCAGAAAAGTACGGCTTCATGCGTACCACGTGCACTGTCTCAGGCAGATGCTGGCGGCGCTTTGAACAAGAAGAGCCGTCAGCGACGACTTCGTACGTGACGTCGCTAAGGCGGCGCAGAACCTTGTGGGGTCCGAAGTAACGGCGCAGAAGTTTCTCCGAGAGGCCTCGCCGTCGTACAGGGAACCAAACCCAGACTCTTTCCCCGGGCTTAAAGGTGCCGAATCGATGGCGGAGATTGTGCCGTTGAGCGTCAAGTGCTTGCTGGCTAGTTATTCTGACGCGGGCAAGCTGTCTTGCTTCCTCGGCGCGCTCAGTGAAATCTGCGGCGTCCGTCTCTGAATCACAGTCATGAGGCAGCATAGCATCAAGCATCGTAGTTACGTCTCTGCCGTGAATTAGTGCAAACGGTGTCATTTTCGTTGTTTCCTGGCGTGCCGTATTATACGCGAATGTGACGTGCGGCAAAATCCTGTCCCAATTGTTGTGTTCCACGTCGACGTACATGCAAAGCATGTCGGCGATAGTCTTGTTCAATCGTTCCGTAAGTCCATTTGTTTGGGGGTGATAAGCTGTCGTCTTCCTATGCGCTGTACCACTGAGCGTAAGCACAGTGCGCAAAAGCTCGGCTGTAAACGCGGTACCTTTGTCTGTTATCACGACCGCGGGAGCACCATGCCTCAGCACGATGTTCTCAATGAAGAACCGGGCCGCTTCAGCTGCAGTGCCGCTCGGAATCGCCTTGGTCTCGGCGTATCGGGTGAGGTAGTCCGTCGCCGCTATAACCCATTTGTTGCCGCTGTCCGATGTTGGAAATGGGGCCAAAAGGTCCATGCCAATTTGAGCGAACGGAGTTTCCGGTACTGGAAGGAGATGTAATAGCCCAGCGGGTTTGACCGGTGGAACCTTGCGCCGCTGACAGTCAATGCATGTTCGGACGTAATGTTTCACCTCCACCGCTATTCTTGGCCAGTAGTATATTTCTTTGATACGTGTCAATGTTCTTGTGAAACCGAGGTGGCCCGACGTGGCTTCGTCATGACAGGCTTGCAAAATTTCTTTGCGGAGGATTTCCGGAACTACCAGCAGATAGCTTTTGCCTGTTGATGAGAAATTGTTCTTATAGAGAATTCCGTTACGCAAGCAGAATGCTGATAAATTTCTCGAAAACACTCTCGGCGCATTCGTGGCTCGTCCATTCAAGAAGTCGATTAGTGAGTTGAGCTCCGGATCGTCTTGCTGTTGCCGGGAGATGACAGCCGCATCGACAACTCCTAAAAAGCCTGCGCATTCATCATCCTCTGGGCTCGGTGGTTTAATCGGTGATCTTGACAGGCAATCGGCATCTAAGTGCTGCCTTCCCGACTTGTAGACTACGGTCATGTCGTACTCTTGAAGCCGTAAGCTCCAGCGTGCCAAACGTCCAGACGGGTCTTTCATGTTGGTCAACCAACACAGGGAGTGGTGGTCGCTTACCACTTGGAAAGCGCGGCCATATAAATACGGGCGAAACTTTGCAACTGCCCAAACGACAGCCAGACACTCCTTCTCAGTTGTTGAGTAGTTGGACTCAGCACGGGACAAGGTTCTGCTAGCGTAGGCAACTACTCTCTCCGCACCATCTTGGCACTGAACAAGAACAGCGCCGAGGCCCACATTGCTGGCGTCTGTATGGATGGCTGTTGGTGCATCCTCATCGAAGTGAGCGAGTACGGGCGGAGTTTGTAGACGCTGCCGCAACTCGTTGAACGACGCTTCTTGCTCTTCTCCCCATACAAACGCAACATCTTCTCTTGTGAGGCGGGTGAGTGGAGAGGCGATGTGCGCAAAGTCCGCTATAAATCGCCGGTAATAGGCACAAAGACCCAGGAAACGTCGGACCGCCTTCTTATCTACAGGCCTTGCGAATTTTGCGACGGCTGCAGTTTTATCTGGGTCAGGCTTAACACCTTCCTGACTGACCACATGCCCCAGGAACTGAAGTTCTTCGAAGCCGAAGTGGCATTTTTCTGGTTTCAATGTGAGTCCTGCGGACCGTATGGCTTGAAGGACAGACAGCAGCCGTTTTAGGTGTTCTTCAAACGTGGCCGAAAAAACAATCACGTCGTCAAGGTACACAAGACACGTTTTCCATTTCAGACCAAATAGAACGGTATCCATGAGCCTTTGAAATGTGGCTGGGGCCGAGCATAAACCGAAAGGGAGGACTTTGAATTCATAAAGCCCGTCAGGCGTCACGAATGCGGTCTTTTCTCGGTCACGCTCATCTACTTCTATTTGCCAGTATCCACTTGTAAGGTCCATTGACGAGAAGTAGCGCGCATGCCGTAGCCTGTCCAAAGAGTCGTCGATCCGTGGGAGCGGATAAACATCTTTCTTCGTAACGTTGTTGAGCTTACGATAATCAATGCAGAAACGCAAGCTGCCATCTTTATTTTTCACGAGTACCACCGGTGATGCCCAGGGGCTTTTTGATGGTTGGATCACATCATCCTCTAGCATCTTCTTGACCTGCTGCTGTATGACCTCACGTTCTTTCTGAGCGACGCGATATGGGTTCTGTCGGATGGGTCTTGCTGTCTCTTCCGTGATTATACGGTGTTTAGTCAGCGGCGTTTGACCCACTCGTGACGTCGAGGAAAAGCAGTCCTTGAACCGGCCAAGAAGTTCCATAAGACGACATCTTTCAGTGGGCGTTAACCTTGGGCCGATGTCGACATCTGGTGCCTGCGGTGCTGTACGAGCCGTTGCTTCCTCTTGCATAGCAAGGCAGTCGTATGAGTAGTCGAGTTCCTCGAGGTATGCCACAGCAGTGCCTTTACCAATGTGCCGGCGCTCGTTCGTAAAATTGGTAAGTAGCACCTCCGTACGGCCATCAACTAAGCTGACGATGCCGCGAGCGATGGCAACGCCTTGACGGAAGAGAAGGGCAGTTACACGCTCGGCTATGGCGTCTTCATTACACTGCACGCTGCAACTGACGGAAACAAGACTACATGACAGCGGCGGCACGCAGACGTCTTCGTCTACCACACGTAACGCCCTGGGATCTTGGTCTGCGTCCGAGGTCACGGGATTGTCAGAGGCAAATGTTATCACGCCTTCACGTATGTTGACAACGGCGCCGTACTCCCTTAAGAAGTCCATTCCTAGTATCAGAGGCTTGCAGCACTCCGGTAGGATCACGAATGAGGCTACAAAAGCTCTTTTCCCGATCGTGAGTCTTGCTGTACATTTGCCCGAAGGCGACATTACCTGGCCTCCAGCATTTCGAATATAAGGGCCCGTCCATTCCGTTCTGACTTTCTTGAGTTCGCCTGCCAGTCGCTCACTTATAATAGAAAAGTCTGCGCCAGTATCGACTAAGGCCGTCACTTCAAGCCCATCAATTGTCACGGTGAGGTCGGCAGTCACAGTTTTCTCGGCGTAATCTTCTTGTTCGTCGTTCTCATGTTTCGGCAACAATGGGGGATTCTCGGCAATTCGAGGACCTGCAACCTTCCCCCCAGAGGTCGCTGCTTTCAGTTTCCCCGCCGTGGGCTGGGAGACCGACCTCTAACGGCGTCAGCAAAACAACGGCGGCTCGGTGAAGCAAAACGAGCCGGGGATGGTGAGCGCGTCCGGAAGGTAGCGGAGCTCTCCTGCCGGCCAGCCAGGTCGTCGTCGATGGGGGCGCGGCTTTCACAAAACTGTCGGCGCGTAGCGGCAGGTGCACTTCCGCGGTACCCAGCTGGACGATGGGGGCAAAAACGGTAAATGTGCCCTGGCTCTCCACAATTGTAGCACAGTGGCCGACGATCCGCAGTGCGCCATATATCCGTCTTACGCAGTTAAGGTCGCCTTATGGGATCTTGCTGGGCCCATGTTGCAACAGGTGGCGGTTGGCGGTGCTGCGGCGCGGGCATGACCAACGGTCGACGAACAGCGTCTGCATAGCTGTATGCGTCCGGCTGGTACGATAGTTCTGGAGCCAATGGACGACGTACAGCGTCACCGTAGGTATATGCGTTGGGCTGGTACGACGCATCAGGGTATTGCTCGGGAGAGGCAAACGCTTGCCGAAGTTCCTGGCGGACGACTTCAGCGACGGAGGCAACCGTGAACTCATGCTGCTGCGGCGCTTGCGACGGCAATGTGCACCTTGCGTTCTCCTTTGCAATCTCCTCGCGCACAATCTGCCGAATGAGTAAGCGTAGAGAACACTCATCGGTCGCAGTGAGTGCTGCGGCACCTGCAGATGCACCGGTGGCTCGGCGATCGCATTGATGGTACCGTTGCTGCAGCGCCCGCTCTATTGCGGTGGCTTCCCTGATAAACTCGTCGACTGTTGTCGGCGGATTGCGCACGAGACCAACAAACAGCTGTTCTCTGACGCCCCTCATGAGATGGCTTAGCTTCTTAGCCTCGGACATGTTGGGGTCAGCGCGGTGGAACAAACGCACCATATCCTAGGCAAACATGGCGACGCCTTCATGTAGCTGTTGGATGCGTGACTCAAGAAGGCGTTGTGCGTTTTCACGTCGGTCTGTGTTGCCGAAGGTATCGCGTAACCGACGGCAAAACTCGTCCCATGTTGTCAGAGTTGCCTCGCGGTTTATGAACCACGTCTTCGCACCGTCTTCAAGGGCAAAGTATACGTGAAAGAGCTTCTCGTCGGGGCTCCAGTGGTTCGACTTCGCTACCCGTTCAAACTCCTCAAGCCAGTCTTCCGCATCTTCGTTCGGGCGGCCGTGAAATGGTTCGGGAATCCGAAGATTCTGGACCGCTACCTGCGTAGGGCTCCTTGAAAACGCCATTTCTTGAGCAGGGGTGGCTGTCGGCAGCGGGGGTCCTTGTAAAAGGCCAAATTCTGGTCTCAGACCTTGCAGGCGACGGCTTGAGCGGTGTACAGGCGACTCCACGTGTGGCGGTCTCGTGGGGCTGGATGCAGGGCTGCTCACAGGAGTACCGATCATGAGGCGATGGTACCCAGCTCCTCCACCAGTGTCGCGGGTTATAAAACACAGGGGCTTTATTCAGAAAGGCGTACGGCGTGTCGTACTCCAAGATAGCGCTGAAGGCGTGCAGCCGCCAAGAAAGTCTTCTTTTTAAGTCCTTTCCGCTGCGCCTCTCGAGCGCACCGGTTGTCTTCCTTGTCGTCGCCAGCGTATAGTCAGACACAAATATGGACGCGGCAATATATATATATATATATATATATATATATATATATATATATATATATATATATATATATATATATATATATGTATGTATTTAAACGTAGGAGCGTCAGTCAGCGCCGCCAGTAGCCATGACGGCGAGTGTGGAACACTCCTTTTCTGCCTGTTGGCGTCACGTAGCACGTGAACTTATTACGAGCTGGCAGCTGACCAATAATCCCTCGCTTACCACCTGAAAGCATCAAGTCTACCAACCAGAACGAGACCCTAGTTAAAAAGGCTTTCCAACAAAAAAAGCGTATGTATCGAATAGCCAAAAAAGTGGTTTGGCTTCGAAATGGGATGCTTACAAGGAGGCAAACAGTGCCTATTTAGCGGCAATAAAGCTTGCCAAAAAGGCATTCCACGCCATAGGTCGGCAAAAAAATTGGAGCTCACTCAGACTCACTCATGAAATATATTTTGCTCTGAGAGCTCACTCGGACTCAGACTCACCAACAATTTCCTCAACCGGACTCACTCGGACTCGCACTCACTAAATTTTTTCTCAACCGGACTCACTCAGACTCAAACTCACCAACATATCACTCATCCGGACTCACTCAGACTCAGACTCACGGCTTCACTTGAGTCTGAGTGAGCCTGAGTGAGCCGACTCATGAGTCCGTCGGCGTAAAATTAGCGTTTTTGATCGTGGTGTCAAATCTTTTTAATGCCAATATCTTACATAATAGGTGCTGTACGATACACCTTTTGATCTTGAACCTTCAAATACGACATATCATATATCAGATATCATCACCATTATCATATTATCAATCCAGTAAGAACATGTTTATGAAATACGCGATTCACACGAGATATCTTTATCAAAAACTTCAAATGAAAGAGTTTCTGGGGGAGGTCATGGCACCCCTTTCCTTAACTCACGCCTCTGATCAATAAATACTGAGGTGGCGCATGAATGCTGGTGTTCTAAGATAAGTGTAAATAGTTTTTGAGTATAAACATAAGCCGATATAAGGCTCATAGCAATGCTCAAGATGAGTAGATACGACCATAAGTCGGCACACACATTGCCAACAATGCTTGCAAACGACCCCAGAAAATGTTGGCGAGTTATAAACCCTTCCAGTGACAATTCCGTGGCATTGATCGATTCCACCGGTTCACGCTGAATATCGTGGGTACAGCGCAACATCAGAAGGAAAAGAAAACGACACACAGGAAAGAGCGCTGTTTCCTGTGTGTCGTTTTCTTTTCCTTCTGATGTTGCGCTGTACCCACGATATTCAGCATGAACCAACTCGCCCAAATCAAGCTCTTGTTACCGGTTCACCGGTACCTGATGACGTATGCCCCCAGCTTCTTAATTCTGCTTTCTGTAACAACTTTGTCGTACTTTCTAAACCCGAATTTCCTCATCTTGAATGCCGCAATTTCCCTGTTATGGATTTTATTATCATTGAGCCTCTTGGGATTGAAAATGTAATTAAGGGTTTCAAGTTGTCATCAAGTCCTGGTGCAGATTTAATCAATGCAAAATTTCTGAAAAGTACTGTTGTTTATTCATCTGTTCTACTTTCAAGAATCTTACAGCAATCCTTAGACACCCATCAGCTACCTGCTGATTAGACGGTCAGGAAGGTGGTCCCGATTCACAAGTCCGGCAGCAGAAATTCACCCCTCAACTACCGACCCATCTCACTCACCAGCATTCCCTGCAAGGTTCTCGAACATATTCTGTATTCACACTTAGCAAAGCACCTAGACAGTAATTCATTTTTCACGAAAGCACAACATGGTTTCCGTAAAAACTTGTCTTGCGAAACACAACTTCTTTCTTTTACTCACAGCCTCCATCTTATTCTTGACAAAGGTTCTTTCGCTGACTGTGTCTTTTTCAACTTTGCCAAGGCTTTCGACAAAGTATGTCACCAACTTCTTCTCTTTAAACTTAGTAAGCTTAGTCTTGACCCTAACCTGTTTAGATGGCTTGAGAATTTCCTCTTAAATCGGTCACAGTATTTGCATCAAATGGTCATACATCTTCATTTAACCATGTGGACTCAGGTGTGCCGCAGGGATCAGTTTTAGGTCCTCTTCTTTTCCTCATCTACATTAATGACTTACCAAACGCTGTTTCCTCGAACATTTGTCTTTTCGCAGATGACTGCGTTATCCTCCGCGAAATCTGGGATAACAACGATAACAGGTCTGTACAAGATGATATTAACGCTATCTCTAAATGGTGTGATGAATGGTTAATGCAACTTAATGTGAATAAATGTAAAACAATGCGTGTAACTCGTAACAATATTCATCCGCCAAACTATTATCTTAACAACATTCCCCTAGAAGCCGTAACATTCTACAAGTACCTTGGCGTCTACATAACCTCGACACTTTCCTGCTCCTCACACATTGATAAGCTAATTAGTAATACTAACCGCATGTTAGGATATATCCGGCGAAATTTCTGTTCTGCTCCTTCCTCATTAAAATTAATCTTATATAAAACACTCATTAGGAGTAAAATGGACTACGCATCATCCATTTGGGACCCTCACTCCGCTACCCATATTCAATCGCTTGAACTAATCCAAAATAATGCCGCGCGTTTCATTTATAGCAATTACAGCCGAACATCAAGCGTAACTTTCAGAAAAACTCCTTACTTCTTCCTCCCCTGTCATCCCGACGTAAGTGTTTTCGCCTTGCTTTATTCCATAACTTATATTTCTACAATTCCTACCTGCGTGATAACCTTATATCATCCCCTTCTTACATTTCCTCTCGCATTGATCATGTCCATAAGGTTGGGATAATGCACTGCCATACCAGGACCTGTCACGAATCATTTATTCCTAGGACGTCTCAAGAATGGAACCACCTTCCCGGCACAATTGTTTCTATCAAGGACCACTCAAAGTTTCGCTCGGCCATTTCGGACATCATCACTCCCGGACTTAACTGACCAATTATTCTTTGTCTTAGCTAGCTACTTTTGCTGCTTTGTTTCGTTTTACTTTTGTATATATTGTTAACCACTCCCCTCTGTAATACTTCAGGTCTTGAGGGTAAATAAAATGAATGAATGAAGGAAAGAAGTGGAAATTTTAAGGGCTCGTTTTTCTTTTTCTTTGTTATACACAATATTAATGGGAACAGACAATAATGCCAAGGGAAGTATGGGGGACGTTATTAGTAGTAAATGTAATGTAAATGTGAAGAAAGAAAAGTGGACGAAAAGATTGCTTGCCGCGGGCAGGCACCGGACCTGCGACCTTCGAATAACGCGTCCGATGCTCTACCAACTGAGCTACCGCGGCGGCCATCCCCCCGTCCACTTCACAGTGGGATTTTAAGGTAAAGGTCACAGTTTGTAAGAAGCAAAAGATAGCAGACACCAAACGCCTATTCAGAGCTGTTTGATTTAGTCAGCATGTTGAAAAAAGTAAACATGTTTCCCCTAACTTAGCAGTGAAGTTGATTGATGACGTGTTATAAATGGACTAGGTGCTCACCGACAAACAAGCACCAAACATCACGTGCAAATATAAGGGGACCACCAATCACAGAAGAAGACACTGAATAACTCCCCAAAATTCTACACCGCACAAGATTGGGGAGCCAAGCCAGGTAAATCACCGCCGCCGCATTACTAGCCATCGGCGACCAGGGGCCGTTCCATGTCTAAGACCACACGCTTCGGAAAGGGTGCCCGTGCTGCCTCCAGACCACGCTCGGGCTCCCGATCTAGATCGAGGGCTCGCTCCGAGTCCAGAACCCACGTCGGAACCAGGCGCGGTCCCGGCTCTCGTTCCAGCTCTCGAACCCATCCCGGAACCGGTCATGACCTCGGGGGAAGAGGTCCGGCCGCAACGTCTAGCGGCCAACCGGGCCACGCTCTGGGTTCGCCACGCAGGCCCACCACCGCCAACGCCGGCTGCAGGCCGCACCACTCGTAGGAGGCCAACGCCGACCGGAGAGGAAGACCATCGACCCTAACTTGGGTCAACACGGTTCGTAACAGCACCGAGTTTGAGGGCGACAGAGATATGCATTGCGACCTGCCTCCAAAGGAGAATAGAGAAACTCAAGAGGGAAAACACAGAACTTAAAGAAACAGTTAATGCAATGTTCCACGAACTAGCGGAAATTAGGAAAGCTCTCGTCGCAATCCGTAGCGGCGAAAGCCGAGAAGAAACACGCGCTCTGACTGACAAACCCTTCTCCACCCCATCGGGTGAAGGCCCCATGGCCACCAAACACAGAGCTGTAGAAGTCAAACTCAAAAACACGGAATCCCAAATAGAGGAAATGAAGCAAAGTTACGCACTCTTGCCGATGGTGTCAAGACGATTCCAAACAGCGTAGCCAGCTTCACGGCTAGCGTTAAGCAAATTCAGGTGGCACTTGGCGACCCAAACGAAGGACTCAAAGCAATAAACAATCGCATCACCGCGCTCGAGCAGCGTTACGAACTACCCGTATTCGTAACGGGCGACGTACCCGCGAGCGCAGCGAGAGTGAACATCCCTTCCATCATAGCAAGATCGGTGACCTCATCGCGGGGTGGGCAGTTACTTCGCTGAGCTTTCACGTCCCGCGGTGGAGAAGAAAATAGAACACAAGATGGCCAATGATAAAGAAGTCTTTCGCATTTGGCAGGGGATTGCAGGGGATATGCTGGCAAAAGAGCCCCCTTGCAACAATACCTCAGGACAGCTTCGGCCAAACCAAACGTCATCGCGCTACAGGAAACAATGGTCAGCGTAGCCTCCTTGTTGGGTTTCAGGGCCTAAACTCGCCAGTCCGCAGGCAGGGGCGTATGCACACTAATCGACAAAAAGCTAAAAGACGTCTCTCACGATCTGAAGATCAGGGGCGACGGCATCGAATACGCAATGGTCGAAATTTTGCTACAAGCGCCGCGCACGAATCAACGCAGAAACAGCATCTTTGTGTTGAATCTGTACAGCAACCCCCGATACCGAAAGCAGCAGTTCAAAGGACTCTTAGAGAAGGCCTCCAGGACTGCCGGTCCCCAACTCCTCGTCGTAGTCGGAGAGTAACGCTCCAGACGGCATATGGGGTCAGGTGTACGAGACGAGAAAAGACCGGGACATCTGGCTCAATGCCAACGAGGTCGACATGATGTTGATCACCGACAAAGCTTTTCCCACCCGTACGGGCAACTCGTTGGCTAGGGACACGACACCTGATCTCACCTTCATCAAAAACATTGATGGAGTCGCATGGACCAACACCGCCATGGATTTTGGCAGAGATCACTACATCCTGGAAACGCGAGTCACAGTCGAGCGCTACAGAAGTCGAGAATTCACAGTCATCGACTGGGACTTGTTTAGCAGTATACCCAGCAAGTGAAGAGACCAATACGTACCCGATGACCTTCAAGGCTAGTGCAAGAGCATTCGTCGCGACATCGAGACCGCAACCAACATGGTCAAGACAGATCTCAACATCGAAAAGATGGATAGCAGATTGGCGCACCTGTTGGAGAACAAAGAATCTAATAATAATATCTGGGGTGTTTAACGTCCCAAAACCACGATATGATTATGAGAGACGCCATAGTGGAGGGCTCCGGAAATTTCGACTACGTGGGGTTCTTTAACGTGCATCTAAATCTCAGTACACGGGCCTCAGACATTTTCGCCTCCATAGAAAATGCAGCCGCCGCGGCGGGGATTCGATCCCGCGACCTTCGTGTCAGCAGTCGAGCGCCATAACCACTAGACCACCGTGGCGGGGCAAAGCAAAGACACGACGCTGGCAAGAGTAAAGACACAACCGCAGACTCCGTAAAAAGATATCTATCTTAAACAAAAAAAAATCGAGGCGCACTGCAACAACCTTTGTAATCAGCAATGAGACGAGCTTTGCGAATCGATCGACGGCGAACTCCGAAACGGCAGCGTAGAACTTCATTAAACACCTTCTGGACGAGAAAAGATCGAGATCCAATCAAAATCATAACCTAGCCCGAGCGCTTCACGAAGCCTCCAGAAACCAACTGGTGGAAGAAGTCATTGGACAACTGGTATCCAAGTATATGCCAATCGAAGAAGAAGGGGAGACCCAAAATAATATTGCAAGGGCAGAAGAGAGTTTCCACCTCCTCACCCCAAACACAATAGAGCTCAGGTGGTCTCGTTACAATTATTGCAGACAAAATCTTATCCGTCACTCGCATACCTTAACGAAATCTGCCCGCATAAGTACCCTGACGCTTCCTGCACCACATGTGGTCAGGAGGTTACTACCATAGCTCGCATGCTCTTGGAGTGCGGGTCGCTAGGCCAGACCTACAGCAAGCCCTGATGGGAAGCCATGCTGCACAGCCCGAAGTCGCAAGACCCAATCCTGGCCGTCCGATACGCCCGCAATAGGGCCCACAGGCTAGACCTGTCGGTCGCCACGTGGGAATAGCCGGGTGGGCGCGGGGGATCCCCTCTCCCACCTCTGTAACAGACCTCAATAAAGTTGTTCTCTCTCTCTCTCTCACGTGTAGTTCAGAGACGCCGCGTTTCCTGCGCGCCGGGCGCGCCCAGTTTCGATATCAACCATAAAATTCGACGTTGAATTTCCCGAATTACGTGCAACTTTCGTGATTTCAAAAAAAAAGATCGGCATACCATATCTTGGCACGTACTATATCTTCCTAATATAATGTACTTCCCTCAATACATAAAAAGCGGGCGAACGAGTTGTTAATTTGTCGCGTCGATGTAGCTTCGCTTGCGGCAAAGTATTTCTGCCTCGACTTCATGTTCATGTACGTAGTTGGCAGTTGTATGTGTGTACTTCCTGTTACTACCAGTATCCATAGCGTGATTCACCCAAACGCATTGCTTCAAGTGGGCATCCAGCACGCATCTAAGTGCTACGAGCCACGACCTTGCGCAGCCAGATTACTGTACTATCCGTAAGGCAATTTTGCTAATTACTTGGAAAAATGACGAAGCACGGTAGACGGTGACGCAACCAGAGACATATGCTCTGAGCAGTATAGCGTGTGCATGACAGCTTTGTGTCTTCCTATCTGCGTCCCCGTCTACCTTTGCAAGTTCGTTCATTATACCTGTGCTTATGGAACTATAACTTCAATTGCATTTCGACTATATAAAAGGTGCGGAACGACCAATATGTTTAAATGCGGACCCACTTTTACGGCGACAAGGCACTGTGTAAGTCGCTCCAAGCGATGATCTCGCGCAGCCAAGGTATAACTGCTCAACAACACAAGGCTTGCGTGACAGGAGCATAAAATCCCGTAAGGGAACGCGCATTCTTCAGCTTGTTTTTCACCTGTAATCAACGCACACGGCAACCGCTCCGTAGAAAAGTATAACGAAGAGAACAGAAAGCAGAGATGCGGCACAATACATACTTTCGTATCAGTCTCTTTATCTTGCGCACCATCCCTGTTGTGGTAACTCGCCGTCCGCCCGGGCACTCTTACCTGCATAAAAGTCGCCATGCACTAAGGTAACTCAGTAACGCGATTTGGCAACATTCTTGAACTCACCGAGGTGTGGTATCCGCTGCCGCGACAGTCTCGTCTAAAGGCCCGCGCTTCCGATCTTGTTCAGACAAAGCTGCGCGTCCGTTGGTTGGGGACACGACGACGCATCGCCGCCGTCGATTCCATGTCAAACAACAATCCGAACGTCCCGACACGACGATACCCGCACGTAATATTGATAAGCATGGTAAAAAAACGCCAGGCCTGCGCGAAAATTGCAGCACAGTCACAGCGAAAGCTGCAAGAGCGGCATTTCTAGAGCCCGTTATAAACTCTTTTTGTGGCTACTAATGCAAGTACACTAGCAATGTACCCACTACGCCACAAATCATACTTTTTGTGAAGTTGGGCAGCACCCACCACGACATTATTCGTCATTCTGCGGAGAAGCGAGGTAGCATCTGCAAGGCATTACGTGCCTTGTCTTGTCTTGTCGCCTAGATCTTGGCTCATACCCACAAGGGGGATTGGCCACACTGTACTTTATAATGTAAATGGTTTACACAACGCCCTCTGTAGTGGGTTGGATGCTTCAAACGATCCACTAGTTGCTTAATTCGCATTGTGTGACGCCCGGTCGTTACCTTACTCTCCCGCCACGCTTTATAACATACGTTAACGTGAGAAAGAGAGAGAGAAAGGGAATTAACTTTATTGAGACCCTGAGGAAATGAATCATGGGAGCCTTATGGGCTTCCTTGGAAACCAATAGAAGTGAACTTGCGAGGAACCCACTACGCTATAAATCATCATAATTTTTCTGAAGTAGGGAAGCAGTCACTATGCAATTTTTCGTCATTCTGCGGAGAATGGTGGTACCCGCTAAACATCTGTAAGGCATTATGGACACTTTGTTGATGTTGTGGCTGATGACGACGAAGAATTACGGCACAGCCCTTTGTAATGGGTTGGAAGCATTCAACAACCCACTCGTTGCGCAATCCGCATTGTGTGACGCCTGGTTACAGAATTCGCGTTGTGTGACGCTTGGGTATTATTTTACTCGTCTACCGCACTACATATGTTAATGTGGTTCCTTTCCGACATGAAGCCTGTATAGGGTCTTTTTGAAAAGCAATTTGAAGTACCGGCGTAGCTCTGAGGTGGAATACTGGGCTCCCACGCAGAGGACCCAGGTTCGAAGCTCGTTCCATCCTGGATATTTTTTGTTATTAGTTTTTTTCCCTATTTCGTTCGATAGTGGTTACGGACACCGGCGGCGGCTGCGGACAAGTACGGCGCCAAAAAACAGCCTTTGTGATCTCATAACAGCTTTCGCTGTAAAATACATGCCCGAAACAAACACTTTGTTCGCAGCTAGCGCAGAGAGCTTTTCAACGAGTCTGAACCACCCTGAACGTAACTGCGCCTGCGCATTGATCAGTTTGGACTGATTGGCTCTAGCTCAGCGGGATATTTCAACCTTTGAGCAAAGTTGCGGCAGTGCTCTCTCTCATCCGTCCACTGCATCTTCCTGTTCATGGCGTCAGAAATTGCGCCGGTCCGCATTCTCGGAGGCCATGCCTTGTTCACCACTACTTTTTCGGACGCATGCCTGTACTGTACAATCGACCGACCGCAACGCTTCCCCTCTTTGCTTCCCGTCTTTCCGCTGATGAGCGCGGCGCTATAAAACGGCTTCGGGAAAACGGTGAAATCGTCATCCTCCCAGCTGACAAGGGAAATGCCATGGTAGTCCTGGATACTGCCGTCTACCAACGAAACATGCTGGATTTACTTGAAGACCAGGATACTTACATCCGGCACATACGTGACCCTGCGTTGAAGGTGCAGAAGGTACTACAGAAGCTCCTTTCGGACGTCTTTCGTTTTGTTCCGCCTGAACCCAAAAGTCTTTCAGCTTCTGTGTCACAACGGCTGGGCCGCTGCGCCGTATGGCCTGCCGAAAATCAGAAACCGGATGTCCCTCTTCGGCCCATAGTTGACTTCACCCGTTCTCCCCTGCATAAGCTATCCGGCGACCTTCATAGAATCTTATCACCCCCTTGCCAACACCTACATCTGCTTCGACAAGGTCTTCTACAAGCAAGTTCACGGTGCACCTACGGGTGCCTCTGTCTCGGTTACTGCTGCGAACCTAACCATGGAACGGCTGGAAAATCGGGCTCTGGCTTCGTTCAGCCCATCACCAAGAATTTTCCTTCGCTATGTTGATGATTGTTTTTGTGTCATCGAGCGCTCTACTTTAGAAGAATTCACGGCACACCTCAACAATCAATGTACCGCCATTCAGTTCACCGTGGAAATGGGGGCTAACGAGAGGCTACCCTTCTTGGATGGTCTTGTCAAAAGGACTAATGGAGCGCGATCTTTCTCTGTCTACCGAAAAGGCACGCAAACTGGCAGGTACCTGAACTTTAGGTCTATTCACCCTGACACTCATAAGAGATCACTGGTTGCCTCCTTGTTAGGCCGCACAAATCGCCTTTGCACGAATCCTGAAGACCTGAACGGTGATGTAAAGATGGTTCGCGAGGACCTTTCGACCTGCGGTTACCTGCCAGCGTTCGGTAATGCGGTGGAACATCGCATGTCTGCTCCCTCACAGCCTGCCAGTGTCTGACAGAGAAAACGCGCTGCGGTTCCTTATGTCCCCGGAGTCAGTGAGACCCTGTCACGCCTTCAAGTAGCTACGACGTCGAAGTAGCCCACGTGCCTGTACGCAAGTTGCGATACACACTTGTTGGTGGTAAGGCAAAACTTCTGAAGGAAGCCTTTCCTGGTGTTGTGTAGAGAATCCCTTGTGCGGACTGCGATAGCGTTTATACTGCGAGACCCGCAATTTCAGACAGTGCCTGCGCCAGCATCAGAATGATGTGAAAAACAAGAAAGTGGCATCTAATGCACTGGCGGAGCATGCGGATACGACTAATCACACTATATACTGGTTGAATGCGAGCATTATCGGGAAGGAAAGAAAGTAGACGTAACGCCTGCACCTTGAGTCCCTCGAGATACAATCGACTGAACAGACGCTGAATCGTAACGTTGAATACTTTCCCTCGTGCTATGCGCGGTGCTTGCGTCACTTACTGAATTCTATATAGTTAAACACTTTTATTGTTCTTGGCTTCATTGTGAACAAGGCTTCCGTAGGGAAGCCGAAACGTCGTTTTTTTAAAAACTTTTATTTGTTCGGTGGGTGCCTTTTATTCATCACGTTTCGTCCCGAACAGACGGGCTTCCGTCGAACTCTTTATTTCAAGTCAATGAGTATTGCGGAACGACTGTGTTACGTCCAAAGCCCGGAGATGAACGTAGACAGTAGCAAGCACTTTATTGCTACATCGTGCCCCAAGTACGACGGTACAAAAGGAAGCTAAAAATGAGCGGGGAGGCAGCCGAGATATGCCAGCTTTAGAGTTATCGCAGTCGGGTCACGTGATTATTGGGAAGCTTAGCTGGCCGCTCTTATCAACAACACGTGGCGCTATCGCATAATAATGACACATTGATAATCAATAAAGTCAATAATTCGATCATACTCTTGCAATGGAAAATCAGCAGTCATTTTTATAAGGGAGGTGGTGGGATCAAAACGGGGAATTGGTACTTTTCCTCGGAAAAGCCCATTGCCCTTTCGAGATTTCAAAAAAAGCGGATGCTGGCAATTTCAGCAGAGTGATGAAAACTGGCCGATTTCGGCGGCAAGACCGAAACCGATACGCGGAGGAGCGCTACTGTGATACTCTTCCGAGACGCCCAGTGCGAGCGAGCGAGCGAGCGTCGCTATATTAGCTATCGATCTACTTCATTTCGTGGCTGGGTGGGCTGTTCTTGCAATTATAGCACGCATGACGCACATACGTAAAACAAATGAAGAACTGACCCCGCTGCACTCGTTGTTGTGAACACTATCGTCATTCTGGTCGTCTTTTGGTTGCGCTAATCTGCGCTTCGGTTACGGTTTTGCCAGTGAATTTTATCGGAATTAATTACTCAGCAGTACTTACCAGAGGAATCTTTTTGGAAAGCTGAAAGAAGCAACGGGCTCTTCGCAGGACGGAATTCTATTCTCAAATTTGACCCCGACCGGCTGTCTTAACTAATGAAAAGGGAAATAATTTAAATTCTCTAATTACTGCCGCAATTGAAGGCAGCAAGCAAATATTCCTTTTCCCTTGTTTTTGAGGGTTTTCGAATACATTTCTCGAAACCTCTGTATGCTGCATTATATTCCAGTAAATTTAAATAAATATATCTTATTAGGTTCTAATATCTTACATTTAAGGAATAATTGTCGTGTGCGCAAGTCGCGTATGTCTCCTACATAATTTTCGAATACGAGTGTGGCGGCGCATTGTCGAACAGTATTTACATACAAATAAACAGCTTTGTGGATTCAGCCCGACGTAGATCTGTTGCTCGACCTTTCGTTTCTTGAAATATGTGTAGACGATTCACGCCATTGCAGAGTGGATGCTGCATTACACCAACTTGTCTTATTCACAGATTCTCCTGTTGGTCATCGTGTGGCGTCGACGGCGACGATGTCCTTCCACCGTCAGCATTCGTGGTGGCTTTGTTGGGTCTGCAGACCACAGCCTGCGTGCTGGACGCATTTCGACTGTTCACGGTGGTCGTCGAAGAGAAAGTGTGTATGCCTCCACCTGCTTCTCCTGGATATATCCAACACGGAGCCAGTAATGAAAACTGGAATTGCCGTCATTTAGTTGAATGTGCTAACGAAGAATGCCAAGCGCAGTTGGTTGGCAAAGTTGTTAATTTCCACGTGAATTATCCAAAGTTGTTTACTTCGTCTTCGAATATTCTTACACGGTGGCAAAATTATCGCCTAAGTTCAAGGGCAATGCTTTGTGTGGATAGCGTGATGCAGCAACATAGAAAAGGGGTCGTTGAGTGCGTCGTCGAAGTTGCTTTGCCCTCTCTCAGCCACTGTCGCTGGACAACGCTGCAAAATGCAAAACAGAGTGCGAGAGCTTTGTTCTCAGTGGTCTTAGCGGCTTAAAAGGCCTCGGTGACATTCAAAGCGCAGCACACCTTTGTGAGGGCCACTGAACGTGCTAGCCTAAGCCGCGGCTTACGTTATGTTGGTCCTTGGCAGTAATGTGACTTAGGCAAAGAGCGGTCCGTGATTTCAAGGAGGGCTGACCTCTACTGACCAAAACGCAATGTTGATACTAATTAACTGAAGCACTAACGTGTACTACATGCTCTGGATAATGGTGATTTTGCTTACTTCTTAGTCGGATTATGCTGCCTCAAAAGGAAAAAGGTGAATGCTATGGCCGTGACAAATTAAGCGAATTATTGTTATTAGTCCACGCATACGTTCGTGTGCCCTGGTGTATTCCTTGGGTTAACTTTTGTTCAATCGCTCTGCCGAAGCGGATCTCAGAGTACACGCAGAAAGAAGCGTGTCGTTGACATCTACTGTACCAGGTGCAGCAGCAATCACAGCTGATTCATAAGAAAACCATCTGGTCCTTCAAACAACTCATTCAATCAATTTTTATTAATTATCCTGAGAGTTAAATTGGCCCTCAGCATTAAGCAAACTTACGCTCCGATGTTATATGTATCCAATATAGCTCTTAACTTGAACCAGAACTATCAATTTCGCACCAGTTTTATTTTTCAGAAGACTTTCTCTGAATATTCGGTAAACTGGAAGTAAGTTCCTGAAACGGAAGTGCGTAGATGAGAAGCAAGGATGTCACTCGTTGCTCGTGCCACTGATGACATATATTGTATAACGTAACTCAAACAGGGGCTTCACCGGAAGGAGGCGGTGAGGGAGGGGGACAGTTGCTCGGGAACGCAAAGCCCGAGAGCTCCTGCTGAGATTTTGGTGCACGGTAAAAAACGCGAGGCGCTCAAAATTAATCCGCAGTCGCCCACCACAGCGTGTCTCGTAATGGTATCGTGGTGTGTTACGTAAAACCCCATAAATTATTATTGTTAATATTAGAGCTCTTGCTTATCGGTGGCAAAGCATACCACAACAAAAGAAATTCAACCAGCTCCGCTTCGTGGATACCGATGAAACAGAGAAGCTGGTGGCGTTCCGTTCGTCAGGCTAGCGCATTACTATGTTTCGCAAGTCTTTCAGGTATGCTGTACCAGTGCTCTTTATTAAACACTCTTTCTTAATCTATGATGCGGTAGTATAGTTTTATTGCATCTTGACAATGCCACTCTTATACACAGGTTTACATAGAATCCTTCGCTTAAGATGCTCCGATACGTTGTATCTCTGCTCTTTATTAAACACTCTTTGTTCAGCTTTGAGGTGGTCAGTAGAGCCACCACCTTGTATAACCACAAGGTATCACGTGACAGTGGTGTGGCTGGGTAAAGCGCACACCATTCGTTGGACTAACAATTGCCGTCTTCCTTTTTAGTGGAAGTTGTCTGTATTGGCACTTACCCAGTTTCTTTGGCACATACGCGTTTATGATGACGATGGCTTTTCTGATAGACAGCACAGATTTCTGTGGCACATATCCGTTTGTGGGGCTAACTGTTGCCCTAATTTTTAGTGGACCAGTGGTGAGTAGTGGGATTTCCCATGTCTGTGGCGCATACCCGTTTATGATGCCCACAAACGTTACCACAGATCCCAGACATGAAATGCTCCACCAAGAGATGCTTCGCTGTTAAAAGTGGCGCGAAAAAAAACTGCTGCAGGGCTTATCGCGAGCTAACGCCGCCCTATAGCACAGGACTGGAGCGATAAATATTGCGTTAGACTAGCGCTTTTCTTCCCGACAGAAGATAAAATTGTTACTTTTCTCAGTCAAATGCTACAGATATTCTTGAAGTTGGTCCAGGGGTCGTCTCATAAAATCATTCGGTGTTTCACATACATTTGAATAGTTCGCACCTGCGTTTGCCTTGAGCTAAAGCTTCTTAAATTTATTTTTCGCGTGATAGCATGCTTGGATTTAGCTAAGTTCTGAATTCATACAAATTTTATTTTCAGAACATAACCCTATTTGCCAATCACCTCGAGCGCAAGTCTCTTATTGTGAGTTGTGCCGTGGTGGCTGGAGTGATTGGGAATTTTATCCTGGCAGAGGCTCACGACTTGGTCATCAGAAAGCCGAGTTCATCACCGGTGAGTAGCGCACTAAGTTTGTTTCAGTCGCAGGTGACAGAATAGCCTCGTGGTTTGCTTGATCCGCACGGTGCTTGCTAGTCCATGTTCAGGCTACTTCATTACTGACTCAAAACTAAAGACTCAGAAATAGAACACAAAACTTGTTTGTGTAATCTATGCAGCCATGAGTCGGGCAAAGCACCTTCGTCAGGCTACCAAGATAACGATTGCCATTTTCGTGCACATCCTGGAGGTAGAAGACTACACATGCAGAACCGCTGACTTTTAACTGATTTTTATTGTCAAATTAGGATGACATTTTGTACATAGACGACGTACGACATGCATTAGGTGGAGAAAATAACGACATGAAAAATCAGACAGGTTAAAACAGTTAAAAATGAAAACTATTCATTATACGTGCGTCACACACCAAAAGAACCGTCATTACTCAATGTGGAGTTTTACTCAGTAGTTTTCTATAGCCATAGACTTTGCGATAGATAATCCAGCTATTTGTGTGGTTATGATCACTGACGTATTCAACACAGAGGTGCTTGAGTGCTGCCGCCTCCATCAATTCCCTTGTCATCTGGTTCGAGCACATGGTGACCGTCGCGCACTGCTCTAAATACAGGCTGACGCTCGCAATCTGGGGAATGCACTCGAAAGCGCCCTTGTTCTGCTGAATACGCATTGTTGTCGAGTTCGCCAAGCCTCTCAAGAATGTTGTCTTTCCGCCTTCTTTATCGAGATTTGACATTCTCGCGAGAGCAAGCACACTTTCACTTACTGCAACACAGAAGAGAAATCTTGTGAGCACTTTTGTCACCTTACATGCTTTATGTCAGCCCTGTCACCCTCCCCATTCTTTACGGGTGTCTGATCCATCTTCTCGCTTGTATTTCACGCCTTGTACAGACATACCAGCCTGTGGAGGGTTAAAACATTAAGGCAGCTTCGCACTAGTGGAGCCAAGCCCGAAGGAAGTGCGGAGCTAGGCGGCCAGCTTTGATTCTCGTTGTTTATTCTCTTCCTTTCTCTCTTTCCTTCTTTCTTCCTTGATTTATTTTGCTCTCTTTTCTCTGTCTTTTTTTTGTTTCTTTCTATTTATTTATTCTCTCTATCTACGTAATTCGTTCTCTTTCTTGTTGTTTTATCTTTCTCTTTCTTCCCTTTCTTTCTCTGTCTCTTTCTCGCTTGCTTGCTCTTTCTTTCTTTTCCTTTCCTTCTATTTATTTCTTTATCTTTATTTGATTACCTCTCCTTCTCTCTTTTTTCTCTCTGTATTTCTCTATTTGTCATTCTTTCTATGCTACGCTTTACTCTCTTCCCTTCTCCTTTCTTTCCTCCTCACCTTCACTTCCCTTTCCCACTCCCTTGCTATATTATACTGTACAAGGCTGTGCTATGCTGTGCTAGCATGCCTGGATAATCGATTCGTTACTATGCTCGTCCTTAGGATCGGAGTACACGGCTTCGATTCCCGCCTCACTATGAAAATGTTTTCGCCAATAATGTTTCTGTTTCTCTCCTACACTCTTTCTTTCTCTCTCTCCGGACTCGCTTTTCTCGCCCATCAGAGTTATTGCATCCCACGCCGGACAAATCGGCGCACGTGTTCTAGGAGCGACGATAATGCTGAAGAAGATGACGACGAAGAAGAAGAGGTTGAAGAGAGCGCGTGCCGTTTCATGATGACCATCATTTTTGTTCAACCGTCACCGACCAACGGCGAGCTTAAACAGCTCGGCTGTTAAGAAACGCCTCACAACTAGTGATGCAGAACTATCGATGGTACTATCGATAGTTATGTCAAAATCAAACTATCTTTGGTAAAAAAAGACTATCGATAGCGCCATCGATAATAAGTTTGATATACTACCGCCTGTATCAAATAAAACGCGCGCACTCATTGCAGCAAAAACTTGGTTCACCAAATGTGTGCGGCAGGACGGCAGGGAAGTTGACATGCTTGCGCGCCTTGACTAGAATTCTTGGCTGACACATGACAATTAGGTTGAATTATTCGGATTTAATGGAAAAGAGATCGTTACATTTCACGATACTCTGCGGCTTCAATTGTATGTTGCATTTTGTGATTTCAAAATAAAATTATCAAGGACTAGGTTTGTTAACTGTAACGTGCAAATGCTTACTTTTTGAATATGAATTTATTAGTGGACATATTCCTGCATTTTCATTGCTGAAGTAATTTTTATTTTGCCCGAGTATTGATCATAAATTAAGTGAACTGAGTATTGCTTATAGCAGGCTATTGCAAATGCTTTTTTGGCATTATCGCCGGCAAGCAACAGCACAATTATTTACAGCACAATTGACAGTCATGTCGGCAGTAATGCTACTGACGGTACTATCGATTGCACTATTGATAATACTAACGATAGGTTATCAATAGAAGCAATATCAATAGTTTCCTCACACTCTCGATGGATCAAGCAGAACTAGTCAATGCTATCCATAGTCAATTTGCCAATAGTTTTGCATCACTGCTGACAACAGGCGTTTTCCAAATTGTTCTTGGCAAATTCACGTAAAGCAATCTAGTGCAGTCATGCTTTGTTGCCGCTTCCTCCTGCTAACGAATTCTTTCGTCTCAGCGTGGCCCGTGAAGCGTTCAGTGCTTCACGTGCAAGGCTGAGCCGAATGAATGAATACTGCCCACATAGAATCACTTTAGCGTGTCAGCAAGCACGTTAGCTTCTACAGAGTAGCGCATTGCCAGAGAGGTAGATATATAGTATACGGCTGATTATTATTATTATTCAAATTATTATAATTATTATCATTCTTATTTTATAAGTATCTCCTTTGAAACAGGGTGACGATAGATAGCCACATAGGCTCCTTGTCATAATCAAGGCCTCGCATCTATTGCAGTCTATTATTCTGGCTATATCTTTCTCCTAGAAGTAAATTTACAGCGCAAACGCAAAGACGCACCACATAGAAAGAATCGACACACACAAGCGCGACACACACGCAGCGCTTGTATGTGTCGTTTCTTTCTTTGTGGTGCGTCTTTGCGTTTGCGCTGTAAATTTACTTCTAGGATTATGAATCAACTAGGCCCAAAAGAAATTTTACTGATATATCTTTCTCACCTTTTCGTACCTTCATCAAAGCCTCCAGGCTGAAATTATAAAGTTACATACGTCTGCAAAACCTTTCGCTCTATCAATCTCTTGCACAAATTTTCATGTAGTGGCAGAAGTAGCGAATGACACTCACGTTTCCCTTCCAAGCTCTTCCGGATGAGCACGTACTCGCGGTTTTCCGAATATTTAACAAAAGCCTTGTAATAAGTAAAACTGGTACAAACTTGTCAGTTGTGGTTCCAGTTCAGAGTTATATTGGATACATATGATATGAGAGCATACTATTATTTAATATAAGGGCCAATCAACTCTCGAGATCATTAATGAAAATTAATTCAGTGAGCACATTGAAATAGCAGATGGTTTTCTTGTGATCAGCTCGGAACGTTGCGGCGACTGGCGGAGCAGATCTCGACCACGAGCTTCGTTCTACGGGGCCTCTGGTATCCGCTTCGGCAATGATGATGATGATGCAAACTTTATTGGGGTCCAGAGAAGACGCAGGGGAGACCCCGCGCCACCCGGCTAGTCCCACGTAGGGACCGCCAAGCCGAGCTTGGCGGCCCGTTCGCGGGCACTCTGGACGGCCAGGGTTTTTTCATGGAGTTCTGGACTGCGCAAGAGCGCTGCCCACCTGTCCTCGCTGAAGGCGGAGCCGATGGCTTCACATTCCCATAACACATGGTTCAATGTTGCTAATTGCCCACAGGCAGGGCAGTCCGCACTGGCATACCGTTCAGGGTATATTGCATGAAGAACCGCAGGGTTAGGATACGCACGGGCTTGTAATAGTCTAAGGGTAACTGCCCTCGCCCTACACAAGGCAGGGTGTGGGAGGGGGAATACCCGTATTGACAGATAGAAATGTTTAGTTATCTCGTTGAACGTCAGCAAGGGTTCCCAGCGAGGCAGGGGGACTGCGGAGGCGGCGCGGTCAGTAAGTCCTCGCGCGGCCTCGTGCGCGCCCTCGTTAGGGTTGGAGCCCTCAGTCGACCCAAGGTGAGCGGGAAACCAAGTGATAGAATGGGGAGTTATGCTTTTGACGCTTTGGAGAATGCGGAGGGCCTGAGGGGCGACCATCCCGGTTTCGTAAGCCTTGATAGCTGCCTTGGAATCGCTGTATATTGACTCTCTGCGACTATCTAGCATAGCCAACGCGATTGCAACCTGCCGGCTACCACGGGCTTCGATGTGCGTACCGTAGCGGAGCAAATGAGCCTGGAATTTGAGTCGACTATGGAGACAGGGAATGCCTCGTGTAGGACATATGCCGCAGCATCTACGAAGCTTGCCTCAGTGTGCTCGCTACGGACATGTGCGAGCACGAGCTACCCCTACCGACGTTGTGTGCGGGGTGCATATTGCGGGGAACGGGTGCGATGTGCAGTTGAGACCTGATGTTTCTGGGAATTTGCACGACGTCGGGGCACTGGTCAACAGAGTTGAGGCCCATTTCGTCGAATATCTTGCGGCCGGATTTGGTTCCGGAAAGCCTGAGCAGCTGTGAGCGCTCTTGCGCCTCGATTATCTCTTCGAGTGTGTTGTGAACTCCAAGTTTGAACAGGTTTTCGGTGCGAGTGCTTACAGGCAAGCCTAGGGCGAGCTTGAAAACCTTTCTGATGAGGGAATTGAGCTTGCTCCTCTCTGCAACGAGCCAGTTGTACATGGTCGCCAAGTACGAAAGGTGGCAGAGCACAAAAGCATGTATAATGCGGGTGAGGTTGTCTTCCTTGATTCCCCGGTGTCTGTTGGCAATCCTCCGGATGAGGCCGAGAGCACTCTCCGTCTTGGCAGTGATCCGCCTGAGTGCGGTTCCGTCGGCACCGTTAGACTCGATATACATCCCCAGTATTCGGAGCGAGTCCACTCTGGGCACTGGGGACCCGTCACCAGTGAAAAGCCGTATTTCGCTTTCGGACGCAGGTTTCCAGTCACGGTGGCCGCCGCCTCTGGGTCTTTTCTTGTAGAGCAGTAGTTCAGATTTCGATGGAGAACACCTGAGCCCGGTTGGACGGAGAAAACGTTCGGTCACATCGATGGCGCTCTGCATGGCTTCCTCAACTTGGCCATCGCTCCCGCCGGCGCACCAGATGGTGATATCATCTGCGTAGATGGTATGGTTGATTCTTTGAATCTTGGCGAGCTCCTTGGAGAGCCCGATCATTGCGATGTTAAATAATGTTGGCGAAATAACTGAGCCCTGAGGTGTGCCGCGTGAACCGAGGGTGAGCTCTTGTGAGAAGTACCCTTCGATCTTGAGCTTGGCAGTTCTCTGACTAAGAAAAGATCGCACGAAGTCGTAGACCCTCTTCCCAAGCCCGAGCCCGGCGATAGACTGGAGAATGAATTCGTGGGAAATATTGTCGAAAGCCTTCTCCAGGTCTAATCCAAGGATGGCTCTAGTATCTCCCGTGCTCCGGTCGATGATCTGGTGCTTTATCAACTTCATGGCGTCCTGTGTCGAGAGGCCAGCTCTGAAACCAATCATATTGTGGGTGTACATGTCATTGGTCTCGAGGTGCACCTTGAGGCGGTTCAGCAGAGCATGCTCTGCGACCTTACCGACACAGGACGTTAAGGAAATTGGTCTTAAATTATCGATTCCTGGTGCTTTTCCGGGTTTCGGGATGAGTACTGTGTAGGCCGTCTTCCACTGCGCGGGGACCCGCCCCTGGCGCCAGACCTCATTAATTTTTTTGGTGAGGAAATCTATGGACTCATCATCAAGGTTCTTCAGCATCTTATTAGTCACGCCATCCGGGCCAGGGGCGGATCGGCCGTTCAGGGAGAAAAGGACCTGTCGGATCTCGGCCACACTAAAGTCCTGGTCCAACTCCGGCACGTCGCACCCCGTGTAGTCCGGAAACTGGGTTGGAGCAGAGCTATCCGCGACTCGCAGATATCTGTCTATGAGCTTGTTGACAACCAACTCGTCCGGGGTAGAGTCGGTAGCAAGGTGAATGGCTCGCGCGAGGGATCGTCTCTGGCTGGACCTGGTGCTGCCCTGATCGAGAAGGTGTTTGAGAAGACCCCAGCTCTTCCCGGATCTGAGCTGGCCCTCGACGCTTTCGCAGAGCTCATGCCATTGTTGTTTACAGAGGGTTTTGCAGTGCTCCTCGATCGCTCTGTTAACCTCGGAAACCTTCTTCCGTAGCCTCCTGTTATGTTTCTGCCCCTTCCATCTCGTGAGTAGGGCTTGCTTGGCTTCTAGCAGGTGGGCCAACCTGCTGTCCATGTTTTCAACGTCGAGGTTAGTGACGACTGCCTTGGTCGCTGCTGCCGCGTCATCTCTGATTTCTTTGCACCAACCTTCCAAATCTGTCCCGGCCGTCGGTGCGCGCTCGGCTCTGACCTTGCGGAAAACGTCCCAGTCGACCACGTGGAATTTCCTCGTCCTAAAGCGGGCAATCGCGAAGGATACCTCGATGACGTAGTGGTCACTTCCTAGGTCTAGCGCCGTGTTGACCCACTTGACCTTACCGACATTCTTGACAAAAGTGAGCTCCGGGGTAGTGTCCCGGCATGTGGAGTTACCTCTCCTAGTGGGGAAATCCTTGTCAGTGATAAGCGTCAAGTCCGCTTCTGTCGCAGTCTGCCATAACTCGCGTCCCTTGGGAGTATCATAGGCGTATCCCCACACGCTGTGTGGGGCATTAAAATCCCCGACTACGACAAGGGGGCAACTACCAGCCATGCTGACGGCCCTCTTGAGGAGAGAGTCCGCTCTCGCCCTGCGATAGCTGGGACTGCAGTATACGTTGAGGATAAAAAGGCTGTTTCTTCTGAGGCCTTTCTTGGGTGAGTTCATGAGAATTTCGGTCATGACGTAATCGATGCCATCGGCGACTGCTCCGAGGCCACGTGATAGATAATTGTACCTTTTGTTGACGAGTGTAGCAACTCCCCTACCTCCTAAATGCGAGGACACCACCAGATAACCCGCGAGTTTGATGGGGGTGCTAGACGCGACTTCTTGAATAGCGATGCTTTGGGGCTTAGCTTCAAGGGTTCTTAAATATTGCTGTAGAAGCGGTTTTTTGTTTGTAACTCCGCCACTGTTTCATTGCCAGATGCTAAGGTTCTTGTCCGCACTGTCCATGTTTAGGCTGAGGGGAGGGTTGAGCAGCTGAAGCGGCCCTGAGGATCGCGCCCTCAGTAGGTGGCGCTAGTACGTTGCGTTGCTGCTGCGACCTGCGAAAGAGTCGGCCTGCAGTCTCTCCTGACATCTCCCTCTTCCAATTTGCGTATGCGCTCACTGAGTGCTCCTAATCCCATGTTGGGGTGCGCCATAGCTTCCTGAATTTTCGCTAAGGTAGCCTGCATGCTGGCGAAGGCATCCTTGAGTTCCGAGAGTAAGTTTCCTGTCTCTTCTTTCTGTGTGTTCTCAACTGCTCGGCGCTTGGGTGCGCTAGACCTGTGCGGTGAATGAGACGTATCCATGGCGACCGGGGCCGAGGCGGGCTGCGCCGAAGGGGGTGAAGACGCGAGCCTCCTAATCTCCGCCATCTCCGCAGCTAACCTGCTCATTTCTTGTTTAAACTGCGCGTTTTCTTTTTTCAACTGCTCATTAGCTCGTCGGAGCTCGTCGAGCTCCTTCGCGTGGGGAGAACCGCGAGACGAGTCGTCGCCTCTAGGAGACTCACGTCCTTCTCGTGCCTTGTCGGCCCAGGAGAGCGTCGGCTTCTTCTTGCTCTTAGGGGTGGCGGCGTGCGGGAGCGCGACCTGGTTCGCCCCGACGAGTTGTGCCGCGCCGTGGAGCTGGAGCGAGGCTGAGAAGCGGAGCGTCTCCGCGAACGAGCCCGTTCTGTCGACCTGGAGCGGGAGCAGGAACATTCCCTTGAGGCACCACGGCCCCTGGATCCGGAATGACCTCCAGAGCGGCCCCTGGAGCGGGGGCGTCCTCTGCGCTGAGCATCCGCGGTGGACGACGAAGCTTGGAACTCGTCCGCAGTATCGGGCTGACGTTGCGGGGACGGTGACGTGGCACCAGCCATTTTGGAGCGTTCACTGCGACGACGACGCACGATGTACGGGATCTTGAACCTTCTAGCACAGTCTTTGCTAGCAGTGAGATGCTGGCCACCACATAGCTTGCACTTAGGGGTACACACATGCTGCTCATCGGGGCTTGCGACACCACACCCACGGCAAATCATGTCACTTGGAGTAGGGCACACGTCAGCGCGATGGCCGAGGCGGCCGCACGCATAGCACACGTCGATTTGCTTGCGGTAGAGTGAGCACTGCATCAGCACCGGTCCATACCTGACAAAGTTCGGTACGCGATATCCGTCGAACGCGACGATGACAGTGCCGGTTTCGGCTATTCTCTTGGCTGCTAAAGCGAGTGGGTTATTGGTGTTGACAATCCTGGCATCGATGACGTCAGGGTCGTCTTGAAGGGGGATGTTGCGAATCACCCCTTTGCACGTGCAGTGCGGGGCCGTCTCGTATGCACTTAGTTCATGCACCTTGCCCGAGATTAGTATTTGCTTCACCCGGACGTATCGGCTCGCATTCTCGCGCTTGGGAGTACTGGCAACCATAATATTTTGCTGTAGATTCGGGCATAGAGTATCATGGCACAAATCTTCCTGGCTGATGCCAGCGGCGGCGAGTATTGCGTCAGCCACCGCAGCTGCACCAATCTTCGAGATATTGAGTCCACCTCGCGGCCGGATAACAATTTTGATATCATCTCGAGGAAGTGGGGGCATCTTTCCCGCCCGTAGCACCTTGGATTTTAGCGCAGCACCACCCACTTTGCCGCGGCCTGAGCCCGGCTGCGGCGATGGCTCGTTCGAGTCAGCTGTGCGCGTTTTGGCGCCAGCTCTTCTGGCCCCAGCGGACTGCCAACCTTGATCTTGACTAAACTCTTCCTCTGAGATATCCTCCCCGTGCACTTGATACGCCATCTTGAGCAATGAATACGCGCACCGCGCCTACAAAGGCCGGCCGCAGGCGCGGTCTCCCGAGCAGCTCCTTAGGTTAGCGAGGGCACCGCCCCCCCAGGAGAAGAAAAAGTTCCTAACTTGGTGAAAAATCACTCACTGTGGTCAAATATGGTATCGACAGAATCCTGATGCCTTCTCGGATCCGATGCGAGCAACAGTTCATGAAGACTCGGTGAAAAAACACTAGAAAAGTTAGCGCAATGCAGGAGCCGATGTGAGCGTGACTTCCCTGCCGGACGCCCTCTAGTGGCCTCCCCGCTTCGGCAATGCGAGGAAACAAAAAGTTAACCCTAGGAATACACCAGGTCACACGAACGTGTGAGAGCCGCTACCGGATACCTAAGTCGAGGATTAGGGTCGTCTACAATATTTTCAGTAATATTGTAAACGTCTCTTGTTTTAACTCAATTTCTGACTGCGGTGACGCTGGCAACGACGTTCTGCAGCCTTTAACCACAGAACGCGCAAAGCTGACACTGCAGTGACTTACAATGTTGAACTTCATTGATGGTGTAGAGGGTTCCTTTCAGATCCAGTCCTTTTATGAACTTCAATCAATTAGAACACCGATATGACACAAAACACTTGGAAACACATTGCAGTTGGAGAATCCCTTACAAAAATTATTCAGTAGTGGTTGAAATACAGTTGGGAATTTACTTGAAACAACCGATGTTCACAGACTTGGCAAAAATCCTTCTGCTTGCTCAAGATACATTCAGTGGTTTATCTGTTGAGTATATCACCGAAAAAGTCGCTGACAAGAAATGTTGATTTATTGTTGTGTAGTTATTGATAATATAGAGGAATACTATAGCATTAACGAGAGGGTGATATGTATCGTAATTAAGTTCAACAAGAGGTACAAGATGAAGGTAGTACAGGCCTACGCGCCTACATACAGCCATGATGATCCAACTGGTTGAACGCTTCTACGAAGACGTAGAATCAGTAATGATTAAGGTAAAGACACGGTATACTGTACTGATGGGCGACTTTAATGCAAAGGTAGGCAAGATGCAGGCTGGAGATGATGCAATTGGGGAATATGGCATCGGCTCTAGAAACGCCAGAGGGGAGTTACTAGTAGAGTTCGCAGAACCTAATAATTTACGGATCTTGAATACCTTCTACAGAAAACGGGCTACTCGTAAGTGGACGTGGAGGAGTCCTAACTGCGAAACTAAAAATGAAATAGACTTCATAATGTGTGCCCACCCGGGCATTGTACAGGATGTGGAAGTAGTTACCAAGATCCGATGCAGTGACCATAGAATGGTAAGATCTAGAATTCACTAGACTTGAGGAAGGAACGGCAGAAACTGATGCGCAAGAAGCCGATTAATGAACTCGCTCTGAGAGGGAAAGTACAAGAATTCAGAGTTTCACTTCAGAATAGGTACGCGGCTTTAACCGAGGAAACCCACCTTAGCGTTGACGCCATGAATGATAATCTGACTAGTATCATTAAGGAGTGTGCAGTGGAAGTCGGGGGTACAGTCGTTAGAGAGGACACTGGTAAGCTATCCCAAGAGACTAAAAACCTCATTAAAAACGTCAAGCCATGAAAGCCTTAAATGCAACAGACAAAATAGATCTGGTGGAGCTTTCGAAGTTAATCAATAGGCGTAAAGTAGCCGACATAAGAAAGTATAATATGATGAGAATTGAGCATGCTCTAAAGAACGGAAGAAGCCTCAAAGCTATGACGATAAAACTGTGCATAGGCAAAAATCAGATGTATGCATTAAGGGACAAGGAAGGCAAGGTCACATCCAATATGGATACAATAGCTTGAGGTAGCGGAAGAGTTGTACAGAGATCTGTACAGCAGCCGAGACAGTCAGGATGACAACGTAAGAAGCAGTAATAGCCCAGAGGAATCTGACATTCCACCAGTATTGACAGAAGTAAAGAAAGCCCTAAAGGGAATGCAAGGAGGCAAAGTCGCTGGCGAGGATCACGTAACATCAGGCCTGTTGAAATACGGTGGAGAGATTATGTTAGAAAAACTGGCCACCCTGTATACGAAGTGTCTCTCGACGGGGAGGATACCAGAATCTTGGAAGAATGCCAACATCATCTTGATCCATAAGAAAGGGGACGTCAAGGACCTGGAAAATTACAGGCCCATCAGCTTACTGTCAGTTGTCTACAAGCTATTTACAAAAGTATTTGCTAACAGAATTAAGAAGACATTACAGTTCAATCGAACCAAAGGACCGGGCAGGATTTCGTACAGCTTCTCAAAAATAGACCATATTCATACTATCATTCAGGTGATGAGAGAAATGCGCGGAATACAACCAACCCATATACATAGCCATCATAGATTACGAGAAGGCATTTGAGTCGTTGGAGACATCAGCAGTCATGCAGGCTCTGCGGAATCAGTGCATCGACGAAGCCTATATAAACATAATGGAAGAAATCTACAGCGGATCCACAGCCACTATAGTCCTCCATAAAGCAAGCGACAGAATCCCAATGAAGAAGGGCGTACAGCAGGGAGACACGATCTCCCAAATGATATTCACCGCGTGTTTACAGGAGGTTTTCAGGGCCCTAGATTGGGAAGAATTAAGGATAAAAGGTAATGGAGAGTATCTCAGTAACCTGCGATTCGCTGACAATATTGCATTGATGAGTAACGCGGGAGACGAATTACAGCTTATCATTACTGAACTGGATACGGAAAGTAGAAGAGTAGGTCTGAAAATTAATATGCATAAAACTAAAGTAATATGGAACAACCTTGGCAGAGAACAGCGCTTTGCGATAGGTGGCGAGACACTGGAAGTTGTAAAGCAGTACATCTACTTAGGACAGGTAGTAACCGTGGATCCGAACCATGAGAGTGAAATAACTAGAAGAATAAGGATGGGATGGGGCTCATTCGGCAAGCGTTATCAAATCATAAATGGTAGTCTACCACTATCCCTCAAGAGGAAGGTATATAACAGCTGCATCTTACCGGTACTTACCTACGGAGCAGAACTGGAGGCTTACAAATAGGGTTCAACTTAAATTGAGGACGACGCAGCGAGCGATGGGAAGGAAAATCATAGGTGTAACCTTAAGAGACAGGAAGACAGCAGAGTGGGTCAGGGAACAAACGGGGGTTAAGGATATCATAGTTGAAATCAAGAAGAAGAAATGGATATGGGCCGGGCACGTAGCACGTTGGCAGGATAACCCGTGGTCATTAAGGGTAACTGACTGGATTCTAAGAGACGGCAAACGTGTGAGGGGGAGACAGGAAATTAGGTAGGTAGATTAGATAAAGAAGTTTGTAGGTATAACGTGGCAGCAGAAAGCACAGACCGGGTTGATTGGCGGAACATGGGAGAGTGAGTGAGTGAAGAAACTTTATTTCCCTTTTTAAGAAAGGGGAGGAGCCGGAGGGGAGAGAGGGAGGTCTGTGATCCAGTCCCAGTAAGCGTCCGTCACCACTTCGTGTGGCATAACGTCAGACTACCAGTCGTGGTAGGCCTCCGCTATCTCCTCAGCCCACCTCAGGACTCTGTCCTGAAGAGTGGGATCGGAGCTGCGCAGGGCAGTCTCCCACAGCTCCTCACTACTAATTAATGGTTTGAGAGTGCGGGCGGGAGATTTCATGGGACACTGCCACATGATATGCGAGAGATCTGCTATCTGGACAGGGCAGAAGCGACATTTGGGTGACTGGTATGTGGCAGGAAAAAATAAGTGCAGAGTTCGCGGTGTAAGAAATGTGCGAGTTTGTAGTTGCCGCCACAATATTTCTCTCTGGCGCGTGCTAGGCAGGGAAAGAGGTGGATATGTTAAGCGTTGGTGTCTGTAATGTGTGCAAATTTCGTGAAATGTGATCAGCGAGTCTTTATGGGGGTCTTGTGAGGAGTTATTGGGCCCTAGAGGTTGGCGCACATTTGCGGCCACTCGGTCTGTGAATCCTCGAGCAGCTGCGTGAGCCATTTCGTTTCCTCGGAGTCCTTGATGTGCTGGAGTCCAGACTAGGGCGATGTTGTTTTGTGGTGGGTGAGCGACGAGTAAGGAATGTGCGGTATTGGTAATATAACCACTACTGAAGTTCCGGATAGCTGTCTTAGAGTCGCTAATTATGACATCGCAATCAGGTAGCCCCGATGCGAGTGCGATGGCGGCTTCTTCCGCGTCGCCTGCCGATGTGGTCTTGATTGACGCTGAACGAACAATGTTGCCCTGGTTGTCCACGACCGCTAGGACATAGCGGTGTTTAGTGGTGTAGGCGGCGGCGTCCACATAGTATACTCCTTCTGCTTGGCCGTAACTGCGTTCTAGCTTCTTGGCTCGAAGTTTCCGGCGTTCGATATGAAATTCGGGGTGCATGTTTCTCGGTAGTGGTGGGATGTTGTACTGATCGTGTATGTTCGGAGGAATTTGATGTCGTTTGTTCTCGTTGAATGGCGGAGCGTAGCGGAGCTGTCTGAGGATGTCACGGCCAGCTTCAGCGGTGGTAAGCCTGTGATATTGGGATGATAAATGAGCCTCAGTTAATTCTTCAGGGGTATTGATTGTGCCTTTGTATATCTTGCGGATCAAACAGTTTACAGTTTCCTCTTCCTTCCTAGAGAGCGACAGATATGGTAGCGTAAAGGTGATTTTGCTTAAGACAAAAGCCTGGATGAGCTGAATCAGCTCCTTCTGTCGAAGCCCTCCGTGTTTGTTGGAGATTCGCCCTATGAGGCGGAGCGTATTATCCACTGTTGTTTGTAGTGTTTGTAGGGTATGGTGATTTGCTCGGTTGCGTTGAAGGTACAGCCCTAGGACCCTAATTATATCTACCTGGGGTATAGGGTGCCCTTCAACTGTGAGTTGAACATTCGGGGGCGACGTCTAGAGGCCTTTGCCCTGCAGTGGGCGTAGACAGGCTTATGATGATGCTGATGATGATGATCAGTTATTGAGTACGATCATGGGTATGAGCGCGTACTACCAAGAGTGAAAAGTAACTAAACCTTTTGATGGATGAAACCACACTGCGTAAGCAGCCCATACCACCAAAGAATGCATCTTACAAACGTCCAGTGCATCAGCGGTCGTCTATCGCATGAGTACTAGCTACCTTTGGCAACGTGATTTCTCCAGCCTGTCCGTTCATATCAGCATTAACCGAACGAACCACCACATACTGTTCAGACGCCAACAATGCATAGCTGACTTCTTGCTGCAGTAAACGAAGCAACGCAGAGAAGTGTAACCTCCGCGTATACAGTCGCGCGCAGCAACTGCTCCGCAGCTGAATCCAAAAAGAAAGTCTAATGTATAATTGACAGTGTTTTATCTGCCAAAACCACGATAGCGTTTTGTGGAAGGCTCTGATATTTGAACTACCTGGGGTTTTGTAACGTGCACCTAAACCTAAGCACACGGACCCCTACTTGCAGTACTTGACTTGCAGTACTTGAGTGACTCGTCTTAATATTTCAGTGCCATCATCACAAAAAGCGCAATGTGCTTTTCAATGACGTCTCAGCTGTCACTGAACTGGGGCAGTGACATGCTGAGGTAGCGTACTTTCAATTATACTGTACAACAATTCAACAACTATTAAAACATATTTTGTACAACGTATTCAGATAATAAATTTCAATACTGCTTCAATTTAAACTCAATAATCATTACACAGAACCATCACAATGAATTCTTAGTCCACAATGTACTCTATATAATAAATCTACTACGATTCAAGAATTTCTTGTGCAATAAAATTTCACTAAGATGTCGGCGTACACATTAGCACAAGGTAGCTTTTGCTGCTGTAGCTGCGCTGCTTGTTAATTCACTGGGGTGCACATGTAACTCGCAGCAATCACTTGCACACATTTAGGATTTAATCATTCAGTTTATACAACTGCCCTGCCCAGTATTACTGGCAGGAAGAACTATAGCGCTGTGAAAAGCCGGATGAAGACTACGCCGGCTGCCGTAAATTTGTGCTAGGAAGCTGTATATGTACAATTACTTTCGAATCAGCATCGCATATATTATCTGAAAAGCATTCAACTTACGTGCGAATAACTGGAGGTTTATTTTGCCCGCAAATATAAAGATTCCATGACTTATAACTATAAACTATCATCCTGACAATATCGCTGCGTTCTAATCGATGGGCTATCTGAAAAGCTTAGTTGCAAATTTCCTTATTTGTATGTTTTGTTGCTGCCTAAAATGTTTTACGATCTTGTGCCAATATAGGATTTTCATGCTGTTAAATCAGACCATGTTGCGTTTTTATGCATATAATATCCAAATTTGAACACGCATAAGCTAAGTATTTGCTCCAGACGTATTGACAATATAAAAATGATTATTTCTGCGCAACTAAAGGCACGTGACACGTCAAACGTTTCGTTAGATATGGTAGCGCCTTTGCGAGGGCGTGTGTAACAATGCTCTGCATATGGAAGTGAAATAGGATGACGTTGAGTGCGAGGAGTGTTTAAAAAACCCTAATCTTAACATCAGTACTGGTTTCCTTAGCAGCGCTGCATATAAATGACAAAAACACGGTGCCCGAATAAATGCGTACACACTGTCTAAGCTTGAAATGTTCGTAACAATCATTTGGGCTCTCCACTCATACGAAATCTGGCACTTGATATTTTTGCTCATATAATGATTGTTATGGTTCATGTTTTATATTTACTGACGTTGTATTATCAAAACCTACAGGACCTAACAGATGAAGACTCTTCCTCACTATTTTCCCGGCAAGTCACGGCGGTACTATTTCCGTAAGTAGACTAAAGCAGCTAATTGAAAATCTCCAAAATTTGCAGATTAATGGCAGCAATGACGCGGACGCCGTAGGGGGGGGGGGTACTGCTGTGGAACTAGCGTGCACCACGCTCAGTGATATAGCAGGGCATAAGTTTCCCGAATTTTAGTTTTAGAGGAAATGCGGTAGTATTTTAAAACATTAAGTGACCAACACCTCCTCGCCTGCTTAAGGGACACAATGTGAAACAATGAATCAGTTTATACTGATAAATTACGCTCTGGAAACTGTATTGTCGTTCTTTTCACGATTATGGGTTCATTAATAGAAGAGACAAATCGAGGTCATAGATTCGTTTTAAATTTCGCGCCAAAGTCTTCGCGCGTGACGTCACGGATTACAATCAATCAGGTCAATCAATCAGGTTTTATTCATAACAAAATTGAGTACATTGCTTAATATTTATACAATTGGGACCCCAGAACTCGACATGAGTTGTGAAAGGGGTCCCTTTGACAGATGGTGCTATTTGTATCCGTGTAAAAAGATCTTACGCATAGGTGTATAAAAAACGAAACAAAACGTTATACAATGCGTAAAAGGAAGCACAAGTATGCAAAACGTAAAAGAAAAGATTGCAAAGGGGAAAAAAGGGCAGAACGGTACACAAAACACGAAAGGAAACTAAGCTTTTGTGAACTTGGGAATTGCAAAGGAAGTACTGGCGTAGTGAGTTAAAAAATGCTGAATGGATGGTGATGAAGTTATTTCTTTAGGAAGTGCATTGCAAGGACTGGCTGCAGTATTTATAAATTGAAATGCTCCATAATTTGTGCGTTCACGTGAAACTGTTAGCCACGTTAACAAAGCAACGTGTTGGATAGTGCGAAACGTGTTGATGAAATTGAACTGACGGACTGTGTATAATATTTCTTAGAAATTTGTACGTAAGAACTGCAATACGGAAACGGATGTGACAGTGCAGCGTTAAAATATGTAATAGGGGATGAGCAAATGATATGGACTCAAGTACGTTGGGTAAAACAGATTATTCGCAAAACTGTATTTTGTGCTACCTGAATTGGCTGTAATGTTGTGGGATACGTAAGTCCGTAAACTGAAATACAGTACGAGCCATATGATTCAACAAAACTACGGTAAACGATCAGAATGGTGCGTAGTGGAAACAGATACAGTAGCTTATAAAATATTGGTATATTTTTGTAAATCGTCCTAGTCACATCATGCACATGATTGTGCCACGTCAGATGTTCATCTATCACTAATCCTAAAAATTTTGTTTGACTAAATTTTGCTAGAGAAACTCCATTAAAATGCAACTTTCCGTCCTTACTAAGTGGCATGTTTTTGGCAGAGAAACTTATAAAATTGCTTTTAGCAAGATTTGGAATTGGTTCATTTGTGTGTAACCAGTAAGAGAGCCTGTTGAGAGTGTGATTAGCTTTTTGATATAAAGCTTTTTCAGTCTTAGCCGCTATGAACACATTTGTGTCATCCGCGTATAAGACACATTCTTCCAGTATGTACGATGGGAGATCATTTATGAGAGAAAAAAGGAATGTAGGAAAGGCAGGGAGGTTAACTAGACAATACTTCCAGTTTGCTACCCTACACATTGGGAGGAGGAAAACAATACAATGAACAAGAAAGGCCCTAATATTGACCCCTGTGGGACACCTGTACTAATGGTTTTTTTTTTTTTAACAGAACTTCGTCCATTCATGCACACATACTGTTGCCTACTCGTAAGATAGCTTTCTATTAACTTGTTAGGAGTGCCACGAATGCCATAGGCTTCTAGTTATGACAGCAGTTTCTTGTGATTAATAACCTCGAATGCTTTTGTTAAGTCAATAAATACGCCCATGGTGAGGATCGTATATTCAATATTTTGCCTTATTTTTTCCGTTAGAGTCAGCAAGGCTAGTTCAGTGCTTTTCGCTTTCAGGTAGCCATATTGTGCGCTTGATAAGAGTTTGTTGTTTTCAAAATAAAGTGTGATTCGCTTAAGAAGTAGTTTTTCTATTACCTTAGATAGAGGTGGAAGCAAAGTAATGGGCCGGCAATTTTCGACAAGTAGTTTTTTTTTTTTTTTTTAAATACTGGTATTACTTTGCCGGCTTTCAAAGCTGTTGGAAAGACACCAGATGAAACGCTGTGTTTGTTATATCGGCTAAGGGTTCCGAAATAAAATTCACTGATTGTTTCAACGGGGCTACAGGTATGTCATCATGTCCTACAGAATTTGTGTCGTTCAACGATAGCACAGCACTACGGACTTCAGTAGGATCAGTAGGTGCGAGATAAAAGGAGCTATTGTGATGCTTTAATATAGGTAAATCATCTGGCTGTTGAAAGTTCGCAGGCTGTTGTTTTGAGGTAAGCTCTGCAAGAACCTCCTCAACGTAACTGTTAAATTTTTCTGCCAGCGCATTTGGTTGCGTTATGACACTGCTACTATCAGTAATAGCTATCGATTCACTTTGGTGTGTCTCAATACTCATTGCACATTTCAGAACTTTCCATGTTTTAGCAGTATTATTAGCGGCACTAATTATTTGGAAATGATAATAATCAGCCTTTGAAATATGCAATAATTTTTCTAGACGTTTTTTATACATTTTGTGTCTGATCTCCAAGTCCATTCTGTAAGGAAAAAGCTTAAGTTTTTTATGTAGATTATTCTTATGATCTATCGACTTTAATAGGCCTTGTGTAATCCATGGTTTTCTTTGTAGTCTTTTTCTACTGCCGGATACCGTAGTGCAAGAGCTGCTCATGTGACCATGAAATGTATTTATAAAAGCATCAAGTTTTTCGTCAGTAGTAGTGACACTATAAACACTGTCCCATGTTTCTAAACCTAATTTGCATGTTATGGCTTTGTAGTCATATACTTTACGGTCATATTCTTCATTCTTAGCAGTGAATGAAGAAGTAGATGCAGTAAAGATAGGCATATGGTCTGTTATATCAGCAGATATTGTACCACTTGTGAAGGCAGATCATGGATAATTAGTTATTATGTGGTCCAATGTTGTGTGCCTGTCACCATTGTATCTAGTTGGCGTATTTATTAGTTGGGTTCAACCATGAGACGCCAAAAGGTCGAAGTAATCACAAGTTATCCTGTTTTTGTCAGAGGTATGAATGTTGAGGTCACCTGTGATAAAAATATTGGTCTCATTCGTTACATATTTTGCGAGAAACAATTGCAGTGCTTGAAGGAAATCTTCCCTCCGGTTCTGAGGGGTCTGTATATTACTCCAATAAGCGTGGCTTTTGTTTTGTGCGGTACGCAACGATTTGATGTGGCAATAGGTGGAATTTCTATTAAAAGTGATTCGCACCACTCCGTTGTAAAACATAGGTCCTGTCGTACTTTATACTTTATGCTGTCTTTAACGTATATAGGTACCCCTCCGCGCAAAGAAGCGCCTGTTGTGGATTGCCGAATTTCTAATTGAAGGTTGTAACCCGGGATAGCCTAATTAACACGTGACGAATCTCTGTGCCAAGTTTCAGATAAACCAATGATGTCAAATGAATGTTGCAAGGTGACGCATAGATGGAAAAAACCATCATAATGACTTTGGAGACTACGAATGTTTAAGTGCAAAAGAAAGAAGTGTGGAGAATGCGGAATTTGGTATTTAAATGTTTCTGGAGAAATCAAGCAAACAGACATGTCGAGCAGTGAGGATTATTACTCATTATGACCCTCCGTAAATATACGAACGCCTGCCTCTGACCTAATTTTGTGTACCGCAGTTGATGCATTCCGACGGACTTTTATCACACATTGATCAGTCCACAGAAATCGCCATTCATTCGCTTTTTTAAGCTTCAAGGCAGCAGAGAAAAAGGCTTTGTTCTGGGGACTTTAAATGGTCATTGAAGTAGATGTTCAATGGCTCATTGCCCAAACCAAGCTCCTAAGCTGTGAGCCTTGCTTTACGCACTTTCATTTGAAGTTCATCCTTTTTGCCACGGGAAAGGAATATTATTCTCTTTCGGGTTATTTGGTGTGGGAATCCTGTGGACAGTATCAATATCTGATTGTTGAACTTGACATTTGATTTTCATTCCAATGCCACACAGCAATGCGACCACGTTTTCATCTTTAGCATTTGGAACTACCCTGATCTCTAAATTGTTAAGACGAGAGTATTGCTCCATCTGTTCAACTTGCTTAGTCAGTTCGTTATTGTCTGATTTCAGAGCATCGTTTCTTTCTTTTAGTGCCTTATTCTCGATGAGGACAGAGTCAAGCCTCGTGGCGATACCATCATACTGATCACTCACGAATTTCACACTCTTTGTGAGTTCACTTACTTTCGCCTCGTAAGCGGTAGCCCTGTTCTCACTAAGAACACGGACTTTCCTTAATTCATCGGCCAACTCTTTAATCTGCCTGGTCATGTCATCTTTTGGTGTCTTTATCTCCTTGATAACTTCCACATTGGAAGGCATATCGCACGTCAACAATAAACTGCAGTAACAACACACACAAGACCCTCCCCCCCCCCCAAAAAAAGGGAATAGAATTAACTTGGAAAGCCATCCGTATACTACGGAAAATGCAGAAACGAAAGTGGCATACTGTCACGTACCTGTATAAAGAAGAACAACAACATCAGTGCACGTCAAGATGCTTTGCGTAGCACGGATCGCTTTCCAATCACACCAAGAAGTTTTATTCGTATTTCGCCACAATGGCTCAACGAAATTTTCTGAAACTTGGTGTGTTAAGTCTCTGGCCCCCTCAGAAGAAAGTGTACTTCCTATCTACTGATTAGGATGTACCTAGGCCATAGTAGACGCCGTCAAAATCTATGACGTCATTCTAAAAACTAAGAAAGTTCCGGGCATCTCTTTGGGGGAGTATAATCTTGTCTCATATTTAACTCTCCTTTCCAGAGTAAATCACCTCTTTTTAAGGCAGAGTATAGTAATGCCCCCAGAAAGGGTCTTACTACTCCACCTCAACACAGTAACATAACTATTGCCGAAACAGAGCAGCTGCACCCCTGCGAGAGGAGTAGTAGGCCACCTCAAGAAAATAATACCATAACTTGGGTCAAAATTGGCTCTGAAAATTGCTTTTGATTATTTATTCATGCGTAGGTCGTAATGATGACATAATAACAAGCACTACGACAAAAAAGATGGCTGATCCCTCCTGTCACAGGAATCGGTATAACGCGAAAGTGAAAAGTGTCGTCACAGAAGTAGTTGATTGTTTATAGTGCATTGGTATATGGGACAGCTTGTACAACGTCTATAGTTGTTTGGCAGATATAGCCCCGCTTGATGTGGACGCATCCATGATTGTCGCCTGGTGGCACATCTCCGTGCCGACGACTAACGCCCATGACCATAATTTAACCCTTGCGGTAGCTGAAGTTTATATACCTGGACACGGCATATGGGGGGGGGGTGAATCCCGTGCAAAGATGGCATCAACAAACACATAGTAAACACTGATGCTGGATACGTACTCCTTCAAAGCGTCGTGAAACGCGAAGAGAAACGCGACGAGCATCGTGTCTTCCCTCTAGCAGGGCCGTTAATTCTCACACGGCGAGAGGGGAACGCGGTCCTACAGCCAGGCGAGCGTCGGAGGTCTATTTTTCGATATGGATGGATGCTACGAGCGAAGCTTGGGCTAAAGCCGCCACCTCGCGGTGTGTTAAAGCTTTCACGAAATTACACTCTTGCTATTGGAAACGCGCCGAATGAGAAGGTCGCAGCACCAGCGCCTTGAAGAAGCTAATTGCGGAGGCAACGAAGTTCTTTTTCGAACCTGGTGGCACCCATGTCACCGCCCCATTATAAAGGGGACTGCTCATAGCATCCATCCATCCCTCCAAGAGCAGTGCGAGAGGAAAGCGTGAAAGATAAAAGGCGCGTCCATGTAGCCTCCGCTCTGGGTATGGCGGTAGCTCAGTGGGCTAAATGACCGCCAGCCATCGTGGTGGATCGTGAGGTCGTGGGTTCGACTTCTGTCAACGGAACTTTTTCTTATGTTTTTTTTTTCTTTCCGTCTGGTGGCGTTCATTTTGCTGACGTATTTCCGTGACGGAAATACGTCATAAAAGACTTGGTGGACCCTGGCACAAAACGTTTTCGCGTTAAAAAAAAAGACGTTAGAAAAAAAGAAAGACGCCCGAGTGAGGCTTAAAGCAACGACCTCTTCAAGCACCTCAGATCGCGAATCAGACACGCTACCGCAACGTCCCACTGGAAAATGACAAGTGCGATCTTTTTCATTCATGTTGTCAGTGATCACGTCAGTGACCTGTCATCATTGTCTTTTCTAGAAAGGCCGATGTGAGTGTATCCGTACATGCGACAACCAACCACAAGGTAGTTCGTTTGTTTGCTTTGTGCTTCCCGGTATCACAACGCCAATGCGGCAGGTTTCTCAGTAAACAAGAATAGCGTAACCGAACGTATGTGTGGCATGCGCATTGACTCGCTGAGCGGTTCGTCGTTTCTGTGTAGAAAACCTTGTAAATCTTAGCTGCACACTGAACACTTCAGTTTTCGTCATCCCCTAGGACATATTTTAGGTCATTATTGTTCACGTTCCGCGACTGCAGCCGTAATAGCCCACTGTAGCCGTACGGACCATTTACTCGTGATCGACGTCCGTAGCGAACAACGTTCATATTGAGATACGAAGAATGTATTAGCCTTTCGAATGAAGTTTCGATCATGACCGACTCCATGAGGGGATATTCGCTAATTAACTACACAAATCCACAGCTAAAAACGCGGAGATTAGGCCTTATCTCAGTGCCTTCTAGTGCGCTGAAATGCACTGGGAGATGCTGGAAACACTGCTTTTTTTTATTAGTCGTCTCCAGAGCCACGACGAATACAGTGCTCTCTACTGTATAGACGTGTTTATTAATGAGCTCGCGGTATGCCGGCATATATATATATATATATATATATATATATATATATATATATATATATATATATATATATATATATATATATATATATATATATATATGGGGAGCAGGACTTAAGCTGCATTTTAGTCTCTCATGCCAGAAGAGTATACGAATAGTCCACTCTTTCAGATAAAGGTGGAGTATAAGCACATTTTACTATCTCCTTTCGTACAGAGTGAACGTGCATTTCACTCTATACGATGCTCTGCGAGAGTAAAACAACGCTCTGAAGAGTCACTCGGCTATTTTTTTACTCTTGCGATACCCTTACCAGTTTTTAGAGCGGTCACAGCGATTGGTAATGCGAGATCGAGGCGGCAACGTCATCCGCGTTTTCTCGCTTGACTATAGCGTCTTCTCGCATCAAGCGTCATCATTTTGGTATTCTGAAAGAGTGCTTCATTAACACGTGAAAAATCGTTTTCTCTTTAGAGTCCTTTTAATAGCAGTTAATAATCAGACAACAATTACAACCCTTTCAAATGGTGCTCTTATGTACAAACTCCCGCACTTAGTGACTCTCAGGAGCACGTCTGATTTTCTTGTTATTATACATTTTCTGATCTTGCGTATATATGCTGCACTTAGCTTACACAATTACGCAGTTTATGAACTTCAATCGATTAGAACTCCCATGTGACACAGAACACTTTGAATTGTGCATTGTAGGTGGACACTGTATAGTTACGTCCTTTATGTTTACAAGTTATTGTCACGTTGTCGTGACCGTGAGGAAAAGCAGGACGCCCTCGGTAAAGATATGCGCTATTGGGGGAACTTGCGCCCAGTGAAGGAAATACTCAGAGTACAAGGACACTCCCTGTACAAAGGTAACGGCGAGCACGTATGTCTGCGTCGGCTAATCTGCTCATCTGCGAAATGGGTCGGCTTTTATACATGTTTTATCGAAACTTCCAGCGTTATTGCTGGTGCCTACGTTAGCTCATAGAGTAAAGTAGGTTACTCGTGGCCTGCGCGTAATATTGACAGAACAGTCTGAAACAATCGCGAAGTTTCTAAACCTTACAGTACGGCTTGCGACGAGTGGCGGTAATAGGTTTTGTGAGTGAAACCCGAACACATGAAATGTAAAGGAATAAGCACGCGTGGCAATGCCCTCCTCTGAAAAAGCATCGTCCGATGCTACAAAAGATCATGAATTCGAAAACAGAAGCACAAAAACAGGCGGAAAAATAAAGTTCTAAAATTACGCTAGCGCGCATAAAACAGCTTAAGGCGCACCACATACACAACCTCGGGGCGTGCCCGGCGCCGTTGACAGTCGGTCATACTTTCGGGAACCACCTCGTAGTCGAGTGCGCCGAGACGTCGATGTACGTACCCTGTACGGTCCGAAGTATCGTCGAAGAGGGTTCTCGCAAGTCACCCGTTTGGTATTCCATTTGACATCGTCGATGGTTATGTAGTGACCGCCGTCGATCCTCGGCTGGTTCTCGATACGCAGCCGGGCGAGCTGTCGAGCTTCTTCGGCGCGTTGCAAATAAGCGGCGACGTCGAGATTGTCTGTCGATGTGGGCGTCTGGACGGCAAAGTCATACAGGCCCATTTCGCGGTAGTGGCAGCGGCAGCAGGTGTGGCCGGCTTCTTCTCTGTGGTAGCAGAGCGGGCAGTGGTCAGGGGCGCGCCAAACGTTGGTCTTTCGTGCGACGTAGCGTTGGCCTACAGGCGGGCGGGATGGCGTCGGAGGTGGCGGCGATGTCTGGCGACGGAACTGTAACGGCGCGCGGAATTGGCGCTTGCGCGTACTGGCGACAGCACAGAGTGTGGCAGCAGCATAGCTCATGACTTCCGGCTAAGCCTGCGGCAGTCCAGCAACTGCCAACGACTGCCGTAGTTCCTCGCGAATGATATCGGCTATTGAATGCACCTGGGGTTGCGATCCAGAGACCAGCCTGCGCAGCTCTTCTCGTACAACCGCTCTGATCGTCTCACGCAAGTCGTCGGCGCAATAGAGCTTGGGCCTCGGCGTTCTTCTGGCGAAAGTAAACTGTGGTTGTATTGCCACGTCCGCATCTCAAGCATCTTCTCGATTGTCGAGGCTTCCGAAGCAAATTCTGCAACCGTATTTGGCGGGTTATCAATCCGACGAAGAGTTCTTGCTTGACAACCCTCATAAGGAAGCTCACTTTCTTCTCTTCGGTCGTGCTGGGGTCACGTGGCGAAACAAGCCGGTCATATCCTCTGTGTAGATCGCGATGTTTTTATTGGGAAGCTGAACCCTTGTATCCAGCATTACTGCGGCCCTTTCCTTGCGCACGATACTCGTGAAGGTGTTTAGAAATGTCGTCCGAAAAATATCCCAGGTGTGAAGTGTGTATTCTCAGTTCTCAAACCATGTCCTGGCAGCGTGTTCAAGGTAGAAGTAGACGTGACGCAGTGTCTCTTCAGAGTCCCAGCTGTTGAAGGTGGCGACTCGGTCATACGTCTCCAGCCAGCTTTCCTGGCATTCAAACGATGATCCAAGAAATATCGGCGGCTCCCTGTGCGGTTACATACTGTCGCGGGTAATACAGTGGCCGTCATCGTGGCTGTTGTCTTCATCGCCGTGGTTTTTGGATTCTTGGCTAGGAGTTCGCATTAGGGTGGTAGTCCTTGCTGCCTTCGGCTTGCCCCGCGGATCCAGGAGGGCTTTGGCGTCGTCTACACGGCTTGGGCTTCGTTCACGCCTTTCGTGGGCGTCCGAAACGTGAACGAACCAGCACCTCCACCAAATGTCACGTTGTCGTGACGGTGAAGAAAAACAGGACGTAGTCGCTTAAGATGAAGTGCTTTAATGGGCGAACCTGTGCCCAGTAAAGAAAAGGCTCAGAGTAGAAGGGACACTCGCTGTTCAAAGATAACGGCCATCGCGGACGTCTGGCGTCGACTAATCTGCTCATCTGCCAAATGCATAGGCTTTTATGCGTGCCTTATCAAACCTTATTGCGTTATTGCTGGTGCTCGCGTGAACTCTAGAATAAACTAGGTTACTCGTGGTCTGCGCTTATTCTTGACAGAATAGACTAATAATATATAATAATCGTGGGGGTTTAAAGTCCCAAAACCACGATATGATTATGAGGGACGCCGTAGTGGAGGGCTCCGGAAACAGACCTCCAGCGGTACCTAAACGCGCACCTAAATCTAAGTACACGGGCTTCAAGCATTTTCTCCTCCATCGAAAATGCAGCCGCCGCAACCGGGATTCGATCCCGCGACCTCCGGGTGAGTAGTCGAGCACCATCACTACTAGTCCACTGTGGCGGTTTAAGGTTACCATCACACAGCAGAATGCACTACTGGCAAGATGAGGTATTCGTCATTACTAAATGCCTTGACTGAACCAGTAAGATTATAGATTTAGCTTAGTGTGTGAAAAAATAATCTGTTAACAAATGCCTATGACATATTGCAACTGCTGTCGTTACTAATTTTAGTGTACAGTATCAATTTTTTTACCAATTTTTTAGTGTTTGTTTTGACATGTTTCCAAACTTGGAGTCCTTACGAATCTATTTGCGATTTACCACCCGCCTTCACCTAAAGCGTGTCCAAGATAGCGATTTTTGGTATCTACTTTTACGATAATTTCTGACCTCACTTTTGCATGAAATATAATCATTACACCGCGCGTCAAGATAACCACAGGTCCTTAAGAGAAACAGGCGGGATTCCAAGCGAAGACAAGCGCGTTAGGGTGAGGCAGAAAGTTAGGTGGGCAAATGCGATAAAGAAATTTGTGGGAATAAGGTGGCCACAGGAAGCATAAGACGGGGCTGGAAAGGGGAAAATCGCCAGAAAAAAGGAGCGTCTATTTCCTTTCCAGTTTCTTCTTTTACAGATGGCAAGTACCGCTAATGACGCCACGTGATGTCACATCAACGACTAAACCCCTTTAAGCGGAACAAGCGGCGAAAGGCGGGATAGTTGGCACATTACTCAAAGAAGGAATTAACAGCGCACATACGGGACGAAGAAAAGAAAACAGCCCGAGGATGACAAGGCAAAGATACATCCACACATCGAAACATCGGCCAGCCTGTCTGAGGACTTAAAGGCCTAACCACATGTAGCGCTTTCGCCGGCATTTTCTGTCGTTTCGTTCCCTGGCGTCACTCGACGTAGACGCTACCAATGACGGCGGCCGAAACGTCAGCCTTAGGACATTCCCGATATCGGCAGCATCGGCGTCACCGCCGGAAGCATTTCGATGAACGGGGAATCAATGAGCGCAGAGCTAGCAGCTACTTCCGCCTACGTAATGGCGTCGTCGATGCTGCAGCACCGGGTTGTAAGCATTTGCATATTGAATGAATCGAAACCGGCCAAATAAATCTGGGGCCCTACTCTAAGGTGTCGCTCACAATCCACTGTGCGGTTTTGGGGCCATGAATCCTCACGTATCATTTTTTAGAAAACCCCTCACGGGGTTCTTTTGCAGATTTTATTTAAACAATAGTAACGGGCAGGTGCTATCGGGTGAACACTTTATCAATGCAGCTTTTCAAATCGGTTCTGTATTTGTGACGTTAGAAGAATTTGAAGTGTCCTGTTACCATGCTCCCAGGACGCGAACTTTACAGCCGGAAAAAAAAGTCACACCTATGAAGAAAAACGGCGCCTAAAGATGAGAGACGGTTGAAAAAGAAAAACAGAACCGCAAAAAGCAGTACTTTTCGCCTTGTCTGTTGTGTTTATGCGCTGTTTTCCATCGTGAATTTGTACCAACTTGCCGAACTTTTCACTTTAAAACACACACCCTTTGCTGCAGCTAGCGTCCGCAAGAGCTCCCTAATGTTCTTTCAAGAGCCGGAAGACCCGTAATGACGTTCAGAATGCAGCCTCCTTTTTTCCTCTCTTCTTACATTGCTTCTTGGCACTCTTGCAGAGGCGGCACTGTGGGCTACGCATGTGACGTAGGCATGACATATAGGCGTGAGACCTTTCACTCTATAAGTGCGGCTCCCACGAAAAGGAGGGGCGGGGCGCGCGACCTTCTATTTTAAATTCTTTGTATATGTGTCAAAACTTGCAGAGACGTTCGCAAACAAGTCATTTACTCACCGTAGCGGTGGCGAAAACCAGCTATGGGCTTCTGCTGAACACTGAAAACCAACTTTGTTGCAATATGCTCAAAAAGGAGCGCGATCACCACAACGTACACTTTCTAATTCTTGGACCTCATTCTCCACAGCATTTATCCATACCATGAGGGTCATTGCAACAGGCCCATAACGATCTTACGAGCGTTCGCGTGAGCAAAAACCCTGGTGCCTGCGAGCAAGGTTCATAATAAACAGACGTTATTTTTGCGTCGTAGAGAATACCAGAATTATAGTACAGAGCGGCAACTATTTAGGACAGAAAGCATGCTTCAGCTCTCCTATTCAGAAAGCAGCAAATAGATTCAGTGCCCGTGTTTTGATAACCGCAGGCTCTTCAAAGAAACGTTCGGAAAGGAAGCATCATCAAGAGCAAGCCTTCCTGTTCTGCGGAGGGGAATTCGCTGTAAACTGCTGGTTCAAACTTTTGCCAGTCAACTCAGACAACGGTAAGTTGGGCACGTGTCACTCAGTGTTGATCTTCTCTCAACGCCTGAATTCGGTCACTAAGCTCAGACGCTGTTCACACGCGAAGAACGTAGAATTTTCAAGATAGCCCTTTTTGTGTCGTTTGCAGCTCAAAGGTTGTACTTTCCCTTTCATATTCTTTCCTCCGCCTGGCTGATTGACGCTCATCTGATCCCTTAAGAGCATGCGTCAAGAAGAAACAAATTCATTTTATTGCATTTTTGATGCCTATGAAGTTAGCAGCCTTTCTCTACAGCAGGGGACATTCTAACCACTTCCAGACGTCTTTGACACGTCTCGTTAAACGCGAATACAGCTTAACGAAAACTACCACGTTATAAGTGAGAAGCAAATGCTAAAATTCCAAGACTAGGGGAAAAGTTTTGCCCCTTCACGAGTGAAAGTTGACGCGAGAATGCAATTAATGGCACCACAATTATAAGCAATTATGGCATGACATTCACAAAACGGCGCACGCCGAAGCCAACTGGTACTGAGCCGCCCGCGTTAATAGAACGAGGACGGATAGCTCTCTTGAAGATAGAGAGAGACAAAGAAAAAAAACTTCCTTTGCATTCTGGATGAAACCGACCAAGAAGCAGAGTATTTTTAAGGTCGAAGTCTCAGGTGTATATGGTGGACGTCCTCTCGGAGAGCCGGAGACCCTGACGCGAAACGCGCCGCGGTGGAAAATCTTTTCGCGGATGCGTGTGGAGACAGCTGTGAGCGACTGAAAAAAATAAATCCGGCAGATCCTACGCATTGTGGGAATCACCTCCACGCGAAGGAGTCAGCGAGTAGAAGCCGATGGTGTATTTTGTTTTTCCTTTGAGAGGGCTACGTGGTGGATCGACTTATTTGTGTAAATTGAGTTGTTGCGCGGATGTGGTGGGCCTGCGAGGCACGCGACTACACTCGCACGTTAAGGGTAGCTCACTGTCCGCCGTAACGTCGGTGCTCATGCTAGAGCAGAGGCGTCAGTTTTATCGCAACAAGGTGCATGGTATAGGCTTCCAAAGCAACGTCGAGCGGCGCCACTACTCTTATCGTAACTGGGAATATCCACGGCGCTTCTTTTCCAGCTACAACACTGCCACTCCAACTTGCGCGAAAGCTCTCGGATTGCATCTGTGGTGCGTCACATTGTAACTATTGCTGACTTTGTGCTGAACTCTTTGTGCTGATCAAAGCGGATGATTGGGCCAGTTGGGTATTGATGATCGACTTTGTGCTTGTTGAAGTGCAAAGTTGAAAGGGACTCCCCCAACAGCACATGAAAAGAGAGCTTCAGGAGAGCTTCCAGCCCATGAAAGTAACCTGTTGGAGTATTTGCGCCAACCGGATTCAAGACAAACAGCTCCAGCATATGAGTCAGTCAACTGGGGGAAAAAAGGAAAAAAAATAAAAAAAGAAGAGATGCAATAGCATAGATAGGCACCTTTTTGGGTAGGATAGACGGCAGATCTAGAGGTTATTACACAACACGTCGGTCGTATGTGTTGTAATATACGGTCATTCCTAAAAAAAAACTAACCAACTTCACATTTTCCTGTGTACAAGGTCATCTTTCAACGAGTGTATCATTTTCACACCCCCTTCGACGGTGCCAAGCTAGCCGTGGCAGCCACATTTCGATAAGAACTAAATGAAAACAAAAAAAGGCTTTCTTTATCTTCGTTTTTTGACTCTCATCCCAAGCGTTCTCAAGCTTATCCAGTTTTAATTTGAGGTGACGCGAGGAGCAAACGAGCAACTCCTAAGTGGTACAGCAAAGGAAATTGCGTTATTGTGCTACCACAATATTCTGTTCGTACCCAAGCATAATGATTCCCGCTGGCTCAACAAGAAACTCGAAAAGCAACTCGCTGCTCCAATATCCCACCATGCTACGGCAGCGCAGAAACTAAACAAACACACAAACAAATAAAAAAACACGATTCTCTTTATGCATCGTGGATGCGTCTATCACGGCCAGACATATGGCACGGTACGTCTAGAAAAACTGTCAATTCATTGCCAGTCGTCGCCGTTGAGATAACGCCGACACACAGCGCTCTTTTCTGCGCACTCAGGTGAAGCGACCGACTCGGGGTGTGCATACCGTTCCTTTTGATTCTCTTTTACTTAGTGGCCCGTCACTGCACACGTCATGGCGTGACTTTTGAATTCTTTAAGGTCGATAGGCCGCTTGGTGTCCAGAAAAACTGCATATGCATATTTTGCGAAACACTTCGTTAAATCGTGTATGGTGGCCAAGTTAGCTGATTATTTATGGGTTAATGTTTACAATGGTCCCTAGGGGTATTGGCCGGGTAATCGTTAGATCGAGTTTTGACCGCACTTCTTTTTGTAACACACGCTTCCAGTGAAACATTCGCGTACACCTCAAATATTATTCCCGCATGACTAACAATCATGCGCACGCGCCACAGGTTGTGAAACCCTAATAAAAAAATGACAAACAGCAGTGCCCCTTCATTTTCGGCTGTTTGAAAACGAATGCCATGAGGTGCTATAAAAGGCGTTATAATTCGCTGAATTACGTACCAGCGCAACACGGTGTCCAAACACTCCATGGATATGTTCAGTTGTTTCTTTTCTGAGCAAAGCAAATGTAGTTCATGCACAAAAAATCCTTCCTGCTGAAGTGGCACTTTTAGTGCTAGTAAGCTAGAATGTAACTGGAAAAAGACTTAGTGCGGTAACCTTATGCGTATAGAATTTACCCTTTCTGGGACGTTTCTTTCACTTCTTACACAGCACATCTTTCTGTATAACAGAAAACGCAATACCAGGTCAATTAGATTTTCATAAATATCTTTTTTAGAGCATGGTAAAGGTACTCAACCGATAAACGCACTTTCAGAAACGAGAATGCAAATGGAACTCTTTCAGAAATCCCCTAAAGTATATTTCGTTAACAGCCAGAGCAGATACAATGAACTTAGGAAGTGTCACACAGTTAGTTACATCGCTTTAGTCAGGAAAGGGCTCTTTTATTATTATTAGATAGTGTTCACGACATTTTGGCACGTTTGTCTACCGCCGGCTACTTCTTTTCACAGATGATAGTACACGGTAGAGTCACAGCAACGAAAAGAAAAAAAAATACGTAAAATATTAGCTAGGCAGGAAAGGGTCTTTTTGGTCCCTCAAAAAAGCAAAACCAAACACTTTTTTTTTTCAAGAATAAATGCGCTATTTGTAATTGTTTTGCCGGATCGAAATAGATTTGTTGGACTTGTCAGCTCCGACTTGGTTCCCCAGGCGCAGACCCTATGATATTGTTGCACGAGCACTCCATAAGCATAAGGTTTGTTATCAATTTAGCAACATTAAGCCCCTCGCACACCTGTTTCCCGTCACAAAAGCTCATCGAGTTTTTTTTGTTTCCCTTTCATGCGGTGTTTGTGAAGTAGTGGAGAGCGCCGGAAATTTCGAACACCTGGGATTCTTTAACGTGCACCTAAATCTAAGTACACGAGCCTCATGCATTTTCGCCTTTTGTCAAAAAAAATTACGTCACGGCTAGCTGGTGGGGGAACCTGAAGATAGCGTCGCCACCTGCACTTTCTTATCGCGCTTTTTTTCACTTACAACGTGTGTTCTTGCAGAAACAGTGGCGCGTTTTGCATCGTCAAGGGTAATTAAGTAAAAATTGCCTCCTCTTTGGTGCCCAGTTAATGAATGCTGTTAGCCATTTGCGTTTCTTGCCAGCTGTTTTGGCGTTAACAGGCCTACTCAGTTTAGAGCCTTTGTGTCAGTGTTCTTTCTGCTGTCATGTAAGTAACAAAAAGCTTCATGTTTTTTTTTTCTACAATCCAGAGGGGTTTTACATAGACAGCGTGGATCATTTGTGCTCACCCTAGCACGTGTCCTGTGGCTGGACATCCTGCGACTCACTCTGGGTTCCCTTTTATACTACAGTTGCATCTTAGGAAGGATCTCAGCACTTGAGTAAGTAATTTATCCTGGCGCAATAAATAGCATACGAATGGACTGACATCTTCGTCTATGGTGAAGCAAAGCCGTTTAGGGCAGGGGTCTCAAACAAGCGGCCTGAGGGCTGCTTGCGGCTCGCGGACCTTTCGCTAGCGGCCCGGCCCGTATATGACTGTCTTCGTCCCATATGTTTTTTTTTGTATTTTCTTAATAAGTATGTTCAAGAGCTACAGACATGTCTTGTCACAAGCATATCTTTGTAAACACCTCATGCGGTGAACATTTGTCAAATCATAACCATGAAAGAAAAATCCAGATTCCAGAGTCCAGATTTTAGTCCTTCTAGAGATCAGTATTGATGTGTTGTTGAAATCCTGACGCCAAATTCCCTTCGGAAATGTCCGATATATAGGAAATGGGGAAAAGTCACCTTTCAAAGGGCAATGTGAGCAATGACAATGTGGCGATGCATTTTGTGTAGGCTAACCTACTCCCCCTTCCCCCCCCCTCTCCCGTATATAAAATCCAAATTGATAACGTCGCCCCGTGCATTGCACGTTCTACCCGCGAGTAAAAGCTCGCGAGCATTGGCAATGAACGCGGCTGAAGCGGTGATAAAACGAGCCGGCCATCTCCGTCGCACGGAGGGCGCATGGGATAACACCGCCGCGCGTGCACGGCCTGCCGTGGATTGCTCCTCAAGCGGATATGAAACGCCCCACCCATCTTTCCTCGGGCGAAGGAGCATGAAAGGATGCCGGGGAAGAGGGGGTGGGTGTGCGTTTCTCGAGGAACTGCGAATATTGATCATAAGGCAGCAGCGCTGGCTCGCGCTAACTCGAGAGACATCAGCAAACGGCTCGTATACCCTTCTACGTACTGTGCTCTCTCCACTTCGCGCTGAGATGACAGACTGCACGAACATATCTTCTCTCCCTAGAGCTGCCGCGTTCTCTTACACCGGCGTTTTGTGGAGCTATGCGAGATGGGATGCAAAAGAGTTCGCTGCTAGCCTTACTTCATATAACATCGCAATTAATTCCTATCGCATTCATTGCTTCACCTTTGCGGTGATAGTGTGATTTTGTTTTATTAATGCACGGCTACCGTGGCGGCTGAATTCGTAAGTTTGTATAAATGAGACAACACAAGTGGTAGATGTTGATTTTAAAGGACTCAGCGCCAGGATTGGTTATTGAAAATAAGCGTGATGTATATATCGCTCTGTGGCGATCGCGTGTGCAAAATGGGAAACGCCTGCGTGTCGCGAATCAAAATTTAAAAAAGAGGATCGCCCGCCGGCAAATTCGCAGTAGCCATGTTTCGACAGGCAGGTGACGCGCGCCACGCCTACATTTCAGTCACTAATGGTACATTCCACCGCATGTTTGGAGTCATGCGTGCGTCCAGTCAGTACACGGTTACGTCACTAATTATGGCACGTGCCTTCGTTTGTTCTAAAGCAGAACGCGCAATACCACCATTGCTGGTGCGCTGAAAAGCACACTATGATAAGAATAAAAAAAAAAGCGAGGGGGATGTTCTTCTGATGGCATCACATGCTCCCTCGGCTCTGGGGCATGCGATGACGGATTTATGTGTGGTATAAGGATTCCATTTGTAATCAGATGGTAACCTGCGACCCACCAAGCTCAAGCTTTAATTCGATCTGATTGATCGAAAATGCGATGTCAACGCTTAATTCACGCCGCTCTTGGAGATGGAAATATGGTCGTAGTTACGCGATGTCGTGAATGCAGTAGACACGCCTGCTATCTAAAAGGTGTGGCCAGCTGTCTCTATGACAGTCTTGTGCACACGCACTGGGCATAGCTGCTGCGCGCGCCAGCCGCCCTTGGTAGCAGCGGCTGCTTTTCGGTTGCACATAAAAACCCATGGCAAGCAAAAACCTTTTTTTCGCGACTTCAGCTTATAGCCAGTATGTGAGAGGTGATATCATTTGACCCGCAGTAGCAAGTCTCCCAGACAGCACGCCGGCATTGGACCGATTGTAGAAAAATTTTAGCGCTGCAAAGTTGAGGACGAAAAAACATGGACAACACAGACGCAGCGCATCTAACAACTGAATTTATTGAACCAAGAAGGTCAAAAAGGAGAGGAATAAAAGACGTAACATGCGAAAGAAAGGGCACTGTAGGCAAACCACGCATGAGCCAAGCATCGGTGCTATCTATGCAGTGAAACACGTGCATAAATCTAATTCAAACTTTACGTCTGTATCAATGAGGTCACTTATGATCCGATTACATTTATATTTGTGTCGCTAAACATGACACTTGTCTTTCCGTGAGTGCTATAGATGGGGAGCTAACGCATGCGCCAAACTTCCCCGACATCATACTGTAAGCTTCAATGATAGTTCTGTTTTTGTCCTTGCTGTGCGCCACAATGGAAGTGTCCCTGAAATTTGGGTTACATTTACAATCAGAGCACTGCTGAGCGAGATTACCTTCGATTGCAACCCTACTACACAAATTTTTGTGTTCCTGAAGCCTTTTGTTCAGGCACCTGCCCGTCTGCCCAATGTAAGATGCCCCGCAGGTTAAAGGAATCCTGTATACAACTCCTACCTTGCACTCTACAAATTTTTTGACGTGTCTGACGCCACATTCTGCATCTCGGGCGTCGCCTTCACTACTCTGGGAGTTGACTTTCCTACGCAAGCCTACCAGCGTTTTGGGCGCCGAGAATACCACTTGCACACCATATTGGGCAGACGGGCAGGTGCCTGAACAAAAGGCTTCAGGAACACAAAAAATTGTGTAGTAGGGTTGCAATCGAAGGGAATCTCGCTCAGCAGTGCTCGGATTGTAAATGTAACCCAAATTTCAGGGACACTTCCATTGTGGCGCACAGCAAGGACAAAAACAGAACTATCATTGAAGCTTACAGTATGATGTCGGGGAAGTTTGGCGCATGCGTTAGCTCCCCATCTATAGCACTCACGGAAAGACAAGTGTCATGTTTAGCGACACAAATATAAATGTAATCGGATCATAAGTGACCTCATTGATACAGACGTAAAGTTTGAATTAGATTTATGCACGTGTTTCACTGCATAGATAGCACCGATGCTTGGCTCATGCGTGGTTTGCCTACAGTGCCCTTTCTTTCGTATGTTACGTCTTTTATTCCTCTCCTTTTTGACCTTCTTGGTTCAATAAATTCAGTTGTTAGATGCGCTGCGTCTGTGTTGTCCATGTTTTTTCGTCCTCAAATTTGCAGCGCTAAAATTTTTCTACAGTATGTTCCAACTAGCCCCCACCCAAGCTCTTCTGATTGGACCGATCTCGGCCCAAGGTTGGCAAACATTGGCAGAAATATTGGTCCTACGTTATTTTTGTGATTTTGCTACAGCGAAATGTGCATTGGCCCAATATTGGAAGCCAATGATGGTCCAATGTTTGCAATGATGGCTCCAGCCAATATTGTCCGTCCAGCATATCGCCAATAATGGCAAATATGGCTGTAGCCAACATTATCCGTCGTACGTATCGGCAATAATGGAAAAGATGGCTGTAGCCAACATTGTCCGTCGTACGTATCTCCAAGATTGTATAAGTATTGGCAGCTCCAATATTTTTTTGCCAGCCTTGATCGCAGGCTGCGCCATTGTTCTTTCTTTTCTAGCGTTTAACGCCGGTTCATGCCAGCGTTTTCGTTGTCTATGCCAATATCTTTACGATGTTTTCGGCTGAATGTGTAGTTTAACATGAGGTAGATTTTTGTGCATGTAAATAAATGCATGTTGCCCACTCATTTGCTTTTAGGCAAGCAGCAGGGATAATCAGCGTAGCAATGTTGATAGTAAACACAAGTTTATTCTGAATGCATACATATGGGGAAAATATTGCAAGTTTTGAAAATAATTTCGCTTTTCGCGCTTTGTTCTGCTGACCGCTTGCTTGCAGATAACAACTGCATAGAACCGACACTAATTATTTTGAATAATGCTCTTATATTACGAATTGCGGAAACAAACACACAGAGCCAAAATGTCTCTCTCTTAGTGCTGATTTCAGTAAGGTAGATATATGGGCGATTTGGAATTGATTATTATTGTAAAAAAGTCAGCGCAAACAAAACGGAAAACAAGAATGGAAGAACACAGTACGAGCGCTGTACAGCTCTCGTTCCATTTCCTTCCATTCTTGTGTTCCGTCTTGTTTGCGCTGTCTTTTTTACAATACGCTTATTTGAGTTGTCAGTTCGCCGAAGGTTCCAAAGGATGTGAGTGAAAAGCGAAGCTTGATACAAAATGAATTAAATGAATATCTACACTTCAACGTATTTTCGATACAGCGAAACCCATACCCACCTTGAACTACCAGAGAGTTCATGGACTATTCATTTATTAAATGGCGACTGCGGCTAAAGCTTGAAAGAAAGCCACAACTTCACGACTAATCAAAATTTGAGTGTTACAAATCCATCATGTCCTTGCGTGAAACGGGCGGCGAAGGGCAAATGTAAGACAGATGTTTAGTTGGCGCACGACAACGCGACAAAAGAACAAAATAACGCCCGCAAATGGTGACAACATCGCTAAGGGCGAGCACCTAACCTACTTCGACGCGCACAAGGAAGCCCAAAACATGGGGTATTCAGAAACCAAGAAATCTAAAGAAAGTACGTGATACTGTTGGCATTAATAAACGCAGCACATGTTTCACACACGAAAAACACGAAAAGTAACATGCGATGAAGAAAAGTCACAGTTTCGCCGCAAGGGCGAAGCAATGAATGCGATAGCAAGGAACTAATGCTATACGAAGTGAGGCTCGCCAATGGATACTCTCAGTTTGAACATCGCTTCTGTTGCAAAGGCGGCCGAAGCAGCGAAGGAAACTAGCGTGCTTCAAGTGTCGAGCTGTGACACTTGATAGTTCGCGCTCATCTTCTGTTTGTTCGTTTAGCGGCGTCCCTTGAGATCGAGTGACTTTCGTACGCTCCGTAACATGAGCGCGGACATCACGGTGAAAGCGTGAAACATCCCTCTTCCCCTCACCACGAGAAAACCGCGCGAGCAGACAGCGGAAGCGCAAGCTTCTCCCATGCGCAAAATATAAGAAGAAGCGAGCGAGCGAGCCGACGACTTTTAAATGCGCATGTCGGGCTCCTAGCGCCATCTCGCTGGTAATGAAGAAACGCTTATTATCACCTGCTGTCTCCGAGTCCGTCCAGCGCTAAAGGGTGTGTATATAACGCTCGCCGTTAGCTACGTAGAGGATCTGCGTTTCGTGGCGTAGTGGATAGCGCCGCTCGCTGCGGAACAAGAGGTCCCTGGTTCGATTCCGCGCTTCGGAAGCATTTTTCTGAATTATTTTTCTTTGGGGCTTTTATATATATATACATACTTATACATATACGGTGCATGACGGCGACGGAGACGGCAAAATCCAGCCGAGACTGTCCATATAATTGCTATCGCAATAAAAGAAACGACTTACAGAACGCGATACGAACACACAAATCCAGCGGAAAATTTACGAGTTGTCAGAAGACAGCGGCGCTCGTCTGCGGACGGCTCGTCAAAAGTCAAAACAATCAGGTCCGAAGAAGCACAGGGCAGCTGCTTTCTCAATGTGGCATCGCCGTAGAATCTCATCCTTTATCGGTATCCGACTCCGTTTTTCCCGGTGACTCCCCACTGAATACAGAAGGGCGCGCGCCCGCCGATGCCCGGAGCCCGAACGAAGGGAAGTAACCGCCACTGACTAACAAAGCATAGCCGCCGGCCAGAAGGGGCCGAAGCGCGTATGCATCTTCCGAGGTCTCGTCGTCTCCCGCCATCTCGACCCCCCCCCCCCCCCCCCCGCCACCCTCGTTTTCAAAGGCATTGAAAGAACGGAACTGCCGTCGAACCGTCTTGGACGGAGCAGCCGTCAAGTGACAAGTGTTTTATGACCAGCCACCACCTCGCTGCCCCATTTCCGGGTGGAGGGGACGTAAAATTCCTGAGCAAAGCATGGCGTCGTGCTGCTTCTCCGGCCTCCCGCCGAACACCGAGAATATTTATTCAAAGTGAACAGGCCTGGTTACGTGAAGTGTTGAGAGTGTAAACATAACTGATCGCTCATTTGGAGATTCCGCGAGCGACACCGTAGTCTTGGACAGCACATCGCTGTAGCGCGCACACAAAGAAGTTACAATCCTGTAATCCAACCAGTCGTGTAGCAGACAAAAATACGTGGCGTGCTTGTAGTCACATGAAATGCGTTGATTGTTCGCTGCTAATAAAGCCGTCAGAATAATTTCGGTGTGCGTGCGCAAAAGCCGCACCAGCCCAGAGGCCCATTGCGAAGCAGTCTAAAATTCTATTCTACTCCATTAACTCATAAACGGTATATACAGCTTCAGTCAATGTAAAGGAAGGGTTTTTTGTTTTGTTTTTATGCAGTCGCGATGTATACGCTGGCTGTATCGCTCAATTAACGTTAACTTTTAACAAGCATTGCAATATTAAATTTTCTTTTGTGTTTCCTTTCTTTAATATGTATTTCCAGCAGCGCGTAAAACTCAGTTGAGAACTTGGTACTTACTTTACATTGCTCAACATGTGTAAAACAAATTTTGTCCAACTATTCAGGATATATTTTGTGCCACCCTAAATGCCAACTTAAAAAAAAAACCACAGCATATCCACGGAGTGTATGATGATGAGTGGGCGAAGCTGCGGAGGTTCATCGGTAAACCGTGAATCTTCCGTGAATTCTGCCCAGTACATCATCACCGACGTGAGATCGGGTGCGTTTATACTAAAGGTTCGATAAGAGTTATGACGACTTGCAGCTCACTTTAATTTTACATGTACGCTGTGAATTTTCATTGTTTAATCACGCACAGGAGAAATCGCACACACGCACTACCTTGGAGGTCAAAATCCAGTGCCTATATATACGGGGTGGTCAGTGAACGTTTGTGCAGCGCGAGCGGTCGGTTTTTTTCAATCAAGACGCTGCCTCGCGACGCTGCCTGCGTCGGCGCCGCTGCGCCGCGAGGCAAGATAGGGGGGGGGGGGGGGGCGTAGGAGAGGAGAAAGAGGGGGAAGCGTAGGAGACGAGAGGGCGATGCATATCACGTACTGTCGCAGCGCATTGTCTTTAGGGAGCCTTCATGTGTGCACGCCCCCTCCGTTTTTTAGACTGGTTACACACTACTACGGGACGAACGGGTGCCGCTATAAGGAGCTTCGCCCCAAAATCAAGACCCTGTGCGTGTCATTGCTCCCTTTCTTATAGAATCGAAGTTCCAGTTTTGTTTGTTGACTGACAACGATGGGCTCTTTTAGCCATCTTTATATGGCAACGACGCTGCCAATATTATACGTTGGCTTGCAACGGTATTCCATTGTTGCTGTCCTGAGCGGATGGCTGTGCCAATATCCTATGTTGGCTTCGAATGATGGGCCTTTCTTGCCGTCCTTATGCGATGACGCTGCAAATATTGTATGTTGGCTGGGAATCATGGGCTTTTCTTGCCATCGTTATACGACGGTGCTGCCAATATTGTATGTTGGCTGGGAATCATAGGCCTTTCTTGCCTTCCTCATACGATGACGCTGCCAATATTGTATATTGGCTGCGAATGATGGACCTTTCTGGCTGTCCTTATACGATGGCGCCGCCAATATTGTATGTTGGCTGGGACTCATGGGCCTTTCTTGCCGTCCTTACACGATGGCGCTGCCAATATTGTATGATGGCTGGTACTCATGGGCCTTTCTTGCCTTCCTTATACGATGGCGCTGCCAATATTGTATGTTACCTGACTGCGATGGGCCTTTGTTGCCATCCTTTACGATGGCGGTGCCGATATTGTATTTCGGCTGGCTACGATGGACCATCGTTGGCATCCTTATAGGCTGGCTTGCCAACATTGGTTTTATAGTGGCTTGAATGGGCCTTCATTGGGCCATTGTTTCCTAACGTGTAAAGAATATTGCCCCAATGTTCTGTGCTGCCTGGGATATATGCCAAACGCATTCTAACTGAAACTGAGAAAAACACCTTTTTTGCTACTGCTAATAAGGTCGGGCCTGCTCCAACAAAATTTTTGTCAGTGTGTTCCTGTCCCCCTAACACCTGAAATCTATATTGCGGCTAAAATCTATATAGCCCACTATCATCGGTATTCAGGAGTAAACTTTTTATTTGGCTCTTTTAGAGTGGAACATTTATTTTGGGCTTGAATTAGCTAGTAGAAGCATTCTAAAACGATTAGAATGTACGGTATAGCTATCTTTTGCGATAAAATTACCATGGTCCTTGTGCTTCCGTCAGTGCCGTCCTTCATCACACGTGCGTAATGGCGATGACTAGACTTGAAGAGCTAATGGTCCTTCCTGGCAAAAGGCGCACTATTCTGGACTGTCGGCAGCGTTTGCTTGTTCTTGACATCTATTGAAGGCCTTGAAAAGTGCTCCAGCTGTTCATCTTCTTCTGTGCTCGTTTTATGCCGTGCCATTTCGGATCACTTCTTCTTCTTCAAGGAATAGATCGGTGCCCAATATCTTCCTTTCAACATCTTTTATTCCAAATATACCGTCTTGGAGCGAAAGATGGACATGACACCGTAGCGCTAAACTCGAAAACAAACGCTAATAGGCAAAAGGAAGTAGTAAAGTCGGCCTCTGACTCTTTATATTGGAGTTTTGCCCTACAAAATCACGTCCCTCAGTAAGTGCCAACTTGCCCTAGAAAAACTAATTGTGGAACGTAAACACGATTGCAAAGCAACCAGGACACAAATGAAACAGATTGGATGAGACCGATTGTTTACACAAAGCTGGTTTATTGAATGTGGCTGAGTTTGATTGAAACAAGTACAGCCTTTGGCCCATTTTTTATTACAAACTGCCCTTTGAGTTCACGTTACAATCAGGAATTGTCCCATTTTGATTCCAACTGTTTAGGAAGTTAAAGATATTGAGCTTGCTATACGGTCCCGTGAAATTTAGCACAGTTTCGGTTTCTTCATTTGACTCTTTTTCAAAAAAAAAAAAACGCCACATATGTCCACTGCAAGTTCCGGGTGAACGCGATATGCTCTTTGTCGCCAAAGCCAAGGCCCGTATTAAGAAAAAGCCTTTGCGTTAGAAATCTTCGCGAGAAAAGAAATCAGGCAACGGTGACGCTAGGCATGTTATTATCGAAGCTTGCTTATGGATGGCGAAGAGCAGTTACGAGCGTTTAGAGCTTTGTGAATTCGGCCCCAGAGACGCACCTTCTCAATTTCATTTCTCCACATGTCTGAGTGTGTGGATTCAGTCAGTTAGTAGTTATTTGTTGTACCGCTACTCAACTTCGCAGCCTCTTATACCGTTTCTTTCATAAGCAGCCAATCGTGTTTACCGGTTTCTGGGCAGTTAAGTAAAGAAATGCACCTGACGCACAAACTGCAATAACAGAAGTAATGAACCACTCTCGTGTGTTTTTACCCCCTCTTTGCCACATTTCGGTTTACAATATATTTCAAACGTTTGGAGTTCAATTCCGCACGAAAACGAAACTGCCTGATGAAGACGTTTGCTTGCGCGCTTTGTTGTTTCGTTTAGTATCTATTCCTTCAGCTAAGTATGTGATGCGTCACGCTGCTCCAGGTTCCTAATCAACAGCACAAGCAAAACAGCGTTGACTACAGGAGCGTTGCTGTTCGCTGCTGCAAGCACGGGCGAGTTCATGCTCACAACTTACTTGATGGATATACTGAATGTATTTGGATGCAGAGCACGTTCTATGCTTCAAGGGCTTGTCTTCAGTAAGGTATGTCATATGCTACTTTCCTTTCGTTTTATGAGGTACTGTTGAAAATTGAAAGTTTCCGAGTGTTCGCTTGCAGCACGAACCTACACAGCGAAGGTAGCTACGCTGTTGAGGCAGAAATTGACGCGGTAGAAGATTTGAGCTCTGCACCAACGCCTTTGTGGAGCGGTCCTTTTACCATACGGCATTTTTTAGACTACAAAGATTTTTTTGTAATAAACATCCTATCACATTAAGGCACCTATCATTTTCGCGCACGAACACTACGTGGAGGCGGAAATACTTGGCGGCAGCTAAGATTACATTTACGGGGCTAATTAAGAAAAACTTTTATTTAACGTCCTAATCTTGACTTGAGGGCGGTTGTTTGTATCAGAAAGTTGTAGTGCGTGACAATTTAGCCGTGCCCATTTTTTTTTAATTGTAAAAGTCGCACGTACTTTCACATATGCGTAATCGAATTTTAATGACGGTATCGAAACTGATCGCACACGGCTCGCAGGAAACGCGACGCGACCACTCTGATACGTCAGACCGGAACTATCCGTGACAAGGAAGTGTCACGGTTAGTACACGGGTGCTCTTGCATAATGCCTTCACCTAGGTGTGCCCACTAAGGCCGTGAATAGAGCGTGCGTGCTTGTGCTCAGCAGAGCAAAGCCACAACCGGTAAGATACCACGGCAGCAGTAGAATTACTGCAGCATTACTTTAGCAAGAGCGTCCCTGCACTCGATCAAGTTTAGCATGTGGATCTGGGTTTTGCGCCTATCCAGTCGGGTTTGGTGACTCCGCGAGTATATGCAAGTCTCCCGCGCCTCGTTTGTGATGCGAAAGGCTGCGAAAGTGGGCTCAGGTAAGTTATATCCCATATGTTCGTTGACCGTGTCGAATTCCGCTGAAAAAAAAAATGTATGCATTTTTCTGCCCGAATGACAAGGGAAAACAATATCGATCTTATAGTCTGGCGAGAAAAGCTTATCTTCACTAAAAAAATGCGGAAGAGTCAGATCAGCCATGAGCACTTTAAGCAAACCATTGCTCTTAGAAGTTCACCCCCAACATAACGCGAGCAATCAAATGGATGCCTACGCCACTACAGCCTACAGCCATGAGTGGCGCTGGCTAACGCCCCCACTTTCAAATATGCGACAGGTGCGAAAATACTACTGAAGATGCTGACGTGGGAACAGCCCTTGCCGTAGCTAAGTCATAAAGCATTGTGCGAACTATGCTGGTTTGGCTCCGGCCTGTGTCTTGTACACGCAGATCGGTGCTACATTTCATTTAAACAACGGAGTTCGCCTGGGCGTCGCTGTCTGTCGGTTTCATATGACTGCGCCAAACTAAAATAGGGCACTTCCCTTGTCAGGCGTTCTCAACTTGGCCAGTGCATCCTTTGTATGGTAAGAATACCATACAACACCAAGAGAAGGCGTGTTGTACTTGATCAATCAAATTATGGCACTGTTTTAATGGTCGCAGTACTTTTCACGCGGCTGTCTTACGTAAGGCTCATTCACACCGAAGGCGGGGCGGCCAAAGCGGCAAAGCGGTGAGGCGGAGAGCGGGAAAACCTCCTCTCCAGGCGGCGAAAGCGGGGCGGAAAACGAGGCGGCAGGTCCGATCGCTCTCGGACCAATTTTTTGCCGCTCGCCGCTACTCGCCGCTTTGCCGCAGCCAATCAGAACGCGCTGCGGCGGTGGCGCGGTGGTGGTGCGGGTGTCTCTTTGGGAGAAGCCGTGCCACGTGATAGCGACACGTGCGCTAACGCGTGAGAGGCCCCGCCTCCTCGGCCGCGCGGGCAGCCAAGAGAGCCATGCGGTCTGAACAGGTACGCGCGCTCGCCGCCTCGCCGCCTTGAAAAGCCCGCTTGGCCGCTTTGCCGCCCCGCCTTCGGTGTGAATGTACCTGTAGGGGAAAACGAATGTGACCATGCCTGATTATGCCGTAGTCTCTACAAAAGTCCTTGCCATATCACGTGAACGTAAATCGCACATCACGTTTTCAGCCAATATATGGTTCGTTAGATGAATGGCATACCCAATAAATAAAATAATGCACGTAGGACATTTGGATCCGCTAACGAAGCTTTCCTACGCACTTTGAAAGGACGATGTGAGCCTTTACACGGACGCTGACAGCTAGCAAATTCTAATATTCTCCTGCTTTCTTTTTTTTTAATTCCTCGGCATTTCATTATCTTTTCTCAGTCAAGTTCTGTTAGTAGCGCCGAGATGATGTCTTATTAAGAGGTTACATGTTACGCCTGGCCTGTTTCAATTATTTCCGTTCAACATTTTTCGCCGGATTGCCATTGTTCTAAAATTATCGCTCTGCGCGCGGTGCCCTACTACGCGTTAAATGCCTTAACTTCTGCCTGCAATTGTATGGCGCTTGTCTAAGCAAATATCACGCGCGACCTGAATCATGTAACTGCATTGGAGCACGAGCGAGTCCTTACCAGTGCAACGCCGTGACCGCTAAGCCGCCACGGCAGGTGACTGGGTTACAAAAAAGTCACAGTTTCGCCGCAACGGCGAAGCAATGAATGCGATAGCAATAAATTGGAATGTAACGCGAAGAACGGAAAGCAGCTCGAAATTGCCAGCGCGTCGCTCGAGCCCAAAGGACGCACGAAAAGAACGCACACAGGACGAGCGCGAACTATCATGCGTCACTGCTCGACACTGGAAGCGCACTGCTCAAACATAAAGCAGGACGCATGAAACGAACGAAGAGGTACACACAGGACGAGCGCGAACGAACTGTACCAGTCGTTACTTGTTTCCGTTTGAACAGCGCGCCTCTTTCGCAAACGCGGCCGCTGCAGCGTCGAAGCGACCTTCGTACGCTCTGTCACTTCAGCGCAGACATCGCCGGGAGAGCACAAGACATACAACCCCCCGCTCCCCCGCCAGCCGCCCCCTTCTTTCCTCAAGATAAGCGCACGAATAATATAATAATATCTGGGGTTTAACGTCCCAAAACCACTATATGATTATGAGAGACGCCGTAGTGGAGGGCTCCGGAAATTTCGACCACCTGGGGTTCTTTAACGTGCACCTAAATCTAAGTACATGGGCCTCAAACATTTTCGCCTCCATCGAAAATGCAGCCGCCGCGGCCGCTATAAGCGCACGAAGGCGACCACGTTCGCAGGAACGGGGTCACGATCTTTAAAGCGCGCCACGCGCGGACATCGCGCCATCTACGTGGTAACTCAGAAAGGATATTGATGTAAGATGTGTATATAAACAAGACGAGCGCGAACTAATTGTGACAGTTGTTACTTATTTCTGTTTGAACAGCGCGCTCCTTTCGCAAACGCGGCCGCTGCAGCGAGCGAAGCGAAGCACCCCACCGGCCGCCCCTTCTTTCCTTGAGATAAGCGCACGAAAGCGAAGACGCCCTGTAGAGCGAACAGCAACGGCGTTCGCAGGGGCGGGGCGACGATCTTTAAAGCGCGCGCGCACGTCGCACCATCTATGTGGCTACTCAGAAAGCATCCTGAATTACATGGTGTATATAAATAGCTCGCCGTTAGCAGGCTGAAAGACTGTGCTGTCGTGGCCTAACGTCTAACGCGGCGGGCTGAAAAGCGAGAGGTCGCCCGTTCGATTCCGCGCGTCGGGAAGAATTTCTGAATTATTTTTCTTTGTGGCTTTTCTATATATATATATATACACATATACATATACGGTGAATGACGGCGGCCACCGACGGCAAAAATCAGCCGAACCTGTCCATAAAATTGCTATCGCAATAAAAAGATTTAAATGTTCAGTTCTATAATGAAAACGCATGCGACGGTATACAGAATGAAATGTGCGCAGATTGCACTGGGGGCCGCAGGGCTGGAACCAAGAGCGGAGCTAGTGTTCGACCTAGCTTCTTGCTTCTTCTTAGTTTTTGCTAGTAGTGCCAAATATGGCTAGGCTTGGCTAGTCTTCTCCGGCTTAGGTCGGTTCCCCACACTACGCACGCGTTGCATGGTTTTGGCGGGAACATGTCACGTCACTAGATGTTATGCTGTTTTGGCGGCAACATGCCACGTGACTAGCTGTTACGTGATGTTCCGTGATTTTAGTCGTGCGACTAGTTGTTAAATGACGTTAAGTAATTTTTAGTCACGGGCCTAGATGTTACGTGCTATTTCACGATTTCAGTCATGTGGGCACATGTGACGGTGTTTCAGTCACGTGCCTAGATTTTACGTGATATTATGTCATTTTCAGTCACCGCGAGTAGTTGTTACGTGATGTTACGTGATTTAGTCACCTGACTACATGATGTTACGTGAGTTTAGTAACATGAGTAGTTGTTACGTGATTTTTAGTCACGTGTCTAAATCTAACGTGGTTTTAGTCCCGTGACTACTTGTTACGTGACTTTTAGTCACGTAACAGACTCGCCCATCCTAGTTATTGCATTCCACGCTGGACAAAATGACGAAGGTGTTGTGGGAGCAGAGCAGGAGATCAAGAAGTGGACGAAGCGAGCTCGTGCGTGTTCATGAATTTCTGTTCGCACTATCCGGCGCAGCGAAAAGCTTGAATAGCTCCGCAGTGAATAGCGCATACACACACGTTTTCAGTTTGATGCATCGTGGGAATGTACTATAAGTGAATACTAAAGGACACGAATATCATGTTCGCCAGTATGGACGCAGCATACATCCTGAGTGGCATTTGCGCCACTAATCTCTAACTAACGTATTCGGAACCTAAATACTTCGAATTAAAATGAAGTATCGATTCATATTCTACAATGCATGCGGACCCGTTCACGCCATTTCCAATATGGTGTACGGAATATTTATGGGCACATTATATAAAGTGACAAAACAACGACGTTGAGTTTGTGAGACGATGTCATTTACATGCTGTCAGAGGTTTTTTCCTGAGCACATACAACTTCCAGTTCTGAACGAAAAGAAAGATATTAAAATGGAACACACAACGCTACTCCTATGGCATAACCCTGAAGATTTTTATTTTGCAACTTAATTCTTATCTTTTCAGGTGATGACCATGTCGGCCAAAAGCAAGGCATGCTTTCCAGCGGGCCACATCGCCTCGCTAATTTCTGTCGACAGCTCCCTCGTTTGCAGCTTCTGCGTCAGCGTTCCAACGCCGCTATTTGGCACACTAATCCTCCCAGTTCTGTTTTGGATGCTCTCCAAGCGTGTTGGCATTGGACCCTCGCTCTGCTGCAGTGCATGGACTGTTCTCGTCATCTCAATACCATTTTTTGCGTCCTTCGTACAAAAGTGTATATGGGTAAGTACTGCAAGTATTACTGAAGCGGAGCGTTATTGAAAGATAAGAGAATGATCTTTTTAATGTCGAGTAGTGTAGTTTCGGCTTGGTATATAACGTGAGTGAAATAGCGAAAAATTAAACGGGGCAGGAGTAAGCAACATGACACAAGCGCTAACTATTACCAAATGTTTGTTTGAAAACAGAAGAGAAATGTACAGAACTGGGTGAGGTGAGTGCGCATGTAACACAGGCATGAGTGCGAACTATCTAAAATAGGCACCATGGAACGCTAGTTCTTTTTTCAGATAAACTAAAAAAAGGCGTGCTGGCACAGCGTGTGCCTAACCGCTCAATCATTTTGGCTTTGAATATCTCACGGACTACCTCTTCTTTATTCTTCACAATCATGTAAACTTCATCAAATTCACACTGAGATCCACACGTGCCCAGTGCATAGCTAAAAGACAGTCTTTCAGTTTTGTATATTGCAATGGTGTTGTCTCAAACGTGTTGCCTCAAACGATCGTTAAAACACCTAGGGGACTGGTCAATGTAGAACTTTCCACAACTCAGCAGGATCCACACACAGCATGATAAGCGTATCTAACAAGCTTAGACCTATGTTTCTCTGATCATTTAACCAGCGGTTCCTTCCCAGACACATTACTCTTGCAAAGGCTGAGAAGTTTATTAGGGGCACTAAACACAACAGATACGTCAACGCGACGCAGCAATCTGCTTGAGATTATGCGCAATCTTGTGCATGCAGGGCACTACAGCAACATTACATTTCCTATCTGTGTGCTCGATGGTGCGGGCAGACAATTTGTGAACTATACATTTCGCCACTGCTGCCTTTGGAATACTCAAACAGCTTCAAGCAAACGAGCTGCTTGATTCTGAAGCGCATGAACTGTCATATGCCAACGTGTTTTCAACACAGCATTACGGAAGGTCATGTTAACGACGCTTCTTTTTACCAGCTTAGAAAGCGAAGAATGGAACGGTATCAAAGTCTTGTTCGCGAGGTTCGGAACACCAGCAGGTGCGGTCACTGCTATAATCAAACGATATGTCCTGAAATCTTAATATTCCCTCAATGAGGAGCTCAAATGTTAATTCTATAGGCGTCATGTACTCAGGTACTATGGTAAGAATGCTACAAGCACTCGTGCCAAGAGAGTTAGTGTCAATGTTAACAAAAAAAAAAATGGGCAGCTATGCTCTATTGGTGCAAAGACAGGAAACAGCGGAGCCGGTGGCGTTACCCTCCTTGTTCCCTCCTCCTCGCTCTCACTTCCCTTTCCCACCCCATTCCTATACTACAGTCCAGAGGGTTTCGATACTACAATATTGTAACGCACAATTCAGGCAGTATGCGAATAACTATTTATTGAGGGGCTAAGTTGTGCCCGAAAAGCAAAATGAAAGATGCTCACAACCTTTTTCGCAGGAGACCAAAAAAAGAATCAATCTCCGAGAGGTCCTCGAGCGGCGCGTCACTTCTTCTTCATCGCATCACGCGCTGAGAAGTCGCGTGCCATCACGGCCTTTTCTTGTTTTAGCATCGGGCCGCTGTTCTCTCGGAGGGCGCACGAACCTGCGCGCTTAGTTTGAACATGTCTCTCTTGCGTCAATATAAAAGGATATGTTATGCTTTGCTCTCTCCCCTCCTCCTTTCCCGCATCGTCACCCTCACTTTCCCTTCCCACCGGCTTCCTATACTATACGTATTGGGCGCGAGGGCATACCGTGGCGCCACCATGCGGAGGCATCCCTGTGACGTGCAAGATTGGATTGCTGCGCCAGCCCCCTCGCGCACAGCCCACAACCGGTTTCGCGTCTCTTTTTTTATTATTCTCGTTGCACTTCAGTTCAATGAAATCAGTAAAATACTGCGGCGGCTTCATCCCTGACTGTACGGAATGTTAGCAACTGCTCCGAAACAAAATTGCGCTCCTCATAATGCCATAGACAACGCCCTGACTGCCGACGTCGCCTGCTATGGCCACCTATACATGGATGCCATGGGGGCCAAGCGCGCTGCTTTTGTAAAAGGTAACAAACCATTTTGCGTCGAATTGAACCATTAAATGGGCTTTAGCGCGGGCTTGCTGCAAATACACATATTGTTGCTCCAAGAAATGCGTGCAACCGTGCAACTTCATTCATTGTAGGTTTGCCTCTAAAAACGGGCCTCAGTTAACACGACAAGCATGTGCGAATTTACATTCCTGTTTAGCACAAGTTTCTCTATGACGCACGACGCAAGTGGATTCTCGGTTTTGCGAGAAGCAACCAAGCATGCTTAGAGCTACATGCAGCCGCGAGCTTTCTGACATGATTGGAGGCAAACGCAAGAGAGCCATATGCGCGCGCGTGCCTCAGTGGGAATTGTAGCGAGATAACATTTCACATGATCATTAGTTTCTCTGCGGCACGATCTTAATATTTACCTGTTGCTCCTTATTGCGCAAATTTTCTACGGTTGTTACACGGTGCACTTTCAGCAAAGACTCAAGCAGCACATGTATGACGTATATTTCGCAGACAGTTGCTACTGCGTGCTCGGCCATCGAACGCGCTGGCCGTGCACGCAGTAGCAACTGTCTACGAAATAGAGTAGCACAGGGTAAAAATAACGGAGAGAGAAAATAACTGGAATTCTCAGCTTTGACTTGAATATGACAATGCAGAGAACGGGGCACACGCTTAAACCTAATGACGGCAGCTTCCCACATGTGTACCCACGTTGTTACGTCATATTTGAAAACATACATAACCGGCCTGTTTCCGCATTCATTTTTCGTTGTGAACAAGGCTCCCGTGCGGGAGCTGACACGTCTTGCTTTTATGTGAACAGTCGTGGTCGGTGTCCATTTTACCCCCATGGGCGTGGAATAACCATAAAAGAAAGACAGGTGACAGCGGTATCATGCTCTTGCAAAGCAGGGTAGTGACAAAAGTGAAAGCTCACGCCTGGTTCCTTCGCGTACGTAGCGCATTGTGGTACGCAGCAGAAAAGAGCCCTGCCGCCGATAACTATTACCGCACTTTTCCTGATTGTGTAGCATCTAGGAGTCCGCACACATCATCATCATCAGCCTGTCTACGCCCACTGCAGGGCAAAGGCCTCTTCCATGTTCTGCCAATCAACCCGGTCCTGTGCTCTCTGATGCCACGTTATACCTACAAACTTCTTAATCTCATCTATCCACCTAATTTTCTGTCTCCCCCTCACGCGTTTGCCATCTCTTGGAATCCAGTCAGTTACCCTTAATAACCACCGGTTATCCTGCCACGTGCTACGTGCCCGGCCCATATCCACTTCTTCTTGATTTCAACTATAATATCCTTAACCCCCGTTTGTTCCCTGACCCACTCTGCTCTCTTCCTGTCTCTTAAGGTTACACCTATCATTTTCCTTTCCATCACTCGCCGCGTCGTCCTCAATTTAAGTTGAACCCTCTTTGTAAGTCTCCAGGTTTCTGCTCCGTAGGTAAGTACCGGTAAGATGCAGCTGTTATATACCTTCCTCTTGAGCGATAGTGGTAGACTACCATTCATGGTTTGATAATGCTTGCCGAATGAGCCCCAGTCCATCCTTATTCTTCTAGTTAATTCACTCTCATGGTTTGTCTCCGCGGTTACTACCTGTCCTAAGTAGACGTACTCCATTACACCTTCCAGTGTCTCGCCACCAATCGCGCACATAAATTGAGAGCAAAACAACGCTGTTCAAAAGGGGAAACGCCTTGAAATCGCAGTTAGCAACAACGCATTCAACCGTTCGCTTCTCTTCTCCCGAGTGAGGTGAGATCACGTGCTCCAACCCCGCACGTCACAGCGATTGCAGCGCCCGCGTCTTCAGTGGTGAACCTCGCGCCCGATACTATACAAGGCTATGCTATGATTCACTCTGTCCCCGCCTTCTTTCCCTCCTCACTCTCACGTCCCTTTCCCACCCCCTTGCTATACTATACTATACTATACTATACTATACTATACTATACTATACTATACTATACTATACTATACTATACTATACTATACAAGGCTATACTATACTATACTATACAAGGCTATACTATGCTCTGCTAGCATGCCTGGATAGCTGAGTGGTTACAATGCTCCCTTCGGATCATGGCTACTTCGAATCCCGCCTCGCCAAAAACCTTTTTCGCAAGAATTTCTATCTCTTTCTTTCTTTCTTTCTTTCTTTCTTTCTTTCTTTCTTTCTTTCTTTCTTTCTTTCTTTCTTTCTTTCTTTCTTTCTTTCTTTCTTTCTTTCTTTCTTTCTTTCTCTCTTTCTCTCTTTCTTCCTTTCTTTCTTTCTTTCTTTCTTCCTTTCTTTCTTTCTTTCTCCCTTTCTTTCTTTCTTTCTTTCTCTCTCTCTCTCTCTCTCTCGCTCTGTACTCGTTATCTCACCCACCAAAGTTATTGCATCCCGCATCGGTCAAATCGGCGTACGTCTTCTGCGAGCGAAGTAGATGATGAATAAGAGGGATGAAGAGAGCACGTGCCGGTTCATGATCATGATAATTTCTGTTCGCGGCCAGCGGGGCTTCTCCTAGCTTTAATAGCTCTGCTGTTAAAACAGAAAGTCACTCATGAATCTGAAGACCTTTACAACGTTAGTTTGACTAAGGCACTGTCAATTTTGCCTAAGAATTAACCAGTAAGAACAGGAGCAGTGGAAGAGTCAATGCAAATGCCTTTCTTTAGAAAGCACGGAACACCGTTCCTTCCAATGAACGTACACCTTCAATAAAAAAAAACTGCCAACCGGAATGCAAGCAGCGTTCTGGAAGGCCACAGAACCGTACTTGTTGGTTCTCCGAACACAGAGTGCAGTTTCACGTGAACGTTAATTACTGAATGTCTTTCAACAGGCCAGAACTCTTCAATCAAGGGACGATCGGCTGAAGACAACAGCCGACCTCTTGACCACAATTCGGGTGGTCAAAATGTACGCTTGGGAGGAAGCCATGGAACAGAATGTTCTGCGTTCGAGGAACATCGAGCTCAAATGGCTCCTGCGAGCGAACATCCTGGATGGGATTCTAGACAGCTTGTACTCCTCCACGAGCTCTGTGGTGAGTCATAATGTAATGGAACAAATGGACAAAATCACAGATGCCGGGTATAGCATGTTCTACAGCAACTGAGATGGTACGGTATGGCTTTCGCAGAATGATGTAGAATAATACTGCGCAGGAAAAAAAAAGTGGCCTGTGCCAGCTGCACCTGCAGGCTGCAGCAGAGCGGATGTACAGTTTTCTAGCACTACATACCATGTACACGAAAGGAGTAAAAATATAAGTACAAACACGGTGTATAAAAACAGAAAAAGCAATTCGACATTTCAATCCACTCCACAATGTTACATAATATAATACAGCTCAACAGGAGAAAAATATCACAGGGTAATCATGACGGACACTTAATTAACAATAAAGTCAATTAATAATTTTGCTAATGTAGACCACGACATACATATTACATAATGTGCGAACGTTGCAAGGGGTACAATGTTCTGAATGTCGGGTATTGTGTGCAGCTTCGTGTATTGGGAGAAATGAGTGTCCCCATCGTGTGGGCTGGGATATTCTTTTTCTCCTTACAGCTGATGGTTATTCTGTTCGGGACTATCACCGTTACGGAACCTGTCGTCCCCTTGACTCCAGCTGTGACGTTTTCTTGCGTATCTCTACTCTATGTTATGGACATCTCCATGAACACCTGTGGTCAGGCGCTGCGAATGTTTAACCAGGTAATCAAGCGGTCCTCTATCTCTACCATTCCTTAGTCGATATAAATGACAGCGGGCACATGAATGTTTCGTTAACCTGCTGAAGTAAATATTCCGCCGACAATCGACCAGAAATTTATACCACAAATTCATTAAGTATGCATCAAAAGGGAGGCTTTGCGCACTTACGTTTGTCGCAACGAAGTTGCTATATGCCTTGTATCTCTGGCATACTGGCGATTATGTTCGCAGTGTGACGTGCTCATTCAACAAACTCAAGTTTTATGTTACATAGCGTCAGTGCCGGCGAATTCTGTGCGTCGCGCTAACCTAAATGCGCGACCGATAGTGGAATTGGGCACATGGCTATGAGAAAATGAGCCAGATACTCTATAGTTTGGGGTAATTATCGCACGCATACTTCCGTTACAAAATGGTTGCTTGAAACTTCACACACGTGTAATTGTCTCGCGTTCTTCTCTTCTAACAGTTAGCGCCTTGAGAGGCTGCGTCACTCCCGTCGTGACCGGTCAATAATGTTTCTGCGCACGAGCGTCTACAGAAAAAGTGAGCTCCTCTTTTAATGACGTCGTAACTGAAAGGTGGATCACGTTAAACATACTGAACCTGTGACACGCCAGTGGTCGCACGTGCAACTTACTGAAGACCGAGCTTGATAGCAAATAAAAAAAATTGGTTTAATAGGAGAAGTGTTTAATAGGAGGACGGATAAGCTGAGCGTCGTCATAACGAGCGAGGAAGGCTACAATAAACGCTAAACCGCACGCACTTGCGCACTCACACAAATTAGGTTATATACATGCCGCGTGGCCAACTCTACAAGAAGGCCACTTATTACCCAGAGCTTGATCAACATTTTCTTACCTCTACACGTAGTGAACGCCGTATATGCGTCATACCTTTGCCAATATTTGATATTACTGAATAATATTGTCACTTGGTCGTGACGGTGAAGAAAGCGGCCGCCGTACTGTTAAAGACGAAATTCTTTATTGGGCGAACTTGTGCGCTGTAAATGAAAAGTCAAACTACAAGCAATACACGCTGTACACTGAAAGCGGCGATGACAGTTGTCGGCCGTCGGTAATCTGCTCGTCTGTGAAATGCGCCGGCTTTTTTACAGAATAACGTGGTTACTCGTGCCCTGTGCGTAATCTCTACCGCACAATCTGAAACAATCGCGAAGCTTCCGGTATGTTTAACTCAGCTTACTTTGCTGATAAAGTACTGTAATCGGTTCACTTAGGAGAAAGTGTTGCACTGCATGTGCAACACTTTTTTCAGGCCCCCCTCTCCCCTCCACCATGCGATCCCCCTGCGAGGTGCGGTGGCAACAGTTTGCTTTGCGGGTTAAGGTCGATTATATTAAAACAACGTAAATATTCGCCTAGCCAACTTCCGCACTTCAAAGCTATCCTAGGTTCTTGCGGCTTGAATGTGGCATTCCAAATAGTAGGGGTCAACTACACGAAGTTAGACTAGTAAAAAGGCCCTTATGATCTGGAAAACGAATGAATGCTTGCTTCTGTGTGCTTCGTGCTTAACGGTGCGGCTGCGATGTCAACTAGAAAAAGGGTTTTCAAAATACTTAAGAATGGACTACCAGTGTCACCTCTCTGCGGCACATGCATGGAGTTTCCTACAATATTTTTCTTAAGGGTTGTTGTATTTTTTTTTCCTTGCAGTGTTGCACTGCTTTATGTTCTGTCGTATACCTAATGTAAGAGACCCACTCCTGCGATAGCCCGAATTGCGCGGCAGCGTGCCATAGTAAAACAAATAAGCAAATAAATAACTTTACTAGAGAGGAGCCTGGCGCTGCGATCATTCAGCCACCGTGGGAACGATGGGTACTACGTGGATTTGTCTAGTCTTCTTGCTTGCGGCTTCGAACGCACTCGTGGCTTTTTTACCGTTTTGCTTTGGCTTTTGTTTCGGGTAAAATAATGGCTCTTTGTGAAACTCGCGAACGAATTTGGATAGGTCAGCTTAAAAGGGTCGGTTCACTTCACCTCTGCTTCTGCCGCGTTCGTCGCTAGCGCTCGCAAGCTTTTACTCGCGTGTAGAAAGTACGATGCGCAGGGGGCATGTTATCAATTTGGACTTTGTACGGAACATGACGGCCACGCCGACAGCTATGGCGAAAACCCGTCGAGGGAGAGAAAGAGAAGAAAAAATATTTATTTCCAACAAGTGGAGTCTCTAGTGGTAGGACCTCCTGGTCCGGAAGACCATTGGCTCTTGCCGCCGTCCGGGCTCGATCAACCAGAGCTTGTTGCTGCCCTGGGTCAGAGCTGGACCGGGTCGTCTCTCACTCGACTAGAGTGTCCATATAATTGCTAACGCAATAAAAGTTGTGAGACGGTCTCTGTGTGTCAAAATTGGCTTTGCGTTTGAAAATGCTCGCTTCAGCAGCAACATTCACGCACTCATCCAGACTCTACGTATCATAACGTCACTAGTAACATAGTATTTATAAATAACGTGTTACCTAGATGCGCTTTGATTTTCTGACATTATTTCATTGATTTTCCATGCGCTAAAGTCATTCCAGGGGCGCTGGGTACCTGTCCGCGCGCTCTAATCTTTTATTAGTGTGCGGTGGCATTAAAGCCTAGGCGGGAAAGTCGAGATATTCATGAATTCATGTGCGCTGTATTGTCGGTGTTCTTGGTCGCACGATGTCAAGTTTTGGAAACGCGCTTAAGAGGTATTAGAGCATTCGCTCACCACTGCCGGCGGTCTACCTACCGCTAATGGTGTGTCAGCGAGCGTTGGCAGTCATGAGTTAGTCTTTTCGCGTTTGCCTACGCGCGCGCCCGACCATGCCCGTTAATTTATGTAGTAGGAGGACGTTTACTGCAATATATACTCGCAATAGAACTACAAACATTACTTATTTTGTCGGATACTTTCTAATCGTTATAATACCGCGTCTGCAGTGCGAAATCGGCGCTTTCTTCCTGTGCGAAAGTTTTTGCATGTTTTTTTTTTTGCAGGCAATGGTTGCATTCCGGAGAATTGCTGATTTTTGTACGGCAGAAGAGCAGCAAAAAAGACAACGGGAAATCGGGATGTATGCTTCAAGAGATTCGGGTATTTTTGTCCTATATCCATTCCCATAAAGGTGTGGTACACGCATATACGTACACCAGCGCAGATTTACATGGTTTTTATCAATGGCAAAACGAATTGACAGCATATCCTTACCACGGTTCATTTATCCGTCCAGGCTAGAAAATAAGCATAAACGCCGTGCTTCCATATTCGCGACAATGAAAGCCCAATTCAAGGCCCGCGAGAACGAAAGTCTTCAGTCTGAAAATTATTCGCAAGGTGTAATTTTAGCCAATCCTGATCCTGAAATTATTTTTAGCGACGATGATTGGCGAAACTCTTTGTGTCTGCGCATTCATTTCCGTGTATAGGTACAAAACGAACGCATGCGACGTGTTCAAATACCAGTTGCAGATATATGAACTTGGTAGATTGCCATACTTTTTTGTTGCAGCCTGCCTCTCCGCGACCCCGTAGGGGCGTCTGTGGAAGCAGGCGTTTGGTGTGTAGCGACACCACGGACCCGAGCTAACGGGGGGGTTTCGACCCCCTCCCACGCCTCGCCGTGCGTGGCTTTGCCGTGTCCGGGGAAAAGGGGATCCTGGGGGTTGAGCCGACGCCGGGTGATTGGACCTTTAAGGCCCCCCGGAAGAGGCAACACACCCCTTTGGCCCCGGCTTCACGTAGACGGCACCCCTGGGCTGACCCACCCAGGGGAAATCGGCGGTCGCCTTTTCCTATCCCCCCTCTCTGATCTTTCACTTTCCTATCTACTTTCCTCGCTGTCCTGTCTCCTACTATTTTCTGTTACTTCCCAGTTTTCGTAGGCGGCCTGGGTTAACCCTGTGCAACTAGCCAACCTTGGTCTATGAGCATTCGGTTATAGTAGCGGTGTACGGCTGGCGTCTGCATGTTTTCAGCAGCATGAATCTTGTAGCGTCCCCGTGTTGGGCTCCGTGGTGGGTGGCCGCCATCGCTGCCGAAACGAACTCCAATAACATGCATAGAGCGTTTCCTCTAATCAATGATCGTACCGCTTCAAAGCGCGTACGCACCGAAGAACTCACATTTCTCAGTCGACCAAAAGAAGTATTCCCCCACTATCATGTTGTACACAGTGAGAACAGTAACAAAACAGCTAGAACCATGTCCCCTTTCATAGTGTCCAAATCACTTACAGACACCTTAGGTGCTGGCTATAAAGTCACGAAAATGGCTAGTGGAGACCTCCTACTCGAACTACATGACAAGACCCAGTTTGACAAACTAAAGAACCTCCGAACTTTCGGCGACATTCCCATAACAGTAACCCCCCATCGGTCCATGAACTCCGCCCGTGGAGTAGTATCGGACGCAGATCTTCTTGAACTTACAGAGACCGAACTCCTCGAAGGCTGGAAGGAGCAGCACGTGACAAATATAAAACGAATCATCATCCGAAGAAACAACGAGGAAATTCCCACTAAACACCTGATACTAACCTTTGCCACAAGCGAACTACCACAGACCATAGACACTGGGTACACAAAGACAAATATCAGGCCGTACATTCCAAACCCTCGCAGATGTTTTCAATGCCAAAGATTTGGCCACGGCTCTCTCAGTTGCCGAGGTCGACCTACCTGCGCGAAATGTGGTGTCCAAGGCCATGCCTCGGACACCTGTAATGAAACCCCACATTATGTGAATTGCCACGGCGACCACGCCGCGTATTCACGTTGTTGCCCAATCTGGAAAAAGGAAAAAGATATTATATCACTGAAGGTACGCGAAAAGATCTCATTCAAAGAAGCACGAAGAAGGTGTTCGGCCTTTCATGGTCCTACCTATGCTGATGCGGCGCGTCAGGGGGCAGCGTCGCATCGGCCACCGCCACTGCCCCGGCCCACGCAAGGTGAGCCATCGGCCGCGGCGGCTGCCCCCGTGGTGGCAGCAGTTAAGTCTGCTCCACCTGCCCAGCCAGAGATCTCGGCGACTCCAGGGTCGTCGGGTCTCACGACCACGCCTCGCCAGGCGAGGTCGGTAAAGCAAGCCAACAGCTCGCGTACGCGGGCGTCCAGTGCCTCACACGATGCAATGGACACAACTACGGTACCCCTGGTGCCGAAAGAGCGGCGTACCTCCTTGGAGCGCGCTAAGAAAACAAAAAAGCCGATAACAGCGCCCGCCGACGGCTCTGTTACTTAAGTTCCAACTTTCCGTTTGAAAGCAGCTACTTCCTTTTCGTACACACAGCACTATACTTCACTTCCAATATGGAAACACAAATCATACAATGAAACGTCAGAGGACTCCTTAGAAATCTCGATGACGTCCAGGAACTATTACACAAACATTCACAAACAGTGCTGTGTGTACAAGAAACACACTTGAAATCCAAGCACACCAACTTTCTACGTAGTTACATTATTTTCCGAAAGGACCGGAACGATGCCATGGCGTCATCCGGTGGCGTAGCCGTTGTAGTTAATCAAGGAATAGCATGTACACACTTACCACTCCAAACGTCCCTCGAGGCAGTGGCTGTTCGAGCGGTTCTTTTGAACAAACTTGTCACCATTTGCTCGCTCTACATACCACCACACTACCAACTGCAAAAACATGAATTTCAGTCTTTAATAAATGAACTCCCAGAACCTTACCTTGTCCTTGGGGACTTTAATGCACATAGCAGTCTATGGGGTGACTCTCGCTGTAATGCACGAGGTCGACTGATTGAACAGTTCCTCTTCACGTCCGGTGCGTGTCTGTTGAATCAGAAAGAGCCAACATACTATAACTTCGCCAACAATACCTACTCGTCCATAGATCTCACCATTACATCTCCATCACTTCTACCTCTATTCAAACGGGAAGTCGGTAATAATCCTTATGGAAGCGACCACTTTCCAATAGTTCTGAGCTCACCAATAATGTATGATTGTCCCCCACAGGTTCCCAAATGGCATATTGACAAAGCCGATTGGGAAGAGTTTCGTAAAGTTACTCGCTTAAATTGGACTGATATGTGTGGTTTAAGCATAGATGCAGCCGTAGAGTACTTTACAGCTTTTCTCACGGACGCTGCAACTAAGTGCATCCCACAAACAACTGGACTGCCCGGGAAACGACGTGTCCCGTGGTGGAACATTGAGTGTCGAAATGCACGGAAAAAACAAAACAAAGCATGGAGGTTGCTTAGGGACTCTCCGACAGCCGAGAATCTTGACAGTTTCAAGAACATAAAGTCCCAAGGTAAGAGAACGCGCCGACAGGCCAGAAGGGAAAGTTGGCAGAAGTTTTTATCGGGCATTAATTCATATACACAGGAGGCCAAAGTCTGGAACATGGTTAGCAGGGTAGCAGGCCGACAAGCACACTCACTTCCTCTAGTAAACACACAAGGCGACAGCTTGGAAGACCAGGCGAACTTCCTAGGTGCACACTTCGAACAGGTGTCGAGCTCGTCGCACTATAGTGAAGCTTTCCAAAGATACAAAACAAGAATCGAAAAACAGAAATTAGAGCGCAAATCCACAAAACACGAAGCATACAATGAACCTTTCTGCATTGCTGAGCTACAAGCATCGCGTAACTGCTGCAATAATTCCGCCCCAGGCTCCGACCGCGTTGTATATGAAATGTTGAAACACCTGCCATCTGAAACTCAACGAGCCCTCCTCTCAATGTATAATGCTTTTTGGTCTTCCGGCGAGATCCCCTCGACCTGGAAGGAAGCCATTATTATTCCGATTTTAAAACAGGGCAAGGACCCATCCTCCGTTACGAGCTACAGGCCCATTGCACTAACAAGCTGCCTGTGTAAACTTTTTGAAAAGATGATAAACCGCCGACTTATACATTTCCTCGAAGCAAACAAATCACTCGACCCATACCAGTGCGGTTTTCGAGAGGGTAGATCTACCTCTGACCACCTTATCCGTATCGAGGCACAAATTCGCGACGCTTTTGTCCACAAGCAACTCTTTCTTTCGGTGTTCCTCGATATGGAAAAGGCTTACGACACCACATGGCGCTTTGGCATACTGCGAGACCTCTCACACTTAGGTGTCCGAGGAAAGATGCTGACCATAATCGAAAGCTATTTGTCCAATCGCACGTTCCGTGTTCGAGTGGGTAACGTCTTGTCCAGAATATTTGTCCAGGAAACTGGAGTGCCGCAAGGTGGTGTCCTGAGTTGCACACTTTTTATTATAAAAATGAATTCGCTACGTCTGTACATTCCACGGAACATGTTTTATTGCACATATGTGGACGACGTGCAGATCGGTTATAAGTCGTGCAACCTTTCAATGTGTGAGCGGCAGGTCCAGCTGGGCTTGAATAAGGTCTCTAAATGGGCAGACGAGAATGGGTTTACGCTGAATGCACAAAAAAGTACTTGCGTCCCATTCTCCAGAAAAAGAGGCTTTCATCCCGATCCAGACATTGACCTACATGGTCAGCGTCTGTTGGTAAAAACAGAGCACAAGTTCCTAGGGCTAATTTTAGACACAAAACTTACGTTCATACCGCACATTAAGTACATAAAAAACAAGTGCATTAAAACCATGAATATTCTAAAAGTGTTGTCACGCACCACGTGGGGTAGTGACAGGAAGTGCCTGATGAACCTTTATAAAAGCCTTGTACGCACGCGCCTAGATTACGTGGCGATAATCTATCACTCTGCGACACCAAGTGCCTTGATGATGCTTGACCCAGTCCACAATTTGGGCATTCGTCTTTCTACGGGCGCCTTTCGCACCAGCCCCGTGGAAAGCCTCTACGTCGAATCGGACGAATGGTCGCTACACCTTCAGAGATCTTACCTATCTTTTGTACACTTCCTCAAAGTGAACGCAAACAACGAACACCCCTCACACACTACAATCAATGAATTGTCTGCTTCTGAACTTTTTCACAACCGTCCCTCGATGAGACAGCCGTACTCACTTCGTGTGAGGGGACTAGCTGAAGAAATGGGTGTGCCACTTCTCGAACACTGTCTAATGACTCCCGCTGCCTATCTCCCGCCGTGGCAGTGGCAGCTTATAGATTGCGATGTTTCTTTCGTCGAAGTTACCAAGCATGCGCCACTTGCGCATATCCGTACACACTTCCTCGAATTACAATACAAGTACCCACACCCTGAATTCTTTACAGATGCCTCAAAGTCTAACACTTCTGTGTCATACGCAGCCGTTGGTCCATCCTTTTCCGATTCCGGTATTCTGCACCCTGATTCCAGTATCTTCACGGCAGAGGCTTACGCGATACTTGCGGCAGTTAAACACATAAAGCAATTAAAACTACAAAAGTCAGTGATATACACGGATTCATTAAGCGTAGTGATAGCTTTAAAAACTATGACAAAACACACAAATCCGGTCCTTGTCTCGCTCTATTCTATTTTATGCACGATCTACTCTCTTAAACAACATGTTGTAGTGTGCTGGGTGCCAGGGCACCGCGAGATACAAGGCAACGTGTTGGCGGATCAGCTAGCAGCATTCGCCCACGAAAACAGTCCCAATACGTCTGTAGCTATCCCTCCACTAGACCTAAAACCATTCCTGAAAAGAAAGATCAGGGCCTTTTGGCAGAGCACATGGGATAGGAACACACAAAATAAACTGCATGTTATCAAGCCGCAACTAGGTAATTGGAAACCAGTATCAAAGTCACGCCACACAGAAGTTACACTCTGCAGACTTAGGATTGGCCACACATACAGTACACATTCATACCTTCTGTCCGGAGGCGATCCACCTTTGTGCGACTACTGTGGCGATCCCTTAACTGTACTTCACACCCTACTACAATGTACGGAACTAGACGCTCTCAGGAAAAAAACATTTTTCATCTACATACCTGCAGTTCCCACTTCATCCTGTTATGTTCATTGGCAGAGAGCCCCTTTTTAAATACCAGTCCCTCTTTGAATTTCTGAAAGATGTACGTAATTTCAACGTTATTTTTCCAGGCGCTCCGTAGCGCGGTCTCATGATTGAGGCTGTTGCTGCGGTTTCTATCAAAGGAAGCACCTGCCTCGGGGCCTTTGGGGTCAAAGGCCTTGAGGAAGCATCCGTGCTGCTTTCCCGCCTCTCACATGTAGATATCATGCTCACTCATCATTCATCCCACACCCATAGATCACACCACTTGTCACTGCCATAATTTTATACTGTATACACATCTTTTACGCTTCTTTATAGCGCGTCATTTTAGGCCTCTATACAGCCACAATACACCCTGTCATCGTAATCATTGGTCATCGCTAACACCACACAAAAGACATGGCGCTCTTTGGCCACCCATGGCCCTTGCGCCACAAAGCCCCACTAATCATCATCATCATGCCTCTCCGCGAAATAATCCTTTGTATAACGCTCGCCTACGGGCCACAGTTCCTGTTGGGGAACCCATCAGCGAATACGTAGCTGTATCACGGTCTCTGCCGGCGGCAAGTTATCATCCACTTTACTTTCTTCGTTGATATCATAACCACTACATGTAGCATCCCCTATACATTCCTTGGCTTTCTAGTCTGTTAGTTCTAAATAATGTTGTGCCTAGCAATGAAAACGGAGCCCTCAAATTCCCCCTTCTTTGGTTCATTCAAAGCGAGGGTCTCGTTCTGGCAGATTGGATGCCTTTATGTGTTATGCGAGGGATTATTGGTCAGGTGTCAGGTCGTAAAAATATCACATGCTTCGTGACGTCAGCAGGTAGAATAAGAGTGCTCCACACTCGCCATCATGGCTACAAGCGCCGCTGACTAACACTCCTAGGTTAGTTAGTTAGTTAGTTAGTTAGTTAGTTAGTTAGTTAGTTAGTTAGTTAGTTAGTTAGTTAGTTAGTTAGTTAGTTAGTTAGTTAGTTAGGTAGTTAGGTATGTTGGTTTTATTGACGCAAAAGGAACTATGGCTATGCTGCGCCAGCTACACGGCGAGAGAAAGAGAACAAAAAGCAGAAAAAAAATAAAAACAATACGCTCTACTCTAGGAAACATACACTATTGTCACGACTATGAAAATGTGGTCATTGATGACATCTGGGGTAAAACGAATAGTGCAGTGTGGCTGTAGAAACGCCTAAGATCACTCACTGTATAGACGCGTAAGATATATTGTATACATACGTTAAAATTATGAGCACGATACGCGAGGTGGTCAATGGGTATGCATTCTGCACGAGGTGATCATATTAAAACCGTAGAGAAGTGTACATAGCACTGCTGCCTTGACCTGCTGCACTGCTGCCTTGGTTTTGCTAGCTTGATATACAAAAAACTGGTATTTCGTGACGTGACTCTATTGCGAACATAAATGACAGCTGGTAACATGAGAATGATGACATGCATGTCCTGTATGGCGTGATTTACATACCATGCTCATGGCCGGCTGGCGGCAGTTTGGCTAGTTTGATATATACCAAAATTGGTATTGCGTGACGTGACTGTACGGCGAACATAAATGAAAGGTGGTAACGTGACAATCGTGACATGCATGTCGTATAGGGCGCGATTTACATATGCCACGCTCATGGTCTGATCGCGGTTCTTTCGCTAGCTTGATATACACCAGAACTGGTATTGCCTGACGGGACTGTATGACGAACATAAATGACAGGTGGTAACATGAAAATCGTGACATGCATGTCGTGTAGGGCTTGATTTACATGCCACGCTCATTGCCTGCTCTCGGCCATTTGGCCAGCTTGACATACACCGATATTGGCGTTGCGCGACGCTACTGTATGATGAACACTACTTACTGGCAGGTGGTGACATGACAATCATGATATGCATTTCATATACGCATGATTTAAATGCGACGTTTGATATACACCGAAACTGGTATTGCGTGCCGTGACTGTATGACGAACATGAATGACAGGTCCTAACACGCAAGTCATTCACGCATGTCATGTACGGCTTATTTTACACCACACTGTCTTGGTGCGCTTCAGGCTGTTTTGTTAACTGGATATAGACCAAAATTGGTATGGCATGCCACGAGTGCGTGCCGAACATAAATGGCGAGTCATACATTGTATATATCAGGATATACATTTCATTATATAAAAGATTGTACATGCATACATGCATGACAAACATGTCTTAAGTGAACTAGATATCATGACATGAATGACCTCATTTTCCTGAAAGAGAAGCAAGACGATGTATGGAGCTCTTTGCTGGCTGCTTCGCATTACATCGATTCCCACAGTGCGTGGGATCAGGTCATTACACTGGCCACGACAAATCGGTTCACAGCAATCACTTTTTTTTTCTAATCCCCACTATACAGGATGTTCAAAATTAAGCTTTATGGTTTTTCTTATAATTCAGCACTGGGAGGTACGTGTAAACCACCTGTGAAGATCAGTTTTTTAGCTAGGGGGAAAGAAAGTGAGACCGCGGTTATCACTGTCAGCCGCCCAATTAACTAAGATTGAATAATGAACTTTTTAATCAGTGCAGCAAGCGGGCATGCCTTTATTGAAAAGCTGGAGGCAGTCGCGCTTCTACAAAATTTCATTTGGAAGAGTTCTTCAGCCGTGCCCTGAGATATTCCCCTGCAAAATTTAAGTGCAGTTTGCGCAATTACGCATGCAACACGATGAGCACTGGCACAAAGCTTGCTCCCGTATGTGCCGCGGCAGGTGCGTGCGGCGTTTCATCTGACGACGGGTGGAAGGCATAGGCAAAGATGATAGCGGTTACCCTTTTGCTATCGGCTGCTGATAGCAAGAAACGATTGCTCGTCACATCAGGCAGGAACATTGCGCCGATGCTCACCGTCTTGCATGCGTATTTTGGATACATAACTTATCTGCACACAAAGATGGTTTTTACGTTCTTCCTAGTGTTGAATTTTAACAAAACCATGAAACCTAACTTTGTACACCCAATATATGCACACACCTCACAAAAAACGGAACGGCCGCAAGAGCCCCAAAGCCGTGGAATGTAAATCATGCTGTTCATGATATGCGTGTGATGATTTTCATGTTATGACCTGTCATTTATGTTCGTAATACGGTCATGTTATGCCATACCAATATTGGTATACATCCGATTAACGAAACGGCCAGGAGACCACAAAACAAAGTCGTAGGCGGCTAGATAGATAGATAGATAGATAGATAGATAGATAGATAGATAGATAGATAGATAGATAGATAGATAGATAGATAGATAGATAGATAGATAGATAGATAGATAGATAGATAGATAGATAGATAGATAGATAGATACGCTAAAGTCGCAGAAGTTCGCTAAGAAATGCTTTGCATATAAAAGGTCTGTTCGTTCCGGGTACCTCGCTTCAACTGCGTTTCGTTCAGGACACCGAAGCAGCGTGCCACACAGCAGGAGTCGGAGGGGGCACATGTCGAGCCACGTCAAGTCTCACGGCACGGACTAGAAGGGCAGCAAACCGCGCAGAGGCACCTTCTCACTTGTCTCGTTTATCGCTGTTTTTGCGCTCCCGCCACGGTCGACAGCACAAGGTAGTGACGGTGGAGAATGCAGCATCCAAATCGTTAAAGATTGAAGCATTCAACTCTTTAAATGGGGAACATGGGCCCAGCAAACCAAGAACATCAAAAAAGTTATACGAAGTGTGGCTGGCAGCTAACTCTTTTGGATACGATCTCGCGTAATTCTACAAAACGCCGGCGTAAGAGAATACGGCCGTTCCAGGAAGAGATGCTCTTTCCGCACAGTCTCTTCGGCGTTGAGAGCGCAGCATGTAGAAGGCTATACGAGCTGCCCGTTGACAGCTGTCCAAATAGCGCGCGCGCCAGCGATCGCGACCCCGCCCTAAGAATCAATGTTCAAAGGTGCTGCTCAAGCGACCCCCCCTCCTCCCATCGCGTCTTTTCATGCGCGCTCAAGACTGGCGGGCGTTTCTTCTCCGCTTGGAGGGCAGGCCTCCCGATCGCGGTGACGTTATTGCATTCTTCCTCCGAGCGACGGAGATAGGCCGGCTCGTTTGATCTCTGCATCAGCCGCGCTCGTCGCACACGCTCGCGCGCTTTTACCCGCGGTCGAACATACGATGCGCGGGGGAATGTTATCAATTTCGACTTTATACGGGACATGAAGGCGACGGCAATGGCGATGGCAAAAAGGCAAAAACCCGTCGGAAGTCGCCATATAACTGCTATCGCAATCAAAACTCACAGTACGACAGCGGCAAGCACGGTTGTTGGTCGTGGAAAATGTGATCCGCGGATCTAAAGCATCCGCTATTCACACGCGAGTCACGGAAGATTCCATCACAATCACTCGTGTTCCCATGTATGTGCAGTGTCGACCTCATCTAAGGTGAACGCCTCATTAATGCAAGCCGGTAAACCTAGCACGTTTACGCTTTTTTGTGAGGCAAATGTTTATCATATGGCGACTAATAATGATGTCTATAAACCCAATAATAGTTTTCCGCATTATGTATTAAACATGACCTTCTATAAGGTCTTGAATACGAGTGATGTGTTAACCTTAGATCTGGACAACCCTGTAGTACATATGCACATTCGAGATAGTACTGCACCATTCGCGTCGAGCAAGGGCCCGCGTTCTGAGACGGTCCCATTCGGCGACAGTGTAGCTTTTCGTGACGTAGAATATCGTACGTCTCAAGACCGAAGCGACATCTGCGCCGCCTTTAATCAAACAGGCAGTCATTGAGCACTAAAAGCGATATCATGGCGATATCTAAAACTCGGAATGCGGCCTCTGCAGAGTACACCAATCGATAACGTTGGAGAAGTTTTGAATTGTTCATGTAGTTCATTACAGGGGCCGATGCGAAAACACGTGTAACAATTAGCCGATGGAACCCGGCCACAGGGAAAAGGATAAAGTGCACGTGGCAGTCGGTATTTGTCTCATGTCTACGTAGGAATAATTTTGTTTATTAACCTTCATGCTGGAGACGTAGCTTTCGCAAGTGCTGTGCTATGAGATAGGTGCACTGGTTGAAACGAAGTACTTGGTTCGATTAATATACTACGGCGGACTTTTTTTGGTTTGTCTTTTTTTTCTGCTTTTGAATACAGGTCTAGTGATGATGGAAAAATGCTCCTTCGCATGGCCAATGTCAATGGATGGCGAACCAAAAGCGCAACTTGTAGACGTGAATTTGAAGGTTCGGCCTGGATCCCTCGTGGCCATTGTGGGATCCGTTGGAAGCGGAAAGTCGTCGCTGCTTGCTGCGGTTCTGGGAGACATGCATTTGATTCAAGGCAAAGTCACGTGCACGGTGAGGATGGCGCGTAGTCCTTGCAAAAAACAATGGTGGGGTGACCAAGGACCTTTTAAGTGCGCAGCACTTTATGGGCCCGGCTTGTCGTCCGTCCGTTGATCTCATGTGGAGTGATAACGCTCAAAATCAAGTGGTCAATACAGGCTTCAAACAGGGCTTGCAAATAATGCCCAAAACCAGGTTACAATAAAAGAACATGGTCTAAAACAATGTATTAACAGAAATAACCAAAAACTAATCGCATTAACTTTAAACTGCTAAAAGCCCTTGCAAATGACCCCGAGCCCCGCAAAAGAGGGCGCCTCGCCAAGCGCGCGTTTGCTCCACCCACCGGCGCTTCTCCGGCGCCTTCTTCGCTACATCTGAAGGGGAAACAACATGACGGAACTCGCGGCAGGCGACACGTATGTCAACTGCCGTAACAAGGAGGAAGTCGATAAAGCGCAGCAATGAGTAGCACGCATGTCGCACACAGAGTTTGCGAATTTACTCAACAAGATTCTACTCATGCCGAGGAAATCCTGCATGCTTACCTCAAAAATGACGTCATCGACGGTTATGTAAACGGAGCAGTGGGAACTCTACGAACGGGAATCGCTGGGTGCCCGTGTTACGCACTTCCTCAAGTTTCACGGCAGTGGAGCTGCATTTAGTGCAGGATTTAGAATCGGTGCGCATTTTTCTTCTCGAATATTATACGCCGTAACGTCGAGAAACGAAACATTCAAAATTGAAGAAGGCATCATTTATTCAGCTTTTTGTATCCGCCGCGAGGATTGTCACATTTGAAAGCCCCATATACTGGACGCAGTCTATCGTTTGGCTGGTTGATTGGTTGGTTGGTTGGTTGGTTGGTTGGTTGGTTGGTTGGTTGGTTGGTTGGTTGGTTGGTTGGTTGGTTGGTTGGTTGGTTGGTTGGTTGGTTGGTTGGTTGGTTGTAAAATTTTATTGAGGTCCTGCAGGGCGCGCGGCTCCATTAAAATAAACGTAGTTAAGGCGAAGTTTGCGTCTTTGTGTGGCGCAGGCATATTTCTATCAGTTCTTGATTTGTGATTGTGGCATAAAACTTGTGCCACTGCAGAGCAATTGCAATGTCTCGCAGTGTATGCAAAGATAAAGAAAGCATCTGCAATAGGCAGCGACACCGGCGCTGAGAGAGCTGAGACGCTGACAACACTTCGACAGCTGTGCCATTTTGAAACGAGTGGCTTGGTTTATATCGCCTCTCGCTCGGTGCAAATTGAGCTGTTGTACACCCGCCGTGGCAGCTTAGCGGCTACGCCATTGCAATACTAAGAATATGAGGGCTGGTTTGATATCCGGCCTAGACGGTTGCACTTGAAAGGAGGCAAAATGCAAAAAAGTTTCACTCCATAGCTTGAAGAGGCTTGAAACAGGCTCCTACTTCTTCGTTAGCCCTTTTCTTCGAATCGACCCCTTTTTTTCTGTTAAAGGGCTAGTAAACAGACTCCTACTATTTTTTACAATTCGTGCAGGCCACCGCGGCGATCACACTACATGAATATCACAGCGCTGCGCCCCGCGTAGACGCTACCTTTCAGAAAAACAATTCCCGCGCCCCTCTCCAGCGCGTGTCTAATCCTCCTCGTATGCGAAGTGACGTAATCTTGCCCATGGACAACATTACGCAGCACCGACTTCTTCCATTGGTCCTCTGCACTACGAAACGGCGCCTTGGCCGTGCGATGATGCGGTTTTGGCCGCGCATTTACCGCGCTTTTTCACCGCGCCGCTCTGACAAGAGCGACACGTGGAGTAAGCCTTGCTCGGACACTGGCTGCATACCAATGACGCGATCGCTGACGCCGTGTTACATTGTCGAAGTGGGCGTAGTCACGACAGCGGGCTTCGCCTACCCCTCTCGGTGTGGGAAGTGTGGGAAGGCCGAGCGTGAAACCGAAAGCGGCCGAAGCGGGTTGTTCTACTCCCCGTAATTTCCTTATTACAGCACTTATTCGCAAAGTTGTTGCGGCAGCATGTTCACATCGTAAATGTGCGCAGTTATTGCTTGATCGCACATCTTGGACCGCAGGGTTGTTTACTGGCCCTTTAAGTACGTGAACTTTCTTTTTAGGCACAGTGACTGGTTTAAGGGTGCGTGTGAATGACAATCTTTTCGCAGAAGTCTATTTCCACTCATGCATAGTTGCTTAGCTCATAAAAATATATTGTGAAGTATTCCAGAAGCAACTAGGCCCACCAGGCGAGTTCGGGCATCAGACAATGAATCACGCACATTGTTCGCGGTGTTAGTAATAGCCGCGCGGAAGGCATTCTTTTTCTAGGGCTATGCGGTGATGAGCACAATTAATGGACAGTTCCCCGCTCTCCCACAATAGAGTAGATTGTATGATATATCAAACGCTTTAACGCAATTGCGTTAAAAAGCCCGTGCAGTATGAAATGCCCTACTTGCGTTGAACATCCGACACGCCTTTGTAATGTTCTTGTGCTGAGCAAAATGCACGAAGGACTAGCGAAAAAAAGGGGATAAGCAAGTGGTGCGCAAGAACATTAGAATGCACACAACTTGTCCTGTCCCCTTTTTTCGTCTGTCCTCCGTGCACTTCGGTCACCGCAAGAACATTCCAATGCCGCACCAACTAGCCGAAGTTGAAGCATTCCTGAACGTTATCTGCCTGGCACTAATTGTGGCGCTCAGTAAAAACATTCTGCGGTTAATGTATCTCTAACGTAGTTCTTGTGTAGTTCTAGATCCTGCGCTAATGTCTTTCTTGTGTAGGCCCTGGTGTAGTTCTAAATTACGCACTAAATCCTGCGCTTAATACAGCTCCACTACCGTGAAAAATGAGGAAGCGCGTAGCACGGGCACCCCGCTAACTCAGCGCTTGCGACCGCCTCAGCAATTGCGCGCTAGCCTATAGTGACCTTGCGCTAGCCTACAGTGCCTTGATGCCCACGCACGTGGGGGCGCGCGCATCGGGGCACTCTACGCTTGCCGAGGCGGAAGCGCCCTCTATGGCGCGGAGCGCGTATCAGCCGAATTTTCCAGAAGCGTTTCTCGCGATTTAAAGGGGTACTGACACAGAAATTTTCAGCTCTCGTTTATTTACGTGTATTTATCAGTGATTTTACGTGTTCAAATGGTGACTGCGAAATACTATCCGCAAAAATAAATCAGTGTATGTTTTCTAACGTTTATCGCCCTCCAAGTGTGAATTCTGGCCCATTTTTTGAATATCTGGAAGAGTACTTTCACTACTGTGTTAGAAATAAGCTGGCTATTGCGTGTGGTGGTGACTTTAACATAAATATGTGCATTAATACCAAAGAAAGTAGCCTGTTGACCTCCCTGTATAAAAGTTTGATTTAGTCAATGTTATTAATTCGCCAACTAGAATCGGTCGAAACACTGCAACTCTAATTGATTTCTTTATTGTGAGTTGTCATATCGCAAATGTACAGAGCGGTCCACTGTTAGAAGGAACACGCGATCGCGTGGCCGGCGGCCCGCGTGGCGCAAACTGGCGGCGAGATTTGTAAACGCGGCGCACGCGCATAAAGGCGTAAGGACCGCGTTTGCCGCTGTTCTCTGCTACAATTGCCGGCCCTGCGCTTGGCGAGCGCTGGACAGCGCTTCCGTTTTCCGGCAGTGCGATTCATGTAGCCACCACCCTTTCTGCGCCTTGTCGCGTAATCAGCAGGCAGAAAAAAAAGGTGTTTGTTTGTTGCACTGCTTTCTCGCCAGTTTTGATGCGATGCGATTCGCGGTGAAATTTCGACTGGGGCCTCCAGCTGTGGAATTCTGTGGAAGTGATAACGAAGCCTGTCACTTGCGTAACCTAGTGTAAGTGCTCATTATGAGGGAAACAGCGCAAAAAAAAAAAAAAAAACGTCGACAAAGGGAGAACAGCACAAGCACATGCGCTTGTGCTGTTCTGTTCTCCCTTTGTCGACGTTTTTTTTTTTTTTTTTGCACGGTTTCCCTCAAAATGAATTAGCAACTAGCCCAAGTGCTCACCGATAAGTTAATCGTAAGCTTTCAACATGCTGCTCGCGCGAGCCGGCCGCTTTTTATAACAGACAAAGAAATGTATGCCCGATGCAGAGATGCAGAGCTTGTCCTTCCAACCGTAGAAATGTAGAAATTCGCTAGCGCGCGCCGAGCGCTGGGGCGAAGAAGTAGCAGACGACGCGGGACACGAACCGCCCTTGTGATTCTACGCGCACGCTCCGCGTTTCCAAATTTCGCCAGCAGTTAGCGCTCCGCGGACCGCCGGCGGCGCGCTCGCGTGTTCCTTTCAAAGAGTGGACCGTACTGTACAATCCGGTGTTATTGCAAGTGACCTTAGTGATCATTTACCAATATACATGGTATTGCCGCAAGCCCACAAAGTCCCAAAACCCCGGTCTTTAGTGCAAAGTATGTCGTCTCAGAACCTCGAGCGTTTTCGCCAAGAATTGTTGACTACTTGCTGGACTGAGCTTCTTACTTCTAACGATGCTTCTGCGGCTTTTCATAACTTTCATTGTAAATTCAAAAATTTATACGACACACACTTTCCGTATAGATACTTGGCACGTCCTCAAGGGATGCGAGCCTTGGATCACTCGCAAGTTACACGCCAAAATCAAAACAAAAGATTCCTTGTATAACACATTCATTCAACTTCGTGATCCTGCTTTACTTAAAGAATTCAAAAAATACCGTAACCATTTAAATAAAGAAATTCAGCGAGCTAAAGATGCCTACTTTAACAATATGTTTTCGGAGGTGTCGAAGGACGCTGGTGCAACATGGAGAAAGCTTAACTCAGTACTTGGGAGAAGCAATAATATTACCACACATGAAATTAATCTTAATTGCGAAGTAGTTCGAGGTACCGAAATAGCTAAAATGGTCAATGAATATCCTACAAATTTATCTTTTTCTACGGCTCCAGGTAATCCTTTAAGATACTTGAAAGGTGACCATGTTGATTCCGTGTATTTAAACTCCATATCAGAAGATGAGGTTTGCCTTCTGTTGAAGCAGTTAAGAAATAGTAGTTGATGTGATATCTTGGAATTCAAGTGCGTCCTGTTAAATTCATTGCAGATTTAATTGCTAAACCTCTAGCTCATGTATTTAACCTTAGCATTTCGAACGGTATATTCAATGTTAAACTTCAGAAGAAGGCTAAAGTTTGTGTCTTGTACAAAAAAGGAGACAGGAATCGCTTAGCAAATTACAGACCAATTTCAATATTGACCGTATTCTCCAAAATTCTCAAAAAAGCTCTGTATTCTCGGTTCGTGTCTTTTACCGATAAAAAAACATAATTACATAATCTCAATTAGGCTTTCGTAAAAACCATTCCATGCAACTAACACTCCTTAATCAAAAAGATCTTATACTGCAGAACATTGAAGACAAGAAGTATGTTCTTGCTATATTTATAGATTTTACGAAAGCATTCGATCCTCTTATTAGAGATATTCTTATCCATAAATTAGAATTCTATGGCATTCGTGGTCAGGCTCGACAAATCGTCCAATCATATCTTAGCCACCGTAAGCAGTGTGTCTCTATCGACAACACAGTATCTTCATTTAAAAGCACTTCCTCTGGACTACCGCCAGGTAGCATTTTAGGACCATACCTTTTCAATAGATGCAATAATGATATAGGTAATGTGGACCCCAATGGTAAATATATTATCTATGCCGACGACACAACGCTTTTTTTGGTCGACGATGAGAGTGACCGCTTATTCCAGCGTGCTAATCAGGTTTTGCTTAAGCTGGCGGAATGGGCGTCGTGTAATGGTCTAGTTATAAATGTTTCCAAAACGCGAGCTGTTGTGTTTCGGGCAAAATCCAAGAATTTTGTACCGTGCAATTCACTCCTGCTAAACGGAAGCCCCATTAAAGTTGTTAACAATTTTAAAACTCTTGGTGTAGTATTTGATGAACATATGTCATGGGACTCGCATACTGAGCATGTAGCTGACAAAATGGCTCGTGCGTTAGGAATTCTCTACCGTCATCGCGACTCATTGCCAACAAAGAGCAGACTTTTAATCTACAACTCTTTATTTATGTCCTACATCGAATACTGCTTTCTTGTTTGGGGAACCACCATTTCTACAAACATTTTGAAACTTGAAAGGATCCAAAACAAAATAATAAATGTAGTTGCTAACACTGCTCCCTATCAGTAAGCTGAAGCGTTACTTAAGAAGTACGGCTTAATTAGTTTAGACAACCTCTTTAATTTTAAACTAAGTTTGGCACTGCGGAATGAAATTAAGAAAGACACTCATCGTCTACGCAACCTAACTAAACTAAAACTAAATGCGCGTAGTTATAACACTAGGCATCTTGAATATTGGGATGTGCCTCCCAGCAGAAAGAACTATGGTGAAGATAGACCGTGTTGTCTCATTCCTAGAATGTTAAATCATTTTTGTGAACAGGACATACATATAGAGTACTTCACTTTCGACCAGCTTAAGCAATATTACATATAACATTAATTCTATGCCCTGTTCTATTTTTGTATCCTCTTTTTTGTGCCTTTGCTTTCTTACTTTTATTCTGAAATAAACTGAAAAGTTTAAGAATTTGTCTATTGCATAAGGATGTATGCAGGATCATGTACTATTTACTGTACTGTTTTTTTATATAATTTGTACTACTTTTCTCGATGATAATAGTGTGCAAACTTGTTATTTTAATGATTTGTATATATAATTTTTATATATTCTATTGATGTATTAATAGTATATCTGTGGCCAAATGCTCACCGAAGACCAAGATACACGGGGTGAGAGCTTTGTCAAGCTGACTAAAAGCAGCTTTTTCTCTCATTCCTCATGATCTGTATTGTTCATGAAATAAACATCTATTGCTCATGAAATGTAAGGGCAAACCCTTAAGAGCCTAGAAAATGTACTGTTAAGCGCGAGTGCTCCCTGAAGGCGTAATTACAGTATGTTTTTAAAAGCTAGTTTCGGTTCGTACTGTACCCTGACGTCACAACACAATATGAGCTTCTCATCACGTGCTCGCGCGAGATGTCTTGACGTTTCCACGCTCGCTCCGCACCGTGGCATAGAGGTGTGCGCCGCCGCGCCGCCGCCGCCGCCGCCGCCTGTTTTTGGTCACGCCGCTAGCGCCGCCGCCGAAGTCCCAAGAGAGAACATGCCGCCGTCGCCGCCGCCGCCGCCGCGCAATAATCGCGCCGCGCCGCCGTTAGTCTTTTCTTTTAATTCGAATGGGCAATCTGGAAATAAAATAACCGTTTCGCCGGAGGAGCTCTTCTCGAAGTGTCCGTGTAATGAACAGTCCATTTTAGCAGCCGCTGAATAGCGGGAGCTCGGCTCGAAGCGCGCCCCCTGTTTCCAGTTCTTGTTCTGCAGCGCCAACATGACATCACGAAGCTTTCAAACACTCTCGACACAAATGATAGGGATGGAATGCGCTTCAATGCAACGAACGCAGCCCTCAGAGATCCAATTTTCGGTGCACATGTCTTTTCATCGTGTTAGCCATCGATTTAAGTTTAATGCGGCCGCTCGTCTAACGCAGCTGCAAGGTCGCTACGCGTTTCTTGCATCGTTCTCAAACATCAGGGACACATTCAGACTTGAAAAGTTCCTGTTTCTGTGCATTTCGTCCACTCTCTTCTTACGCTAGGAATGTGCTTGCGGGTTCGGTGCGGCGACGTGGTCAAGAGCGAGGTGACATCACGGCTCACCGCTTTTTCGAATCACTGAAGGCGCTCTGCCGAAATGGACTGTGGACATCTCCTTTGCATGAACGCATCGAGAATAGCTCCCCAGAAGTTGTAGTATCTTTTTCTTCTCCAGAAATATCACGAGTATTGCCTGACCTCAACGCTGCCGCGTCCTTGAGCCTTAAAGGGCGACGACCCAACTCGCTGGATAGCATATTCTTGGAGTCTTGGACCTAGTACACTGTGCATAAATAAATAAAACAGATAAGTAATATATTTACCTCGGTGCGTTAGTACACTTTTTTCTTTCATTCTTCCTCGGGTAAATCGATAAATAAATACATAAGTAAGGAGAATGGCAAACTTAGAATATAGCTGAGCTAGTTGGTATGTATTCATGTTAAGAAGACATGACGTGGAAACACAGACATAAGAGAAAAGTCGAGAGAGTGAACAGCTATCTCTCACGTAGACCACTACTCGCACTTGATTGATAGGTATGGTCCCTTACGTGGAAATGCGCAGATAAATATTTGTGTCTACCTTCGTTTCCGCCTCTGTGTGATTTTTCAGTTGTTAGCGGCATTTGTTGTCTTGACTACTTTCCTGTGTCCGTGTTTGCACGCCCTGTTTTTATAAAGGGCCCCTAACAGCCTCTGAAAATACAACAAAAAACAAAAACAACGAGCGCGTTATTCTCTCTTGGCGTTTCTTGTCTTTTGGCGCACTTCGTGATGCCAGAACAGTGATTCACGTGACATCATCAGGGTACATATCTCGACTGGTCCATGTACGAGAAATAATTGTCTCCCATACTGCTTTGCTATGCAGCTGCCCACCCGCTCTTGCTTCTCTCGCACGACTATCGTGCGCGATTAACTGATTTCGCTCTATTTTGTGCGTTTGCGGCCGCGCATGCAGAGATAACAGACTGTAGCCGACAAGCGCGGCATCATGGTAGGTTCAACGCTTAGTGCTGACATTGTACGCGTGCTTTATGAAGAAATGGGTGGCGAGGAGATGCCCCCTGTAAGAAAGTTATTAGAGGCGAGAACGAAACCAATGGAAAAGGCGCCGGATATGCGTCAATATGATTCTTCCAACGGACGCACTCTTTACAGCGGAGACGATGCAGCTTTCCAAGAAAAAGGCGAGCGCGCTTCGACGGTTTTTTTGTATATCTTTATTGCTTTAGCAATTGTATGGACGCCCAGGACAGGTTTTCACTGTCGCCGTCATGTTCCATATAAACTCTAAATCGATAACATCGCTCCACGCATTGTACTTTCTACCCGCGAGTATAAGCTTGCGAGCGTTGGCAAGGAACATGGCTAAAGCAGGTATGAAACAAGCTGGCCATCTCCGTCACACGGAATAACATCAACCTGCGTGCGAGGCCTGCCTTCGATTGCTCCTCAAGCAGAAGGAAACGCCCCGCCCGTCATTTGCTGGGCGAAGAAGCAGGAAGGGATGTCTAAGGAGATGGACTGCGTAACTCGAGCAGCAACTGTGAACTTTGACTATAAGGGCGTGGTCGAGAGCGCTGGCACGCGCGCTTTTTCGGCAGACCTCCCCCTGCGAAAGGCTCGTATACCTTCTACGCGCTGTGAGCGCTGTGATCTCACTGCTTCGCGCTCGGACGTACCACTGATACGACAAGCTGACCGAAAACCGCTTCTCTCCCGGGAGCGGCCGTATTGCCATACACCAGCGTTTTGTGGATTTAAGTGAGATCGGAGCAAAAAAAGTTAGCTGCTAGCCCTCGTTTATGTAACATTACGGCGTGTACCTATCGCATTCACTGCTTCGCCCTCCCCCCGCGCGCCGCGCCGCCGCCGGTCCGATGAACCCCGCGCCGTTCACGCGCCGCCGCCGGAGGTGGAAACACCGGCGCGCTGCTGCCGGTGATTTTGGGTCCGGCGCACATGTCTACCGTGGCTCCGCTGGTAACGCACAGGCGACCCTTTTGACTGTTTTGGTGACGCACGAGTGGCCATTTTGGAAGTTTTGGTACCTGACGTCTTCACAACTAGCCAGACTGCTGCGTGAAGTCGCCAGAATTAGTAATGTAGCCTGACGTCAAGCTAGTGTTGATGCCAATAGGTGCGCCATGGAAAAATTGATTTTAATATCAAAATAAGATCAGAGCCGTCTCTGTATACAGTAGATTTGTGTAGCAGTAGAAACTCTCCTTCGAAAAATGGTGTCAATACCCCTTTAAGGTAAATAATTGCGATTAATTCCTGCTTATTTCTGTAGATTATATTATTTTAGACCTTGTTCGCTTATTTTGCACTGGTTTTGAGCATTGTTAGCGTTGTTTTAGGCCTGTATTGGCCACTGCGTCACCATGCGACATCCGACAGTGGACAACGAGCCGGGCCTCCAAGGTGCTACGCACTTAAAACTCCCGTGTTCTTTGGTGTGCACGTAAACCACAGAATTTAGCTGTAAAAGAACTGTTACGGGTCGACTGCTTCAAGTGGCGTTGTTGCTCACTTTTTGGCCCTCGGAGGACTGCCGTAAATGTTTGCACTTGAAGTGGAGGTCTGTTAGGAAGCGCATGTATTCATGAGCAGCTTCAAGGTACAGCCCAGAATGCATCAATCCTAAAAAATATTTTACCCGCGAGCATAGCAGCGACCCCTCGCGTGGTATTGGAGAGATAGATGGTCAGCTGGCAACGCAGTGCTTACGCCGAGGAGAGGCGTTGGAAGACGTTTTGAAAAAGGAGGCAAGAGAATACTGCGAGCGCGGCTTTCAACGCGGTGCGGTAAATGGCAAATGCGTACAATTTAGATGTCCGCTTTGACAGCTAGATATCGCACGTATTCAAAAGTGCCTTACGGTTAATTCGTATCGATCAGTAGATAGCGAAAGCAAGGTTGATTCAACACTGAAATAGGTGTTTACACAAAATCTTGCCGTCTCCGTGGCATCGCTAGGAACAGGGGAGATGCCAAATCACCCTCCCTGAAGAGCAATTGCATTAGCAATTGCTATAGCCCACTACATCTAAGGACGTCGGTCGAATTTCTTCTAAATTCAGCACTTCAGTGCATAAGCGGGTCATCTGTGTACTAAGGTCGCACACGAGAGTTGCCTCACCTAGCAAGACGTAGAACTTTTGCTACTCTGCTTGCCGCCGCAACATCGCCTATATTAGTTTAGTACGTTCTTGGTGTAAATATTGACGCGTTATACAGCAGATTTTCTGAAAGCGTCAAGTAGCAGAACAGGGACACAAATCTACGAACAGTCTGTTTTGTCTTATTCCAGTGCGATGCAGACTTCACAAGATCTCAATCGCCAAAAACGAGGGATCAGTCAGTCCTACAGTGCGGTGAAACATTGAGCCCGTTCCACGCCGTGAAAACCGTCGGACAGTGAAGCTGTCAGCGCCCGGGTGTGTGAATGGCGAGAGAGATCACGGTGTTGTCGTGAATCCGCCGCTACATTTCAAATACGCGCTCTTACAGTTGATTGGTCCAAGCGACATGACGTGACCTTCAGGCACAGACAATGTTGTTTTAAGGCTCGTTCACACCGGCGACTAGCAACGGTCGTGCGACCGTTTGCGACTGGCGGTAAAAAAGCGACTCAAAGCGACCGATGTTCACACCTGCGTGCGACCTATATATGTCGCCACATAAAATTCGCGTCTGCTCGTATATAGCTCGCATTGCCATTGCCCCGTCCTGTTCCTGCGCATGTGATTGGCTGAGAGGTTTGCGACTGCAGTCGCGCGACTGAAAAATCTAGCAGCGAACGACTGAGCCAAAGCAGTCGCTTTGCGATCAAAACGGCCATTTGCGACCGTTTGCGACTAACTTAGTCGCGCGACCGTTGTTAGTCGCCGGTGTGAACGAGCCTTTAGAGAACGCCTCGCATCACGTGATTTGCCGTATCCTGCCAAGCATGCGCTCCCTGCTATCTAGATGACTCACTTACGCGCCCAAATACATTGCCTTCGTTTATTACAATTAGTGTCATTCTCAAAGGAAAGTACCAATCGCTGTCCCGGTACTTTATACCGAAAGCACCGCTAGGTCTATGCCTTTATGTTAATTGTGAAAAAAAAAACAGTTAAATGAAACGGCCCTAGCACGTGTTCTACTTTTCAATTGTATTAAAATCGTCGGTACGGCGCATTCATATGCCTAAATAAATGCATGCTCTCCTGGCGTGGGTGTATAGCACAGTGGTTATGACACTGGCATTCGGAACGTGAGCGCCCGGCTTCAAATCCCGTTTTGCTAAGGAAAATTATTTTATGTTTTTATTCACTCGCGCCTGCGGTCACGCGAACTGTGTGACGCCTAGTACTACTGCGACGACCGGCACAGGGTAGACTGTAAGATATATCATTGGATTTCACGCATTGCTAGCTGAAACCGACGCGTTTATGAGGAACGTGTTCATAACCGTAGCTACAGCAATATCGTAGGTAACGACCGCAATGAAAGACAACGCGATGTTATCTTGATAGGGGCGGAGGCTGTGCCTTATCAAGTCAAAGTAACTGCACTAGAACAAGTGCGTTAGAGCAGTTTGTATTTTGCCAGTACTGACATATGGGACAGAACCTTGGAGGATAACAAATAACTACCTTTCAGATAAATGAAACATAACGCAATGAAGACGACAGAAAAAGTCCCTTGCCCTCTCATCTTTCGTGTGTTGTGTATTTTGCGCCAGAACGTTACTATGGATACGCACAACTAGCCCATCAACGCATCGTGATAACAAGACAACTTAAGATGAACGTGAGAACTGCGCAGCGTGCGATATAAGGTAAATTATAGGCGTAACATGGGTAAGAATACAGCTAAGTAAAAAGAGAGCGAACAGTGGTAACCAGCATTTAGTTCACATAAAGTGAATGAAAGTGGACCTGGGTGGACTATACAATACGTAGAACAGATAACCAGTGGTCAGTGAAAGTGACACAATGGATACCAAGGTATGAGGAATGTTGCCAAGGACGGCAGAGGGTTAGGTGGAATGATTAAAAAAAGACAAGCGCAGGCATACAATGGAGTCAGCTTGCACAGAACAGGGCAAGTTGGAGACCATTGAGAGGGGCTTTCGTCCTGCAATATGCATAAATAGGCCTGCTGATGGTGATGATGGCATATCCTGATGAGTATGGAGCTCTAAAGAACTAAACTTGTTTGCTTTAGCACTTAAAACTTTCGGTTTCCGTCATATGCCAGTCTTCTCATGTGTGGTATCATATACTCCTGACAATTTATTCATGTCTTGTCGTCCTTTCAGGGTCGTGTAGCATTGTCTCCACAGCTTCCAGTCGTGCACAATATGACCATCAGAGATAATATTTTGTACGGCAAGCCTATGGATGTCCCCCTCTACCACCGTGTTCTTCGGTGTTGCCAACTGATTGACGACCTCAATAGGTTGGAGGCTCGAGATTTGACGGAAGTTGGTGAGAAGGTAGGGATAGCAATTCAATACTTCGCTTGAAAATTCTTAGTAGGGGTGTGCGAATATTCGAAATTTCGAATATTTTTTTAATAGTGTTTGCTATTCGATTCGATTCGCACTGGAATTTTACTATTCGAACTTCCCAAAAACAAATACAGTCAACGTCCGATTAAAAGTGACCCCTTCTGATTTTCAATATGCTTCACCTCATTGCACTTTCGTATTGCGTCAAAGCTGCCTTCCAAGCTCCGTTACGGTCGAACTTAGCCAAGAGACAACGTCCGATTGGAAGTGGTCCCTAGATTTTCAATATGCTTCACCTCTATACACCTTGGTATTGTGGCAAAGCTGCCTTTCAAGCTCCGCTACCGTCGCAAATGTATTAACTCAAGAAAACGCTGGTTCCAACATGGAGATGAAAGATGTGGCAGAAGTGGGGGCCCAAATAATGCTATTTTGGACCTGCAATTTGGGCAGGAAGTCTGAAAAATCGGAAGCCGAAGCTTTTTAGCATCCAAAATTTCAGATGGTCTTATATATCGACGTGTACGAGGCAGATTTGGAACTCCGGACTTGAAGGGAGCACACCCTTGTCCGCCACATCAGTTGGGCTTCCACAGAAGTTGAAAGAGGAAGAGAGGCTGAGGAAATGGCATCTTTGCCTGTCACGTGTAAAGTGTTGTTGGCAACACTTTGGTTGCACCAAATCATGTACATAAATAGAATGCGGCCTCTACATTGCCTAATTCTTGATAAGACAACTTTTAAACACCACCCCACCAATGCTTCATCAACCTAGCGAAAAGAAACATTTTCATGTTGCTATCTCATAAGAATATGCTTAGGAATCCTCTCTAACCTTTTTTCTGCAATTGCGCTTCGAAGTATTCGAAAAATATCCGGAGAAATATTCGAAAAATATTCAATTCGGTTCGCACTCACACTTCAGTATTCGAATTCGCTTCGCACCCAAAATTCTGCTATTCGCACAGCTTTACTTCTTAGAGAATAACACTATATGCTACCTGTGCAATACGAGCAATTATTATGCTTGCCGCAGTTTCGTTTGTTGCTGCGGCGACCTTAACACGCCTATACCAAAAAAAAAAAAAAAAAAAAAAAACACCGCGCTTGCACTGTCTGATTAGGTTATGTTGGTTACAGTGTGGTTTCAAGGTAATATCAAACACTCAAAGGCATTTTCACCGTTGTAACATTGTTTAAAACAACCGATTACTCAAACACTTCTGTGGAAGGGAGCGGGCCCTAGACGACGGTACTGTTTGAAGAATTGCGATGTGTATTTTCTAATTCACTTGCGACTTTCTAATTCACTTTCTAATTCACTTGCGAAAGTGCCTTTCGGTCTTCCTCGAACTCGCTGCGACGGCGCAACGTCTGGCGCGAAAATTTTGTCGCCATTGTGAATTTTGGTGCCGTTCCGAGATAGCGCCCCCCCCCTCCCCCCCCACACACTTTGCCGGCAATTTCGACTTCGTTGGGAGGAGGGGGGGGGGGGCGCTTGCTCGGAATTTTACGGTAGTTTTAAAGAAGCGTCTTGACATTTGCACGGAAAACGTATTTTAAAAACTTCGCGTATAATAGAACCATTTCGAGAGTTTATTAATCAAAAGGTGACTTCTTCATCCTACGTCATGTGTTCTCTAAGTTATATTCATGCAATCGCCTAGATGATGGGTACTAGCTTTTCTACGTCGTTTAACTTAATTAACTCATGAGTGTTCTCCGTGGTCGACATAATACCGCCTTCGTTTTCTTGATAGGCCACAGGATATACTAGCAATGCTGTACGTGAAGAAGAAAAGGATTTCCTGTACTATAAAGTAACGGCAATTTATCGACACCTTCATAACATTTTTTTTGTTCTAGCCCGCGCATGCGTCGCCAGTGACGTAAGTTCGACATCAGGTAGAACGGAATGAAAATAGGACGCCATAGTCTGACGTCAGAGAGCCCCTTCTCAGCGGTAGCCTCCTCCTGCCAAATGCAAGGTGTGAAAGCATCGCATAGGCGGCTGCCAACACGGAAAACCTATACCACGTGTTGTGGTATGGTTTGAAAGTCAGCCTTCTGTGCTGCTTCGTGATGAACCGGCAGCGCAACCACACACGGACAGTTAAAAGGAGGGTCACGAAAACACAGCGCTCACTCACAACTTAACTCTTTATTTCAGAAGCGACAGTTATGCAGGCAACCCCTGGCCGTATGCTTGCGAAGCGCCACAAAAAGGTGAACTTCAGTTTTTGGATATCGTTGAGACTTAGGAAACAGCGTGTTTTTTGGATATGTTCGCGAAGATGCTCTAAAACCGCTTTCGAATTTTTATTCTGGTCACTCAAAGATTGTAAAAAAATGCCATCATCACGTCATGTTTGAAGTCAGCCATTTGTGAGACCTACCTTCATGTTCTACAAGAAAGTTTTAACAAACAGATTAAAACGCTAAGATCGGCTCCTTACGATAATTCACAATTAAGGAGCCGTGTACTTAAAAAACTTCAATGGGTGAAAGGTGGAAAGCCATCAGGGAACAAAGATGGACTTAATAAAGAAAGAAAATCGGTCACAATTCCTTATGTTCATCGTTTATCACATTGCATGAAGAATGTAGGTGCAAGACAGAGCATAAATGTTGCTTTGTCCGTCCCCAACAAGCTGGCCAGGGTTTGGAAGAAAATTCAAGATAATATATACGGAAAAGAAGATGGCAACGCTCGTAAAATTAGACATAGAAAACAACACGTGCCACGCAATATGGGAGGGGTATATTCGATTCCTTTGACGTGCGGGCGTCTTACATCGGAAAAATGGTTAGGTATCTGAACATTAGGTTGAAAGAACATGAGCATCCATTAAACACCAGAGGGTATGCTCATTTGGCTTCACATGTTAACAGATGTGAGTGCGCACCGAATTTCAATGAGGTAATTATTTTGAAGAGGCTTAAGAACAAGTTTGTTAGAGAGTTAACCGAGACGTATATACTACATTAAGAAACATTCTCGTTTATGCGTCAGTGAACCATCGGTGACGTTACATTATTGCGAGTACTAATTTTTATACCAGCGTATGCGAAGTTGCTGTATACTGTTTTTTTTTTCGTGTGTTCGCTTGAATTTTGTAGGTACGCAATAAATTTTTGTGTTCCTTGAGTTCGCGCATGCGGGTGACATACGCGGGGGTTGCCCTTATAATTGTCGTTTCTGAAATAAAAAAAAAAATTAGTTGTGAGTCAACGCTGTGTTTTCCTGTTCCTCTGTCCGTGTATGGTTGCGCTTCCGTTCCATCATGAACTACACCCAACTAGCACAAGTTTCAGTCTTGTTATCTGCTGCTGCCGGTAATATGGTTTATAATTCAGTTTCGTAATTATGTAACGCCTGTATATGCTGAAAGGAAACTGCGCCTTAGCACTTGTTTTGCCAGTGTTCCGTCGACAGTGACTGCTCGCGAAGGGGGGGGGGGCATAGTCCCCAAATTTTGACAATGGGGGGGGAGTGCAGTGCCCCCCTTGTCCCCCCTCGCCGGTAGGTACTTCTATGGATCCGTTATAGACTACAACGGATTCATGAGATCTTCCCTCAGCTAGCCTCTGTGAATTGTCCCTTGGTTGTTAAAGTGCAGGGCAAATGAACAAGGCCTTTCTGCTTGTTTCTATTCACAAGGAAGAATTATGTATGCGTCAAAAATCATGGTAACCTGACACACCATGAAAGCATGACGAGAACTCCTGTAATCGATACTTGATGCCCCAGCGTTTTGTCCTGGCAAGTGCGTAGGAGCCGGTGAAATTTAGCGAGCGGTTCTAGGGCCCTTCGATTACTCCACACTGTTGTGCTAGTTCACGAAGCAACAGTAGGTAAAATAACTCTCAAGATATAATCTACGTTCACGGGTACATTTAGTCACGTTTTCTAGTTCCGATGCGTGCCGTAGAACTACAGCGCCGGCGCCGTTCGGATGCCCGCACACCGGCGAGGGCGCCCCTAGCGGCTGCTCGTGTCCCTCTATAAAACTTTCACGGAAGCTTCATGACGAGTAAAAGTATTGAAAGACTCTGGTATTACGTACCTGATAGTGAGACATAAGACCCAAGAAACACATTTGCCATGAGTGCAAAGTGCTGAAAGCAGGCTCGATCTTTCTCCACTAGGGCGGCGGACAGCTCTACTGAAGCGCCACCAAATTTTAGGTTGTGTTCACTGCAGTTCGGATGCAAACTATATATAGAATCTCGACTTTGTTCTTCGCAGAAACGTGGTCTTTCTAAGCGCACTCAATAATGTAACCTTCAGGCAGCTTTCTTGATCGAATCAGTAAACTAAAAAAGAGCACTTAACAGAAGAGTTTAATTTTCGCGATCCTAGAGTTGATCAAAGTTTTCTCTCTCATCAAGAATTTGAGCATTATGCGGCACAGAACAGAAACATAAAGTAAAACCAAAACGACGAGATGTCGACGTGCGTTCTATATATCGAATTTTAAATGCGAAGCATTTCTTAGCGAACCCAGACACTTTCCGCATTTCTATCTACGTATGTATGCTATCTATCTAGCCGCCTACGTTTGGGTGCTCTCGTGATCGCCTCTTTAACTTGGTGAAGACAGAAATTGGCATGAAAGGGTAAGATGATTTGACGAATATGATTGTGTGGTCATGACATGCATAACGTGAAAATCCTTTCACGTACGTCGTCGAACCATTTCCTGCAGACACGTGTGGTACATACCAGTTTACCACGAGCCACGGTGTACCGGTATGCGGCCCAGTGCATTGACGGTTTATATCTACCCAGAAACGACGAGAACAGACATTGGTAATTTAAATGCGAGAGCGTTAAACCGACATCGGCAGCGCTCACCCGACGAATGCAAAGAATAAAAATTGTAACCCCAGCAGGATCCAAACCCAAGCATTCTGCGTGGCAGTCAGGTATTACACCACAGGGCTACGTCTGGCCTTGACACTGCTACAGAAAAAGAACCTATGCAGGCGTAATGTTGGTGCAACGTCAATTGTGGTTGCAGTGCTGGCTATCCAATTTTATAAGAAAGGAAAAACATTACATATACACCTATGATACAGGTCTCATGATGGGTTAACGTGAATTGTGGTTTCAGTGTTGGTTGCGCTTTTATAGCAGTCTAATAATAATAGTATCTAGGATTTTACGTCCCTAAACCGCGATATGATTATGAGCCACGCCACAGTGGAGGGCCACGGAAATTTCGACCATCTGGTGTTCTTGGACGTGCACTGACAACGTACAGTAGACGGGCCTCTAGCATTTCACCTCCGTTAGAATGCGACGGCCGCGGTCATGATCGAAACAGCGACCTTCGGACCTGTAGCCCAGCACCACAACCACTGCTCCACCGCGGCGGACATTGTAGAAGTCTAACAAACATTATATTGTTATTCCTGCGCTTCAGGAAGTTATATTCAAGCGTTGCTCGACCCCGGAGGAATACGGTAAGGAAAGTTACGCATGATATTCTCATCATCCCACCGTATAGTGCACTTAGTTTCGATAATACTGGCGTATGTGCTCTATCGTGAGTGCTGACGTTACGTCAGACCATAAGTTACCTTTTAAACGCTAGTGTGGTCGACACGCCTGGTAAGCCCTCCATGTGGGCTTACTTACACTACTTACTTACAACTGCTTCACATACAAAAACACGTCGATCCAACTCGTAACTCTTGGCTGAAAGCCAAAACATGCAGCATGCAACGACGCGCTGACTGCTTCGCATGAAACCGATTCCCACAAGGCGTGGGATCTGCCAAATTTTTTTGTTTGGTGATTGTTCTGATCGCGTTTCATCATCATCATCATCCTCATCATTTAATCATCATCAGCCTGACTGCACCCACAGCAGGGCAAATGCCTCTCCCGTGTTCCGCCAGTCTACCCGGTCGTGTGCTTGCTGCGGACATGTTATACCCGAAAACTGCTTAATCGCATCTGGACACCTAACTTTCTGTCTCCCCTTCTCGCGCTCGTCTTCTCTTGGAATCCAGTCTCTTACTCAAAAATATAGCTAACGGTCTCATAGGGCCGTTGGGGGTTCTGCTCTTACAGGCTTTTCTTTCCTGTGCGGCTATCACACCGCAATGTAAAACGCAGGAAAACAAATAGCATTTAAAGCCCATTTCCACGCATTTGACAATGAAGATAACGCCCAGTTATTACCGATATATATTTTTTTAATTTTCCTCCACATGCAAGGCTAAGCTTTACGGCTCGGACTGCTAATTCTTTAACATCTTGAAAACAGCACAAAATCGACAGGGACAACATAAGGTAGAACGAAAAACTATCATCTATCCTCCTCTTGTCCGTGTCGTTTTTGCGCTGTTTTCAAGATGTTCAAGAACTACTACCCACTAGCCCAACTGTCAATTCTTAGGCTGCTAATATTTTTTGCGCAGCTAGGGCGCCACTTATGCCAAATAAGTGCGTCATTAATAAATTTCTTAATGTGTGCAGATGCATATATTACTAGGACTGCTGTCTGACCTTCTTTGTATGGTGATTAATCGTTTTTTTTTTGCGTTGCTAGTTTTGTTATATTATCGCACACAGGCTTCTAGTATTGAACTGCAGTAGAATCACCTTCGTGGCAGTAGTTAGTTTAGTCGGGCGCTTATTGTGTGGCACCCTCTGATGTTCTGTGTTTTCGACGTGCAATAAATCTTTGATATTACGAACAGCTTGTACCTAGGCTTGCCCAAAACTTGTCTTTACAGAATCAGATAACTAAGCGCATGGGTACTGAAACTGCCTAGACTGTATAATGTGCGGTATAATTTCTCACCCTTGCTATTGTCCATGCCGAAACTGAACTCTCAGAACGCAGAACAATGCCCTATTTTTTCTCCTTGAAAAACCATGCAGGGCACCAACCTCAGCGGTGGTCAAAAACAGCGGATATCCATTGCCCGGGCTGCGTATAGCCAGAGCGACGTGTACCTGCTTGATGACCCGCTTAGCGCGCTGGATCCTGTCGTTGCCAGCCGCATATTCAGAAACGTGATTGGGAATAACGGCCTGCTTCGGCACAAGGTAAAACATTTGTAGACTCTCTACAACCAAATAAAATGATAGAATCAGTATATACCTCCCACATTATATAGTGCTTCAGAAAATTTTGAGTCGTAGCATATGACGGAGATATTGGCGTGACTTAACAACACGGGTGTGTAGGAGAATTAGCAGTGTGATGCTCCTTTTACACTTGTTATATTTGCGCTTAATTAAGGTTATTAAGCACCCAAATTGTGCGTAGTAGATGTTACCAACTAATGAAATACGGAATTTCGTTTCTTTAAAGCATTTCTAAGGAAATACTAAAATTCAGCCGATGTAATGCTTTTCCTAATAACCTCCTTGTTTTTTCCCCGTTTACACATAAACATGTCCCTTCTATTACAATATTAATGAGTGCTTAGAATAACGCATAATAGTGTGCTTTCTCAGTGCGAAGCTTCTACATTGAAGCTTCATAACTTGATGTTTCTCAGTGTTTTTGAAACGCCCAACCACACGTCTTTTTCAGACGCGAATTATGGTCTGCAATCAAAGACGATACTTGCACTACATGGATAAAGTCATCTTTCTTAATAACGGGAATGCTGAGGTATTCGATAATGTTCAAAATCTCATTAAGGACCCAGATTCGCCGCAAAACTTCCAAGGAACGCTTTATCAACCTAACTGGCACCACGGAAAAGGCATGTAAGCAAACCTCTCCACGTCAACGCAGCAGTCGTTAAGAGAAAGAAGCATGATTTTGTGAATGATCTTGATGCCCAACGACAAATAAGTGTCATATATTTCAGGCAGTCGTGATGATGTTAGGTGTCAAATTTTTCGTGTCTAAAAAGAAAAACAAATATGTTTACTTATAAAAAAAGCATTGTAGACGTGTCGAATTTTTCGTAATATTGTAGAGGGATTAGTTTGCAGCTGAGGACATTCAATAAATGTGAGATCAATTTCAGTGACAGCGTGAAGGGCATTAAAGAAACCGACTCTGTTGGACGACTGACTGTAGGAGAAGTGGGACAGTCTCAAATGGTGAGTGTTTGTTAAAATACTAACACAATGACATGTGACTGAATTTACCTTCTGTCACCAATGGGATATGACTGTTGTCTACGTTATAGAAGCTGACCAGCATAATGTTGAGTCAGTGCTGGCCAAGTTGCCAGATGGCAACTGTCCAGAGTACAACTATTCTGAAGAAAAAAGAAAGCTGTTGCAAAGGTCCTGAGCAAAAATATTATCCCCTTGCTTTTCCCTCCTGTCCGTTATTTCCTTAGTTATTGCTAACGTCGGTGCGATCTAGCATCTGACCATTTTACAGTTGTTGTTAGTTTTGCCAATCGCCTAACAAAAATGATGGCATTTGTGCATGTCGGATGGTAATGTAACGTTACTTAATTCGGTGACAATTAGAAGCACATTTAGAGTTACAGATAGTAACTGGAGCCTCGATCACCGAGACGCTGTCAAGAAACACAGCGGTGGCGGATTAGATTTGTTGCATAGAAAAAAAAGCTGGTTGCATGGAGTGTACAGCTTGTTTGACAACCTAAGGAGCGTGCGGTGGGGGCTAGTTGGTAAGACATGGTAAAAACATAAAACTACGCCAATGAACAGGACACATGACAGAAGTGTACAGGACGAGCGCATACTAACAAGTGATTTATTGGTCATTGATCACGCAGGCCAAGATTATCGATCGTGCAAGAAACAAAAAAGCAAGTGAAATCATCGAAGCCTTGCATATAATACGATACGGGCCTGATGAGTGTGTTAGTGAGGCATCTTTAGACTTGTACAGTAAAGAACTTGAGTTTCTTGGTTCCTAAATTGTTATTCTATGATGTACGGCTATGTATGACTGTTGCGCATGCCCTTTGCTGTTGTGAGAAAGAGGTGTCACACCAACAAATCACTTGTTAGTCTGCGCTGGTCAAGTTCACTTCTTTCCTGTGTCATGTTCCTAGGCGTAGCTTTATGTTTTTTATCTTTTCTGACGAGACTGTTTGCTTGTCCATCGGGTGGCATAATCTGTGGCTGCCGCAACCTACTTTTATGCCGAAGCTGTACGCAGTGGCTTTAAAACACCAGCAGTTACAGTTAAGTTCGGGTGGTTCATGAACTGGTTGAAGTAACTAGCATGAAGCCTGGTTGGTTTTTCGCCATCGTTCACAATACTCACGATGACGGACGTCAAGGCGAACATTAAGGAGAGACGTGGTTAAAATAATCGTCCATGAATGTGGTCGCAATATGATCATGTATCGAAACAGCTGCAATGCAACGTGTCCAAGCTGTCACATAAGGTCAGTGAAAAAAAGCGACCAGTACAGTTGTGTGGCATTACTTTTCATTACACCACTGATGATTTTAACAAGTGCAAACAATTTCAAGTATAGCGTGGAACAGAACGATTTTCAATGGTCCGAAATGGAAAGAATATAGGATCCAGAAGCGAAAACTACGTTCACTATAAGGTAAAGATATAACTAGAATCGATAAGAAACCGACGGCAGTCCTCCTTTCTGAAGCATTCGGGCAAATGTGAACACGCTTCCTTCTGAGGCATGGTGGCTGCCCTTGTGCCTCAGCCGTAACTATTCATGTGATATTTCGGCTCACCTAACCACTATTGCCATGACCTAAATTCTTTTATCACATTTACATTACGCTAAGATTGCTAATTTCATCTTGGAAATTTCATCTTAAAAGGAGCATGCTATAGGTATTCTTTGCTTATAGGTAGAGGTGTGCGAATAGTATTCGAAAATTTCGAATTACAAATCCAATAGCGTCCTATTCCATTCGGAAGTCGAATCGAATAGTGCATATTCGAACCATCGAATACTATTCGAGTAATAAGCACTGACAGGAAATCCACAAAGGAACAAAACGCTGGAACATTGAGGGGTCATTTTCCTTGTTTTGGTTATTAGATCACCCAGATGCATGCAGCTCAAGCTTTTATGAAACTGTCGACGCTATCCGGATGACCGTATGACGGAGTTTTCGCTTAAAACTCAAGTTTCGTCGAAGCGGAAGTGTCATCATTCCACTATCAACATCATCATCCCTGTCATCATCAAATTCATATTAATTTTCATTCATGAAACATTGGTCTTAATTTTTTATGTCCCACTTTATTTACAAGCTGGTAGCAAAGTACCACCTTGCATACTGTAGTCACTGATGTATTTCAACCTAAAGTTTTAGATTTTGGTGCACGTTACGTTAAAGAACCCCAGGTGGCCGAAATTTCCGGAGCCCTCCACTGCGGCGTCTCTCATAATCATATCGTAGTTTTGGGACGTTAAACCCCAGATATTATCAACATAAAGTTGCAACCTCTAGTCACTTCTGTATACGAGCATACCTCAGTTTATGTAATTGTGGTATACTTTTGTCCATTAAAAGCAGCTCTAATGTTTCTTTGTTGGAGGCTGTGGATAATTGTCTTAAAATAAAAATGTTGTGGAATTATCGGGCTGTTATGAAAATTGTTTCCTAGCGATTCGGAAACTGTTCGTACAACATTCACTTTTATGCGTATCTGAATAGGTGTTATTACTATTCGATTCGTGTTCATTAGCTCCTCATATTCACTATCGCACAGCCCTATTAAAAGACATAAATTCGGAGAGGTGCCTTAACTTAAAGGGATCCTACGACACAAATTAGGCGTGTGGTTTTCGTCGCTTCTTTTGGTATTCTGAAATGCGGCGATATCGTACTGCAAGTAGACAGGCCGAAAACGAAGCAGTTATAAATTTATTTCAACGGAATAAATACCCTATGCTACAACTACAGTGACAAACAACGGCGATTTGTGGAATTGGAAATGACGTTTGGTTATGTGACAGCGAGGCCAGTGGCTGTGCGTTCTCATCGGCTTCGCGCTCCAAGTCGCACCTAACATTTGTATGGTCCCAGATGGGCCACGCAACTGTGTGCTAAATATTATAAAACATTCTTTATACTTTCATGTAGGAAAGAGTCCATCTTTTTATACATTATATTTTGAAAGCTATTGCAACACGACACTAGGCACGCTTTACAACGTAGCGAAAGCCACCAGGAGGCGAAAGTATATGTCGATAAGAGGCGCGCAGTTATTGGAAGCTACCATTAACGTCGCTAGAATAGTGAAATGCGAAAAGGAACATTTTTCTCTTGGCCTGCTCGAATTTAGAACTTTCAAGACTTCAAACTTCAGTTTCCGTGCGCCAATTTTTACTATTATTTTTGACGTCATCTCAGTATTAAATACTACACACGCTCCAATGCCACAGAATATAGCCGAAAAACATTGAAGGGTGCTTTTATCTTTTGTCTCGCATCTGAGTTAAGGATAAATCGGATAAATTATCTGAACTATAGCTACAACAGTGCCATCTTTAGTCGTTCTATGCAGATAATTCATAAGGGATATTTTTATTGTCGAATAACAGGCGGTCACTAATGATTTAAAAGCGATAAGGTCATTGATATTCAGAGAATTCACTGTTGTGCTTTTCAGGGTGTGGTGTAAGACTATGGCCTACTAAAGGCGCATGCACTAACATGCACCTAAACACAAATGCGTTGGAGGACGCAAATCGCGCATATAATCGTGCAGAGCTGCCTAGACAAACTTTACAAGTGCCAGTTTGCTGGTATCCGCTTCATGCATATCACAGTGCAGCACAGTTCGCTCGGAAATGTGTTTTTCAGCACATCTTGCTTCTCTCACCAGACAGGGTGGCAGCTGCTGCTTAGCCTCTTGAAGCTGGTGCAGTGGCCGGCATATCTGGGTGTGCTGGCTTTCGTTGGAGCGTCATGTGCCTATGCCATGCAGCAACTCTGTATAAAGCAGTGGACAGATGCAGAGGCTGTGGCTGATCACTACAAACCATCTCATCAAGTTGCGTGGGTCAAAGTTTTGGTGGCCCTGTGTTTGACAGACGGTATGATTACCGGTGACAGACGGTATGAAACCGGTTTTTGCGTTTGTAGACACAATATCTGCGAAGTCCAATTAGAGATTTTTTATAGGGAATGCACTGTTAATGTAATGATTCGAGAAAATCGCAATATCGCGCCGCCAGGCTAATATTTATTGAACCCAGAAATGTGGCATTTTTTTTTAAAGAGCCGAAAGCACGCCTAAGTATCTTTAACTTCGAAAACAGTTGGAATCGAAATGGGGCCATTCCTGATTGTAACGTGAACTCAAAAAGGCAGTTTCTAATAAAAAATGAGCCAAATGCTGCATCTGTTTCAATGAAACTGAGCCACATTCAGTAAACTAGCTCTGCCTCAACAATCGTGTCCAAAACAACCACCATGGTCTCATCCAATCTGTTCCATTTGTGTCCTCGTTTTTTACTATTGTGTTTACGTTCCACAATTAGTTTTTGTAGGGCGATTTGGCACTTACGGATGGACATGATGTTGTAGGGCAAAATTCAAATATAAAGAGTAAGAGGCCCCCTTTCCTACTTCTTTTTGTCTCTTAGCGTTTCTTTTCGAATTTAGCGCTGCAGTATAATGTCCTCCTTTCTTTCGAAGACGATATACTTGAAGTAAAGGATATATGAAATGAAGATTTTGGGCACCGATCTATTCCTTGAAGAGGACGTTATCCGAAACGGCACGGCATAAAACGAGCTCCGAAGAAGAAGAGCCTGAGCAATTTTCAAGGTCTTCAATAGATGCCAAGAACAAGAAAACGCTGCTGAGAATCCAGAAAAGTGCGCTTTTTGCCAGGAAGGACCACTCGCTCTTCAAGTCTAGTCGTCGCCATTACGCTCATGCGACGGAGGACGGCACCGACAGAAGCACAAGGATGATGTTAATTTTATCGCAAAATATTGATATGCCGTATATTCGAATCGTTTTATACTTCTTTGATGAGCTAATTCAAGCCCAAATGAAATGTTCCAATCTGTAAGAGCCAAATACAAAGTTTACTCCTGAATACTGACGATAGTGGGCTATATAGATTTTAGCCGCAAGACAGATTTGACTTATTTAGGGGACAAGAACACACTGGCTGAAAATTGTTGGAGCAAGCCCGACCATATTGGCAGTAGCGAAAAAGTGCTTATTTCTCAGTTGCAGTTAAAGTGCATTTGGCGCTTTTAGAAAAGAAACGCCACATATGTATAAAAGCCGACGTGCTTTATCGCTTGGCAGATTATCGACGGCCGACGCCCTGTTCGCCGCTATCAGTGTGCAGCGTGTATTTCTTGTAGTTTGACTTTTAGTTCCCTGAGCCAAGTTCGCCCAAATAAGGAGTTACGTCTTTAATAGCCCGACTGCCGTCTTCTTCGCCACCACGATCACGTGACAATATGCCCGATCCTATAAGGTCCACATTGAAACGGTTGCATTGTTTCGTCTTCTGATGATACCCAACTGGCCGCCATGAAAATTCTGCCAATTAATGTTCTTATACCGCAGGAAATTATTTGCCATATACAGAAGGAAATTATTGTGCTTTACATTGTCAATGCATCGGTTTCTCGCAGTGGCTTTTCGCATTCTTGCAACCATGTTTTTGGTGCTCTCAGCGAAGCGCTTGTCACGATGCCTGCACGATGACATGCTGAGACATGTGCTTCAAAGTCCTGTATCCTTCTTCGACGAGTCGCCCAGGGGTCGCATACTGAACCGCTTCTCTACCGACTTGGAGTACGTAGACGTTCGAACGTTCCTGAATGAAAAGCAAAGTGTTCAAAATACAATTACTACACTCTCAAAGGCAGCCGTAATCGGAACGCAGTCACCGATGCTTGTAGGCGTCGCAATGGTCATCACTGCCATCATCGCCTTTGGAATGGTGAGCAATTTTATAAATTTATCATCCTTATTAGAGGCCAGACTTTTACGTAATAACAGCGTGTTCCTCATACACCTATTGCGCACAGTAGTTACGGTGTTTGGCCACTCACCCGAAAGACGCGGATTCAATTCCAGCCACGGCGGTCGCATTATCATGGAGCCGAAATGCACAAAACGCCCGTATGCTTATATTTAGGTGCACTTTACAGAACCTCATGTGGTAGAAATTTATCCAGAGTCTCCAACGCGTGCCTTTAACCATGTCGTGATTCTAGCGGGTAAATCCTCAGAAATTATTACTATGAATGCACCAATTACAGGTACTTCTAAGCCCAATTTAAGCATCTTAAGATAAGGTATTAAATAAGGAAAATAGACTCTTTGCGAACCAGAACCGATTTTTGTACTGAATGTGCGCAGCTTATATTCGTGGCTAGAATCCGATGCAGCGCCTATTTGTGTCGTTTGAAAGGCAGGACATCTACATTGTGCAAAGTATCGATTGACGTTGCTTCGCTGGGTACGCGGGAGAATGCAGTTTTCTAGACACGCATATTGCCCGAACACGCCTACTGTATGTGTCTTGACAGCGTAAGCAAGTAGTGTATATTTATTCGACCAATTGTCTGTTTGCTTAAAAAAAAAGAGCGTGCACCTCCCTACCTAACATTTTTTTTTATTCCGATAGCAATCATATGGGCATTTTCGACTGTATTTTTGCCGTCGCCGTCATGTTCCTTACACTCTAAGACAAAATCGAGTATTTTGGGAGTGTTTCTGCCACACAACAACAATCGTCATCCACCTCGCGTACTTTCCTCGCGTTATCACCGCGGTCGCGGCACTTCCCGGTCACGAACGACGCGCGCGTTATCAGCGTGACATAGCATTTTTGACAGGAAAGTGCCGAGAGCTGGGTTTTCAAGAAAGGAAACGCGAGCAAGCCAGATGACGATTATTGTTGTGTGGCAGAAATACTCCCAAAATACTCGACTTTGTCTTAGAGTGCATAAAGTCCAAGTCGATAGCATCCCCCAGAGAATCGTATGTCGTACCCGCGGGAGAAAGAACGTGAGCGGGGGCGACGAACGCGTCTGAAGCAGAGATCAAGCGAGCCGGCCCATCTGCGTCGGTCGGAGGGCGCATGCGATAACATCGGCCGCTTGCGGGGGGGGAGGGGTCGCATTGATTGTTTCGTCCTGGCCTTGAAACTGTGGTTTTTTATATCGACCGGCATCAGTGGTATAAAATTACGCGCAACGGCTACTCAGTGACACCCTACTCCTCCCTTCTCCAATGCGTACGAACAGGAATCAAGCACCTAAGACAGGCTGGCCGCCGTTTGGGTTGGTGGTTCTATCTTTGTCAACGGCATTTCAAAAGGATCCGTCCACCAAATCAAACGCGGGCCAGCCTGCCTGAGGCACATTATTTCAGTCCCTACAACCTGAAAAACACATTGTGTCTCCGTCCATTGGCTCCCGCCTATAGTTTGGATTGCCGCTCTCCGGAGAAATTGCAATGTAAACTTTTCAAAAGTCAGCGCCTTTCTAACTTGAATACCCGCTTGCAATATGAGTAGTGATGGCAGGTCGACTGTCGAGGATGACGTTGCAATATATTTTGCTCAGTCATTATTGAAGGGCCAATAAACAGGCGCCGACATTCCCGCGTGCCTCACTAGCGTCTTTCCAGTCCTCCTCGTCCGCGAAGTGATGTAATTTTGCCTGTGGGCAACTTTACGCAGCACCGACATCATCGATGGGTCCTCTGCACTATGAAACGGCGGCTTGGCCCTGCGGCGACGCAGTTTTGGCCGCGAATGGAATGGGCTAGTGTGCCGACCACCGAGCGTTTTCAACGTGTTATGGTGGCACAGGCTCTGATGCTGGCCGCGGCTGACCACCAGACGGCGATACCCGTCGGGACCATGCTGAAATGTGCAGCGTTCTAAGCGCGTTGGGCTGCGATGCGTTGCTTGCTGTGCCTTGTTGATATTGCACATTGCTGTCGTTGCAGTCTTTTTGCGATGGCGCGGTTGGCGTCTTTGTGGGCGCTCACCTGTATAAATAAGCTTTGTAGGAGGCCACGGAGCGGTGATGTCCAAGAAAAGTTGCGGAAAGAAACGACCCGTTTTCTTCGATATTTTGATGGTGGATACCACAGAACAGCGTGTCTTATTATTCAGCACGCCTGCGGACCCCGTACGACTAGCGGATAGGGACAACTACCTAAACTAAGCAGATCGGAGACCACCTTCGCTGGCTGTCGTTTATGGTAAGAATGGTTGGGGTTTTAAAAAACCACGACATGGTTATGAGGGATGCCGTAGTAGAGCGCTCCGGAACTTTGGACCACCTGGCACCTAAATCTAAGTACACGGGCCTGTGGCACTTCGCCTTTATCGAAATGAGGCCGTCGCGGCAAGGATTCCATCCCGTCACCTTCAGGTCGTTTATGAGAAACATTTCACTTGAGCGCTTGCTCGAGTGTACACTGGACCGTGCCACAAATGAAATTCTCGCGCAAAAGCTTGCCTCATATTTAGGGGTGTGCGAATATTCGAAAGTTTCGAATATTCGTCGAATATTACATTCGAAATATTCGTATTCGATTCGAAAATCGTGTATTCGAAAAGTTTCGAATATTGATAACTTCGAATATTCGAAAAATCGGATGTGCGATTCGGTTATCATGCATAAAATAACTCGTCTTCCACATTTCTGCTGCGTTCGTATAGCTAAAAACGTTGCCGAGAGGAGCGATAAACATCGCAAGTACACTGAGGCACGATATCTGCCTGCGACGAGCGCCCCAATACGTATGATTTATTGCTGGTGCATCTCCGGCGTGCAGCGCTGTTAGCGATCATGTAACCGTACATTTTCAATACTATGCGGCCGTAACGTGCCGCACTACCACTCGTTCACTATGCGGGACCACTTCTGAAGAAAGACAGTGACCCACGTGACTGGTGGCGGACTGTAGGCACCTTCAGATGCTCCAGTCTGGCAAAGCTTTGCCTCATGTACCTCCCTATACCAGCCACTTCCGTTCCAAGCGAGCGTGCCTTTTCAGTGGCAGGGGAGGGGGGGGGGGTTGTCTCTGTTGCCTGATCATGTGGAGCAACTTATATTTCTTCATAATAACATCTAGTCATTACTTTCATTGTGCTAGCCTGGACATTGTGTTCTGGAGATAGCAGTGTATGTTGTGTTGCCAGTCCGGCTGTTAATGTTTTTTTTTTTTTTCAAATAGCTACATGTTAAATGAAATATTGTTACTGTGGAGGCATTTTTCCTTTGATATTCGATATTCGATTCGATATTCGAAGGTGAATATTCGTATTCGATTCGTATTCGAAAAATTCGATATTCGCACACCCCTACTCATATTTGATACTGCTCCGCCCCTTTCGGGAGATAATGATACGCGTCGGGTGGCCGACAGAGCACTAAAAAGGAAAGTCAGAGCCCTTGGAAGAACCTGCGAATAAAAGGCAGAATCATGACTTTATGCATGAATCGTCGTTCCGAAGCCCGAAGCGGATGTGATCCTAGTCACGTCAACCATGGCCTAGCAAAAGAGGAAACGCGCATCGCGCATTCCCTCACGTCCACCCATGTTTCAGCATCGTACGGTATGGCCTATGGCCTCGTAGCGCAGCGCACCAAGCGACCGGCGGCAGCAGGCATTCCCGTGCTGGGCACGCTAGTATATAATATTCTAGGCACTCTAATTAGGTTGACCCTCGTGCCACCCTGACACCAGCGACATGTGGAGGAAGCCTTGCTTGGTCGTTGACTGCGTGCCGATGACGCAGTCGCCGATGTCGTGTTACGTTGCCGAAGTAGGCTTAGTCACGGCAACAGGCTACGCTTACCACTCTTCGTTGCTGAGAAGGGTTGCAAGGCCGAGCGAGTGTAGCCTCAAATATCCAACCAACGCAGCGACATGCTTTAACTGCTGGTCACATTGTCAGCTATGCTCACGTTAGTAAAAGCGCCTGCTAATGCTGTCAGGTCTTGTCGAGATGAGTAAAGGCATGTGTTTCTGAAACAAGGAGTGAGCCAGAAACAATATAAGTGCGTGTACTTTACATTTTCAGAGTGTGGCTGTCAAGGTTTCTCACAGTGCTCGTTACCACGAGAGCCTGGCTACGTCGCGGCTTCTGCAACATACAACCGAGACGGTGGACTCTCTGAGCAGCGTACGAGCGTACGGCGTGACTGAGTGGTTCTGGCGACACTGCTGCCGCCTCGTGGATGATGCGATGCGCGGCTACTTATGCTTCGGCGTTACGTTCCGATTCGTCCGCACACTGACGGCCACAGGGGGCTTCGTGGTCGTGATGTGCACGCTGCTGGCAAACGTCTTGTTCCCTGGTCCCAATGGTCCAGATCCGAGCAGCCTAGGTTTGGCTCTCAGCTCCGCCTGCTCCGTATGTTATTGGGAAGCCGAATTCAGAAAACTGCTCACTTGCAAGTGTGTTTGTTTTCTTTTTCACGTGCAGGTATTTTTCTTTTCCTTATAACTATACAAACCGACAACGTTGCATGGAAGCGTATATATTAGGTGCACAATGAAAAACGAATAGTAATAAATGTTAGAGCATTAGGGAGCTAATGCCATTGAAAGGTTATGGGGAATTAGCATCAGGGCATAACGCTTTAGGACTTGGGAATTACATTTGCTAATATATTACTAACTTCAGCATCCAGAAGATGGCAGGCATCCTCTTACGGATAGCTGAAAAGCACGGTACAAAAACCCACGTGAACTTAATAAAAATAGTAATTTGAGCCGAAATCAAACCCAGGTGTTCTACGTACCAATCAAGTAGACTACCACAGAGCCATGGCGGTTTTTATTTCTTATATAGAATTTATTACAAATGCTCATAATATTTATACATAGCGTACGAAATATTCAAAGCCACCTCTATAAGCGCACAATAAGCGTTACACAGCAAGAACTTTGAAATACCACTGTGTTCTAAAAGGCTATTAGAGCAGTGCATTTCATGAACAGTGGATACCAGTCTGGCTGAAACTGTAAATGTTCATAAAAATCTTTTAGCTGTAGAGTGATTTGTATATTAAATGTGACCGCGATGATACCATTGATTCCGCACGCCTGTCTAACATGCGAGTTTTCGATAGACTGTGCTTACCAATTAATATGAGCATGTCAACGGGCATAGAATTGCTTTTAGGTGGCACGAGAAAACGTATGCTGTAAGAATTTAAATCACGTTATTTTTTAAAAGCTCTTTGTAGAACGTCCCAAAAGAAGATGGCGTCCTTGCAGCTAATGAAACAATGTTCTATAGTTGCTGGAACTTCACAGAGGAGACAAATAATTGAAGATACAAAGTTGCCCTTTCTGCTTAACCAGAATTTTACAGGCAGAGTTTCTGTACGTACTTTCTAGAAAAATGTCTTGGATATTGGCGAAATAGGCATTTCCTTCACACGCACAAGCACGTCATCTCCAGTCAATCCAACATATAGTGAGCGGTACAATGGTACTTGAAATAACAGATCTAATAAATCGTTATCTAGATATTTTTTGAGATAGAAAACAAACAATTATTAGAGAATCTGACTGTCAGAAAACGCAATGATTCGTACACTTCATGAATAAATCTTTGCAAATAGAGAGGGGATACAAAATTAGCAGACACCACTAAACTCGGTAAAACATCGGCAAAATTCACTTGTAAGAGTGTTCGAAGCAACGGATGTGCACAGTCCCGAAAACAGAAAAACGAAACACCAATTGTCTAATAAAGAGGTGCCCCAACCCAAGACCACCTGCACTAACTGGTCTAAAAACAATGACACGCCTCACTGTCTCATCGCTTGATGACCAAATAAAAGTAGAAAATATTCGGTGAAACTTCTGAATAAAACCCTGGAACAATGTAGTATTTGCAGTGCGTTGAATATTTTTGTTGCCAGGAATAGACTGCATGTTTTAGCTCTGCCAAAGATTGAGGTGTTATGCGGAATAAAGTTCCGGGCATAACACTTCAAGCAGAGTGCACGTTCCTTCCAGTATTATGCGCTTGATCTGTATGCATCCAATGGAACACCAAGGTACCTTGGTGGCTCACAGGACCATTCAGTGCCCTCGAACCGAGTTTGTTTATGAGCCCATCGGCCAAACCACGGTCCGAAACTTTTCGCGAAGTTCATTTGTGCCCCAGAAATGGATCGAAATTTCCCAATTGTGGACACCACCACTTTTATACTAGAAAGGTCTGTACAAAAGAAAGCTAGGTCATCCGCATACGCTAATACTTTAACCTCATTCCCATAAACACTGAAACCATGAACATTGTAAGAACGAAATACGCTTAAGCATAATGGTTCCATGGAAAGGGCAAAAAGCAGTGGCGACAATGGAACAGAGCCGTGGCAGTCCTAGGATTCGCTTTGGCAAAAGACTTGAAAAAGGCCGCTTTGGAAAAAGACCATGGTAAAACACATCGCACCTCTCGCTACCCCCGGCTCCCCTCCTTCATGAACTTTCCAAATATTTTGCATGCATTAAACATTTTAAATTCAGGTTACGCTCTGCAGTGCTTTATTTATGCTGGCCGTGAATATTTTTGATTAAGAATATATTTTTCTAAATCAACGTCAGATAACACACAGACCGACCACGTTGCATCAAAGCGTATGTATTAAACTGCACACTGGAAAAAGATTTGATACCCCGGCCACACGGGAACAATAAATGTCCTTCAGTAGTTAAGGCCTTAAAGCGACAAACGATTTTTGTCGACCCAGTTTTTTTACGGCGCAACAAATAGCTCCCCTTCGGTCATGATAAAACCTGCAGCGGTCGTTTCCAAAAGCGCGTGGATATTTGCAGGCAGAATTTTTCAATCCTAGACGCCACTAAAGAAGTTAGAATCCCATCACTTGCAACAAGCAATATTGCTTCTCAGTGCTAATCTCAACGCTAATTTTAGCGGCGCGAATAGCCCTCCTCGCAGACTGTTCATTACGCTCAACATTCTGCTTTCACAGGAGTGAGTGCAACTGTCGTTAACCACCTTCGATCATTTTGGTATTTTCAATCGTTTTTTGATATAAAATGTAAGCGGGATAAGATTTCCGAGTGCTCGCCGTCACATAAAGTCTCTTTACCGCCTCGGGAGCCAGGCGCTTCTCGTACTTCTCCAATTCGTCGGCAAGTGCCGCTAGGCCCTCAGCCAACATAGGGTGCCTCGATGTGCTCCTCCGGAACAGGGTGGAGACACTGTTGACGTGGACGCCATATTGGTTCAAACGTACGCGTTCGGTGGCAATGCCTGGCATGCAAAGATGGAACGCTTTAAGCAAAATGCGCGGTAATTTCGCTCAGTTTATTCCTTCTGGCGGTAGGGCTTGCACATATAATCTTGATAACAAATAGATTAGGCACTATTCATTACGCACGAAGCATTTGATGGCGAAATAAAGGCATTTACAGCGTATCTATCGGTCTATCTATCTCATTGGCTGCGTAGATCCCCATGCTCTGGCGGCCGATTGATTAAGTTGACGAGTACCAAAATTGACATGGCATAACAAGAGCATGTGAAAAGCATAAACTGCTCATTAGCTCAGTACATGAAAATCATGACATGCCTTTAATGCACGCCATGACATACGTGACATTGTCAAGGAGCTAAAACGGCTGTTTGGTCAACTTCATGTATACCAAAATTGACATGTTATGATAAGAGCATGAGGAAAATATACATGACTGGTCATAACACGAAAACCTTGTCATGCATGTCATATAGACCATGACGTACATGACCCGGTCATGGAGCGTTTACGGCCGCTTTATTAAGTTAATGTGTACCGAAACGCACACGGCATGATAGGAGCATATGGCTAACATGAATGACTGGTCATAACACGAAAATCACGTCATGCATGTCATGTGCGCCATGACACACATGACATAGTCATATTGTTCTAACGGCCGTTTTATGAACTTTATGTATACCAAAATTGAGAGGGCATGATAACAGCGCAAGATGAAAAGATGACTAATCAAAAGACCAAAAAGATGTCATGCATGTCATGTACGCCATGACATATATGACCCGGTCATGGAGCTCTCATGGCGGTTTTATTAACTTGTTGAGTACCAAAATTTACATGGCATGATAAGAGATTCTGAATAACATAAATAGCTGATTATAACATGAAAACATTGTCATGCATGTCATGTAGTCCATTACATACATCACCCGGTCATGGTGCTCTAACAGCCACTTTATTATTTGGTGTCTACCAAAATTGACACGACATGATAAGAGGGCATAACTACCATAACTGACTGGTCCTAACATGAAAATCATGTCATGCATGTCATGTGCGCCATGACACGCATGACCAAGTCATGGGGCTTCAATGGCGGATTTATTAACTTGTTAACTACCAATATTGAGATGGCACGGTAAGAGAGTAGGACTAGCATAAATGACTAACAATAACACATAAATCATGTCATGCATGTCATGCAGGCCATGACATACATCACTTGATATTACAGCTCTAAAGGATATTTTATTAACTTTCAGTATACCAAAATTGACAGGGCACGATAACAGCGTAAGATGAATATAAATGACTGTTCATAACGTGAAAATCACGTCATGTACGTCATGACATACATGACCCGGTCATGCAGCTCTAATGACACGGTCATGGAGCTCTAGCAGGTAAGACAATCCACTCCAAATTCACTTGTTTGTGATTAGCTTAATGCGGATCAGCTTAATCTGGCTTAATCCACACTGTTTTGTGTCCATACTCTATCATCCAACTGACTAGACAAACTGAATTTACTCAGAATAGATGGTTCGGGACTACATTAGTCCTTATTAGCTTAGTCCGGGCTAGATTCTTCCGGCTTAATTTCTATTGTCTTTTCGTGGCCATACTCAGTCATCCAAATGGCTAAGAAATTTCAACTTACTGATAAGAGGCGTGCTCAAGATTAGCTTATTTCGGATTAGCTTAATCTGGCTTAATCCGGATGGGCTTAACCTGGCCATGCTCCGGCACCGAAGAGGCTAGACAATCTAGAGGCTAGACAACTCACTCCAAATTCACTTGCTCGATTAGCTTAATGTGGTATAGCTTAATCTGGCTTAATCCACATTGCCTTATTGTGGCCATACTCTGTCATCCAACTGGCTAGGCAATCTCAATTTACTCAAAATTGAATGGTTCAAGATTCGGACTACCTGAATCCAGCTTAATCGAATTTAATCGGAGTGGCTTAATGTGACCATACGCGGTCACCGAAACAGCTATTCATTCTCAATTCACTCAGCATTGGCTTGTTCAGGATTAGCTTAACCCGGATTTATTTAGTCACGCTTAATCCGAAACAACATAGCCTAGTCAGGTCTAATATACCTCACGGCTATGCCATCTCATCTTGGAGTGGATTAGCGTGATCTGACATAATCTTCACTGATCTTCCCTGATCCCACTTGATATGTATCTATCAGTATAGATTGGCATCGACTAGCGTTAAATTGGCTTGTCCAAACTCAATTAGGCTGCTATATACTGGCTTAACTAGGCTTTTCCTAAGCTTACCCTGGTTTAATCCGGCGGCTTAATTGGTGCCAAAGATTATCAGTATTGATTTGTATCGATTGCTACTGATTATTTTGACTATGCTTATTTAGCATGAGCTATGATTTCCTTGTCTTGACCAAGCTTATCTAAGCTTATCGGCAAGGTAGCCGAAGCATCTATTCACTCCGCACGGCTTAACGCAAAGGTTAACATCCTCTTTGTAAAAGGAGCTTCACGCGATGATTATGCGATGCAGCCATAGCGAGACAAACAAGGATTTATTGAACAGCATGCTCACTGCCAGCGATAAAATGCACGGCCATATGCTGGACAAGTCAACAACTAACCTCGCATATCTTGGTGCTGTCGGTCGGATGCCAGCGGTCGCGTTTCACTTGTGCTTTCCTTTTTTTTTTCTTCGCTCGCTGTTACGAGGGAAGCGAAATATCCGCTGGTTTTTCGCGCGTGAAGAAGTACACAGCGGCACACAGCAGCCTGTCATAGCGGCCAAAGAACGGATCTCAATACGTCAAGAACAACGTGTTTACAGCAACGTTCCCGCGCTAGCCTCTGCGCGCCACCCGACACCTTTGAACCAATATGGCCGCCAGGCGGCGCGGAGTCCTTCAAAAGTTGTATCCACCCTGAAAGCGGAGGCGCGCGCACATCAAGGCACCCTAAGCCAACAACTTTCATGCTGTCGCTCATGAGCATCGGAAAATACGTCAAGCGTAGGTGGTTTCACTGTTCTCCTCATTACAAAGGAAGGCTCTCTGCACGTTGTAAGTTACAAAATATTCTAAGACAGAAGTGTACCGCATCTCAACACTACTATAGACACAGCAAACTGCGTACACTAATAAAAGGTCACGTGATGGGGATCATATGAATCTTCGGTTTTTTGCCGCATGCAGCGCCAACAGTCATTTTTCGCTATTTTAGCGAAGAAAGAAATACAAATCCGTGTTGAATGACATAAACAGTGTTTGTTTTAGCCAATACAATAAACAACCTTTCATTCTGCGGGGATATCTCTATTTGTGTTCTGAATGGTTGTCTGCCGCTTTAAGTTTTTGAAGGACAGATTTTTCGGCGGAGCTGCCACCAGCGTTATTGCTGCCACGCGCCTAAAATGAAATTCTCCCTGATTATGACGATATCAGTTACTTATGAAGTCAGCAATTTTAGTGTAATAATATAAGAAACACGCGTTTTAAGAATTCCAATCTGCGTTTATGCTACTGAAACGTAGAAATAGGCATATTTTGGTGCCATAAGGTTGGGTTTGTTCCTGCCTTTTACAAGGTAGCAACTTACAATAGCAGCATTGGGTCTGTCATGCCAACGCCGTTGCTATTCTTTATTGAATTTGCTCTAGCGTAACCAGGGAATAACATGGTGCTTGTTAAAAGTCATGTGTAAACGTTTTCTTTACGAGATAGACGCTCTTTCAAATATTTCACGCATAATGCATTGGGCAAGCTATGGGCATCGAGAGTACGCGTATATCTCAGTCGAATGAGTTCTGGCGAAGGCATTAGGTGACGAATGGCATTAAAGCCAATGTCATTTCCTTTCCCCGTGTGGCGCCGCGCAATTAGCATCAAATTATAAGGCATTAGGAAGTTAACGCGATTTTCTTTGCCCTTGTTTCACGGGTATACCTACATCAAATGAGCTTGTCAGTTTCTACTGAACGCGGAATATTTACCTAAAGCTGCGTGAGTTTTCGGAAAGCTGTGTGGACGAAAATGTGGTATATCGCATGACTTAGTCACACTAAGAACTGCAGTTTTGCGAAGTGCGGTGTTTTTTGTCTCGCATTTGGCTTTCTAAATTGACGTTTTTATATTTCCGGAATTCGTAATGGACGTTTGTTTCAGCAAAACACTCAATGACTAAATGCTTGCCTAATTCGATCGCTGGTATTCTAGTATTTGTAATATATTTAATTGAAGCATACTCACTTGTAGTTTAATGATCGGTTTTTAGTGCAGCGTTGTTTTTCAAGTGCAAAATTATTGCACGATGTGAGGCTTCTTAGCAATATATGGTGGAGGGTGATGCTGCATGTAATGGAAAGTACGACTGCTTGTGGTTGACAATCTCGGGCAGCCGTTTTTTTTTTCTCCTACCAGGTCCCTCTGTCGCTGTTGTCGCTGTGTCTGGCGCTGTTCAACGTGTTGCAAATGACTGTGGCGCTTGAGCGTTGTCTGCAATACACAAAGCTTCAACCAGAGGTGTGTAAATAGTGCCAATGCCCAATGTGTAAATACAGTAGCTAAATAGGGCGCTGATTGTGCGTATGTTCCGGAATGGCCTAAAGACAAGTATGCTATAGAGGTATACCTGACGCAGCATAAGAATTGAACATCGTCATCGCGCCAATTTAGCATGACGATTGCTCCGAGCGATGCGCTTGGCCATGAAGGCGCATCAGCATGAAGAAATAAATAGATGACAGAAGCGTGTCAGCATCCGAAAATTTTGAATAAAAAATTGAATGTTATGCTAATAGTATCGGCTTTCCAGGTGGAATATTGATGGGAAAAATGGAATATTTCTATGCAGATTTTGAATTGCAGGTCGTCAAATGTAGAAGAATAATATTTATATATGGCTGGCGGACACACCTGCTCCATATGTTTGTTACCTCCCAGAAGCGCTGACTCAAGCAACTCTCCCCTTAAGGCTGACAACGCATGCGAAATGGCAACTATGTATCCACTGCAGCTATACATGAAAATATAATATCGGCGAAGGAAACACTTCTGTAGGCATCCTTGCTTACTTCAATGAGGGGGTTAAAATTATGGCCGGTGCCCGGGTCTCACATGATGGCTACTAAAACACACTGCCGAATCGGCAGGTTCGCGTTCCATTGCTACCGCTATGCAAGCGTCATCGTTACTTTAACGTAAATGTGGAATATCTAAAGAGATTTTTACACTCTAAGAAAAATCGAGTATTTGGGGAGTATTTCTGCCACGCAACTATAATCGTCATCTATCTCGCGTTCTTTCCTCGCGTTATCACCGTGGTCTCGGCACTTCCCGGTCACGAACGGCGCGCGCGTTATCAGCGTGACATAGCATTCTTGAGGGGAAAGGGACGAGAGCTGGGTTTTCAAGAAAGGAAACGCGAGCACGCCAGATGATGATTCTTGTTGTGTGGCATAAATGCTCCCAAAATGCACGATTTTTTTCTTAGAGTAGCAATGCGAAATACGAGAAATTATAATTTAAACAAAAAGTTGAAATGTTTTTAAGCCACCTCTTTCTCTTTCGAAGATATTACTGCAGTCTGCAACACACACTGCCTCCGCATTGTCGGTTGTTTCCGTGTTGCAATATGTGTTGAACATAATGAAGATCGCGCGTTTTGCAAGTAGGCTTGAATCCCTTGAGCTCTTGTAGACTGTGCTCTCATGATGATGTTCCCACGTTTAGATAGTGGGCTTTACCGCAAGGCATACGAGCGATGGCGCTGGCCAGCAAGGCTGTGACAAGACGTGAAGTCCCATGCGGGATGGCGTTATGACGCAGTTACCCAGCTGTATGCATTTCAAAGTTAGCCTGAAAGAGGCGGATAAATCAGGGCGATACAGACAAGAATAACGTCAATGCGGTAAGCACACGTAAAACACATAAATAAAAACTTGGTGTGCGCTTGAGCTTCGCTTTCGAGAGTATACGTGATAACGTAATCGGACCGTGTTCGTATCGACTTACCAATCGCTAGCGTAGCTTCGCTTCTCGGTGGAGGCCTAAACCGCACCGCAAGGAAAGCCAAAATGCGGACACCCGGCAACTACAATATCCATGCATGCCGCGCGACGAAACACGGCCACGTGGCGGGGCGATGCCGTTTAAAAGTGCGCTCGTGGGCCCTTCGCGCCATGTCGCGGGTTGCAGTCAAGCCGCTGAAGAACCTACGAGGTGTGCGTACCACTAATGCTAAATGGTGTATATAAATAGCTCGCCGTTAGTGTGCTAGAGGATGTATGCGTGGTGGCCGAGCGGCTAAATGCTTCGCGCCACAGGTTCGAATTACCGGTCCCACTCGAAGGGAAGGCTTTTTATCTATTTTTATTGCATCTACCTGAAATTTTCGCTCAAGAACAACGCTGATTTTGCGCTCACAGCGTCGGACGTCGCCACAAACACCCGTCAACACCGACACTGGAATTTCTGCGAAACGAACTCTTTAATGCTACCGCGTTAAAAGAACGCCGATATCTCAAGCCGGCGAGATAGCTGCCATGGAATGGTTTATTAGCACGAAGCACTGATCTTATACGCCAAGAGTAGACAGAGCAGGGAAACGGAAGAAACAGTTCTGCGGCTGTATTTACCGTATCTTTTCTCAAGATATGCTGGTAGAATTCTGACGAATCTAAGCAGTAACCTAGTGCGTCCAGCCAAATTTTAACGTAAATGTACGAGTAACAAGGAAACAAGATTATGCGCAATTATCACTGAGCGTCAGTGAGACCCGAACCTACGTCAGCATGAGCTTGTCGTGCATGTTGTATACCTGTTAAGCCTACACCAGCCATTACCATCCAGCCAAAAGCCTTCGTCCAGCAAAAACAGAAGCGCAAAAAAAAAGGAACTCTAACTAGATGACCACACTAGATTATCTCTCTTCGGTGGCTCATTTTTTTCATCAGTTATCAACGCAACAAGCCAAACAAGGCGCTTTCTACTAGGTAATACAAGAGTATTTCTGCTAGGTCTGGTTGAGGGAGTATTGGGCGATGTCATTCAAGACTATGACGGCCGCGCAGTGTTGGCTATCCCAGAGCCAAATCTACCATTTAGCGGAAATTGGTTGTTAGCACCTCGTCTTGCCTATTATAATAGGGACAGGCTTTCTTTTTGAAGATAGGCTGCTTTCACTGTAACATTTCCTGAGTTTCAGCTATGTTCCCAACAATTGCCTAGCATGCCCTTATATTATAAATTGGCGACCGTGCTTTTATCGCATCAATTTACTGGAACAAAGTTACACTTGAGATCAGTTGTGTGAATCCCTTGATACGGCGCTTTTATTGCGATAGCAATTATATGGACAGTCTCGACGGGTTTTTGCCGTCGCCGTTGCCGCCGCCATCGCCGTCGCCGTCATGTCCTTCCGGTGTGAAGTCCAAATCGATAAAATCCCCCCGCGCATTGTATGTTCTACCGCGGCTAAAAAGCGCGCGAGCTGGGGCGACGCACGCGACCGAAGCAGAGATCAAACGAGCCGTCCCGTTTCCGTCGTTCGAATGGTGCATGCGATAACGTCACCGCGCTCGAGAGGCCTGCCGTCGAAGCAGCAGGAAACGCCCCACCCACCTTTAACGAGCATGAAAAAAGACACGAAGACGCGAGAGGGGTGGGGGGAGCGTCGCGCGAGGAGCAACTTTGAACTTTGAATCTAAGGGCGTGGTTGCGATCGCTGGCGCGTGCGCTATCTCGAAAACCATCGCAGCGGGCGGCTCGTATACTCTTATACATGCTGCGCTCTCAACGCGAAGTGACTACGCGGAGAGCATTGCTCCCTGGAGCGGCCGTATTCTCTCACACCAGCGTTTTCTAGTTACGCGAGATTGGATACAAAACAGTTAGTAGCCAGCCTCACTTCATGTAACGCTACAATTTGTTGCTATCGCATTCATTGCTTCGCCTTTGCGGTGAAACTGACTTTCTTTTTATGCTGAGGTCACAAGTTCCGTTCGAGATACCTATGGAAATAGTGAGTAGCTGTACACAGTACCTCAGATAGCATATTTGTTAGTGCTGTTAAACACATCCACCGAAAAAATATAGGTCACCAAATATGAGCTGATAATGACTGTTCACCTGTGGCAAATGTTTTCTGGCTTGAAAAGTCACAGTTTCGGCGCAAGTGCGAAGCAGTGAATGTGATAGCAAGAAAGTAAAATGTCACACGAGAAACGACAATCAGCTCGATACTTGCAGCGCGTGGCTGAAGCACAAAGAAGGACGCCTGAAAAGAACGCACAGGTATACAAAGGACAAGCCTGAACTAATAACTGTCACAGTTGTTACGTCTTTGTGCTTGAGCAACGCGCTGCAAGTGTCGACAATGGAGAATCAGACGCTCTTATATATTTCTTTTTCTTTTTAATCTGCCACGCATAAAGTGACCCCTTTGCGTCTCCTTCCACACGGGGGCGTCTGACGCAAGGTGTGCCCGGTGTTCTTTTTTTTTTCGTTCCACATCGCGAGTTGGCACAGAAAGGGGGCACTTTGTCGTGCGCGGCTCAAGGGCAGTTTTCAAATTGAAAGAAAATGTAGAAGCGTTGCGTGAGAGAAAACACGCTCAAGCTCCTCTCAGATCTGCGTACCACGAGCGGTAAATGGAGCATATGATTAGCTTTGCCGTTACTTCGCTGGCGCATGCATGGCGTGTGGTTGAGTTTTATCACGCCGCGCTGGGGCGCAAGGAGTCGGTGGTTCGAATCCCCGGTCGTGTGCTTCGGATTCTTTTTCTTCGGCTTTATTTTTCTGCGTGCCTTTTTAATTATATACATACCCGGGTGTCCTTATAATTGCTATCGCAATATAAGGTACAGATTGTCTTCCAGTGGCATAGGTACCAAGGGCAACATGTACAAAAGCGAAAATGCCGAAACTTGCCCTTACCCGAAACGCGTCAGGACAAGGCAACAAAAGTAAAAAAAAAACTAACTAAAACTAACTAAAAAAGCTGCCTACCAGCTACCCAGAGCCGTATTTCTACCTAATCGGCCGCGTCTTCCACGGTGTTTTCAATATTTAACCTAACTAGTCCCACGACAACACCCCCCAATATTCCCTTAAATTCTGGCAAGCCAATAACGAAAGTATGTGTACACCGTGTGCATGGTGTCGGTAATCACGGTGTGCGATGTTCAAAATGACATTACGCGTAATTGAACTAAGTGCCAGGCACCTAAACAAAAGAAAAAAGGAAACGCTCCGCTTAGGTCTCCTAATCCTTCAGCGTGAAAATCACATCAGTGACGACTACATATAAGCGTAAAACTTTTTTTTTCAAACAACACAAAATAATTGTGAATAATACATCGCACGTACTTTCTGACGTCGTTACTTATATTTGCTTATAAAACGAATAGCCAGTCAGGCTGTTCTTTATTTCAAGTTTTTATCACTGTGATTTCCACCTCGCTATTCCACAGTGCACTTGTTGCTGACATCGTTCCTTTGTTCTTTGAAAATCTATTCTATAACATAGGGCTTTCCTCTGCAAAAAATTAAATAAATTACAGAAATATGTTCCACGCTTTAATTAAAGAAGTTTATTACGTATGAAAAAAACTACATAAAATGTTGACCAAAATGTGTCTTAGCACTGTCGCGTACCGATGCTACAGTACATTTTGATTGGATTGTCGAGTTCTTAAGAGCAAGACGTATATTACTCGTATAATGAAAAACAAATATAGTAACTCACTTTTTATAGTACTGTAGCTGTCGTAAATTTATCATCCGATTCGCAGGCCGATGTACCACCGTCGCGCAGAAAAACGGCTGCGCCACTATGTGAACCCAGCTGGCCCAGTCAAGGGAGCATTGAGTTTCAGAACTTCTCATCTTCCTATCGGCCAGGCTTGCTGCCAGATGTGCTCAGCGAAGTCACATTCACAATTCAGCCCATGGAAAAGGTGCCATTATTATGCGATTCATTTATCACCATTCGATATCAGCATCTGCGAATACTTCGTCAGCATCCTCCTTTAGTACCAAGATTACACCGCTAAGCGGAAGGTGAAATAAGGTTTTGACGTCTTGAGTCGCAATTCGAAGCTATAACCTCCGCTGGAAAATGCCGCAGATCCCACGCACTGTGGGAATCGATGTAATGCGAAGCAGCCAGCAAAGAGCTGCATACATCACTTTGTTTCACTTTGAGCCAAATGAAATCACTAATGCCATGCCATCTAGTTCACCATATATCGCATGTTTGCCATTGCACGGATGCATCCACAATCTGGTATATGTCATGCTAATGAGACGCATACTCTGGTATGTACAATGCATGGTATGTACAATTCTGGTACGTACAATGCATGTTCATCACGCACTCGTGCCATGCCATACAAGTATTGGTATATATCCAGTTAGCAAAACGGCCGGAAGCGCACCATGACAGTGTCATATAAATCATACCGTACATGACATGCATAGCATTATTCGCATGTTAGGACCTGTCATTGATGTTCGTCATACAGTCACATCGCGCAATACCAATTTTGGTGTATATCAAACGAGAGATATGGCCGCGAGTGCACCATGAGTATGGCATGGAAATCATGCCATACATGACATGCATATCATGGTTTTCATATCACCACCTGTCATTTATATTCGTCATACAGTGGCGTCGCGCGATACAAATTTTGGTGAATATCAATCTAGCGAAGCGACTGCGATCGGACAAAGAGTGTGGCATGTAAATCATGCGGTAAATGATATGCATATCATGATTTTAAAGATCCCACCTGGCATTTTTGGTTGACATACAGTCGCGTCGCGCAATAACAATTTTGGTGTATATCAAGCTAGCGAAACGGCCGCGAATGCACCATGAGCAAATCATGTCGTACATGATTTGCATGTCATTATTTTTATGTTACCACCTCTCGTTTACATTCGTCATACAGTCGCGTCGCGCAATACCAATTTTGGTGTATGTCAAGCTATCGAAACGGCCGCGAATGCACCAAGAGCGTGGCATGTAAAGCGTGCCATACATGACATGCATGTCATGGTTTTCATGTTACCAACAGTTATGTTCTTCATGCAGTAACAGCGCGCAATGCCAATTTTGGTGTATACCAATCTAGCGAAACGGCCGCGAGCGCACCATGGGCAAATCATGTCGTACATGACTTGCATGTCATGATTTTCATGTTACCACCTCTAATGGACGTTCGTGATACAGTCCGGTCGCGCAATACCAATTTTGGTGTATATAAAGCAAGCGAAACGGCTGCGAATTCACCATGAGCGTGGCATGTAAATCATGACATACATGACATCCATATCATGGTTTTCATGTTACCATCTGTTATTCATGTTCTTCATACAGTCACATCGCGCAATACCAATTTTGGTGTATATCAATGCAGCGAAACGGCCGCGAGTGCGCCATGAGCGTGGCATGTAAATCATCTCGTACATGATATGCATGTCATAATTTTTATGTTAACACGTGTCAGTTATATACGTCATACAGAAATGTGTCGTCATACCCGTTGTCGTATGTATCCATTCATTTAAACAGCCGCGAGCGGCCTGAGATCATGTCATGTAAATAATGCTGCACGTGATTTGCACGTTAGGACCTGTCATTAGGTTCGTCATGATCTCTTGTCACACCATACCAAGTTTGGTATTTATTAAATTAACGGAACGACCGCAAGAGCCCCAAGGCCGTGGAATGTAAATCATGCTGTTCATGACATGCATGTCATGATTTTCATGTTATGACTTGTTATTTATGTTCGTAATACGATCATGTTATCCCATACCAATTTTGGTATACATGCGATTAACGAAACGGCCAGGAGAGCACAAAGTCGTAGGCGGCTAGATAGATAGATAGATAGATAGATAGATAGATAGATAGATAGATAGATAGATAGATAGATAGATAGATAGATAGATAGATAGATAGATAGATAGATAGATAGATAGATAGATAGATAGGCTCAAAGTCGAAGAAGTTCGCTAAGAAATGCTTCGCATTTAATACCGAAGAGAGCGCCTGACCCTTTCACAGTAAATTTTTGTTTGTTCATTTCATTCAGAATCCCAGAACACCTTCTGGGAAATTGTAGGTCTACGAGCAATGTGTCGACGGCGCAAATATTACACACGTTTGAAAATTATCAGTCCTGCTTCTGCAATGCGTACATAACTTCTTAAAGGCAGGCTGCGAACCCTGGTTTAAAGCAGTGTTGTACGGAGTGGCGTTCCTAGAACAAGTTCCTTTTTGAAGGAACGGAGGAACACCACCGTTCCGTTGAAGATCGCTGCAACTGTAACGGTAACTCGTTACGTTTACGAGTGACCGGCATAGGGAACGACGTTCCTTCTGTAAACGTTCCGCGCACGCACGTACGCAGCGCATCATACAAAGCGGATGGGTCACCGCGTCTGCCGCGAAGACTACCGCTTGCCTTTCATATGAGCATGGTGCATACTTTTGTGAGTGTAATGAAGTGCGGGGTCGTCGTACCTCGGTTGCAGAGTCGCCGGTTCGCCCGTTGACGAGTGTTCTGGCACATTGTCTGCCCTCTTGCAACACTCCATCCCACAGAGTGATTAGTCAGTCTACAAAATTTCGGCGAAGCTTTTTCTCTGCACGAGCGCAATTAGACCACGGTCCAGTGAGAATAGGTCCTTCTTAAACACCCCCCGTCCCCTATACCCAGTTGCACTTCCTTACCGTGAGACGAAGATGTGGCGTTAAGGACCACGTCTTAACAGCCGTGGAGGGGACGCGAGGCAACGAATGAAACGTGAGTTCAAAAAAAAAGTACTGACACAAAACTACGAACGCGAGATAATTTGTGGGATAGATTTGTCACGCATAATCTACGAAATATCGACGGATAATATAGCCTCGAACATATCTAAAATGAATTTTAAAGTGCGCGTCGCGTCACTGCACGCGAAACGCGCCCTTTGGTTGTCGCCTAAACAACCATCCGGCACCTGCATCACGAGCATGTGTTGGGTACCATGATCCTTGCGAGCGCTCCCTCCTAGCAGACCTTTTCAACGAAAAAGGGGGCAGACTTGCACAGGAGTACAAACGCTGACGCCTTGCCTTTACATCTGAGGTGCATTTGGGGGGGGGGGGGGCATGCATATTTGCAACACTACAGATGGGGTTACAGCGGCACCCAGGGAGCCTTCGCTGAAAAGAGTTGTCTACGTCGTGTTCAGGTGAACGCTGTTCTGCGTTTCATCTCACTCGGCGCTCTGTGAAACCGAAACTGCGGCTGGGCGTCTAGAAACAGGAAGACAAGCGTTTCGGAAAATGATAAAGTGGGGGACAGACGGTCCGATTTTCCATGCGATCCGACGGCCGACGCGGCGGTGGGGGAGAGAGAATGGTGGCTGTACGATGCTATGAAAGGTCACCATTCCGGTTTCCCCTCCGCCGTGTCGGACGTCGAATCGCATGAAAAATCGTACCGTCTGTCTCGCCCTTAAGAAATGAGGCCTGCTCGTCGTGAGCAGGCCTCATTTCACGCCACGGTTGAAGGACGACCTGTTCCCACGGGACTGCGGAGTAATTGCGTTGGTGGGGAGACAAGGGTTCGCCAAAATTCTGGCGACTGACCGATCTGCCCTTGGGAAGAAAGGTTGCACGAAGGCAGGAGATGTCGCACAACACTAGTCAAAGGGCAAATCGGCGACGATTGGCCGGCACTGGTATTAAGGCGGAGCACTGGTGCAATAAAAAGCGGCCCCGGTGTTCCATCTGGTGTCGTAAGCTGGTTCAGATGTAAGCCCTGTACCATGTGTTGTGCGTATAAATTAACCTTAACGTTTAAACGGAGAACTATTTGACATTAGAGAGTCATCAAACCCCATAATATCTTCTTTGGCATCTGAGTTCTGCTGCAATGAGTGTCGATGTAGAGTGTGCCTGGCCATGGCTATCACCGGTGTTTGAACCGCTTGAAGGCAAAGGAAATGGAAACATCGCATACCAATGTTTGACTTATGCTCCGCCGAACAAGATGATTGGCGCATCCAAGACATCGGCCGCAAACTTGAAGAAGCACGTGAAGGTAAGGATTACTTCTTGTTCACTCATATTCACATAACGAAGGAGTCCTGCATTTTAAGGGTCGGTCAGTCACACTTACTTTGTCATTCACGTTAAATATTGTGTGTGTCAGGTTTTGATCTACAATGAACTAAACACACGCTCAGTAAACGCACGCGTCTACGTTTATGCGTGGGTTGGGCTCTTTTCAGTGTTTTTCGCGGGTTCGATCCCGGCCGCGGCGCTCGCATTTTCGATGGAGGCGAATTGCTAGAGGCCCGTGTATCGTGCAATGTTAATGTACCTTAAAGAACACCAGATGGCCGAAACTACCGGTGCCCTCCACAACGACGTCTCTAATAATGATATCTTGGTTTCGGGACGTAAAACCCCAGATATTATTATTATGTTGCAGAGTTTTCATGACGTGTTTGTTAGGGGTTTCTGCATTAATTTTAACCGTACTTCGCCAAATGATGTGTGTTGTTAACAAATCCCACACCTCTATGTACATCACAGAAATAGCAGGTAAGAGGTAGAAAAAAAACAAAGTGCAAATGACCTGTCGTAATGAACATAATGACTTAAAACGTGACAAAAGTGGCTGAAGAAAGAAGAAGAGGGAAAAGCGAGAGAGTCTCAAAAATGCCCGCACGTTAAAACGTCACCTGCTTTAAAAATATTTCATGCCTTATCTTTCACATAGAAACTTCATGGTGTGGCAGCGATTAGACCTACACATTTTTAAAATCTCGCACAAACCTTCAAATAGGTGGTGGAGGAGTACTGCTATGAGAACAAGCAAATATAGGTCAGAAGTACTTACTGTTGGGCAAGTTGGTGCATCTTAACACAAAAACGAATAACTTGCTCAACCTGACACACACGTAAAACCAGAAACACACACTGCACTTGTGTGTGCGTCTGGTTTTACATTTGTGTCAGGTTGAGCAGGTTATTCCTTTTTGTGTTTCAATATAGGTCGTTCTATGTAAGGCGTTATTATTGTTAAGGAATTATTGAAGCTAAGTCCGACACTTATAGCATAATTTACATTCCTTTTTTTAGAGAGCACCTCTGCACAAGCTTCAAGAATTCGAGAACCTAATGAAAAGAGGGGGCCGTAAACGCCTCTTTGAAGAGGCACCATCAGCTGAAAAACGCCAGAAGCAATTGTGCTTGAATAGTATGTTCAGCAAGCAAGCTGTCTCCCAACACACGCTCGACAAACTTGTCACGACATTTGTTGTGGAAGGCCTGCCCTCCTTCTCTATTGTCGAAGAACAAGCCTTCAAGGATATCGAGGAACACCTCGCTCCAGGCCGAAAAACACTCACTCGACAAATGCTGACCGACCACTTTGACGCCTGATTTGAAGACATGAAGCAGAAACTCTCATTGAAATTAATCAACGTTGACCACGTCGCTGTCTCACCGGCCCTTTGGTCGAGCTTTCACAGGTGTCTTATACCGCAGCGGTTATTCCCTTGAGCATTATACTGGCCGGTTGTTATACTGTTTGGCATTATATTGCTCGGTGTCAATATTTATTTGTTTACTAATTTTTGTAGGAGCTTTATTCGCATTGTTGCCTTGTGGTTGGATCCTAGCACTCTCGAGAGGAAAACTACCGCGCAGGCGTTCAAACGTGTCATCAGTCACACAACGTATGATAAGCTGGCGGAAGTGCTGTCTTCGGTATTTGCAGAATACGGGATCTAGGGTAAGGTAACCTCCGTGGTAACCGACAATGGATCAAACTTTGTTAAAGCGTTCAGGTAAATCTCCAAAACTAAATAATGATAATGGAAATGTTTAGCCACTTCTAGTGCTGGTTGCATAATTAATGTTTTTTTTTTCTCCCTTTCAGTGTGTTTAGCCAAAGTGAGACACACGAAACAGAAAATGAAAGGGAAATCCGACCAGCTCCACTGACAGGCATTTTGAATACACAGGACGGGTCTGAATGTGTGCTTGCTCCGCTCATTAGATGCGCAGCTCACACACTGAACTTGGTCGCAACCTCGGATTCTGCTGTAGCTGAACTTGATGCACCATATTCGAGAGTCGCGAAATCTGTTTTTAAGAAGTGTTCTTCATTGTGGAGCAAGCAGGGTCAGTTGAACATCTCAGCCGACTTAATCAAGAGTCACTGGAGCCTACATGAGAAAGCCAGCACCAACGAGGTGGAACTCACTTCATGACGCCATGGAGCACCTGCTTAAGCTGTACAACGAAGGGAAAGACATCGAGCGACTGTTCTGCATCTTGAAACTGCAGGTGCTGCACTGGCCTGTGGAATACATATTTATGGAAGAGTACTGCAATGTAAGTGGCCATCTCCTATTGGTGAATGTATGCGGATAATCGGTGAGGTATAAAAGCTGTGAGCTACAAGCACGCCAATGCTTCTAAAAAAAACCTAGTTACGCTATTCGCTGCAGCTGTTATGCAGGCACGTAGCCAAGATTTTTTTTTCGGGGGGGGGGGGGGGGAGGCAAGGCCTAATTGTTCGAAAGAATGCCTTTCCATGGCAAAAAGAAACAAAAGTTGCCCAGGAATATAAAAGGCTGGACGAATTCCGGGGGGGGGGGGGCTTGCCTACGTGCCTGGTGTGATGGCTTCAGCGCCAGCTGTGCATTTAGCCCCGGTTTGACATGCGCGCCTCGGACAACAAAAAACCTTCGTATCATTATGCAAAATGGCTTATATTGCCCTTGGAAAATTGTCTTCCCAGCATTTCATCTGTGCTTAGGAGTTAAGCTAAATTGAGGAAACTTGGCCGTAAACGTTAGTTTTATAATCTGTCTTTCCCACATTGTTTGCAGTAACGCCTACTCGCAAAAAAAATGCGACACCAACGAGTTCCGATAACGCTGTCACGTTCCACTGTAAAACGCGACGCTGAAGCGTCCACACATTTTTTTGCTCCCATCCACGTGTTACAGTTTGCTAACAAAGATGTAAAGTAGCTGCTTCTGTTTAGGCTCCCGCAGGTAGTTGGTTCTCAAGTATATGCGTTCCTCTCTTCGACGTTCACATCAGCTTAGAGTGCCGCATGCGCTTGCCCCCGTCTAGCTATTTCCTTCATTATGATTTAACAAAGTGCAAAATTTGATATCATGCACAGGTGATGAAGCCACTCTCTTGTGCGCTGGACGTACTTCAGCGACAGGAACACATGTTCATCGGTTACCTGCTACCAACCCTGGCCGTCCTGGAGAAGCGAAATAAATACGAGGCTATGAAGGGACTGTCATATTGTGGCCCTCTAGCTAGTGCTGTTCTCGACGGGATTGAGAAGAGGCAAGCGATGTCAGCATCACAGGTTGAATAGGTTCGTTTTCTAATAATTTGTTCGGGATTGCAGGTTTGAACACCTCAGAGGAAAGCGCGAGCTGGTTATCGCCAGCTGCTTAATACCGAAGTTTAAGCTGTCATAGATTCCGGACAGTTATATGGGAGACCAGGCGACCATAAACATAAGAACAAAACTGGCTGCAGTGACCCAACCAGCCAGGGCAGATGTCGCCACCTCGTCGGCGCGTGAAGATTTCTTCTCTTTCGGGCTCGAAACCCTCCCAGCCGAGACACATGATGAGCTGTCGAGGTACCTGGTGGTACCAGGTGACTACCCGCTGTCTCAAATGAAAAACTTTGATGGACTGAAGGAACGTTTCCTCAAATACAACATGGCAGTACCCTCAAGCGCTTCAGTCGAACGGCTATTCAATATTGCCAACGAAGTGCTTACGAAAAAACGAGTCCGTCTGTCGGACAACATCGAAATGCAACTACTACTGAGTTCCAACAAGAAACCTTTTTAAGTTCAAATATGTATTCTCGATATTTTTTCTTTGCATTCATACCCTACAGCATTCATTAAATGCCAATGTATCGTGTATTTCGATGCAATTTCTAGTGCAATAAATTAAGTTATATTGATGCTTGTGAGTAACTTTCTATTTGCACTTCAGAAATGCAGTATCCTGACTGCACATTCGAAGATTGATGTGGAAACTTCCATGCGCATTGCACTTGCAATAGACGAGCGTCAATGTTGCAGTTAGACATGTCGGAAGTTTATGTGGTGCTAAATCAAAAATATTCGTCTTGGAGCGTATTTTCATCTCCAGATAATACGCTTCCGCGATGTTCGAATTCGCATAGTACGAGCAATTCGATGTAGTATTCAATTGCTAGCTTTACCGCAGCTCAGGATTGTCCGAAACTATCTTTGATTAAAAAAGTCAAATGTAAGGTTAATGTAACAACACGTTCCAATTTTCGAATTTTAACTGTAACGCATTCCTTTCGCGTTAAGGGAACTTGAAACGGGAACTCGTTTCAAAATTGGGAAGGAACGAGGAACGAGCTTTCCTTCCTGTTTTAGAGGAACGTGTACAAGACTGGTTTAAAGTGCTGATTTAAAGTGTGCGTATTCCTGACAAGTAAAGGCAGAACATTCATTCAATAGAAATATGCGGGTATAGTGTCCTTGCTCTTTACACAAAGAATACGATGTTCAATTTTTAAACAAATACTTCTTTATCTTCTGGATGAATCTCTCTTTCTCACACTAAATTTCAACACGGCAGTTCCATTTAGCTATGAAAAGAGCAAATTTGTTCTTTATGGAAAATTAGTTGTAGGCCAGAATTGCTCAAATAATTTCCTCTGAATTTGTGGCTGTATCTGCTGCCATTTTTTAGCATGAAGCAAGTGCAGTCTGTCACAAAAACATTGAGACGGCGTGCTAATGAAACAAGATGAGTCTCACTGTACATAGCGTATTCGATATGTGAACCGCGAGAGGTTTTTCTAGGATGCCTACAATTGGATTACAAGCAGTTCTGGCAGTCAACTGAACAAACCGGGTTTCTTTTTTTTAGGAAAATGCAGACGTTTTTTAAAAATCCTACTACTGTCAGGCTGCTGTCGTTGTCGCGCAGGAACTCTACGTCGAGGCGGAAATACTTTGTGGCAGCCGAAGTTACACTAAAATGACTTAGCAAAATTCGCTATTCAGCTATTTAATTAATGACCTAAGGGCAGTAACTATAAGGGAAAGTTGCAGGCCGGAAAATTTACGGCATAACTTTTTTTTTAGAAATTACAAAGGTGGCGCGTAGTATGAGATCTTTATCATTGAATTTTAAGGCTGATATCAAAACCGACCGCGACCAACGCGCAGGAAACGCAACCGCTCTGTTATTTGAGACCAGAACTACACTCTAAGAAAAACAAGCGTATACGTGACTCTTTTCGGAGAGTTCTCACTTGCCACGCATACGATTCTCTTTAAAGAGTCACGGTGACTCTCTTGGTTGGTCATTGTCGGCGCGCTCTAGGAGAATTCCCTGACGCTCTAGGAAGAGTGGAAGGACTCTTATTCGAAGGATCACGTTCCGAATTATAGGGAGTCAGACGACTCTTGCCAGTAACACTCCTATGGGGGTTGTGTGACCAACACCGAAGCGTCAAGCGACTCCACAACTATTTTAAGCTACTCATTTGACCCTTGCTTTACTTTTGCGCGACTATTGTTGAAAATAGTAGAGTATTCATTTTAAGCGAGTCCAATAATACGTGCCATCTGCCCAGCGACTGCAAAAAAAGAATAGTACCATTTTAGCATTATTTTAATAAAATTCGTCAAAACAACACACCTTTCGCAGCAAAGTAATATAGAAAGCGCGATAAGATCGTCCGATTTCCAATTAAGAAGTTTAGGTATTCCTCATTTACATGCTTGTATGAGTATAGCCAACTAAAATGTGTGACTGATGTGCATAGTGTCTTATGGTGCAAAATAAACTGCAGAAATCGGCATCGTGTTTCAATCTTTATTCCTCATGATTATGAATAAATCAAAAAGTGGTGAAGGCTGAAGGCATCAGTCTTGTGGCTTGCTAGGCTATCGCTTCTGTTCAGCCTGAGCACCATAAAAATGATATCTGAAAAGCAGAAGGTGATATTATGATGAGAAAATGAAATAGCAGTAAAAGTTTGCAAAATCTACACAATAAGTAGTTCACACGGACATAATGACGGCTCACTTCAAAACAACAAATGCAAACAGGCATGGTAAGGAACCAAGTTTTTTGCCGTTATTGTGTGAAACACATCTCGCAAATAGTAGCTTTTGTAACACGTCACTTGGCGACAAACTTGCAGCACAAGATCATGTGAGCAACTTCTAAACAACAAACGAAAGTGGTTTAGGCTACTTTGCGTGGGTGCAACTCACCTCTATTCCTACGTCGTCTTGACCAACCAAAGGAAACGTAGGACCGACTGCCTGGTTCGGCTGAGAGGGCGAACGCCACTGTTGATTTTTCCATCACTAGCGGTGAGGCGCCAGACCACGCGACATCTTCGTTTCCCCAAGTGTTGCTGTCAACTGGAGTGAAGAGGCGGGAGAAGTTATCCGCGATTCTGGGAATAACCACAACATACACATTGCTTATTTGTATTTAAAACCAACCTTTGCTCAACAAACCGTCACTGTACACACATCTGACACGAGTGTTTCGTTCGAAATAATTTTCCACCGAAAACAACTTTTCACGTAAAAGGCAGCGCGAACATCGCTTCGCAATAGGCACTGGCTATGCACGAATGAAAGCACTTCTTTTCTGGGAAATCGCTTCAAAATTTGGTTTCAGAATAAGCACGGCTTTGCGCCAGCATTTTCCGACACCCAAGCACATCCTCCGGCAGTCAGAGGCACGCCGTGAGCGGTTACTAGCCGCATGTTTTACAAACGTAACCCGTCCTTAAATACTCAGCAAACACATTCGAGTACGAGAGCCCGAACGACACCCAGCGCGCGCGGACGCCGTCTACGTCGAGACCAGACATGTCATATGCTAGAATTAGCGCACACAAATCCCACAATCACGTACACTCACTTGATTCTGTTATAGCGTCATCGCAGATGTTGGCAAACCAAGAAAACAGCAAACAAAAAAGAAGGAAAAAAATGTGCACGGGGGCGGCCGCAACAACGCGCGCCGTCGAAAATCTCTAGCTTTTCCGCCCTACCGGCGAGGCGTGTCCAACTTAAGTGACTAACGCGTACGTGCAGGAAACATCCTACTATATCTGCACCCCAAACTACCGTCTTTAAGCCAAGAAAAACCATAACATATAGTGCATCTAAGCGTTCTGTAGACGGGCTCTTTTTTCACGTTACCATGCGCGGAAGCACGCTGCACACCCAAGGTTGATGGAAATGCTGTTATGAAGTAGACTAAAGGGCATCTCAAAACGATATCTTGCACCTTCAGCAGTGCAGACACAATGTGACACAATGTGCGATCAGCAAAAAATGACCCTTGATAATTGTTTTCATTGCTCATTTTTTGGCAGCTTGTACAGCAACGCGCATAACGGTGTCGACCCGTTAACCGACAGCTTTAGTTAGGCATCCGCAACAGCCTCGCGGACGCAGGCTGCTGTTGTAAATGGCTGGCAGGTAACTTCCGCAGAGCTGCTACTGATGCCCAGCTAAAGCTGTATAATTAGTACCTACTCAAGCAGTACACTCATCGTTAACGGGCCCACGTTGTCCGTGTACGCAGCTTCATGAATATTTCGCCCTCCAAGCGTGACTTCGCGCACGGAGCCTGGCGTCAACGCCACCGAAGATGCGCATTTTTGTTCGAATACAAAACTGCACGACAGGCAACTGACGCAACCCGCGCAACCGACGCAACGCATTTCAAGAGACCGAGCAGATTGAGAAAGGAGGCCGAGGCGCGGCGCCAGCGCGGCTGGCTCCGTTCGTGAGCGAGGCGAGTCACCGCGCCATAACGGCGCCGAACGGCAAACGTGCGATATGTATGGCGTATACGACGGCGCCTTCATCACGGAAGCCAATCGAAACGCGCTTCAGGACAGTGCCGTTATGATGATGATGATGATGATGACCTCTTACTAGTGGCGCTTACCCACAAAGAGGGATGGGCCAAGAACCGGGCGGCAGGATTTTGAAGTAAATACTTATGAGGCTAAAGATAAACGTTGTAATTTTAGACTAAAATAGATAACAAAAAAAAGCCGGCAGATCCCACGCATTGTGGGAATCGATGTAATGCGAAGCAGCCAGCAAAGAGCCGCATACATCGTCTTGAATGTCATTGAGGAAAATGCGTGTCATGGTTTTCATGTTAACTCCTATTATGTTCGTCACACAGTAACGTCGCGCAATACCAACTTCGGGGTAGATCAAGCTAGCGAAATGGCCCCCAGCGCACCATGAGCGTGGCACGTAAGTCATGCTGTACATGACATGCGTGTCATGATTTTCATGTTAACTCGTGTTTTATGTTCGTCACACAGGCACGTCGCGCAATACCAATTCCGGAGTAGATCAAGCTAGCGAAACGGCCGCCAGCGCACCATGCATGAGCCTGGCACGTAAGTCATGCTGTACATGACATGTGTGTCATGACTTTCATGTTAAGTCGTGTTATTTGTGTTCGTCACACAGTCACGTCGCAAGATACCAATTTCGGCGCAGATCAAGCTTGCGAAACGGCCGCCAGCGTCCCATGAGCGTGGCACGTAAGTCATGCAGTACATGACATGCGTGTCATGATTTTCATGTTAACTCGTGCTATTTATGTTCGTTACACAGTCACGTCGCAAGATACCAATTTTGGTGTATATAAATCTAGCGAAACGGCCGCCAGCGCCCCATGAGCGTGGCACGTAAGTGGTGCTGTACATGACATGTGTCATGACTTTCATGTTAACTCGTGTTATTTATGTTCGTCACACAGTCACGTCGCAAGATACCAATTTCGGTGTATATGAAGCTAGCGAAACGGCCGCCAGCGCCCCATGAGCGTGGCACGTAAGTCATGCTGTACATGACATGCGTGTGATGATTTTCATGTTAACTCGTGTCATTTATGTTCGTCACACAGTCACGTCGCAAGATACCAATTTTGGTGTATATCAAGCTATCGAAACGGCCGCCAGCGCAGCACGAGCGTGGCATGTAAATCATTCTGTACATGACATGCGTGTCATGATTTTCATGTTATGACTTGTCATGTTCGTCATACAGTCATGTTACCCCATACCAATTTTGGTGTACATTCGATTAACCAAGCGACCAGGAGAGGACAAAGTCGTAGGCGGCTAGATAGATAGATAGATAGATAGATAGATAGATAGATAGATAGATAGATAGATAGATAGATAGATAGATAGATAGATAGATAGATAGATAGATAGATAGATAGATACGCTCAAAGTCGCAGAAGTTCGCTAAGAAATGCTTCGCATTTAAAACATAGCTAATACTTGAAAATTTTGCAGAGCACACAGTCAGACTATCAGATGTGATGTTTAACGGATGTGACAACAGTTGGAATTAGTACCGTGACTCCAACCAAAATGCTAACTTTCTTTCTATTCATCTACCTTCCAAAATAGGTCAAATGGACACCCGAAGAGAGTCACGCGGCCGTGACCCTCTTTTGGCTCTCTTTTTTTTTCTTAGAGTTTACTCTTTACGAGGAAGTGACGAAATTAGAAATAATTAGACACGTCGAAGGAGAATTTGGTCATGAAAAATGGCGAGTCGTCTGAGATACGCAAGTAGACAGCGTATTTAGATAGCGTATTCTTTTCGTTCGATGTTTATCTCTGTGATTATCTGCTTCTTATTAGTGCATATATATTTCTTTCTTACGCATGCGCTAAGAGCTATCTTTCCTGTCTGGCCGCTTCCACAACAGGCCGCTTTCCACGAGACACTGGCGCGATGCGTTATCGTTCAAATTTCGTCACTTCATTGACACGGGAAGTTCCGGTCTGACGTAATAGACCGGCCACGTTTCTTGCGCGCTGGGTGCGGTCAGTTTTCAGTTACTGCCTTAACCTGAAGTTATCAATATGTCAAATTAAATGGAACTTTTGTCATTTCTAAAAAAATGCGTGTGCCCTAAATTGCGAGGACCTACAACTTTCTCATATAAACAAGAGCCCTCAACTCAATAATTAAAAGTTAGTTAATGAGTTCTTGTCACTTAGTTGCTTCAATAACACTTTAAAATTGGGAAAGTATTTCTGCCCCGACGTAGAGTTCGTGTGCGAAGACGAGAGGAGCGTGGCTGTCATAGCATTTTGATTAAAAATGTGTATCGTGTAAAAAAGAACATCCTGTGTGGTTTGAGTGTCCCAGCGTAGACAATCCGCCTTTTCCATTTTCCTGTGCTGCCATTCTGGCATTTTAGTAGGGTTTTAGGAGGGGACGCGAAAACCGATATCGCCAGAACAAGGGCCTCAGAGATTAAGAGGCGTTGCTCGACTTCTCCGCTAGGGGAAGGGCCCATGCGCTGTGGCATCGCGAAAAATTGGGAATACATATCGACGCTCAGTCTGCCTATTACTGCAAGCCACAGCGGTCGCAGACTTTGCATTTCGTCTGATTCTACCTTTTAGATTCGATGGACAACGCGCCAGTGCTACTGGTTGCGTGCACGTTGAGGAGAACGTACATCCTACTGTGAAAACTATTGCATAATTTTAGTGCTCATCAAAAGAAAAAACCGCTAATCTGTGCTAGCATTTTTTGTGAATTAATAAAGAATGTAATTAAGCTCCCTGTATTCTAGGCAAAGTTACGGTTGCTCTTAAATAAATATGAAGGAAAAAGGCTAGCATCTATGCATAAACCAAAGTATTTCTTGTTTTATGATTGTTTCTCTTTACCTGTGGCACACTGGTCACTTGCGAGCTCACATTGCAGGTCGGAGTAGTCGGGCGCACTGGAGCGGGAAAGTCATCCCTTGTGCTCGCCCTACTGCGCCTGCTCAGGCCAACTAAAGGACACATCGTTATCGACGACGTGGATATCTCTACGGTGCCGCTCCAGACGCTGCGAAGGAGCATTACAGTCATTCCTCAGGTAACTAAATAAAGTGCAAAAAAAACGTCTTCCTAACGACTGAAGTTTAGGCTCAACTTTTTTTTCTTTGCCAAATTTTCATTATTGAAAGGCTCGAATGCGAAATGGAAAATCATATTCTCTGTAGCAGTGCATTTGCAGAAAATGACAAATTATTATTCCGTTCAAGACAACATACTGAGCGTTCGTGCTAACTCGAGCAAAGGCTGAAAAATCCAAGTAAGCGCTAACGAAATTCAACATAGTCTAATGCCTTTTTGGGCTAGTCTGTGCACATTTACTAATACATTGGGTAAACAATCAAAAACAATTATTTGCCAGCCACGGTAGCTTAAACTACAGGAATGCGAACCTGAATGGCTGCCGAGGACTGACCGACTGACATCATTGAAGGAATTTTAATATTGGCAGCACCAGTCCAAATATGACTGATGGCATGTTTGCTTTTAACACTGAAGTTGTTTAAGGCAGCTGTAATTTGTGCGGCCTATCCTACGTCGCCTGCCCTGTGCAGCCACAGAAATTGGATAAATCCCGCTACCCACCACTAATCTGCTAAAAATGAAGAAGATAACAGTTGACCCAACAGACGGGTATGAGCCAGAGAAATTTGTGTGGCCTATCAGAAAACTATATCACAAACGGATATGTGCCATAGGAATTGGGTAAATCCCACTACTCACCACTGGTCCACTAAAAAGGAAAAAAAAACAACACTTAGTCCAACACTAGGGAACGGGAAAGGCAACGGTAGCTGCGAGAAGACCCCGAAGACATCGATTACCTACACCACCGACGGCCTGCCCCTAGATCTATGAGAGGTGCAAACGTTTGGTTCAGCGCGAAATTCTGTCTGGCGTTTGCACGTCCGTGTTGTGTCTGTGAGTGTATGAGAGGTGCGAACGCCTGGTTTCAGCGCGAGTTTCTGTCTCTGGAGTTTGGACATCCGTGTCGTGTCTGTGACTGTCTGTGCTTTAACTCGAACCTCTCTGCGCTGAGAATCAATGTAGAAACAACCTAGAATCACCTAGCTAGATCTTAGCAACGACGTAGAAGCAACCTAGAAACAACTAATAATAAATGTTGGCGTTTAACGTCCCAAAACCACGATTTCATTATGAGAGACGCCGTAGTGAAGGGCTCCGAAAATTTGGATTATCTGGTGTTCTTTAACGGGCACCTAATTCTACGTGCACGGGCTGCAATCATTTTCGCCTCCCTGCGACCTGCGGGTCAGCAGTCGAGCACCATAACCGCTTTACCACCGTGGCGGTTACCTAGAAACAACCCTCATCACCTAGCGAAGGCCTACAAACAGCCTAGAAGCAACCAGATCAGTCTCCAGAATCGTCCAGTTTCGCTGTTTCAAGGCTTGCGCGGCTAAGTGCAAGCTTCACCAATATTTTTCATGGTATGCATAGTGTTTGTTATATGCCATGTTTGCATTCTACATTGCCCAAGACCGGCAATAAAAACAAAAGCCGCGGTAGCTCAACAGGTAAGGTGTCGCGCTGCGAACCTCGAGGACGCGGGTTCAAATCATGGCCGCGGTTGGTGCATTTCGAAGGGGGCGAAGTGCAAGAACGCCGGTGTACTTAGATTAATGCGCTCGTTGAAGAATCCCAGGCGCTCAAAATTATTCCGGAGTTCCCCACAATGGTGTGCGTCATCATGGTTTTGGCTTGTAGAACTGCAGAAATTATTGTTAACCACAGTTACTTACAAACATTGGAACTATTCCTTTGAATGCTAAATCTTGAGTGAAGAAGTTATAAAGCCTAGTGAAAATATCCAAACCTTAAGTATATTTTAAGTCACACAAACGAGATCAATTTTCAGGACCCCAGCCTCGTCAGGGGAACGCTGAGGATGAACCTGGATCCCACGAATTCACACTCTGACGGAGACATCTGGCGGGCCTTGGAACACTCCCACCTTGCCAAGTTCGTCTTGGAAAACCCCAAAGGATTGCAGCTTGAAACAGGAGATGGCGGCGATAATTTGAGGTACGTTTACCAAGAGTTCGAAACAATGCCAACAGATCATTTTGTTTTCTCTTTTTCTGAGTGTTACGTGCAGAGCACTCTGTTCGTGGAGCCGATCTTGCTGCATGCACATCCGGAAGCGATGTAATACGAAGAATATTTCAAAGATGCGAGTTGCAGCGTCCATACATTGGTAACTGAAACTACTGTTTTGTGGAATCAAGAAGCAGCGCTATACTCCCTAATTGCACAAAGTTGTGGAAAATGGGCGCTCGCGGCACGTTATGCATAGATGACGCTCTTTGTTTCAAAGATCCAGGCCTTCTTGTGATTTTGGTGCATAGAGTAGCCAAGGATTGTCCGGAGGCATGATAGAGGGCTGAGAATGCAAGATTAAACTTTCTAGTTGGATCCAATCGACGGCAAATCGGATGCATCCACAAAGGAGCTATCGTCCCGTGCGATGAAATTTGTGCACATGCCGTCACGATATGCGCTGCGCATTCGCGGAAGCTCGCCGATTCGCTTCTCGCAGGTTCCTTCTGAATACACCACCAGCGCTAAAGTATATGCTACGTGCGTATGTACAAAGATTTACCACGCTGTATACTCAGCAAACGTGGTCACTGTGTCACTTAGGCAGTTACTTCAATATACGTTACTACCATAAGAATCACAAAACAAGCTGGGATCTTGTTTCAATCTATGTACGTTGAGTATCCCAAGCGCTCGCAGAGTCGCTGAGGGCCAGTAAAGAACGCTACATCGAACTTGCTTGCAGAAACAGTACACACATTACTGTACTGCTGGTATCGGCTATACGCTACGTTGTATACAACCTCAGTCCGCCTCGCATATTTCAGCGTGCCAGACACACGCGTAAAAAGAGATAGATAAACGGCTTTCTTAGTAACAAATTACTGACAGTGACACGTACAATAGGCACGTTAACTTCGCCCAGTGCCATAGCACCGAGAAAAAACATTACATATACTGCGGGTCAAATCGCTATTCGGAACAAAACTGCAAACACGAACACACGTTTAACCCACAGCTATTATCATGCACATTACTTCCGTCGCACATGTGTACAGTAGGCCCTATAGTTTTCATCACGTGAGACATGACATAAATTTATAATAACAGCGCAGCCGGCAAAGCCTGCGCCAGAGGCGTAGCGTTCTCATCTTGCTACTAGGGGAGTCATGTGGAAAGCGAATTTATTGTGAATTGAGGGAGAAATACAATATAAGTTGCTGCTGTTGTGATCCAATTTTTATTTACAAATAATTCAATCTAGTTTTAATCTAGTTTTCTTGGTCACACGGGATCAAATCACCCACTTGGGCGGAGTCTTGGAGAAATACGAAAACACAAAATAATCTTAGGACGAGTAAGTATCATTTCAAAACTTCGGCGATATATATATATATATATATATATATATATATATATATATATATATATATATATATATATATTCAATATGAAGCAATGCACTGTTCAAGGAGAAAGTTAGTGTTATTAATTTATTATCGCGGCTGATTCCAAGTATTTCTCGCATATGCTGGCCGCTCGTGGCAGGTGGAAATTGCGGCTGAAAAGAAAAACACTGTTGTGGAACACAATAAACACTTCAAAGGCCACATTAAGTTATTGCTTATATATGTATAGTACAGGTTCTCAGTAGCTCTTCCGTGTGGACGCTGAGAAGATCTAAGATGTCAGACAAAGCAAGTTTTAGAGCATCCAGCCAGCTCCACTTCGGGAACACTGTCGAAACAGCGAAGCTTATCCCCGTCTTTCATCAGGCTATATCGAACTTCTATGTTTTTCAAGTCTTCCATTCGCTGTTGCTTAGCTTCGGCCTCTCTTACGCGAATATCGCGATTGGCTCGGCTACTACATTGGCTCGGCTACTACATGAAGAACCCGCCGTCGGGCGGGTTCTTCATCGGGAGAATGAGAAATGTTCGCCATCTTGAAAGCGCAAACTCTTGAACACTGCCACTGACGCGCTATTTTACACTCCACTGCGCCTCACCTCACGCCATCTTGGCGGTGGTGGTCGTTGTAAAGGAGAAGGGGAAAAAAACACCGCGCATCTCAATAGGGAGCACGGTGCAGCGCCTTGAAGGGTACAGGCGCTTAGCCGTGACCCCGATACGGGAGACAGAAAGGAGCGTCTTCTATTTCCTCATTCCTTCTACGTCTAATAAATAGCCACTTATATATATATATATATATATATATATATATATATATATACATATATATACATATATATATATATATATATATATATATATATATATATATATATATATATATATATATATATATATATATATATATATATTGAAGGGTAGGGGATAGGGGAAATATGAAAAGGACGTGATCGGAGCGCGACTGGGGCGACAGAAGGGGAAGAAGTGATAGGAAAGATGGAGGAGCGTTAGAGAAGTTAGCTTTTGCAGATTCGAGGTGAGGGCCAGTTGGTGTGGAGCATACTTGGTGAAAATTAAGCGCAATGGACGGGACAAAAGAAGGAGAACACAGGACGAAGCGCTTACTCGAGTCGTGGCACATCCAGAACACACCTGCGAATGTGAACCGGTCCCTCGGAACAATGCCTCCGATCTACGTGCACGGCCTCCGGAATGTGAGGGAAAGAGAAAGGCGGAGCCAAAAACAAGCTGCGACGAAGCCCCCCTGATCAGCACAGTCACCCCTCAAGAAGAGACCAAGCCGGTCTCGAAACGTCGGGTTTCCTCCAAGAATTCGTGGCTGGAGGTATTTCAACTTCTTAAGCGAAATTAGTACACTTTTTCTAAATATATTGATGTAGATTCAAAATTAGGAGTCCACACATTGTGTTGAAGGAGTTCCGACAGTTTTTAACGCATGACTTCGGCACGAAATAGAACATTGAATGTCTTATTTTATGCGAAAATAGATTTTTGTATTGTACACAAAAGTTTTGTGTAGGTGATGTTCGCTGCGGAGAAGATCGTTCTGTGATGAATTGTTCGGTGCGTTTTGCGCAGCGTGGGCCAGCGGCAGCTCGTCTGCCTGGCGCGGGCTCTCCTGAGGAAGTCCAAAATCCTGCTTCTTGACGAGGCTACATCGCAGATGGACGGCGACACGGATCGTCTCATACAAGTCACACTCAAGAAGGCATTCGCGAACTGCACTGTTGTCACCGTGGCACATCGCATTCACACGGTTCTCGATTGCGACAGGTATCGCGAAGAGTTTTTTTAAAGCAGGGTCCTCTTGTGGCTGTTACTTCCTTTTATCACTTGTATGCTGCTGCTAAAGTGGCGCGCGAGCAGCGCCGCAAACAATAGGCCCAAAGAAAGCGAACGGCCGCTGACTGCAAACTTTGTTAACTTTCGAAAGAGCCTCTACATATACGTACACGCTTCAGCTAACTGCATTGAACATGTGTAGCCCGATACGGGAAAGCTGAGGAGCAGCAACTACTTAAAGGGACCCTGAAACGGTTTTTTGAAGTTTTGACAGCGTTTAGGAAAGAGCATTCCCAAATCATTCGCACCAGACATTAAGCGACACACCGTGTACTAAGGCCGCTACGGACAGTTATAACTATACCCTCCTCCTCACCACTGCCTTGCACCCTCAACTCACAGACACGCTGTCATCGCCGTCGATCGCAGTGCTCTCATGAGCGCACACGACGGTTTGAGCTTCGCCCAGTCATGACCTCCGATATTGCACGCCGACAGGTTGCGCACAATCTCGGAGACCCAGTGTGCCAGGCAGCACGCTGTCTGGCAACAAAGACGAAGCTCGCGGAGTGGTTTATGTCTGCTCCGACAGGTGCCGCCACACTACCAGCCGATCTTATTTTATTCTCCTATACGGCGACAACCTGCAAAAGCATGCGGACAAACAAAAGGAATTCGAGAACGATCACCGATACGCGTAAACTCAGGCAATGTGGTTGTGCCTTCAGGGGTGAAGTTACAGCTGCAGACATGTCGATTGTGGCGCTGAACGGATAGCGAGAACGCGACGCTCACTGCAGCGACGAGCTGAAGAGATTCCGCTCGCCAGAGGCCTCAGAAACATTGCACGATGTCGCATCTTTACAAGTCACCAATCGCTAGATATGTGGTACACAACACGGCTAGGGCAATTCATTGTGTCCAAGAAAAGAAACCTCGGGATAATATAACTGTCGCTCAGCTCACGTCAACAAGGATCACGTTGTAACACAGCCAGACGACGCTCGCTGCCCACAGGAGGTTCAGTGACGTGGCCTGCACATATCCAATGAGATCAGCCGCCTGCGTGACGTCGCGCTTCCAAGGCGACGCGCACTGGAAGTGGGTGGTTTGAAAACGCGTTTGGCTGAGGTGCTGTAATCGATGGCGATTCGCAGATTTGAAGCCTTGTAATAAATTACACAGTTTACGCACAGAGCTCAAATCGGTCTGTAAATGATCCTTAGGACGTCCTCTACCGGCCCAATGTGTTCTTACAAAATCGTCAAAACCGTTTCAGGGTCCCTTTAAGAAGAGTTAACGAGGTGTTTAAGAAAGGGACTTATTGTCAATGATTGCCTCAGAATGTTCACTAATAAACATATCGGCTCGCCTTTTTTTTCTAAAAGTCGTCAGTTATTTTGCATGCTTATTATTATTAATACACAAAAGAGATGTCACAAAGACAACTACCCAAACACGACGTCTACGGTGCTTAGCTAAGTGTGCATAATCATCTTTACCAAAGGGCTGCCGATTCTCTTTAATGTGGGTGTCAACGCCAGTATGTATAGGACACGCGCTTGGTACTGGACGAACTTTCTTTAAATGCACATTTCTTCCTGTCCCGCCGTAGTTCCTCATCAGTTTGGGAGGTTCATTGCGGCCTGTGACGGCAGCTGAAAACATCAGCTTTGAACCGCCTGGCAACATTCCACGCAAAGAGTGATAGACGTAAGGCGCGACAGCGATACACTTTTGTTCTGTATTTTCTCGCCTTTTCCTTAACTTGGTGGTTATTATTCTGACCGTAAATGCGACTGTGAGTGTAAACTTGACTTATAACAGGGGGCGAAATAAATATACACTATAGTTGACTTGCGGCCGAGTTGCTACAGCATTGCAAAAAGACCGATGCTCTAACCATTACATCCCAGGATCACGTCCGAAAACTCGAGGAAAACACCTTTCAGCATTTCTCTCGTGCAAGCCGGAACTTTTTCTATGCTTAATGGCCGTTATCTGCTTCGCACGACGAGGACTACATATATCGTTTAGCCGGCCGTGTAGCTAGGCGTTGCAGAACGCATTCATTAGCGATGTGGGCTGCTCGTCTCGAATTGTCCTGTGGCGCTTTGTCATAGTTCTACAATGTTAACCATGTCGTGAGCGTTTTAATGGTAACGAAAATTTCGGCTTTCTCTGCGAGGTTATCCCGTGATGGCTGATAGACGCGTTGCTGGATTGTGTGGCATCTATTCTGCCCCAATGCGAAGGTACTAACCAAACTTGTTTCTTCCAGAATGTTTTATTTCATTGACATCTACATATTATAGCGCCCAACGGCAGCAACATGTAATTCCGCCTAAATGGGGTAACATTAAGAGCATGTGTATTTTCATTTAGTTGCCCAGCTGCACTTATTAACGAAGCAAGTTGCAGTAACAGTTGACGATGACCACGACGACGATTACGATGGTTGCTACACTTTCCACTTCTACACACACACACCTATATATATATATATATCACTTCTACATATATATAAGCATATATATATATATATATATATATATATGCTTATATATATGTAGAAGTGATATATATATATATATATATATATATATATATATATATATATATATATATATATATATATATATATATATATATGTATATATATATATGCTTGTGTACGCCTTATATCTTCCAAGATGGCGTTTTCATCGTCCTTTCCGACTGATTATACACAAATGCACATCACAACAAATTCAGAGGTAACATATCACATGCTGGGTTAAACTGAAGGCAGTCTGATTGTAGTTGACGAGGCTGTCACATATTTAGCGAGAGTAAAAACAACGACGTTCTTCGCCCGCTGGAATTGCCCATAATAATTAATCTTCGCACAGTGACGAACATATATTAAGAAAAATAAGGCATTTGAAAGCTGTGCACAAAAGTATAACCTCTAGAAGGAACCACAACGCATTGCGATGGATATAGAGGTGCACGTGGCTAAAATGAGCCGAGCAAAGCAGCCCAGCCTTGCGCCGCAGAAACTACGTGGTATCGTTATCTGACACCTGTTTATAATCGCAATGGTAAATACAATGGAGATCGATTGCATCGCAATCTTATTTGAGAAGTGTTGCAGTCACATCTCCTCAACAACGAACAATTTCTTTGAAAGTCTACTACAGGTCAGAAGCTCGCATCACAACCGAACAACAGTTCGCCTTCGCGAAGCGGTGCGGCTCTTGCAGCTGAACTCCGACACTATGAACTCCGACACTAAGCGCGCAAAACTCCGGCACTATGTTCTCGTCCATTTGTGACCGCACAGTGAGGTCCGCTGACCATTCGGTGCTGGATGCCGAAAGAAACGGCCAGCTTTTCGTGCCTCGAAAGCTCCGCCAAGTACTGTTTCTCGGCGTCTTCGTGGCCTCTACTTATGTCGACGTTAGCAGACGATTTCGCGTAGCTTACATTGATGCCCGCGCGCTCCGCTGAGGGTGAGGACAGTCGCGTCGTCTGCTACGACGGCCGCCATTGCGCCTCCCGCCGCATCTAGGCGGCATGCGAAACGCGCTGCACAACGCACTTGCGGTGCATGGATGCGCCCGGAAATAAGTGCACGCGAGTGAGCGTTCACTTAACAAAACACGTTGCGGGGCTAGTTGGTGATACATTCTTATTTAAAAATTGTAGCGCTATATTAGACGAGGACAAGAAGAAAGGTACATGACAGGACGGGCGCTACCTTTCTTCTTGTCCTCGTCTAATATAGCGCTACAATTTTTAAATAAGAGCGAGCGTGTTCTTTTTCTTTTCTTTTTTGAAGCTTGGACAGCTTTTGGTGCTGTTTTTGCGTAAGTGCTTATTAAAAGAACATGTAATTCATGTAAGCTGACGGCCTGTGCAAGTGTTATGCGCTAGAGGTAGATGTAGACTTTGTTAAGTTGAAAACGAATCCTCTTCCTTACGTCGGAAACGACAGAGTTAAGTCTAAAGCCTTACTTAATTTCCTTGTAAACTCTGCATTCTAAATACACAAAGAATCGTTTAAAGTATTTATATACATGTCAGCAGCAGCAGCAGCAGTGTATATATCTCAACACACGCACTTTAGTGATGCGAAGCTACCTTAGCGCGACTAAGGCGGCTAATTTTGCTAAGTTTACAAACAATTTACTCGTTTATTATAAATGGCATCATACATATTGTACACAGGATAAAGGGCTGAGGAGCAGTATGGTGCAGATATCCTGCTAAGATGAAATGAGAGCTTCTTTATGATAATTATTGCTGACATTTCTTGCTCCTTATCTGGGGCCGCATTTGTATCGGCACTCGAGTTGCATCTTGAGTCCTTAGCAGAATGATTAATACGTGTTTTATAAGCCATAAAATCAAGCCATAAGCCATAAAACGCGCAGTATCTGTGTGTTTGTCCTTTTGTATATGCAGATTTCTTTTTTTTTAATGCCCGATTTGCATGCCCATGTTATTGAGTGTTTCCAATACTGTTCTGCATGTTGTGCTGCATATCCACTGCGTCGTTTATTTGCCTTTTTAATTAAAAATATTATCTGGGGTTTTACGGTCCAGAACGATAATATGATTACGACGTACGCCGTAGTGGAGGGCTCCGCAAATTTTTACCACCTAGTGTTCTCTAACGTCCACTAGCATCGCACACTACACGGGCCTCTAGCATTTCGCCTCCACCGAGATACGACCGCCGCGGCCGGGATCGAACCCGCAACTTTCGGGCCAGCAGCCGAGCACCGTAACCACTATACCACCGAGGGAGACGTCTTTTTTATTTTATTACAGGTTTTGCATGAGGTGCTGATTGTACAACTTTGTTTCCTGTGTTTTTTTACTGACATAGCGTGTCTACTGTACACAATGCTTCGCCGCCTTCTTGTTGGTTTTATGTGTCTTCTTTGTACAGCTGCTTCGCGAGAACTTTGTATACGCATTCCTGTATGAGCCTTCATGGCTTACATCATTAATGAATAAATGAATAAATTATGTTTGCTCAAAAAAAATAAAATACTGAATGTCTGCGTGTGTGAGCGCGTTAATATCCAGTGTACAGGCCATTTATTTGTGCGCATTAATGCTGCGCTGACAGAATCAATTGCACAAATAAAACGGAAATTACACAAAAAACAGAACTGCCATTAGTCGCTCCACATTGATCGTGAATGATTAAAATAAACAGGAATTGCGTAATGATTTAGGACAGGACGAAGATGTAACCTTTAAACACAGAAAAGGGGAAGGATAAAAAACACAGAACTGCGCACATACATACATGCGCATTAGACCAGCACAGAAGGCGTACTTGAAACACGGAAAGGAATGTAGAAAACAAGAACCTGCCGTGGTTTTAGTTATGGTGCTCGACTGGTGACCCGAAGGTTGCGGGATTGAATCCCGGCAGCAGCGCCCCCATTTCGATGGAGGTGAAACGATAAAGGCCCGTGTACTTAGGTTTAGGTGTACGTTAAAGAAGTCAAAATTTCCGTAGCCTTCCACTATATAGTATACGGCGACTCTCATAATCATATCGTGGTTTTTGGGACGTAAATTATCACAAATAATCATTATTAGGAAAAAAGAAGGATGTCATTTGCAGACAAACACGCATAATATATTTCATGATACATTTCACGTCACAAAAATAGCGAAAGCAAGAATTTCACCATCTCCTACGAAAGGGAGCCATGTGGGGATGCGAAGCAGCGTATGGGTCGACTTAAAGTTCCGTTCATCACGGGCACCTTGCCCGATGTTAACGTGTCCTTGCAAGTGGAGCACACCATGAATTCACTGTAGTTGCTGCGCGTCTGAAGAATATCGTTCCTCCACGCCATCACATGATTGCTGAGAAAGTGTAAGGGGCAGAGGTCGCAGCGTCTTACCCAGCCCCTACACAGGCCCGAACGCACTAGAGCGTGCCAGCGCGTTGTGACTAGCATACAACGGTTGGTTCATCGCGCGTCTGCAGAATCTCGTTCCCCGACGCCATCACATGATTGCTGAGAGAGTGTAAGGGGGAGAGGCCACAGCGTCTTACCGAGCCCCTTACACAGGCCCGAACGCGCTAGCACGTGCCAGCACACATGGTTCTAAGGGGGAGAGGCCACAGCGTCTTACCCAGCCCCTTACACAGGCCCGAACGCGCTAGCGCGTGCCAGTAACATGGTTCCCGAGCGGACGGTCGCCAATGGAAGCACGGACACAGCCCCGAGCAAAAGCTGCTTCGCATCTGAAAATCAAAGGCAGATACAGGAGCAACCAAATGAAGTAAACAATGTTTGCGAAGTAAAATGCAGGATTCATTCACACGTGAACCAAAATATCTTAAGCATGTAGCTGATATTAGTGTGTCCAATTATTACGCAATGTTGACACCAGCAGAAGTTAGCCTTGCATGTCCATTCGAAATGCCGGCCAGGAACTTACGCTGCAAGTGCATATATGTGTTCTTCGGATGCCGCTTGTCACATTTCATTTTTTCTGTCCAAAGAAAGCTCGTATCTCCCAAAACGATACAGCTCCCAGCGTTCCTGGAATGATTGGTGCACAGCGGCACGCAACACGCGACCATGGTGACCGTAGCGAGCGCATAAAACTGGAGGGAAACGAGCACCGACCTAACAACAGCACGCACGCCACGCACAAGTGACCGGGCGGGGGATTCAAAATGGCGGCCACGCTGCCGCCAAGGCCGCGGAAGCGGCACCTGCCCTTTCAAAAGCTGACACCACTCTAAGCGGGGCCGCGTGTAATTTCGCGTTACACCCAGCTAGAGTGTACTGTAACCCAGCACAAAATAGCGGACGCGCCCAGTGTTGCCGGAGCACACAGCATTATGAATATCTCGTATTCATTACTTTGCGAAATGTTTGCTACAATTATCACAACTGCTCTAGCACGTTCTTATAATATTAGAAGCAAGCTGTTTTCTTCTGTATTACCTCTCACAAATAGGTCATGTCGGAATATTTGTATCTTATAAATAAGTGTCGCAGTTTTTCAAAAATTAAGAAGTCAGTCTAGGCTAGTTTAAGAATGATGCTGCGTTTTCATGCCCTTACAAATGTCGCAGTCGTTCTCGCTTCACGCAGGGTCCTTGTCCTCGAAGATGGCCGAGTTCAAGAATTTGATTCTGTACAAAAACTGCTTGGGGACTCTTCATCCGCTTTTTACAGTATAGCAGTGGAGGCTGGTATTCATCGTACCGAAAGCGAACGACAACGTGTCATTACAGCCCTATAATCACTGATTATCGAATAGTTATAATAAAACGCTGTAAATTTCGCGTACCAACTGTGACGTCAACCAGTGCATCATGCCTCAATAAATATTTCTAATTTACCTTCATTTGTACCATTTGGTCAGCGGTGGTTGCGGTTGTACGCAAGTACACTCTAAGAAAAACATAGTCAAAAGAGGGTCACGGCACCGTGACTCCCTTCGGGTATTCATTTGATGCCTTTTGGAATGTAGAAGCAGCAAAAGAGAGTTTGCATTTCGGCAGGATTCACTGGACTATCCTGAAGTGCGTTTCGATTGGCTTCCGTGATGAAGGCGTCGTCGTATACGCCATATATATTGCGCGTTTGCTGTTCGGCGCCATTGTGGCGCGGTGGCTCGCCTCGCTCGCCGACGGAGTCGGTATGGCGCGCCGCCTCCGTCTCCTCTCTCAGTCGCCTCGGTGTATTAGTATGCGCTGCGTGGTTTCGTTGGTTGCGCTGGTTACGTGTCTTGAAGCTTTGTGTACTTTCTGTTCGAGCAAACATACGCATCGTCGGTGGCGTTGACGCTAGGCTCCGTGCTCGAATTGACGCTTGGACAACGGAATATTCATGGAGCTGCGGACACGGACAACGTGGGCCTGTTAACGGTGGGTGTACTGCTTTTATAGGTACCAATTCTACAGCTTTAGCTAGGCGTCTGCAGCAGCTGTGCGGAATCTGCCAGCCATTTCCAAGAGCCGCCTGCGTCCGCGGGGCTGTTGCGGATGCCCAACTAAAACTGTCAGTTAGCTAGTTGACACCGTTATGCGCGTTGCTGTACAAGCTCCCACAAAATAAGCGATGCAAACAATTATCAAGGGTCATTGCTTGCTGATCGCACATTGTGTCTGCACTGTTGAAGGTGCAAGATATCGCTTTGAGATGCCCTTTAGTCTACTTCGTAAAAGCATTTCCATCAACCTTGGGTGTGCAGCGTGCTTCCGCGCGTGAGAACGTGAAAGAAAAGTCTTTGTACTGAACGCTTAGATGCACTATATATAATGGTTTTTGTTGGCTAAAAGACGGTAGATGGAGGTGCAGATATAACACGATGCTTTCAACACGTACGCGGTAGTAACTTAATTTGGACACCCCTCGCCAGCAAGGTGGAAAGCACTTTCGACGGCGCTCGTGGTGGCGGCCACTGCCGTGCACTCTTTTCCCTTGTTGCTGTTTCCTGTTTTCGTGGTTTACCTACACTGCGATGACATTCGGCGTTTTTAGAATCGAGCGAGTGTACGTGACTGTGGGATCTATATGCGGTAATTCTAGCATATGACATGTCTGATCTTGACGTAGAAGGCGTCCGTGTTTATCTGAGTAGAAGGCGGATGTGTTTATCTGAGTATTTAGGGATGGGTTACGTTTGTAAAACACGCTGTCAGTAACCGCACACGGCGTGCCCCTGATTGCCGGAGGATGCGCGTGGTTGTCGGAATATGCCAGTGCGAAGACGGGCTTATTCTGAAAGCCTGTTTTGAAGCGATTTCTCAAAAAGGATTGCTTTCATTCGTGCATAGCCAGTGCCTATTGCGAAACAAGGTTCCCGCCGCCTTTTACGTGAAATTTTGTTTTCGCTGCGAAGTTATTTCAAACTAAACACTCGTGCTAGCTTTACACAATACACAGTACCAATAACGGCGTGTTGAACACAAGGCGGTTTTAAATACAAATATTCAGTGTGTATGTGTTGGTTATTCCCAGAATCCCGAATCACGTCTCCCGCCTCTTCAATCCAGTTGACAGCCACACTCGGGGAAACGAAGATGTCGCAATGGTCTGGCACCTCACCACTCGTGATGGGAAAATCAACAGCGGCGTTCGCCGTGTTGACGAGGCTGTTTTTCCTACATTTCCTTTGGCTGGACAACACGACGTAGGATACGTGGTGAGTGACACCCCCGCAAAGGAGCCCAAATCAATTTCGTTGTTGTTTAACCGAGGCTCACATGATCTTGTGCTGCAAGTTTATCGCCAGGTGACATGTTACAAAACCTACTATTTGCAAATTGTGTTTTACACGATAACGGACAAAAAACTTGGCTCGTTACCATGCCTGTTTGCATTTGTTGTTTTGTTGTGAACCCTCATTATTTTTGTTCCAAATCACTTATTTTGTAGGTTTTGCAAACTATCACTACAATTCCGTTTTCTCATCATACTATCAAGTTCTGCTTTTCGGCTACCATTCTTCATGGCTGTTTATGCTGAACAGGAGCGACAACATAGCAAGTCACAAGCATGATGCCTCCAGCCGTCACCACTTTTTGATTTATTCATAATCGTAAGCAATAAATATGGAAACATGACGCCGATTTCTGCAGTTTATTTTGCACCATATGACACTATGCACATCACTGTCACGCATTTTAGTTGGCTATACTCATACAAACATGTAAATAAGGAATACCTCAACGGCTTAATTGGAAATCACAGACCATCATTTCGCGCTTTCTAGATTACTCTGCTGGAAAAGGTGTGTTGTTTTGACGAGTTTCATTAAAACAATGCTAAAATTGAACTAATATTTGTTTGCAGTCGCTGGGCACAACGGCAAGTATATTGGACTTGCTTAAAAATGAATACTTCACTATTTCCAGCAGTAATCGCGCAAAAGTAGAGCATGGGTCAATTGAGTAAATTAAAATAGCTGTGGAGTCGCTTGACGCTTAGGTGTGTGTCATTCGACCCCTGTAGGAGTCTTACCGGCAAGACTCGTCTGACTCCCTGTAAGTGGTAATGTGATGCTTCGGATAAGAGTCTTTGCACTTTCTAGAGGGTCAGGGTACTCTCCTAGAGCGCACCGATTCTGACCCACCAAGAGAGTCACCGTGCCTCTTTAAAGAGAGTCGTATAGATGGCAAGTCAGACCTCTCCGAAAAGAGTCACACATACGCCTTTTTTTAACACGAAGGTGTTTTATGCCGGGGTCCACCAAGTACATCCGTCACGGACATGACGTTGATAAAATGGACGCCAACGGGTGAGAAAGAAAAAAAACCAAGAAAAAGATACCCCGCTGGGAATCGAACCCACGACGTTGCGGTCGCGACGGCAAAGGCCCGACGCCCTACCGACTAAGCTAACTAGGGAGACGCTAGACACGGCGCGAACGCACCTTATATCTTTCATACATTCTCTTTCGCGGCGGGCGGAGCGGGGCGGTGCCGTCGTCTGTGAGATGTGAAAAGAAGTAATGCTTCACGATCGACACTTACTAGCGCTTACTCCGAGATTGCACGCGAGATCGGAGGTCATGGTTAAAGCGTCTCGATACCAGACAGGTAGACTGGCCGCGCTGGCGTCGCCGAGGCACCCTTGACGCAGTTACTTTCTTTGCCTTTGGCTTCGTGTTAGCGTGCGTCGGCTCATCGGAGTAATGCAGCTTCCACGTGCACCAACGAGATTTCTCCGCCGCCGACTGCTTCAACTGCTAGAGCACCGACTAACAAAACTGCTGCAATATGCGTTGCAGAAAGGACGCGATTTCGACGGGCGAATGTCGTGCCTTGGTGGAGCGAGAGCAGCGCCTGCGAGGCAGAGGCCAGCGGGACGCACGCGTCTGCGGCTCAGGCTACGAACCTCTACCACCCGTGTTGCTGAAGCGCAGTTTGTGTTATGTATGCATGGGCACAGGCGTCGGCTACCCATTACTAGAAAGCGCACACCGTGCCGTTTCTCTCCTTAATTGACGACGCTTTGAAGAAGTGCATACCGGGTACCAACGTTGATTATGAGCTTGTTGATATCATCCTTACGCGGGATTCACGATTCGCTGTGTCCAAATATATGTTCACACCGTCAGCTACCACAACGGTTTAATCATGACCATGGGCGTTAGTCGTCGCGATAGAGGCATGCTGTCAGCATGGGTGCATCCACGTCGAACGGTGCTATAGCTGCCAAATACGAATGGACATTGTACAAGCTCTCATATATCCCTACACAGTGAGCACTACTTCTGTGAAGACACGTTTCACTTTCGTGTTATACCGATTCCTATGACGGAGGGATCAGCCATGTTTTTTTCTCAGAGAGCAGTGCTCCTTGCGTTCGCCCCGTCTAGGTCCCCAACCTAATCTGCACGATCCACTGCGCGGTACCGGTAGGCTGCTGCTGTATTGAAAGCACGTGGACGTCTTCTAAGTGCGTCACATACGTTCAGTTGCTGCGTGAGCCAATACTGGATATTCTGATTTAGGTTCCTCATTTAAACGTACAGTAAAAACAAAACGCCATAGCTTATGCTGCGTGCGCCTATGCACGCTTCGTGCTGCGGGTGGAAAAGTAAGCTTCCTCTTCAGATTACCGCCTCAAAAAAGCGTCAGTGAATGTAAGTGGAATGTTAAGTTCCACGTGGAATGGTAAGTGGAACGTTACATCTGAAAATTGACGATCGTGTCTGGTCGCTGGTTTCATTCGGTCTCGACGAATAGTCTCAAACAGTCTTCGATTGTTTTTGTTTTCTTTATTAGGAAGCATAATAAAACCAAAGTGCGGGTGATCGAAAATGTCTCAAGTGGTTTGGTTGTGCGGTCGAAAAAGGCAACTCATTTTTTTTGTCTACGTACTCCACTTCGTCCTTTGAAGTGAACTGCACAGGCTGCGCGACCGAATGCAATGCAAGCAAAAATACGATAAAGCGCGTCTCCGAGAACTCCCCTGATATTACTTTCCATTGCAATATCGTCCTAACGCGGCAGCCGTGTAATGTGCAATAAGCGCTTCTAGCAATGCGATGGGAATGTTTGCACATTTGCGTTCCTAGTGTGGTTGCATTCGCATGCCAGAAATAACGTCAGATATAAACATATATGTTACTCCTCCTGTGGTTGCACAAAAAACATAAATCGGATGAAACCCGAAACGCACACAACTGCATTCTTCTCGAAATGTGTACGCTCCTGTGCCGTCTGCAAAGTGGTGATAATCTTAACGACAGCCATGTATGATCTACTGAGGCACTGCCTATACGCCCTAAAAGTGGCGAATAGCGTTCGCGAATGCTGTCATCATCATGCCAGGACGCGCTCTCTTCGGCCTCTTCTTCATTCTTCTTCGTCATCTTCGGCTTCGCTACCCGAACGTTTGCGCCCAGCACGCGCTCACAAAAACGAGATATAACAACAGATCAAGACAGAGAGAGAAGGAAAGAGAGAAAGAGAGAAACAAAGAAAGAGAAAGAAAGCTGAAGGGAGAAATCGAAAGAGATAGAAAGAAGGAAACAGGAAGAGTAGAGGAACGTGACATAAGATCACGCACCACTTGTCATGTGACATGTTCCCACCAAAGAAATCGCGTACCACTTGACACGACTCATGTTCCCGCGAAAATCGCGTAGAACTATCCACGTGATATAAAATCACGCAATGCTAGTCACGTGAGATGTTACCGCCAAAGAAATCACGTACCATTAGTCATGTGACAGGTTCCCGCCAAATCGATGCCGTTCAATCGGGGCCAGGACACGCGCTTGGAAGGGCAGATTCTTCTTTGGGAAACCGAACACTAGCTCCGCTGTCTTGCACCACTAGTGCAAACACCGCCAATTTTTTGCAATGTTATTTGAACAATGTCTCAATGGAAGACAGCATTCCAGGAATGAATGAAAGCACGCTCTATTGTTTCAGGTGTTTTGCAAAGTGAACGGTTGGTTGTACATGGACCATAGATTCCCTTATCCGCTATCCATTATTTTACGAGGAGCGTACCAGGATGAAGTTAAAAAAAAAACAATGTCTTTGCCCCTGCATTCACGTTCGTCGTTTTGACCCTTCTCAATAGTTCCTGTATGGCACCTCCACTGAATATAGATCGATAGAGGGTGTTGACAGCAAGACATCGCGGTGATCCGAGTATAGTTTTTTTCCGTTGAACAGTGCAGAGATATTCGAGGGAAAAACGCAATTTCAAATAGTAATACGACTGAACACCTCTCTCAAAAAATCTATCGCTTATCGGCACGTGTAGTTGTTTGATGATACAACAAAATATGGACTGCGCGAATAAAAACCTTGCTTTTCTTACAATATGCAGGAATTCATTTCATTGATCCCTGTTGAGTCTACCGTGGGAATATGCTGGCGTGAAACGCCATGCTGCGCACTTAGTAAGATACATCCTTCATGATACTCTCCTCGGTGCCCATAGTGCTCAGGTAAAGCTACCCTATACCACATCACGTGGGCGTGCCAGCCAATTATATCCTTACACTCAGTACAAAATCCGCCAGCGGAACGATGCAAGAGCTGCCAGCCAGCAAGAACCTGGAAGATCAGCTGAGTCTGACTGACCGGGCCCGCAGAGCGGCTGCTGCAAGCGGAGCCCTTAACTGAGGGCTCCCCACCGCAAGCTAACAACCTTCGACTACTCGGAGTTTCTCGGCAGAAATTGTACTGCAAATGAATAAGTTTTCACCAGCACCACAACACGAGGGAAGAAGCGGGCGGAAAGCGGGGCTTCTCGTGAACACGCAGCAAGGGTTCGATCAGGCCAACGCGGGTTTCGGTTTCTTCTCTGTCTCTACATTATTCTTCTCGGGTGACGCTCGGCTCTCCTCTCTAGGAATTGCGGCTGTGTGTTTATCACATTGAAATAAGGTCGGAATTCAGTAAGGGCCAAGATGATCGCCAGGCACTCTTTTTCCGTGACGGTGTAATTGGTCTGGGCTCTAGTAAGCGTGTGACTTGCGTATGCCACGACATATTCCGCGAACCCAGGTTTGCGCTGCGCAAGGACAGCACCGAGGCCAACACCGCTGGCGTCTGTGTGTACATCTGTAGGGGCGGTAGGGTCGTAGTGGCATAGTATGGGCGGAGACGTCAACAAATGACGGAGCTTTGCGAAAGCGTCGTCGCATTCTGACGACCACGAATTGAGGGGCCTGTTGCTGCCAAGGAGCTTCGTCAGCGGCGATATGATAGCCGCGAAGTTTCGGATGAAGCGCCGAAAGTAGGAGCATAGTCCTACGAAACCGCAAATCTTTGACGGACGTAGGTTTGGGGAACTCTGTCACGGCCCGAAGCTTGGCTGGATAGGGGAGAATTCCGTCCTTAGACACGACGTTGCCTAGTATCGTCAGCTGCCGTGCTGCAAATCAGCACTTCTTGAGATTCAGTTGTAGCCCGGCGTCACTAAACGCCTGAAAACGTGCCGCAGGCGTTGAAGATGCGTGGAGAAGTCCGGGGCGAAAACGACGACGTCGTCGTGGTAGCACAGGCACATGTGCCATTTCGAATTGCGCAGAACGGTATCCATGATGCGCTCAAAGGTCGCGGGCGTACTACACAGCCCAAACGTCATGACGTTGAATTCGTACAAGACGTCGGGCGTGACAAAGGCTGTCTTCGGTCGAGCGTCATCAGCCATGGGAACTTGCCATGACCCGGAGCGCAAATGGAGCGACGAAAAGAATTCTGCTTCTTGCAGACTGTCAATGGCGCTGCCTATTCGAGGTAGGGGATAAACGTCCTTACGGGGGATCGAATTCAGTCGTCGATAATCCACACAGAACCGCACAGAACCGTCCTTCTTTGCAACGAGAACGACAGGAGACGGCCACGGGGTGTTTGAGGGTCGAAAAACATCGCGGCAAAGCATGTCTTCGACTTGCTCGTTACTTCGTGCGTGGCTTGAGGTCTTTTTTACCGCTAACCGGCCTTTGCAGACACTAGCTCATGTTTTGTGGAATCACAAGGATTTCCAAGTCGCCAACACTTCACGAGGTGGTGTCGCTAAAATTCTGCATTCACTCCACCACATTCAGTACTTTTTCCGTTTAGGACGACGCCAAATGCACTATGTGATGTGCTTGAACGACAAAGTGCACCGACATTGAAATAATTTTGGCGAATGGAGGGTACAATGATTACACCTAACGCCATACCGACACGTGCATGCACTCACTAATTTGAGTGCATACAAGCCTCGGTAGGCGAACATATCGTGTATATTGTGTGCGTAAATGATTTGATACTACGCTAACACAACGGAATAAGCTGATCTCTGAGGACGTGCAAGACGTTCGCACACATGCGAACACAGTGTGGCTAGCAGACAACGCAAGGAGTGATGCCCACTACGGGGTTTCGTCCGCTCGCCGCTAGGTGCCGACTCTAGTCGATCTCGGGGACAATAATTGCTTGATGTGCCGAAGACCTCCACTTAAGATATACAAGTTCGCGCAGCCTATAGGAAACCCAAGCTCAAGTCTGTGCGCGACGCTCGCACGGCCGCGCTATGCGTTACTGGGGGTTAGACGCTGCCGGCGAAGGCGGTTTGTCGCCGGATTTGGCAGCGACTGCGGCAAGGGCCGGTTCGCGCATGATCACCTCATTCGGCCCGGAGCAATGCGAATCAGCAATAGTTACATTGTGACGCACCACAGATGCAATCCGAGAGCTTTGCGCGTGTGCGGAAGCGGGGGCGGCAGTTTTGTAGCTAGAGGAGAGGCGCCGTGCATATTCCCAGTTACGATAAGAGCAGTGGTGCCGCTCGACGTTGCTTTGGAAGCCTGTAACACGCACCGTCTTGCGATAAAACTGACGCCTCTGCTTTAATATGAGTGCCGACGTTACGACGGACCATGAGCTACCCTTTAGGCGCGAGTGTAGTCGCCGTGCCTCGCAAGCCCACCACAAGCGCACAACAACTCAATTTACACGAAGGTGATTCCTGCAATGCGTGGGATCTGCCGGGATTATTTTTTTCTGTAACTCACAGCTGTTTCCACGCGTATCCGCGGAGGGATTTTCCACCACGGCGCGTTTCACGTCAAGGTCTCCTGCTCTCCGAGAGGACGTCCACCATAGACACCTAAGACTTTCACCTAAAAAAATTCTCTGCTTTTTAGTCGGTTTCTTCCAGAATGCAAAGGAAGTTTTTTTCTCTCCCTAACTTCAAGAAAGCCATTCTTCCTCGTTTCATTAGCGCGGGCGGCTCAGTACCAGTTAGGCTTCGGCGTGCGCCGCTTTGTGAACGTCATGCCATAATTCTTTATATTTCAGGTACCATGAATGCTATTCTCGCGTTAACTTTCACTCGTGAAGGGCCAACACTTTTCCCATAGTCTTGAAATTTTACCATTTGCTTCTTGCTTATAACGTGGTAGTTTCCTTAAATATGTATTCGCGTTTAACGACACGTGTGAAAGGCCTCTGGCAGTGGTTACAATGTCCCCTGCTGTAGAGAAAGGCTGCTAACTTCACAGGCATGAAAAAATGCAATATAATGAATCTGTTTCTTTATAACAAGCGCTCTTAAGGGATCAGATGAGTGGCAATCAGCCAGGCAGAGGAAAGTTCGCGGAAGGCAAAATCCAACCTTTGAGCTGCAAACGCCGCGATGACATTATACATGCGCTGTTAAGCGACACAAAAACGGCTATCTTGAAAATCCTACGGTCTTCGCGTGGGAACAGCGTCTGAACTTGGTCTCCGAATTTAGACGTCACGGGAAGATGAACACTGAGCGACGCCTGCCGAACTTACCGCTGTCTGAGTTGACTGGCAAAAGTTTGAACCAGCTGTTTACACCGATTTCCCCTCCGTAGAACAGGAAGGCTTGCTCTTGATGATGCTTCCTTTCCGAACGTTTCTTTGAAGAGTCTGCAGTGACCAAAACACGGGCCCTGAGTCTATTTGCTGCTTTCTGAATAAGAGAGCTCGAGCATGCTTTCAGTCCTAGATAGTTGTCGCCCTGTACTATAATTCACGTATTGTCCACAACCCAAAAATAACTTCTATTCATTATGAACCTTGCTCGCAGGCACCAGGCATTTTGCTCACGCGATTGCTCGTGAGATCGTTATGGGCCCGTTGCAATGACCCTCAAGGTATGGATAATATAATTGCGATAGCAATTATATTTTGAGCATACTGCGACAAAGTTGGTTTTCAATGTTCAGCAGAAGCCCTTAGCTGGTTTTGGCCACCGCTACGGTGAGTAAATGACTTGTTTGCGAACGTGTCTGCAAGTTTTGACACATATACAAAGAATTTAAAATAGAAGGTCGCGCGCCTCTCCTTTCAGTGGAAGCCGCACTTATAGAGTGAAAGGTCTCACGCATGTATGTCATGCCTACGTCACATGCGTAGCCCGCAGTGCCGTCTCTGCAAGGGTGCCGAGAAACAATATAAGAAGAGAGGAAAAAAAAGAGGCTGCATTGTGAACGTCAATATGACGGGTCTTCGGGCTCTTAAAAGAACATAGGGAGCTCTTGCGGATGCTAGCCGCAGCAAAGGGAGTGTGTTTTAAAGTGGAAAGTTCGGCAAGTTGGTACAAATTCATGATGGAAAACAGCGCATACAGAGAACAGACGAGATACAAAGTACAATTTTTGCTGTCCTGTTTTTTTTCTAACCGTCTCTCATCGCCGTTTTTCATCGGAAGTGTGACTTTTTTTTGGCTGTAAAGTTCGCGCCCTGGGAGCATGCTAACAGGACAGTTGGAATTCTTCTAACGTCACAAATGCAGAACCGATTTGAAAAGCTACATTGATAAAGTGCTCACGCGATCGCACCTGCCCGCTACTAATGTTTAATTAAAATCTGCAAAAGAACCTCGTGAGGGGTCTTCTAAAAGCAGATATATTGTGAGGATTCATGGCCCCAAAACCGCACAGTGGATTGTGAGCGACGCCTTAGAGGAGGGCCCCAGGTTTATTTGGCCGGTTTCGATTCAGTCAATATGCAAATGCTTACAACCCGGTACGGCAGTATCGGCGACGCCATTACGTCGAAGTCTGGGTCAGTTGGTACATGACGCTGAGGCAAAAACCAGTCAAAAAGACGCCGGACAAGGGCAAGAAGTGACACACACAACGACTGGACTAGGAACTGTGCTTTATTAGCTGAAAGCACCTCCCAGAAGAACCACGGCGCATGCGCTGATCACGTAAAACCATGAAGCCAAAACCCAAAACATGAAAAAAGCAAAAGCATAAATTGACCTACATAACGGCCAAGAATCTACCGCCAGAGTGACAGGAACTCGCATTCCTTCTGTAGTAATGAAATGGACGTAGTGCTGACACAATCATCGCGGTGCATGTTTATATGATACGCTTCAAGGATTTCGCGCTCCTCCTTGCCCCCACCTCTACCCAAAATCTTAACATTGGAAAACAGTGGCACACAACCACATATCAGGCACTTGCGGGGAAGATTAGCCCCATCTGACATGTTCAAAGAATTGTGGTGCTCGCGCAGTCGTTCATTCAAACATCGGCCAGTTTGGCCGATGTATACTTTTTCGCATGTTAGCGGAATCGCATACACAACATGTTTTGCGCAGGTAGTGCACTTGGATTTACGCCGAATAGAACACACCGGAGTGCTAGTGTTTCCGCGAGCAACACGTGCACACAGCGCAGAAAGTTTGCAAGGCGCCGAAAAGACAACATCTACGCCCTGTCTCAAAGCGACTTTTTCACATTGTGGGAAACCTTATGTATATAAGGCATCACTACAACACTCTTCCGCTGGGAATCAATTGGTTCTGGACATCTATTCGCCGGCCTTTTAACCTTTTGCTTTCGCCTGCTTTGGAAGACTTGCTTTGGAAAACCCGCTGCTTCCAAGCGCTCAACCTGACAGTCAAAACTCGATTTAACGCAGTGGTGACAACTCTTCTGCAGTGCATTACGGAAACAGTTACTCGCGATCCCTCTCTTAACAATTTTTGAATGCGCGGACGAGTAGGGTAACAAGGATTTCTAGCTTTTGGGAGAAAAGCACCAGCACAAATATCCATCATCCCTAAAAGTAAGCAAAAGATCCAAAAACCTAATGGAATTGCCAACCGGAAGTTTATGAGTAAAATATAGGGCCTTAGAGCAACCTCGGAAGTAACTCGGAACTTGTTCAGCCGCCAGTGTGACGGTGTCATTAGATGATAGCTTTAAAATGATCATGAAATCATCGACATATCTAAAGATATGACAAACACGTGAATCATGAAGAGAGCCCTGAAGCAGGTTGTCAAACTTGGCTACAATATCTGGCAAAGAACCGCTGCTACGCACGCCCCAATACAGATTCCTTTTTTCTGTAAGAACTGCGAGCCATTGAATTCCACAACCGTGGAAGAAAGATACTTAGTTAACATTTCAAGGAACGCGTCAACGGACAACCCACAGGCATTTTGAAAGGAAACAGGACCATTCTGATCAATCAGTTCACGCACAGCTAAAAACAGTTCACCATGGGGAATGCTATAAAACAAGTCCTCTATGTCAACAGAGAACGCACTGTGGCGACACACTGCGCACAAACCGGCGCAAGTTCCGCCTCGTCACTAGCTAGCCCGGCGTGACACGGCTGCATGCTGCACCACGCCTCCGATAAGGGACAGCGCCACCGCAGCGTCACCGGAGGCTTACGTCACCTACGGTGGCTATAAACCCAAGCTGCCAAGCTCGGAAATCATCATTCCTTCGCTACCCGACCGAGCGCAGCGTCGGTATGCTCGCCCCGCTGCTGCTACTTTGTTAATAAACAGTTGTTACGTTTCATTTTGGGATGCGTCCTTCCATCGACACAGCATCCCACATCTGGTGACCCGGAAACCGAACAAACCGCACCGCTATGGCCGACCCGGAAGCCCCTGCCGCTCTTCGGCAGCAAGTGGAACAAATTCAACAGCAACTTCAGGAACAGCAGCAGCACATGCAAAACGAACCGCAATCGCCCGATGATTCCGCACAGCCTCTTGTGGACTACGCCCCCCAAAGCTCCATTCCAACGGTCGCTGTCAACGCAGATGCTGCTACTACTGCGGCCGCTGTCGACCTGGACGTCTGGCGTGTCACTGTCAAGCTTCCGCCATTTTGGGCGGACTCGCCCGAGGTATGGTTCGCCCACCTCGAGGCCCAGTTCTCCCTGGCGCGCATCACACAAGACCGGACCCGCTATGACTACGTCGTCGCCCACCTGGACGCCCGCTACGCCAACGAGGTCAAGGATATCTTCGCCAACCCACCAACGGCCAACCTGTACGAATACCTCAAGACCGAACTCATTCGCCGGCTGTCACTCTCGGAAGACCAGAAAGTGCGACAACTTCAGTCCGCAGAACTTGCCGAGCGCAAACCTTCGCAGGTACTCCGCCACATGCGTGCTCTCGCGGGTAACATGGAAGTCCAGGAATCTTTCCTGCGATCACTCTGGCGCCAACGACTTCCACTGCACGTTCAGGCAATTCTGCGGGCTCAGCTAACGCTACCTCTCGACCAACTTGCCGAGGTAGCTGATTGCGTCATCGAGGTCTCCTTGCCGCAGTTGTCGCCCACCATCCAGGCTGTCGCCGCACCGCTGAACACCACCGAGCTTGCACGCCGCATAACCGACATCGACCGGCAGCTCACCTTCATTCAACAACGCCTGGGTGAAGGTCTTCCGATGCACCAGCGCTGCCGCTCGCAAAGCCGCGACCGTAAGACCACTTCGTCGCGGCAACCCGATAACAACGGCCGCCCGTGTTACTACGACCGACGCTTCGGGGACAGAGCCCGGCAATGTCGACCACCCTGTTCCGCTGGGCATGCGGAAAACGCCAACGGCAGCTCGTAGAGACGGCCGCAAGCTGCCAACCCAGAGGCCGTCGCATCTTAGTCACTGACCAAATCGCGAAGCAGCGGTTTCTTGTCGACAGCGCTTCCAAAATTTGCTGCTACCCGCGATCCCATCTTCAAGGTCCTCGTCCGCCTACGTCGTTCGAGCTCAGTGCGGTAAACCGCTCCACAATCAAGACGTACGGCTCGCTCCGCCTGCACATCCAGCTCAGAAACTTACGCCGTGACCTTCACTGGAACATTGTCGTCGCCGACGTCGCCGAGCCAATCATCGGCTCAGACTTTCTGGCCCACTACAACCTTCTTCCGGACTGCCGCAACGACCTCCTCATCGACGCGACAACGGGACATTCCACACCAGGCCAGCGATCGACCGCCCAACAACCAAGCATCAAGGTACACAGTGTTGACAACCATTCGCCGTACCACGCCATCCTCGCCGAATTTCCCGGATTGATGCGCCCCAGCGGACTGCCGCGCAAAGTGCAGCACACCACCGTGCACTACATCCGCACCACTTCAGGTCCCCCGGTTTTCTGCCGCGCCCGTCGCCTTGCCCGGAACCGCATGCGCATAGCCAAAGCGGAGTTCGAGGCCATGCTCTGCGAAGGAATCGCTCGCCGCTCTGACGGTCCATGGGCCTCGCCACTTCACCTTGTGCCAAAGAAGACCGAAGGCTGGCGGCCCTGTGGGGACTACCATGCCCTCAACGCACGCACCATCCCGAGCAGGTACCCCGTCCACCACATACAGGACTTCGCCCATCGCATTCATGGCTGCCACGTGTTCTCCGTACTAGACTTGGTGAAGGCCTACACACAGATACCCATCAATCCGGATGACGTCCTGAAAACTGCAATCATCACTCCCTTTGGCTTGTTCGAGTTTCCCTTCATGAGCTTCGGCCTGAGGAACGCTGGACAAACCTCGTCATGAGCCGTGCTGCGCATGCGCGAAGATCAGTGGCATCACGCAGCTGGATCACCGGAGCTGGCATCTCACGCGCTCTCCGACACCGCCGAGCGCGGCTCGCCGCTGCTCGTCTGCGCTGCATTCGAGAAGCGTGACGTCGTAGACACAGTGGCGCCAGCGCGCGCGCAGCTATTCGCCTTCGCTGTGCAGTCACCGTCTGACACTGTGTTGGGGCCGCTTGATAGCGCCTCTGACTGGCGTTTGCAGGTGGGTAACACCATGGAGAAGGAGTGCGCAAATGCTGCTCGAAGGCGCAGAAGAGCCGAGGAGCTTATCTCATCGGATCCCGAAGTAGTTGCCTGGCAATTAGCGGTTACTGTGCTGGGGCCATAGAGACGGCAGCGTCTTACTTCACTGTCTACCGAGCCGTCTTTGTGGCAATAGAGAAGCAACCTGACGTTGAGCAAAAATAAATAGGCATGTGTAATACCATGTACGTATACGTATACCAATACGTATACCATGTGTGTGTCATTGGAGCAGCAGTAAGCATGACAATCAAGCTAATCCTAGACAATCTGGAAAGCTAAGAATAATCAATTGAACCTTTGCTAACGCTACGTATATCCTGGCATAACCGAGCTAAGCCACTGCAATTTTTTATTTACTGGCTTTCTTTTGTATTGTGCGAATTATTCTATGCCTTGCAGAAATCGCAACATTCGAATGCCCAGTGCCGTTAACCTAGAATTTTCGTTCATCTGTTTATTATGTATTATATTTCGCTTTCTGTGCGGTTGTTGTAATCCATGCTTTTAAAATGTGCGTACTGTTTCATTGTTTTTGTATTTCGAGTTTTCATTTCCAACATGATTTTCTATTGTTCGCCACTTGCCTGCCCGGTATTTAATCAATACACTAACGATAGGAGGTCCCCCTAACTGTCTTAACTTAGGGACCTCATTCTGTAGCACTAATGATTGACGTGAAAAACATGCAATTGCATGAATCCCAGTCTCCACATTGCGTAAAATATCAAACAGCTCGAAAGTAAAGTAAAAGCGATACTTATCGCCAGCATTCTTTTGTTATAAGCGTTCCAAAGCAGAAAAAAACGCCTTCGCAGCCAGAATAAACCAGAATAGATATATTACCTATTGATCTGCAAACTCGTGATTCTATTCTGATATGCCAGCCTTGAAACAACGTTTTTTATACAACCATAACAATACTATTTGGCTAAAATTCGCTACTTTTGCAAAAAAAAGTCAGTTTTGCCGCAACGGCGCAGCTATGAATGCGATAGCAACAAATTGGAATGTAACGCAAAGCACGGAAGCCAGCTCGAAATTTCCAGCGCGTCGCTCAAGCGCAAAGAACACACGCAGGTCGAGCGCAAAGAACACACTCACGAAAAGAACACACACAGGTCGAGCGCGAACTATCATACGTCACAGCTCGACACTTGAAGCGCACTGCTCACACATAAAACAGGACGCACAGGACGAGCGCGAACTGACACAGTTTTTACTCCTTTCTGTATGAACAGCGCGCTCCTTTCGCAAACGCGGCCGCTGCAGCGAGCGAAGTGACCTTCGTACGCTCTGTGACTTCAGCGCGGAGATCGCGGGGAAAGCACAAGACAGACAACCCCCCGCTCCACCCCCCTTCTTTCCTCGGATAAGCGCTCGAATTCGACCACGCCATGTAGGGCGAAGAGAAACTGCGTTCGCAGCAGCGGGGCGAGCTGGCCGATGCCTTTAAGTGCGCCCGTTGCGCTCCTAGCGCCATCTCGCTGGTAATGAAGAAACGCTTCAAGGAATTATACCAGCCGAAAACAGACGAACACAGGAAACGGTGAAGGACACAAGAAAGCGGCTAGACTACCAACTCTTTTAATCACCAAAGCGAGGCTCAAATATATACACTCAAATATATACACTTTAATCACTAAAGCCTCGCTTTGGTGATTAAAAGAGTTGGTAGTCTAGCCGCTTTCCTGCCTCCTTCACCGTTTCCTGTGTTCGTCTGTTTTTGGCTGGTATAATTCCTTGATGCAATGCACCAACTAGCCCAACAACAAGTTCTGCTAGAAGAAACGCTTATAAGCGCCTGCCGTCTCCGAGTACTGCGGTAAAGGGTGTGTATATAACGCTCGCCGTTAGCTACCTGGATGATCTGCGATTTGTGGCATAGTGGTTAGAGCCACGCGCTGCGGATCGAGAAAACGCTGGTTCGATTCCGCACTTCGGAAGCTCTTTTCTGAAATATTTTGCTTTTTCATTTTGAAAACATTGCAGCGCGAACGGGACGGAGCACAAAGAGGACACAAGACGAGCGCTGTCTAAGAACTGAAGTTTATTTGGGACATTTATATTTATATATATATATTTATACATATACGCAGCATGACGGCGGCGACGGCAAAAACCAGCCGAGACTATCCATATAATTGCTATCGCAATAAAATTAAGACAACGAATGCCTACGACACTCGAGGAGCCGCCCCGGATTCTCGCACGCTTCAGTCGCAGCCATATGACTAATATTAGTGAGGTGCCCCCCTCTGATCCCGGGCCTTTCCATATATTTCATTGGGTTGTGATACCGGGAACGAATGAGGGGCATTTTGATGTTCTGCAGGACGGCGCCTAAAACAATGCAACACACGAGGCATATGCGGCCGAATGAAGTGGGTGACAGCCTTCGCTTGCACGTGCAGCATGCTTCACCTTGACACACGAGGTCAAGCGGCGACTCACTTTCATTTATTTACTGAGAGAAATTCCTATCGAGGTGACGAAAAACAACTTGTGGTCTACATCTAAGCAGTAACCGGTAATTAAAGTGTATCTAGGTCGCAAGATGTACGCCTCATTTATTCTTAATGAAAACCGACACAAGGCTTACAATGTTCCATTTTGCGTTTTCGTTGCTCAATTTCTGATGACTTACGGCCCCTGCTAATTCCCGGCAGTTACAACAGACGCTCAGTTCATTTTAGCAGCGGTTTCAAAACAGAAACAAAAGCAGAACAAAAGATATCAGGTAATGCTGTAAGTTAAGTGTCGGCCTGCGGTCCAAATAAGGTGCACCTCTCGTGACCTAGAAATCTAAAGAATAACGTTCACTGCTTATATTAATGCCAAAAATTGTGCTTTTGCCTCCTTGGATATAGCTTACTCTAAATAAATAAATGGAGTCAACGTTTCACCTCGCATATCAAGGAGAGACCCTTTTGTACACGCAAACGATGGCTGTCACCCGCCGTAGCTTGACACGTGTCGCGCTGCTAAGCTCGAGGACGCGGGTTCGATTTCCAGCAGCGGCGGCCGCATTTCGATAGGGATAAAATGAAAGTACACCGATGTGCTTAGATGAAGGTGTATGTTGAAGAACCCCAGGTGGTCGAGCCCCAACCAAGGCGCGCCTCATAATAATATAGCAGTCTTGGCACGTAAAACGCAAGCAGTTATTATTACTGACATCCACATGATTAGGTCGCATATGCATCCTGTTTGAATGTTTTATGTGCCTTGCATTGCAGCCGTTGTCCTGCAGAACATCAAAAGGCGCCTCGTTCATTCCCGGTTTCGCAACCCAAAGAAATGACTGATCAGTCATGTGGCTGCAACTGAAGCGAGCTAGATACCGTGGCGACTCCTCGTGTGCCACAAGCCTTCGTCGTCTGAATTTTTAGCAAATCTAGCAAATTGTGGCCGCAATGTTAGTTGAGTGACAGGAGGTTCTTCCTCTAGAAAAGCTGTTTTAAAGGCTGCCGAATGAAATGAAGATACACAATCCCTAGAGGTGACGCTTTTTTTATTTAATACATATTAGGATATGTTGGCGCCTTAGGGCAGCGCAGGTCTTTCTGATGTAGCAGAAGTATTAAACTATAAACTATAACAAGCCTGCACTCAGTAAATGCAATTTTGAAAACTCCTACATACAAAAATGTCATACAGTGAGAATTTTATTTTAAAATATTCTGGTTCAAAAGCCGTTCTTCTTGTTGCCGAATGTTTGCAACACGGATAAGGGAAACCACGTCGCCCCGCCCCTGTGGTCAAGGGTTATGACGCTCTACCGCTGACCCGGAGGTCGCGGGATCGTATCCCGGCGGCGGCGGCTGAATTTTTGATGGAGGCGGAAATGTTTGAGATCCTTGTACTTAGATTTAGGTGCACGTTAACGAAGCCCAGGTGGTCGAATTTTCCGGAGCCCTCTACTACGGCGTCTCTCATAATCATATCGTGGTTTTGGGACGTTAGACCTTAGAAAATACGAAGAAGCCACTTCAGTCTTATTTTCGTGCACTCTTAATACTTATGAGTGATGACGGCATGGGCTTATGCGATAATTCGTTATTGAGTACCTCCTTAAGTGCAGTATTTTTTGTCTTCCATAATTGTCCCGGCGTATAGCTCTATGATACTCCCTACCCTCAGTGAATGTCGAGTTAAAGACAAAGCGAAGCATTCCTTGGCGCTATTCCATGGCTGCAGCACAGAAATCGAGGTATTTTTACACCATGAGCGAGAGTATGTGGTCGAATTGTGGGTCTCGCTGCGTGAAGTGTGGTTATTGTCGACAAGGCAGGCGCCACTCTATCAGCGACTGCTGTTGGCGTTCTTCGTTTGCGAGGACGCGTATCACTTACGTTCCCATGATATATAGTTGTGCTGACAGACCACCTGCATCGCATCCGGAATCGTTAACTTCAGAGTCAAGCCATCACAAAAAGTGTCGTATTGCTAATTTTTATCGCCAATAAATAGGTCATTTCCCTTCCAGTTTTCCCGTAAAGTGGCTTGAAACATCAGATACGAGCGACAATCTAACTCCTTCCTATTGCTCTTTTTTTGCATAAGATTGCATTGCTGTGTTAGTACCAATAAGGTCGCCGATAATGCCCCAACAACATAGTGACGCCAATCACGAAACGGGTAGTCGATTCGTGAAATCCATGTAAGCCGGATACATACTTCATGCCTGCCGTTAAATTTCATTCTAAAAAACAAAAAAAAACAAATTTGAGGTTCCACTAGCGGGAAACATCGAGGTGCCGAGCATTTTATGTAGTTTCCATCATTGAACAATTAATGTGATGACATCGTTGTGTGTTACTGTCGTTTCTAGTTTCTACAAAGCGGCAAGTTGGGCCACTTGGTTGGGATTAATTTTTTTTCACTCGGTTACAGCGCAACACACAGGAGGACAATAGAAGGAAAACGGACAACACGGCACTGACTCCCAACTGATATTTTATTGAAAAAAAGGTGAAACATATGTACTAAGTGCATTCAACTTGACATGCGCAGAACAAGAGATGCATCAAGGAAGCGTCGTAAAAAAATTGAGATAATCAAGGGTGGCACATGTAACCAAATTCTTTCTCATGGAGTGCGACTGACGGTTCACGTATACACGCGCCATCCCTAATCGTTGTATGGTAGACCTGAGCGATTTGTCTTGTCAATTGGTTAGGATGCCTAAAAAGACGATGGTCTTCTTAAAAAAGGGATAACAACCGCATGACCTGCGTTGCTCTGTTAGATGAAGACGAGCGACCCCTTGGAGTGACAACTCATGTCCCCTTAGTCGAACATTGAGACGTCGTTTCATTTGTCCCACGTACTCTCTGCCGCAAGATAACGAAATAAGATACACAACCTGTTTCACACATGCGACGTACTTGTTCCTATTATTGGCAATGCACTTTCGCCTTACTGCCTTATCCTTCAGCGCTTTATCAACAATCGGGCAAATGCGACCTATCTTATGTTTAGCGGAAAACAGAACGGCGACGCCGTACTGGGAGCCTATGTGTTTAAGCCCATACGCCAATTTGTGCACACCAGGAAAAACCGCTTTTTTGCTTTTTTTCATCACACTTTCTTTTACCACCTTTGTCTTTCTCCGTACGTACCATAGACTCACCCACCGATGAAATTACCACGTCGGGATATCCAGCATCCATTAAGCCTTTGACCTGGACCTGAAAGGCAGAATTTGACACGTGTGTTACGTCCAAAGCCCGGAGACAAACGTGGAACAGTAGCAAGCACTTTATTGCTACATCGTGCCGCAACTACGACGGTACAAAAGGAAAAGTGAGGCAGCCGAGACATGCCAGCTTTATAGTTATCGCAGTCGGGTCACATGACTACTGGGCAGCTTAGCTAGCCGCTCTTATCAACAACACGTGGCGCTATCGCATACATCACATTTCCTCCCGCTTAAATTGCGGGGAGCTACCATTACACAAAATTAAGATGATGCGTAGCGATCTGGCGCTCGTCGATTGCGCACGGGATATCTTCGTACTGGTGGTGCTGCCTCGGAGGCTGCGGGCGCTGACGTCGGTGTCTCCGCAGTGGCGTCCGAGATCTCCCAGGTGTCCTTGTTCTCCTCACCCTTGGAGACGTCAGCTGCACCCAGGAGAAGCTAATCTTGGTGACGATGCCAGGCCCCTTGGCGTGTGTACCTTGACGGCATAGGAAACGGGTCCCTTCTGCCGTACCACAGTACCCGGAAGCCATCTGGGTGGTCCCCTGTAATTTCGAACAAGAACACAGTCGCCTACAGCAAACTGTCGAGCTTTGAAGCTGCCTTGGTTGGACTGAATGAATTGTTGGTGGCGAACTAATTCCTCTACATCTGGCTTAAGAATGTCAAGCTTGGAACGAAGACGGCGACCGAACATAAGGTTAGCCGGCGCTTCTTTTGTCGTAGCGTGGGGTGTATTCCGATAAGCAAGTAAGAAGCTGTTAAGGCTGGCCTGCAGGTTTCCAGTGCTGAAATCTTTCTTCATGGCAGTCTTCAGAGATTGAACGAAACGTTCTGCCAAGCCATTCGAACTTGGCTGATAGGGCGCTGTTGTGACGTGGCGCGCTCCTATCTCCCGAACAATCGTCCGAAACTCGGTATACTTAAATTGTGGCCCGTTGTCAGACACGATTGTAGCCGGATAACCAAAGCGGCTAAACATTTCGCGAAGACGATCAATGGTTGCCGTGCTAGTTGTGTTTTTCATGATACACACATCTGGCCATTTAGAATGCGCATCAACCACAACTAAGAACATGTGCTGCCGGAAGGGCCCAGCGAAATCGATGTGTACTCGCTTCCAGGGGGATGTTGGCCACGACCATGGGTGCAAAGGAGCACTGTTAGGGGCACTACGCTGCTCCTGGCAAGGTTTGCATTCTTTGACGTGAGACTCAAGATCCGCGTCAATTGAAGGCCACCAAACATAGCTGCGGGCCAGCTCTTTGGATCGCACAATACCTGGATGACCGTCGTGAAGTTCTTGTAGAACCAGAGACCTCAGCTTTGCAGGCCCCACAACACGCATTCCCCACAGGAGGCAGCCTTGGTGTGTGGTCAGCTGTGTTCGCCTGTCAAAGAAAGGCTTGAGCTCCACGTCGTCCGTAAAGTTAGGCCACCCCGTACTTGTGAGCTCGAGTACTCTGCAAAGAAGTTAGTCATGTGAGGTTGCACCTGCAATATCTTTGTGTGTGACCGGCATTGATTGCAAGCGCAACGAGTAGAACGTTTCTTCTGCGTCATTAGCGGACTCATGACGAACTGGCAAGCGCGACAAGAAGTCAGCCTCTAGATTTTCATTTGCCGGTCGAAACTTCAAGGAGTACGTGTAAGCAGACAACGTCACTGCCCAACGTTGAATTCTTGCTGCTGCCAAAGTTAGTATGCCAGACTTTGGGCCTAAAATCGTCTGCAGTGGTTTATGGTCCGTTATCAGTGTGAACGGGCGCCCGTAAATGTAGTAGTGAAACTTCTTAACGCCGAAGATGATAGCTAGCGCTTCTTTCTCGATCTGACTATACTTCTGCTCAGCATCGGACAGCGTCCGTGAAGCGTAAGCAACAGGGCGAATGGTGCCATCAGCAAAAATATGAGAAAGTACAGCACCTACCCCGTAATGAGATGCGTCGCAAGCCATTTGAAGTGGTCTTTGCGGATCATAGTGAGCCAGAACTTCTGTAGACGCCAACGCAGCCCTAATGTCGTCAAAGGCCGTTTGACACTCGCTGGTCCACGCCCATGCTTGGTCGTCACGCAGCAGTTTGTACAGGGGATGGGCCAGCGTTGCCAGTTGAGGGAGAAATTTTCCGTAGTAGTTTACGGCTCCGAGCAAAGAACGAAGCTGCTGCTTGTTCTGTGGCGCTGGTGCGGCTACAATGGCATCAGTCTTGTCCGTCGTGGGATGTATGCCATCGGCACTCAACTTGTGCCCCAAGTAGGTCAATTCCTTCTGAAAAAAAATTGCATTTCTCAGCTCTTAGTCGAACTCCCCGGTTTTCCAAACGGGTTAGAACTGCTTCCAAGTTCTGCAGGTGTTCGGCTCTAGTCCTTCCGGTCACTAAAATATCGTCCAAATAGCATGCGACACCTTTGATATATTTAAGCATGATGTCCATTATTCGCTGAAAAATACCAGGCGCTGAAGACACGCCGAAAGGTAGCCGGTTTACGGCGAACAGTCCTTTCGTCGTGTTGATCGCCAGAAGACGAGGCGCCGGTTCCGCTAGCACTACCTGTTGATAGGCCCTGTTCAAGTCAATTTTAGAAAATTCTTGTCCTCCACTGAGTGCAGCAAAAATTTCTTCAACACGTGGTAAAGGATAGCGATCGGTGTCTATCATATGGTTCACAGTTGTCTTATAGTCGCCACACAGGCGGATGTTTCCGTCTTTCTTTACCACCGGCACTACCGGCGTGGCATACTCGCACGTGGCTAATGGGGTGATCACACCCATTGACTGTATTTTGTCAAGCTCTTTTTCAACTGCTGGAACCAGTGCGAAAGACACACTGCGCGCTTCAAAAACTTTGGACGAGCGTCCGCTTTGAGAAAGAGTTCTGCCCTCTCTTCTGTGATACATCCGAATTCTTCTTTGAAAAGGTTGGTGTACTTTTGCAAAAGCTTGCTCACCTCTACTTTTGCTTCCGTGTTCGTCGGCTCCCGTGCCGAGCAGAGCTTGTTGCAGGAAAATACAGCGTTCCAGTCGAGCCGCACGTGCTGTAACCACTCTCGGCCCAGAACTGGCGGTCCTCCCTGCTCAGTGACATACAAGGGTAACAGAACACTTTGGCCATTATGTTCAACAACAACTTCAGCCACTCCTGCTGGTTCGAATAATACACCTGTGTAAGTGCGTAGGCGCAATTTTCTCATGCGCAACTTCAAAGAGGGAAACAACTGTTGCTGTTGCCTGCGAGAAATTGCGGATACCGCCGCTCCCGTATCCAATTCCATTTCAAGCGGAGTCTTGTTTTCAGCAGGCGTACGATTATGGCATCTTTTGCCGATCACGTCATGCCGTTTAGCATCACTTTTGTGGCACAGTCAAGAACTTTCATGTGTGCTCGTGCGTGAGACAACTTAGCGTTCTTATCAGACTGACATATACGCTCAATATGCCCTTTCCTGCCACAGCCGAAACACGTCGCCGACGCATGTATGCAGTTTTTGCTCACGTGCTTAAAAGAGCCACACCGCCAACACATTTTTGACGCTTTCTTTTCGCTGGCATCTTTTACTGAAACAGCTTTCTGCCCTTGCTTTTGTGCAGTTACATGATGTACGTTAGAGACGCTCGTTGAACCATGTACTTCTGCTGCACTTCTTGTTGCGGAATCCATCGCTAAAGCTTTTTCAACTGCCTTCTGAAATGTTAACTTCTTGTCTTCAGCAAATAACACTCGCTGAATATCTTCTCTTCGTAAGCCGCAAACGAACCTGTCCCTCAGTGCCTCGTCTAAAAAATTATCGAACTCGCACGAACTCGAGAGGGAATGCAGTTCCGCGACAAATTCGGCAATGGATTCAGTCTCGCGCTGAGACCGTCGATAAAACTTGGCTCTCTCACCAATTACTGAAGGCTTCGGTGCCAGATGGTCGCCAAGCAATTTCCTGAGGGTGTCGTAAGACTTGCTTGACGGAAGGTCAGGGGCGGTAAGTGACTTGAGAAGGACGTACGTCTTCGGCCCTATTAGGCTCAGGAACGCGTGAACCTTGTCTGCCTCCGTTACTTTGTTGAAGTGGAGAAACGATGTCAACCGCTCGTCGTATGAAGTCCAGCCGCTTGCGGAGTCGTCAAAAGGCTCCATGTGGCCAATACTTCCCACGACTTGCGTCACTGGATCTGCCATCCCCGCTGCTCCGGTAGCTCGCAATGTGGCAGCGACAGCCCCAGGAACTTCAAACAGGGTAGAACCTTTCTTCCGTTACAGCAGTGCCGCTGCAGGTTCGAAGCAACTCGTCGCCAGATGTTACGTCCAAAGCCCGGAGACAAACGTTGAACAGTAGCAAGCACTTGATTGCTACATCGTGCCGCAAGTACGAAGGTACAAAAGGAAGTGAAAAGTGAGGGGGGGGGAGGCAGCCGAGACATGCCAGCTTTATAGTTATCGCAGTCGGGTCACATGATTACTGGGCAGCTTAGCTGGCCGCTCTTATCAACAACACGTGGCGCTATCGCATACATGACAACGTGCACACACGATTTCCTCAGCGGCACATTTAAGATAGTCTTCGCAATGGCACCTCTTCACAATCTTTGAGTGACGAGAATTGTAGTTCTCGATGGGTTTAACAGGCCTTGGATTATATTTCCAGAACACATGATTTTTACCTCTAGGTCGAGAAACTGTAGCTCGTCATTTTTAGGAGTTTCGTGAGTAAAGGTGAGGCCCATGCTGTGCTGATTAAAAAACGTGAGAACTTCATCAACGCCTTCACGGTGAATGTCATTTTGGTCATAATATCACAAAGTCATCAACATAGCGCAAAACGGCACTGCAAAACTTACTGAGGTGGCTCTACAGCTGCCTGTCAATATAGCCTAAGACAATGTCAGAGAGTACGTGGGACACACGAAACGATGTGTCAATGTTCGACTAAGGGAACATGAGTTTTCACTCCAAAGGGTCGCGCGTCTTCATCTACTGGAGCATTGTAGGTCATGCGGTTCTTATGCCTTTTTTAAGAAGACTACCGTCATTTTTAAGCATCCAAACCAACTGACAAGAGAAATCATTGAGGCCTACCATATAACGATTAGGGATGGCACGTGTATAAGGGAACCATCAGTCGCACTCCATGAAAAAGAATTTGGTTACCTGTGCCACTCTTCATTATCTCAATTTTTTTAGTACGCTTCCTTGATGCATCTCTTGGTCTGGGCATGTCAAGTTGAATGCACTTAGTACATATATGTTTCAGCTTTTTTTTTTCAATAAAATATTAGTTGGGAGTCAGCGCCGTGTTGTCCGTTTTGCTTCTATTGTCCTTGTGTGTGTTGCGCTGTAACCGAGTGAAAAAATGTTTCTAGTTTCTGTTCGCGATTCCCTCGCCCGGCCTTCTTCTCTGCCACCTCGAGTGTTTTTAGCCTAATTGATTCGTTGGGGTGCTAGAGCGGCGAAAAAAATTTTTAACTGCTTCCTTAGAGAATAATATTGAAGTTTCTACGGATATTTCACACGCGTTTTCTGAGGCTTCGTTATAATACCTGCCGACTTGCAGCTTCGAGACTTCAACGCCGACGCAGCATGCGTAACAAAAGAGGCATACAGCTGCAAGCAGTTGTTAACGTGACTCCTCAGCCGACATAACGCCTATATAGCCGAAGCATGAAACTGCTCCGGTCTTTTTTCGAAGCAGTTTCAAGCACTGGTGTGGCTATGTGGTAGAACACTTGACTGCCACGCTGAATACCTCGGGTCCATTCCTGATCGGACCCTGATTCTTATTTTTTGCATGTATCGGGCTTTTTCGCTCACGGACAACACGGCCGACGCCGACACCGCATTTTCTGCGACACACGCTTTTTAACGCGATCGAAGTAACATAACTGCCGCAACATAATACGCCAGCGATTATATTGCGTTCAGCAAACTGATTGCCGGCTGAGCTGAACATGCCACCTTTTTGAGAGAAACAATATTTACTACGATTTGTAACGTGCAATGATTGCCGCAATTTCTGTCGAACTACTTGCGGCACCGTTTTTTGGGCACCTAAACCGTGCTTTTAAATTAGACACTTGTTGAACTGATTTTCCTGCTCTCAGTATCAATCACATCTGCTCGTCTTGGTCGCTCTTTCCAGTATGAAGGGTCGTAGTTGCAAGTGATATATTGCAGCAGAACTCTGCACTCAGTGCAAATACTATTTATAATGAACCTTATGTGAAGCTATTATCGCAAACAACGTGACTATAAAATATACGAGCGTGTTCACAGCATTTCAAGCTTTCTGCGGAGCACTAGAAAAACATCCATTACCCGCAAGAAATGAGCATTATGTAACTTTATGAAGTTTAAATATACGTCATGAACAGCAAGGCATGACTACCGTGCGCGACCAACTGATTTCACCTCATTCTGTGCGTTTCTGACTGCGCAAGCGGAGATAAGAGCGTGTAGCCGACAAGCGCGAAATCCTGATCAGCTCTACGCTTAGTGCTAACATTGCACACGTTCTTTATGAAGAAATAAGTGGCTAGGAGGAGCTTTCACCTGTACGAAGGGTAGTGAAGGCGAGAAAAGAACCACTCCCTCGTCTTTGAATTCGGAGTCGTTTAGGGGCCCTTTAACATCAGGAGGAGGGGCCGCCTCGCTCTCTCGACCAAAGGTCTAGAAGCACATTCCAGGAGTACGTCGGGTCCGACGCTAATCCCGGTGGGAAAGGCTTCCGGCCGACCAATCAATGTAGTACATAGTCGTGTGTCAGTTTTAGCTTGAGGGCCAGTAATCATATCGTGGTTTTGGGACGTTAAACCCTTACAATTAGTATATGCAAGTTTGAGGGCAGACTTAAAGGGACCGGCAACCAGTTCTATGGTATCAGTTTTCTTTAGCGCAATGGAAAGCTTACCGGTCTGAGAATCTAATCACGGAAGTGTAACGCGAAAAACGCCGGAAAACATTTATATCAGGATCTTCTTATCTACGGCGATTATGAAGTCGTATGCAGAACACATGCCGCAAGCAGTGGGAGGTGATCGCGATGGCGATTCGCTTTTGTGCGCGGCGGTTTGCTGCACATGCGCGCACTCAGCACCCCTTACCTCGTACGCAGCACAGAAGAGAGCGGGGATCCATAATAAGACGCATACTCCTATTTCGAGTACTAATTATAATGCGCATCAAAGCATCCGATTACGTACAGCAAAGTGAACGATTGCATAATCCAGCTTCAAGACTCTTCCGCTAGGCCGCGTGACATGTCGTTTTTTGTTACTTTAAATGCGATTAAAAATATAGATCCTACTCAGATCGCGAAAAGGATATCTGAATCTGTCACTATAATTCACGGTCTTTCCATTTGCCCCCCCGACATCTAATCACACGTTGTGACCAGTTGTCGGTCCCTATAACAGTACACATTTCAATTTTGGAACGCTTTTGACGAAAATTGCGACATAGCAAAACAGAGGCCAAATTGTCCATTACTCGCAGTTAGTGAGGATGCGCTCTTTTGATGCGCCTTCCGTGAATTAAATTTGCTGCTTGTTTAGCTCGAAAGTTCGAAATTACGAACTTGCTCCATAACGTTACAAAGAAACAATTCCCTTCCACCGAACCACCTGCTACTACAATAACTTACCTTTATATTGTTCAGTTTAATGTGTTACGACATGTGCCACGTAACTTTCTGTGCTTGCGCGTTCGTAACGGTAGCAATGAAAAATCTCTATAAACGGCTTTCGGGACGGGAACTTACCGTGTAAAATATGTCGCGAAGAGTCCAGAATGGCCGCGTCGAAACAACGGGGTAGTTATTGGCCGCCGTCTGTGCTCTTCCGGAAATAACCAGAAGCACCAACGGGGCGGTCTTCAGCAGGCAGGCTGCAAGCTCAGCCACCATGAGAGGGTCCATCTTTTTGCACACAGAGTTTTGGAGAATGCCCGTGGATGGAGTCCCGTCCGTCTGAAGCAAGATCACAAGTTGTGCGGGAAGCCGGAGCAAAACCTTATTGTGTATGGCAAGTACTATCTAAGACCAGAGTACCACAAAATCTACGCTATAATGCGCTATCTAGACAATGAATGCCCTATAGTACATTCTCAACCCATTAGAAATGCAAACTGGATCGATTTTCTAACTTTATTTCGCGTGTCTCTCTCTTTCTTTCTTTTTTTTGCGGGGCGTTGGCTCAATTTAATCTTTCTTACTAGCAACAATCATATTAAGCAACTTTTAATGGATGCTTTTTGTCGTGGGTCGCCTTCGCTGTTTGCTGTCTTTCCATGCCCGATAATTTCTCTATTCCATCGTCGTGGATAAGAAGTGTATATCAGCTTCAGAAGATAAACATAAGATATAGTACAGTCAATTGAAGTAAAAATGCATAGATTATGGGAGAAGACGCTCACGAAAGCTCTATTGCCAGTACCGATTATTCGGGAGCTGAAAAAAGACAGCAAAACGACGTTCTAAAGCGTTACACCTGTTAGCTTGTGCACGCTTGATATATGCCCCGTGATCAACTTAAAATGTCCGTTCTGACAACGAGCACTTCAATATAACAACGCGATTGTTAAACGAGAAAGTACCATCGCCACCACAAATTCCACTGGATTGCACTGTTATGCCATTTGGTCCTCAATGTAAAAATAAATGAGCAAATATATGGCACTCGCCTCTCTGATGTCGCGATGATAGCGTACAGTCAAAGTTTGGCGCCTTGTAGAATGAAATAGTCAACAAGCAGTTCTCACCACCAGTGCTGGGCAGTATCGAAGATACATGTATGTATCTTCGATACTATCTTAGATAATCTTTGTGTATATTGTATCTGTATCGCGATAGGTGTCGCTAAACAAGAATCTGTATCTGTATTTCCGATACATTGAATAATGTATCGTGTTTCTTAAGATACAAGATACTGCGGTCGCACCACCACCGTGCGAAGCAATACACGTTGGCTGAGCTCCGCTTCTCAAGCTGATACTGCTGCTACTAAGTCACCAGAATAAAACTAAAGGCAGTGACATTATTTTATCTCTACGCAAGAGTTTTCCAGCGGGGAGAGGCGATAAGCTCTGAGCGTCCCGATGTATTGGTTGAGCAGAGGTGCGAAGTGGCGCTCGCGTCGTGTTGACAGACAGGCGCGCGATCGTCTGCGCCCAGCGGAATTTTTGTTTAATCGTTTATTTTATTTTTTTATGTTTGGTCAGTGCCATGACACTTGGCACTTAGCCACTCTTTTGTGCCGCGTACCAGAATGCGTGCGGCGTCTTTCGCACACATCCTGATGCCGCTGTAAAGTCATTATCGAAGTTCCTTTTGTGTGGTGCTTCGTTACGAAGTCTGCAGAATGCAAGTATGGCGCGTTGTTTTGCCTCTCGTGGCTTTCACACATCGGCGATTTGAAGGATCTCGTGGATGTAAGTTTGCGTTACATGCACTCAGATTGACTTATATGCAAATAAGATTCTAACAGCTATAGCATTAATGGCACCGATGCTGGATTTAACAGAACAAGCATTCAACTAACAGACGCTATCTTGGCGTACGTCTGTTTTTCGTTTATTCAAAGAGTTTTAAAATCGTAATTTGATTGTTAGCAGAAGTTCTTTCTTAGCTGTCCTTCTTTTCGATCCCATGCATTACCTATGTCTCTGTATTGTTTTTTTCTGCCGGTCTGCTTAGTGCAATATGCCTTTAACGTGCTGCCTAGGTAAGCTCTCTGCTTCATTCCTAGTTTTAACTGTCTGCGCCATTTCTGCTACTGTTCTTCTTCAAGTGGTATATAGGTTTACATATTTATATTCCACTTGAATTTACTGTTATGTAAAGGTGATGTTGAGAACAAATATATAATAATCCGGGCGCGCCTGGATTATACAGTAACGACAATTCTGCTTACTGCTACGTAAAATAGAAAATTGAGTTTGCATTATAATAACGTAAATTAGTAGACGCAATCTAAAATACGTTCGCGAAGGTATTGGAGAAACACTGGTATAACAAATTCTCCGTTTTTCTCATGAGCGTCCCAAAGAGTCGGTTTACGCCATTTTTGATGGGCACTGAATTTAATTGTCGTAGCTATTAGGGGTTACCTTCCGCGCTGGTCCAGTGTTTATTGCGCTTGACTGCTGGCCCGAAGTTCCTGTAGCGGGATTTCGATGGAGGGAAAATGGTAGAGGCCCGTGTGCTTATGTGTAGGTTTTAGAACCCCATGTGGTCAAAGTTTCCGGAGCCCTCCATAGAGCGTCTTTAATAATCTTATTGTGGTTTTTCGACGTAAAACGCAACAATTATTTTTAGCTCTTGGGGGTGCTTTCTGTATCGTGTTTCTATACTTGTTCGCTGTGTTTGATACGGAACCACTTTTCTATTTTATGCTTAGATATATTTGTTTTCGTTGCTTAGGCTTCCCTGAATTCGTTTACTGTTGCTAATCATCAGGTAATCGGATCTATAAGTGACAATAGTGTGAATAGCGGCGGTGTCCTGCAGCGCTTTGCGCAACTGTAAAATACGTCTGAAAGGTTTCTAGACTGCACATGTTCTCGGTGACGTACACCTGTCCGGTGATCCCTTATTGCGAAAACCGTAATATATTTACCTGCAAGGTAGAACTCCACAGCGGTATTTGCACCATCGTGCGGAGGCTTCTTATTGAAGTTCACATGATTAGCTGATAACCCGCTCGCTGGTCAGCAAGTAGAGCAGCGACTCCCATGTATTACAAAAGCTGGAAGCAAGGACCGCTATCAGCGAAATGTATACAGAGCTATTATGTTAAGCAGCTAAAACAACGCCAATAAGTTGTTTCGGAATGGCAGATATATACCCTGAACAAGAACTACAAAATTTTTGAGATACTAATAGAGTTTTCATTCAAATGAAACGCAATTGATCGCAGTTAATAAATTTTCAAGCGAACATTTATGTGCATAGACGTTTAATGCTTCATTATATACATATATATTAACAAATTTGAGAATGTATCGAAGTATCTTAAGATACATTTGGAATGTATCGTATCGGATACAATCAGTGTTGCAGTATCTTGTATCTGTATCTCAAATACTTCTTGCCTGAGTATCTTGTATCGTATCGCGATACAATTTCAAAGTATCTGTGCCCAGCCCTGCTCACCACGCACCAGTGACCTCCGTTGCCTCTGACGCTGTCGTTCCTACCCTATCTGACTTCTGGCTTCCAATTGACGTCAGCGCCATACAGAGAAGATCTGTTTTTTAACGTAGCACAGCTGTTATAGTTCGAAGGCGACTGTAATGTGCAATGGAATGAGGTTGGTATACTGTCGCATTAGGAACACGTTAATCTGATCGTGAGGGCTCGGTGGACGACTCAGTACATCCGCTCAGCCATCGCCCGTCAGGAATGGAATAGGGGTGTCAGAATTGCGATTTTCGAGGCTGAATCAGATACAAATCGATCAGCACCAGGAGTGTATTGAAGGCGAACTAAATATCGGATGCTGTTGTAGAATATATTGTTATAATAAGAATGAGCCACTTTTTTTTTCATAACTGTAAGATGATACTCACACCTATGTAGGGTTTTCCTTTAGAGAGTAGATGTTTTTGATAAAACCAGTGTTGTACAGAACGGCCTTCCTGGAACTAATTATTTGGAGTAACTTTAGTGTCGGTGTAACTGTAACGGTAACTTGTTACATTCATGAAGGGGTGGTAGAGGGAACGGCGTTCCTCTGTAAATGTTCATGTGAGTCAGTCTGAGGGTGTACGAGTGGGCTGCGGCTCGTTATGTTTTCTGAGCTCTTTGTTCGTTGTGAATGTGGTTGTCTAAATTGAAAGCTGTAGCGGCATCCCCTGAAACATTGCGTGGAGAGCGGGGTTCGCAGAAGCGAGCCGCCGCGGCGGTACCTCAAAAGAGGAAGGCTATCCCACAGGGCGCGCTGTTCAGGCAACGTGGTCGCGAAGAATCAAAAGAATAAACTCCAAGTGGCCATATCGGGTGGCCACCCGCCGCAGTAGCGGGAAGCGCTGCCGGCGTTGGCGAAATGGAGTGTCGTGCAAGTGATTTTCTTCTTGCTAAGGAGAGGAGAGACTCTATGCGGCTAGTGTGGTGTTTCGTTCTCTTTTACTATTACTTTTTTTACCGACCAAGCAAGAATGAGCGGTTGGTAAACGGGACCTGGAGAGATCGCTGACCACAGTCTAGCTGTCGATGCTCGAAATGAGCTCTGCCATCTACAAGACTCTGGCTTTTCCTTCGCGTTGCCAACGCAGAGGACCATTGGCGTAGCCAGGCGGTGTTAAGCCCACCCCCCTTCCCCCCCTTCGGAATTTTTCAACTTTGCAAGTTTATATATAAACGCACACATACCAACGCACGCACGAACATACATGAAAGGTGTTGACCTCCCCTCCCCCTCCCCCCGTGAGACTTTAGTAACCCCGTCTATCTATTGTTAACTGACGGTATTGAACAGATCAGATGCACCCACGTGCGCAGCAGATCATGCAGGATGGCTGGGTGACCGCATGACGCGCAAACGATGAGCGCATTTCGGATCCACAACAGTTTAGTCACGGTCGGACACAATTGTTCGCAAAATCGCCTCAGCCTTGTTGTTAGGCACGCGAGGCTGGTCTCCTACAGACAAAAAGAGATGCGATTTCATCCACAGGCCGCTAAATAGCAACGTACTCGTCTGCTGTTCCTGACATGGCCGTCGCAAATGCACGGTCAGAATAAACTGGTTGAGTTCCGGTGTCCAACGTATTAGACACGCGAAATCATAGGAAGAGTAGATAAGAGCAAGCGTGCGGACAGTTCTAATTACATATTCAGCGCGTTCGCTGTTGTAGCAAATTTATTATACGATTGAAGAAATTCCCTAGGAGTAGTTTGCAATAAGAAAAAAAGTTGTAAATAATCAGGCACGTTAATAAACAGGCGAGCTATTTTTTTCCGTTGGTGGTACACACATCTCTGAGGTGCTTCAGCGTGGCAGAGGCGTGTTCACTACTATCACCCGCGAGATGGCGAAAAGGGTCCAAAGGGCGCGCTTACGGCGTCCCCCCACCCCCTTTTTTTTTCGCCGGAGTGGGTCTGCCCGCCTTCGGCTCTGTACTTTGACCTCCAGGACGTGGTCGGCTCATCTCGCGCGCTTATCTCTTTGAGCGCAATGTTTGCGTTGGTGCCACTGACCGCACGACAGTCACTTCGCTCGTTGCAGCGGCCCTGTTTACTAACGGAGTGGTCTGCTAGCTCTTGTTCGTATAATATTCCAATTTTTCGAATAAGAAAGAGCGGAGCTGGTTGGTAAGTATTCATTCTAAAAAGACAGGGCCTGCAAACACGGACAAAAGAAAGAAGTCACATCGTTAAGGTAGCGGTGCAAAGGTTTCGTCATGTCATATCTTGGAATAAGTACGCTCGAATAAACAAACGGCATTTCGACATCTTGCTTGCTTGCTTGCTTGCTTGTTCCTTGCATTTGGCTCCACCCACACCGGGGGATTGGCCAAGAAGCCGGCGGTTACAGTGAATTGGAACATTGGGTTAACAAAGAAATTCCGGGAAAGGGAAAGGTGGCATTTTTCAAGTAGAATAAGGTGATTTTCGTGACACGAGAAAAGGAAATAACGAAATAAATAAGATTTGCGTCTGCCTTCTGACGCCAAATCCATGCCTACTCAGCCTCTTCTTCAAATATCGTGCTCTGTTCCTCTATTCTTAAAAAATAATTCTGGACTAGCTACCCTTACGACAGCAAATCGTAAAACAAATGAAGGATTCTACACGCTTCGCAATTTCCAAGCTTAACTAAATTCTAAATATTTTTTCTTCATAGCTCACGCAATATCATGCCAGCATTACATCCGTGTTGGTGGAGTGCCTGAGACGTTTTTCTCATATATAGGGTATGGCGGGGCAAAAATAGACACGGGGCAAAACGCGACATTTTGACCTTGCTGCCCTCTACAGCTGATACAAAAAAGTACCTTTTCTTTGTTTCTCTATTTCAGCGATAGGTGCCGGTAGGTTTCGAAGTTTTTTGTGTTGTGGCGAAGCAATTGGTGCTGCTTAACGGTTGCGCTCTCCAGCGGCTCCTAGTGGGTCGTCCTCTTAAAAACGCCGCTCGCGCTCTCGGAGCCCGTGCTTTTGCCTTGACTGTCGCCATAGTGCATTGTCGCCGAGTGCCGTCCAATAAACAGCTTAACAAATTGGTGGAGAGTGCTGTGCTCCCATTCAATGCCCCTGGAGCTTCGTTCCCGTACTCTGCCATCTACCATGCCCCAAGACGCCGCTCAGCAAACGCCGCTCAGCAAACGCCGCCTCCCACACCGACCACATGTCCCGGTGTCCCACGCATCCGCGATCCACCTATCTTCACTGGCGCCGATGGTACCGACGTGGAGGACTGGCTCGCAATTTACGAGCGCGTGAGCGTACCCAACAAATGGGACGAAGCAGGCAAGTTGAGCAACTTAGTCTTCTACCTCGCGGGAGTAGCAAGTTGGTGGTACAACAACCACGCGTCCGATTTTGCTACTTGGTCTGATTTCAAAACCGCCGTCATCAACGTTTTTGGCCGCCCTGCAGTTCGTAAGCTGCAAGCAGAACAGCGCTTACGCGAACGAGCTCAGCAGGCCGGTGAATCTTTCACCAGTTATATCGAAGACGTCCTGGACTTGTGTAAGAAAGCCAACGGCACCATGTCCGAGTCTGACAAGATCCGGAACATTATGAAGGGCATTGACGACGATGCATTCACCATGTTGCTCGCTAAAAACCCTTCCACCGTGGCCGAGGTCATCACACTGTGCCAGAGCTACGAGGAGCTCCGCCGGCAACGTTCGATGACCCGTCGCTCTCCATCACGCGACGAAGAGCTTGCTGGCTTGGCGGCCATACCTGACCAGGCCACGCTGCTGGCAGAAATGAAGGCATTCGTGCGCGAGGAAATCGCACGCCAGTTCTCTCTCCTGGCCTTCGCCCACCCGCCGCACGTTCAACAGTCGTCGACGACCCTTCTTCCTCCCATCCGCCGAGCGATTGAGCAGGAAATCGCGGAGGTGATGCCTGAGTACCACCAGCAACCTCCGGCTCCTGCGCCACAGAGTTACGCTCAGGTTGTCGCCAGGACGCACCCGGCAATCCCTGCGGCTGCGCCGTTGAGTTACGCCGAAGCCGCCGCTAGACCTCCGTCCTTCGAAGCGGGCGTGCCGGCTACGTATGCTGCCGTCATCCCTAGGCCCCGACTGCAACCCACCTTGCAGTCATTTCAGCGGCCGCCCCGTCAATCGCATCCTGCGACGTGGGCGGGACCTGCCCCGGCGAACTGATGGCGCACACCCGACAATCGGCCCATCTGCTTTGCCTGCGGTTATGCCGGTCACGTGGCCCGTTACTGCCATCGCGTGCAGCCACCTCGAGTCGCGTCAGCCACCACCAGCCAGTCCAGCCGTGCATTCTACGACCCGCCTATGTCGCCGACGTCACGCCCAGCTCCATCCACTCGCCGCTCTCCGTCTCCACGCCGTCGCTCACTGTCACCAATGCGGCCACGTTCTGTCGCACGAGAGCAGGAAAACTAGTCGTCGCAGTCCACGAGGCAAGGGCTGCGACGCTATCGAACTGTAAAAGCCCTCAGCGAAGTCCATCGAATGTCATAGACGTGTTTGTGGACGGTGTTCGCGCATCTGCCCTTGTCGACACTGGAGCCGCCGTATCCGTTATGGACGCAAAACTTAGCCGCTTACTTCGAAAAGTGACGACGCCACTTTCTGGGATGTCCCTCCGTACCGCCAGCTCCCAGTATTAGGCCTACAGCAGTATGCACTTCTCGCGTCGTCATTCAGGACGTTCTGTACGACGTCGAGTTCATCATAATTGCTGCATGCTCCCACGACGTCATCCTAGGATGGGATTTTCTCTCCCGCCACGACGCCATAATTCACTGCGCACCAGCCGCCCTCGAACTCTCACCGTTCTCACATTTGACGCCGGCAGACAGTCCATCGGCATGCACCAAGACCCTCGTCAAAGACGATACCAAAGTTCCTCCGAACTCGTCGACGGCTGTGCCAGTTTACTGCGCCGGTCTCTGCGACACAATTGCACTCCTTTCACCATCTGACCGCGTTTGCACTATGAAAGGGTTGCTGGTACCTTTCGCGACCGTGCAAGTCACTCAGGGTAGCACCGCTATTTTTGTTACCAACCCATCCCCGCACATTGTTACGTTGGTGCGAGGGGAATGTCTCGGCAGAGTGGAGCCCCTCGAAGACGCACAAGTTCTGGACGCACCCGATGACTCGCACTGCACCAGTTCCCGTACCATCAGTGCCGTTTCCACGTCTGATTCCTCACCCGCGGATGTATTTGGTCCCTCCATTGCTGACAACCTTACGTCGGTCCAGCGTTCCCAGCTTCTGTGCCTGTTGGAAGAATTTCGTTCTTCTTTCGATGTCGGGCAAACTTCTCTCGGCCGCACGTCCGCTGTTACGCATCGCATCGACACTGGCGCCCAACCACCACTGCGGCAACGTCCATATCGCGTGTCTCCCACAGAACGTCGGGTAATTAATGAGCAAGTGGACGATATGCTTCGACGCGACGTTATTCGACCCTCGGACAGCCCGTGGGCGTCTCCTGTTGTTCTCGTTGCCAAGAAGGACGGTTCTGTGCGCTTCTGTGTGGACTACCGAAGGCTCAACAAGATCACTCGGAAGGATGTTTATCCACTGCCGCGAATCGACGACGCCATTGACAGCCTCCAAGGAGCAGAATACTTTTCATCTCTCGATTTGCGCTCGGGGTACTGGCAAGTACCCATGGCTGATGACGCTCGACCGAAGACAGCCTTTGTCACGCCCGACGGCTTGTACGAGTTCAACGTCATGCCGTTTGGTCTGTGCAATGCGCCCGCGACCTTCGAGCGCATGATGGACACCGTTCTGCGCAACTTGAAATGGCACACGTGCTTGTGTTACCTGGACGATGTCGTCGTTTTCGCTCCGGACTTCTCCACGCATCTTCAACGTCTGCGGCATGTTTTGACGCGTTTGACCAACGCCGGCCTCCAACTGAACCTGAAGAAGTGCCGATTTGCAGCACGGCAGCTGACAATCCTAGGCTACGTCGTGTCCAAGGACGGCATCCTTCCCGATCCGGCCAAGCTTCGGGCCGTGGCCGAATTTCCCAAACCAACGTCCGTCAAAGAACTGCGCAGTTTCGTAGGACTTTGCTCCTATTTTCGACGTTTCATACGCAACTTTCCACCATCATATCGCCGCTGACGAAGCTCCTTGGAAGTAACGGACCCCTACATTCGTGGTCGTCCGAATGCGACGACGCGTTCGCAAAGCTCCGTCGTTTGTTGACGTCTCCTCCCATACTACGCCACTACGACCCTACGGCCCCAACGGAGGTACACACGGACGCCAGCGGTGTAGGCCTCGGTGCTGTTCTTGCGCAACGCAAACCAGGGTTCCCCGAATATGTCGTCGCCTACGCAAGTCGTACGCTTACTAGAGCCGAGACCAATTACACTGTCACGGAAAAAGAGTGCCTGGCGATCATCTGGGCCCTTACAAAATTCCGACCTTATTTGTATGGTCGCCCATTTGATGTCGTCACCGATCACCACGCACTGTGCTGGCTGTCGTCATTGAAGGATCCCTCGGGCCGTCTCGCCCGTTGGGCACTTCGCCTGCAAGACTACGACATCCGCGTGCTGTACCGCAACGGACGTCAGCATGCTGACGCTGACGCCCTCTCGCGCTCCCCCTTGCCTGACGACAATGCCTCCTGCTCAGTGTCTCACACTGCTGTTTCTTCTATCGATGTTCACACCATCGCTACCGAGCAGCGCAAGGATAAATGGATCGCTTCGCTAATAGACTTGCTCACTGATCCGTCGACAACACCAACCACTCGCGCGTTGCGTCGTCAAGCCCACCATTTCGCCATTCGTGACGACCTACTGCACTGACGCAATTACAACGCCGACGGCCGCCAGTGGCTACTTGTGATACCCCGAAGTCTGCGTGCTGAAATATGCGAGTCCTTCCACTCTGATCCGCAATGCGCGCACTCCGGGGTATCCAAAACTTACCACCGCATTCGACAACGATACTTCTGGCGAGGGATGTACCGCTACGTGCAGAAGTTCGTCCGCTCCTGCCTCGATTGCCAACGCCGAAAACCTTCAACGCACGTGTCACCAGTCGGTCTACAACCATTACCTTGCCCTAACCGTCCGTTTGGGCGCGTGGGCATCGATTTGTATGGACCACTTCCTCTGACGTCGGCTGGTAACCGTTGGGCCATCGTCGCCGTTGACCATCTAACGCGATACGCCGAAACCGCTGCCCTCCCAGCGGCTACAGCGCGTGATGTTGCCTCCTTCCTGCTACACCGATTCATGCTGCGTCACGGTCCACCCCAGGAGCTTCTCAGCGATCGAGGCCGTGTCTTCTTGTCGGAAGTCGTCGAAGCCATTCTCAAAGAGTGCCATGCTGTTCATCGCAAAACTACTGCTTACCACCCGCAGACGAATGGCCTAACCGAACGCTTCAACCGCACGCTCGGCGACATGCTCTCAATGTACGTCGCCGCCGATCACACAAATTGGGATGCCATTCTGCCCTTCGTCACCTACGCCTATAATACCGCCCCTCAGAGCACTACTGGGTTTTCACCCTTCTTCCTGTTGTACGGAAGGCACCCGTTGCACACCATTGACACGATACTACCCTATAAGCCGGATCCATCTGATTGCGCGCCTATTTCTGACACAGCCAGGCTTGCTGAAGAGTGTCGCGAGCTTGCAAAGGCCTTTACAACGCACGAACAAGAGCGGCAGAAGAGCCTTCGCGGTGGCACCACCACTTCTGAGTCCACGTTCCTCCCCGGAGCGCTCGTGTGGCTCTCGGTCCCTGCCACTGCAACCGGCCTCTCCTCAAAACTACTGCCGAAATACGAAGGCCCCTACCGGGTCGTCGAGCGCACATCCCCGGTCAACTACCTGATCGAACCCATCGAACCAGCTTCGGACATGCGCCGTCGAGGGCGCGACATAGTCAACGTGGAGCGCCTTAAGGCCTACTATGACCCACTCATAGTAACGAGCTGTTAGGTCGCCGGACGGCTCCCTTTTCGTACCCGGGGTAATTGTGGCGAAGCAATTGGTGCTGCTTAACGGTTGCGCTCTCCAGCGGCTCCTAGTGGGTCGTCCTCTTAAAAACGCCGCTCGCGCTCTCGGAGCCCGTGCTTTTGCCTTGACTGTCGCCATAGTGCATTGTCGCCGAGTGCCGTCCAATAAACAGCTTAACAGTGTAAAAGTTGATGATCGCCCACAGCATTCGCGCGGGAAAAATTGCGCGGCTGATGTCAGTGTGTTCGTGACCCGCTAAAAAGGGGCGAAATTCTGCTCGGCTCCGTGCACGGATCCGAAATTTTCGGATCCGTGCATGAAGCTACTCCGGCGTCAGTTCAACAACGTAAGCATTTATATTGTTACTTTGTACTACTAGCTACATTGAACCAAAAGTTTAGTTCATTTGGTGCCGTGGGCCAAAGGGCACATTTTTTAAATACGGAGCATTTCTTAGCGAACTTCTGTGACTTTTAGCGTATCTATCTATCTATCTATCTATCTATCTATCTATCTATCTATCTATCTATCTATCTATCTATCTATCTATCTATCTATCTATCTATCTATCTATCTATCTACCTATCTACCTATCTATCTATCTACCTATCTATCTAGCCGCCTACGACTTTGTGCTCTCCAGGCCGTTTCGTTAATCGGATGTATACCAAAATTGGTGTGTCATAACATGGCCTTATTACGAACATAAATGACAGATCATATCATGAAAATCATGACTCGCATCTCATGAACAGCATGATTTACATTCCACGGCTTTTGGGCTCTTGCGGCCGTTCTGTTAATTTCATATATACCAAAACTGGTACGGCATGACAAGAGTTCATGACGAACATAATGACAGGTCCTAACATGTAAATCATGACGCGCATGTCATGTGCAGCATGATTTACATATGGTCTCGGGACGTTCGCGGCCGTTTAAATGAAGGATATACGAAAACTGGTATGACGAGACATTTCTGTATGACGAACATAACTGACACGTGGTAACATGAAAATCATGATATGCATGTAATTTACGACATGATTTACATGCCATGCTCATGGCACACTCGCAGCCGTTCACTAGATTGGTATACACAAAAACTGGTATTGTGCGATGTGACTGTATGAAGAACATGAACAACAGGTGGTAGCATGAAAACCGTGACATCCATGACATGTATGTCATGATTTACATGCCACGCTCATGGTGCATTCGCGGCCGCTTCGCTTGCATGATATACACCAAAACTGGTATTGCGCGACACGACTGCATGACCTACGTGAGAGGTGGTAACACGAAAAACATGAGATGCAAGTCATGTACGACCTGATTTACGTGCCACGGTCATGGCGCGCTAGCGGCCGTTTTGTTAACTGGATATATACCAAAATTGGTATTGCGCGACACGACTGTATGACGAACATGGATAACAGGTTGCAACATGAAAACCGTGACATGATGTCATGTAAGTCATGATTTACATGCCACGCTCATGGTACATTCGCGGCCGTTTCGGTAGCTTCATATACACCAAAATTGCTATTGCGCGACGCGACTGCATGACGAAAGTAAATGATAGGTGGTAACACAAAAATCATGACATGCATGACATGTACGACATGATTTACATGCCACGCTCATGGCGCACTCGTGGCCGTTTCGCTAGATTGATATGCACCAAAATTAGTATTACGCGATGTGACTGTGTGAAGAACATGAATAACAGGTGGTAACATGAAAACCATGACATGTATGCCATGTGTGTCATGATTTACATGCCACGTTCATGGTGCATTCGCGGCCGTTTCGCTAGCTTGATATACACCAAAACTGGTATTGCGCGATGTGATTGTATGATGAAAATTAGCGTGAGGTGGTAACATGAAAGACCATGGTATGCATGTCATGTATGGCATGATTTACATGCTCTACTCATGGTGCACTCGCGGCCATTTCGCTCGTTTGATATACACCAAAATTGGTATTGCGCGATGTGACTGCATGACGAACATAAATGAGAGGTCTTAACATGCGAATCATGTTATGCATGTCATGTACGATATGATTTACATGCCAATGTCATGGTGCGCTTCCGGCCGTTTTGTTAACTGGATATATACCAAAATTGGTATGGCATGACACGAGTGCGTGATGAACATACACGACAGGTCATGCATTGTATATACCAGAATGTGCGTTTCATTGGCATGGTGTATACTAGATTGCGCATGCATGCGTGCATGGCAAACATGCGATATATGGTGGACTAGATGCCATGGCATGAATGATTTCATTTGGCTCAAAGACAAACAAGGCGATCTATGCAGTTCTTTGGTTTCTGCTTCGCATTACATCGATTCCCACAGAGCGTGGGATCTGCCGAATTTTTTTAATTCGGGCATGTGAGAGGGGCAAAACGCGACAAAAAGGCATTGAATTGCCTTACAGAGTGTCTTATTAGGTGAACCATTTATTTACGCTCATTATATATAATATTTTTTTTGTTTAGGATGGTACGGACGTACAAGAGAATATCATCTAGAGTTTCCTTGGAGGAAAACGACCTTAAAAATGTACTGAATGCTTTGCAGGAGTTTCGTAGCAACACAACGTTGAGTCCTCTTTGGATTCAATGCGTGGAGTGCAAAGACTAGGCTCATAAAGACTGCGTGGGGGCTCACGGAGTAAATTTGACGTGCTTCTACTGCTAGAACTCAAAGGATAAAATTTTTTCACGCTGTCTCGTGTTGCATCACGCAGCGTCTCGTTTTGCCCCGCAGGTTGGGGCAAAATGACACATCTGGCGCATTTTTTGTTTCTTTTTAAAATAAACTTTTGAACAGTCGCAACATCGCCATAATTATGTAGCACATACCTTGTACCCAAAATAAAGTTCCTGTGTTGATGTTTTGTGGCAACGAATGAAATAAAATAAAATATTCGCTATTTTCCAATTTTTGTCACATTTTGCCCCTCCTTACAAATAAAAAAAGTAAGAAAAATGAAGTTTGTTCTGCCCATGTAGAGTTGAGGTGTAGTAAAAGTGCGCGCTGTGCTTTTTAACAGAGGAGCATTTTTATAGAGCTGGCACTAACGCCAGATGAGTGTCCTAACGGATGTCACGCTCCGGTACCCAGATACGCCGATAGATGGCGTAAATGCCTCAGTCGTGGTAAAATCCCTGGATACTTTAGGAAAGTACCGTCTTTCTTTTATCCGAGCCACCGCACCGCGCGCCCTCCTCCTATCCCACCTCTCGTCTCGGCGCTTTCCAGAGCGCCCCTCAGGCCGTTAGCCGGGAAACCTGAACGAACCATTTTTTTCTTGTGTTTTCATTTTTCGCCGGCGCTATCACGTAGCAGGGACGCTCGCGGTCGCCAGCCAAAGCACAGAGCCGGCGCCCGCATGGCGGTCGGTTGGGAGAGGATAGAAAGAAGCTCGGCCTTTTGGGAGAGGATATTGAGGAGTAAAGCGCCGGAGTGGAGGTGAGTGTCACTACTTTCTATATTAAGGGGCTTTGAAGTCGTGGACGAAGCGGTAGCCGCATAGTGAAGCGGGGAAGGGCGGTTCGAGTGTGAATAGTTGTCAAAGTCACAGTAGGAGGGGCGGCTGTGGCAGGGGCTGCTAGACTTCCTTTCCCGTGCATCGCTACTCTACAAATAACGTAATCACAGACACCCACACAAAATCACGAAAGGTCACGGAAAATCACAAAAAAATCACAAAAGTAACGCATAAGAACCGCAGCTCCCCTGTTTCTGGAGATGTCACAGTGAATAGAATTGTCGTCGTTTCCTCTTAATGAAATGGCTCTCCTCAAAAAAAAAAAAAAAGAACAGTCGTTCATAGGTCATCGCGGAGTATTATGTAGATGATAAAGATGAAATAGAGGAGCGGATCTCAGTGGAATAATATATATATATATATATATATATATATATATATATATATATATATATATATATATATATATATATATATATATATATATATAAATTAGAATAGACTATTCGATTGAGTTTTTCTTTAAATATCCTTTTTTAAACATATTCTAACTATAAAACAATCTTATTGCTCAAATAAGGTTCCGCCCGTTTCATGGCCGATCCCCCGCAATGGGTTGCGCCAGGTTGTCAAGGAACAACCAACCAACAAAATCATCGTCAGCATATACGCCTCGCGCGCTGCCTGCGAAGCAGCCGTGTTCCAGAAAAAGAGGACGTGCAGGCCAGCTATAACGTCTGTTTGGAGGGTTTCTTCTACGGTGGTGGCTTTGAAAGCGCGAGAAAGCCAGCGGCTGCCTCAGATCTCAGCAATCGTCTTAGCGGTCCCGTATGTCGATGAAAGACACGTCATCATCGTTCGCGATGGACAGCCTGCCGACGGCAGCCGAAGGCGCCTACGTTACTTCGAGCTCGCGCATATCTCAAGAGACACGATCCAGCTTCGGTGCTTTGTCTCAGCAGAGCTCTGTCCCTGTATCGACTGCCGCTGTACGGAGCATTGTGCTGTCCCTGCTCTGCACGGTCACTGCCGCTATAGATCACGGTCCAAGCCTCTGCGCCCTGGACGCGGCAACGCGAAAGTCCACCCGTTCGGATGCCAAGCGCAAACCTGTTGGAGATGATCGAGCCAACGAGGTTAGTGCGTTGCCAAGCAGGCACGGCCGTTTCGGCACACATGGTTGAATGCATGCATACGTAGCTACTAGTGTGGCAGAACAAGACACTTTCGTAATTAGTGATTCTGCTTGTGCACCTCTCAACTTCCCTTTCTCTATTTATTTGATTCAATTCATACACGCAATATATAGTAGTGTTCGGGGCCATAGTCCTGGCTGCTAGTTGAGGGTCCAATAACAAAATAGACATAAGAAGAACAGCGTGCGTATTGTACGAGGCAACATAAACGCAGGTTATTAAAACATTTTTATAGGGAAATTTAGCATAAACAAAGGGCTATATTATTACAACAGATGACACAAATAGAAATACATTGTACACATTCATGACAGAAGTTTTAGGTAATGTACAATGTTTTGGCTAGTCTTTATACTTAGAGGGAGTGCGTTCCGTGTTATAGAACCATTGAACTACACGAGGTCAAGGTGCTTACAGTCTCATTAGTTTTTCATTGATATATCCGAGAATTCTGTTTGAATTGTACCCATCTGAGGCAACATACCGCCTATAAAGCTTCAAAGTTCTTTATTGTTTATGCCACTGTTTGTTTTATGGCTGCTCTTTGCGTTATGGTTAGATTCTCATCATGAAAAAAGTAAGCATTATGCGCAGTGAATAATAATAATAATAATAATAATAATAATAATAATAATAATAATAATAATAATAATAATAATAATAATAATAATACTTTTTCGGTTTGTACGTTCCAAACCCGCATATGATTATGAGAGACACTTTAGCGGAAACTCCGCAAATTTCGGCCACCTGGGCTTCTTTAACGCGCACCTAAAACTAATTACCCGGTGCTCTAGCATTTCACCTCCATCGAAATGCACCCGCCATGGTCGAGATACGATCCCGCCACCATCGGATCAGCAGTCAAGCCGCATAACTACTAGTCCACCACGGCGGGTAGCGTGACATCCTATTAGTGCAAAGAAGGGGCAGCATGTTACACATTCTGCAACACACGAAATCGAAAGTCTCCTGCACACTCCATCCGCCCGCTACGCCCGCTTTACCACCTAGTTGCACTCTAATCGCAACTGCCATAGTTTATTTCCTTTGGCAAGGTTTTTTTACCGTAGTTCCTGGATCGCTTTTCGCTCTATACTTGGCGACCATGTCAATCGGAATTGTTTGAACTGCGGAAAGTGACAAAAAAAAATTCATATAAAACAGCCGATTAAGCAACACGAATTAACACAAAACAAAGTAAAACAGTGACGAGTGCTATTTTGTTCCACAACTGCACGCACACTCTTTACATTTACCCATTGGCCACGTAAAGTCAGAGTACTCGGAGCTCCATCGCGCAGTCGTTCCTCCCTCTTTCCACAGTAATCATGCGGCGACATTATAGGGTTCTCCAGGAGGCATGTGCGTGGCAATATGCAGGAAGCTCACGTGTTATTCGTGTATAATTTCATCATGTCTGTATCTCTCTGCCATTGGAGACATAGACAAACTGACCGACTCCTGCGAGTCTGTCCACCTACGACTCAATTTGGACACTCAGCCCCACGCAAAGCTTTCTGCTTCACTGCAACTTTTAATTAACGTGTCCGATGCTCTACCTCTCGAGCTAACGGCGGTCACTCCCTAGTCAACTTTATTGGGCATTTTCCTGCGCGTGCAATCCCTAGGAATGTTAGCCAGCGTCACTCGTAGCCATGGCGGCGAAAATAGAACAAGCTTTCTCTTTGTTGCCAGCCGTCGGTAGCTACTCCCCCTACCGAAGGCAAGTTTTCTTTTGTCGACATTAATTCCTTTATATTTGGGACATGATTACTCCACTCCAGCGAAAACTGCAAACAGTCTGTCTTTTGCTTTCCTTGGCTTCATTGTCGGTCGCGTTTATTAGGTTCTGTGTAACGAAGGAGCCATTGATTCCTTGCGATTCCTTGTTTCTTTCACAGTGAAAGTCTCGTACCGGCATACTTGATGTGATGTCAGCTGCCAGCTCCTATAAAAGAAAGAAATCACGTGGTACGTGACGTCAACTGGCAAAAATAAGAGTTCCACATTCGTAATGGCTACCAGTGGCGCTGGCTAACACTTCCAGGTTTACATGCACATAAATAACCAGTAAAGTGGACGGGGAAACGCCACCTTCGCAACACAACAAGAAGGGCATCGGTCGCGTTATCCGAAGGTTGTCCATTCGCTCCCAGCCAAAGGCAAGCTGTTTTTTTTTAATGCGAAGCATTTATTAGCAAACCCTAGGCACTATGAGCGTTTTATCTAGTCGCCTGTCTGGGCGCTCTCGTGATCGCCTCCTTAACTTGGGGTATATTAAGACTAGACATGGGAGCGTAAGAGGATTTGACGAATATGACCGTCTGCTCATGATATGAATAACATGAAAATCTTGCCGCGTACGTCGTCAAACCCTTTACTCCAGGCACGTCTGGCAGATACCCGTTTACCACGGGCCGCGGCGCACGGGTATGCGTCACAGGTGATTGACAGTTTCTATCTACCCAGATGCGGGAGCGTTAAGGAAAACCGACATGGGCAGCGTTGACCCGATGAATGTAATAAATAAAAATTAGGAAACTAGCAGGAGTTGAACCAAAGCATTCTGCGTGGCAGTCAGGTATTCTACCCCAGAGCCACGCCAGTTCTACAAGCGTCTTTGGAAAAACACCCTATGCAGGCGTAATGGCGGTGCAACGTCAACTGTGGTTGTGGCGATGGCTATCTGATTTTATAACAAAGCAATAAGCAATACATATGTACTCCTACGATATAAGCGTCATGTCAGATTAACGTCTGTGGTTCCAGTGTTGGCTCCGCTTTTATAGCAGTCTAATAAACATTGCATTTGTACTCCTATGATTCAGCAAGCTCTATTAAACGTTACTCGACCCCGGAGGAATACGCTCACGAAAGTTACTTATGATATTCATATCATCGCACCATATAGTGTACTTCATTTTCTGGCCTATGTGCTCTATAACGTGAGTGCTGACGTTACGTCAGGCCATAGGTTATCCTTTAAAGGCCAGTGTTGTCGACGTGTCTCGTAAGCCCACGATGTGCACGCAGCTACTACACATACAGAAACACATCGATCCAGCTCGTAACGCTTGGCTCAAAGTCAAAAAATTCAGCATAGAACTACTCGCTGGCTGCTTCGCATGAAACCGATTCCGACAAGGAGTGGATCGGCCGATTTTTTTTCTCCACTTTACTTCCTTCCCATTTTCGTCATAATTACTACACTAGTGTGCCCTATGCCTTCCCTGGCTTTACTGTCGGGTTCCTTTCGCCGATGTTTTGTATTAACTCCAATATGTGCAATTCAGTGTCAACATTCGGTGAATGCCTATAAATTGTAACCTGTCGTTACCTTACAATTGCATAACGCAACCTGAACGTTTGTGCGCTTTTTCATGAACAAATGTGTGGCGTCTCTTGCTCTAATTACCAGAGAGTCATCATAAGAATCAGATACCGCCATTGACTGCATGTCTGAAACATTACGCTGCTCACAAAGGTTCAAAGTTTTCACTGCTTATTTGAACAATTTGTACTGTGCCTGAACTGCGATAATCAACAAAAGAAGTAAAACCTCTTCCAGATATAATAGGGCGTGTTCTGTTTACCGAGACTAGCACGATGCTAATATTAGCTTAAAAGCCGGGCTTGCATGCAGGCTTCTAGTAAGTGGTGCTGTGCGTGGCAGTTTCAGACAAGCACGCGGCCTCGGGAGACGTTGCCCTGTCACCTGCTGCCCAAGGTGTGCCAACAGAGGAAAACTGGGATGGAGGTATGTCCCTTTCATCTGTCTTATGAATTTATTCACTCCAATATTGTAAAGGGGGCAGTTAATGCATGCAATTTCAGAAAGGTAACGTTTATTAAAGCAAGATTTTTTTCACATTTTCTGCACCTGTAAGCACACTAAGCTTTGCTCGAGTAATATTTATTACAGGGGTAGGTATGTTTTCATATTTAGGTCAGCTGCTGCACTATTTTCAGCTTTGGAGCGGTGCACGCGTTGCGTTGTACAACTATCCGCGCGTGGGCAAGAACTGTCACCGCAATGTATTTCTTCAAACATCTGTGTCGCTTTCATGAAATCTGCGTATCGCTGGTTTTAGTTCTACATCTGTGCCAGACTGGAGGCCTGATTATTTATCACATTTAAGGCATACAAAGGAAATCGCACCGGCGTGTTTACTATAGTTGGAAAATTGTTGAACTCGATGAATAAAACATGCGAAGTGTACAAACATATATTCCTCGCTGTATTTCCAGCTGAGGGAGCAGCGGGAAAAGAAGAATGTTTTTGGCAGCTGCCTTGGCAAGAACTTACCGTGAGCGCACCTACCGTGTATATGCTTGCTGTAGGGGCCGCTTTTTCTAGAGGGCAGCTTATGGGCAGCTCCTAAGCGGCCGTTCGTTGCTATCTTGTCGTCCTCGGCATAAACTGAGCTCACAGTTGGCACAGGGGAGGATGAAAGCGAGCGATCGCAGAACGCCGCGGAGTTTGAAAATGGTGACAGCGAAGAAAACTTTCAGTATTAAAAACGGCTGATGTACAGCGGAAGCATGAGGATGAGGACAGCCACTGAGGAACCACGCGTAATCAGCGCCGACGTGGCCTTTGGACGCCCCGCGAATGTGCTACTGCGCCTGCGCCGCTGCCGCCAGCAGAGAACTCTGCAGATGCATGGTGCGCGGTAGAATGAGGCTTTAAAGGATGACATTGATTGGTAGGCTTTGAGGTGAGAGGACCTCCGAGCAAAACGAGGTTAGAAGAGTGAGATGAAGGAATATGAAATATCTACCGTAGATGGGCAGATGAAGTGTTAATGTGTTTGTATAGGATAATTGCAGACTACCTGTGAAGAAACGGAACTAGGAGGATCACTGGCACCTATCCTGCTCTCAGTGTAAGTGATGTGGCAACAAATAGTGTTAAGCGAAAACTGAGAGAGGACGAGAAGATTTATTGGATAGCGGCAATAGGAGGAAAAACCGACTCTGCGCAACTACCGAAAGAGTAATGACGGCAAAAAGGAGAAGCATGTTATCATAACTCAAGGGGAAGCGCTTTACCGTTTTAAGGCAGGTCTTATTGCTTTATAACGCGTGGTTATGAAGCAATATTCAGTAAAGAAGAAGAATGTACGTGCTGTGCGAACGCTCAGTAAACGATGCACCATGATTTCATTCAATGGGAATATATTCATTCGGGTGTATGTATGCGCACTAGCCCACATGAAGGCTTTCGTTCTAGGAAAGATAAACATATCCGCGATAGAGATGAGAAAAGTAACGTCAGAGGATAGGTCTCAGAGTAGTCGGGAGAAAGAACGAAAGTGTATGACATGAAAACCCAAATTACTGTAACATGCAGAATTTAAAGTATGAATTTATAAGATCTTTCTGTAGGAAGAAAAATTCATTCAACTAAGGAAGACATTTAGCCGAATAAATAGAAATTAGCTGGGTAGTCCACAGGTGACCGTCTCGTTATAAAGTTTAGTATGTTGCAGTACAATATCACCGGTCGAACCACCCAACACAGCATCCTCGGTATGCAGATATCCCACAATGTTGGAAAAGCGATCTAATAATAATTGTTGGGGTTTAAAGTCCCAAAAGAACAATATGAAAGAGACAATCGACCTGTGTTAACGCAGCAGACGAGAAGAAGACGGTAGCTGACGCCTCCTGGAAGGTATCAAAGCTACTGACAGGGACCAACACTCGGCGAGGTACGGCCACCCAAACCTTTAACTAGCGTGCGCAACTGTGAATTTTTTGTTAGTCAAAGCCATAGGATGAAATGAAGTTGAAAAAATCGCTTTGTGGAATGTGCTTTGTAGGCATGCACTTGCGCTCACCGTTTTTGGAACTTAATTCAGTCACATGGCGAAGAAGCACGAAAAAAAAAAATGAGCTCGCGCGTGCTAATTAAAGATTTGGGCGGCTTCACATGCATGGGATAAAGACCGCAGGAAGTTCAATCCAGAGCATGTACAGTGCCTCCTTGTACCATACATACGCGCACACATGGTAGGAGTATGGGTATTTGTGATATTCCTTGTTGCGATGGTTTGGCAGCCGAGCTGCCTGTGTCATCCGCGTCCGCCGTCTCAAGGAAGCCACAGCAGTGGGCGGCTAAAGGCTCTGGTGATCGAGGCACAGTCCTCGATCACAAACTGCGAGAGGCGTAATGGCCCCCTGTGGCTGAAACTTAAAAATATGTTTCACTTTGTTAGATTGATGTGCAGGTATTACGCAAAAAAGTATTATATGCGATATGTTTGTTACTGTGTGCTTTTCCTGCCACCAGTATATGCTCCGAGGGTGGCACAATCAAGCGAAATCGGCGCGCTAGACATGAAAATCCACAAGCTCAAGCAGCGGCTCTTTTCTTTATTGCGATGACGATTGCGGGGTCACTCCGAGCGAAAGCTTTTCGACGGAATCGCCGTGACGCCCCGCATGAATTCCAAGTGTAGACGTTAAGCTGTGCAATTGAGGGAATCCTTGCGGCCGTGCCGTCTTCATGGGCGAGTGGGGAGGCAAGCAAGGAGAGTGAGGGACACGGTCGCAAGTGAAGCGCGCACCTCTTCATGGAATCAGCGTGGCCTCGAGCGGTCACGCACGGGGAAATTTATTTAAAAGTGCCAAGCGTTTCGCTATCTTGCAAGTATTGTCTGCCACGGTTCGGAAGGTTGTAAGCGCCGCTAGGGGCGTGTGACGGTGTCTGGCGAATCCCCGATCTCCGCGCGTTTGTTGCAGCAGCTCACGCTACCTTTAGCAAGCGAGGAGCACCTCATGGCGTTGGCTCATTTGTGTTTGAGTTGTTCCTAATTCTAGCATTGTGAAAGGCTGTCTTCGTGGTAATCGAGTGAGTTGTAGTTGTGTATATTTCTGCGCGGAAACCATGCTCGTTAATTTATATAGTAGAAATTATACGGTATAATTTATATAGTAGATTTCGCTTGCTGCGAAATGTGAGGTCAACTAGCGACCTTTTTTTTCTGCTGTTAGATGCATTGTTATCGTCATCAGTGCCTCGCCTTAAGGGCAATAGAGTGGCTTTCTTCTTTCTGCTTTTCTTAGACAACTGGGGGTTGTAAGCTTGGTCTGTAGTATTGCTGGAGTATTCAAAGCAGAGATTGCAATAACGGTGGTACGATATGTCTAAAATACCGCGTGATTAGACGTCTTTTATGTCTATACATGTCAACTAGCGTACCTAGTCAACCTGCTCAATATAGTACATTTTTGTGACTGCTCCTTTCTTTCATTGTTAAATAAAGAAAACTAAAGCACTGAATTGAAAAAAAATGTGGTTGATCCCTCTGATATAGGAATCGGTATAGAATACGAAAGTGAAACAGTTGGCACATAAGCGGAAGTCTTGGAAAAACTCGCGACCGGGATACATTGTCCCGACCGGGATACATTGTCCGACCGGGATACACGCGCCGGAGCATCGCGCAAACCACACGTGAACCACAGGCGTTCGCAAACCGTGCAGGCGAAACCGAACCGGTTGTCACTGAATAACTTGGTGAACTCGCGGTCCGCTGCAGCGAAGGGTGCATGATTTGCGCGTCGTGGACCATCCTGTGGGTGTGCTGGGCTTCCTGCGTCGTATTGTCGAGCGGTGTCCCGCTGGCGCGTCGCTTCAGCGAAGGTATGATCATTTCGGTCTTGGTTCGGTGTGTGTATGGCAGCCAGTTGGGTCGCGATGCGGTCAACTTCTGGAAAGCGAGAGGCAGAGTTCTCAGCTTGAGTCGTGAACGCGCGAAGGCCTCCCGCTCCCCCTTGGCGTGTCCATCGCTGCACCAAACTCATTTGCGCGACGTTAGCTCGCCGACGTCGTTGTCTTTCGACGGCGCTTAATGCCGCAGTTCTCGTAGTCGATGCCAGCACACTCGTATCAGTAGACAGCGGAGAAACACCGTCGGTGCATATGGAAGCTGCACTACGTTGCACACGCTAGCCCAACGCGAAATACGAAGCACGTAACTGAATCGTCACCGAGTCAAATCAACGCGTATAGCGCGTCGCAATTGTAGCCTCCGCGATCAACTTCAGAAACATTTTCAGAGCTAATTGCGGAGGCCACGCTCCGCTGGCGTTGGTAGTGCTTCTTGATGCCAGCGTCTCTTCGAATGCTGGCAGAGGCGTCGTAGTGCTGAGACTACCGAAGCGCTCACTGTCGGTGCGCGTTAGTGTCATAATGCAGTACTTCTCTTTTCTGCTCGTAGGCGGCAGCACCGCCCCGAGCAAGAGCGCAGGTACACGGAGGAGTGTTAGATATATAAGGCGCGTCTGTGTAGCTCTTCGCAAATGCGTTTGTGGCGCAGTGGGTTAAACGCTCGGCGATCTATCGTCGTGGACCGAGAGGTCGTGGGTTCGATTCCCAAATTTTCCATATTCGTGGAACTTTTTCTTCTGGTTTTTTAACACGAAAGTGTTTTATGCCGGGGTCCACCATGTACATCCGTCACGGATATGACGTTGATAAAATGGACGCCAACCGGTGAGAAAGAAAAAAAAAACAAGAAAAAGATACCCCGCTGGGAATCGAACCCACGACATTGTGGCCGCGACGGAAAGCGCCCGACTACCTACCGACCGAGCTAACGCGGGACATGCTAGACGCGGCGCGAACGTGCCTTATATCTTTCACACATTCTCTTCCGCGGCGGGCGGAGCGCGGCGGTGCCGCCGTCTATGAGATGTGAAAGGAAGTAATGCTTCACGATCGAAACTTACTCGCGCTTACTCCGAGATTGCACACGATATCGGAGGTCATGGTTAAAGCGTCTCGGTACCAGAGAGGTAGACTGGCCGCGCTGGCGCCGCCGAGGCACCCTTGACGCAGTTACGTTCTTTGCCTTTGGCCGTGTTAACGTGCGTCGGCTCGTCGGAGTAGTGCAGCTTCCACGTGCACCAACGGGATTTCTCTGCAGCCGACTGCTTCAACTGCGAGAGCACCGACTAACAAAACTGCTGCAATATGCGTTGCAGAAAGGACGCGATTTCTACGGGCGAATGTCGTGCCTTGGTGGAGCTAGAGCAGCGCCTGCGAGACAGAGGCCAGCGGGACGCACGCGTTTGCGGCTCAGGCTACGGACCTCTACCTCCTGTGTTGCTGAAGCGCAGTGTGTGTTATGTATGCATGACCACAGGCGTCGGCTACCCATTACTAGAAAGCGCACACCGTGCCGTTTCTCTCCTTAATTGACGACGCTTTGAACAAGTGCATACCAGGTACCAGTGTTGATTATGAGCTTGTTGATATCATCCTTACGCGGGATTCACGATTCGCTGTGTCCAAAGATATGTTCACACCGAGAGCTACCACAACGGTTTAATCATGATCATGGGCGTTAGTCGTCGCGATAGATACATGCTGTCAACATGGGTGCATCCACGTCAAACGGTGCTATAGCTGCCAAACACGAAGACATTGTACAAGCTCTCATATATTTCTACACAATAAGCACTACTTCTGTGAAGACACGTTTCACTTTCGTGTTATACCGATTCCTATGACGGAGGGATCAGCCATGTTTTTTCTTGACCATCTGATAGCGTGCATTTTTTTCACGTCATTTCTCTGACAGATACACGCCAATAAAATCTTGATGGACCCCGGCATAAAGCACTTTCTGCTAAAAACGAATGCCGCATGTGGAAAGAAGACCAATAAGCGCTAGCGCTTGTTCGCCTTCTTTCTTCACGCCCTTGTCTGTTGTGTCCGCGCTGTGAAACTTTCCATGATGAATTTGTGCCAACTCGCCCAGTCTTCTATCTTTTTTTAGATTCAGTTTCATTCACACATGAATCTATCCACAGCAATGCACATATTCCTGTTCGAGTGCCCCAGCACGGAAGCTCCAAAGGACAGAAATAAAGTTAAAGTAAATGACATACCAAGTTGCCGCATCATAGATATGATGGTTCGTGTTCTGAAGGAGGGAAAACGTCGGCAATCCAGCAAGAAGTGATGGATTGTTTCTAGCAAATTACATAAGGAACATAAAGGAGAGATAGCCCCACCAGCTATGTGTATGTATATACATGTTTAGATTTGAGATTTTTCAGTGCAATCTTCTCATTGCTGTTTCGTCCAATTTTATTGCAACATCTTTTGCTCAAAGAGAAGGTGCTGTAAGACAGGTCGAAATTCAAGACATGGTGTAGACAATAAAACAGCAGAGTTTCCAGGTCTCACCGCAGTAACGAAACTCGTCACTGAAAAGAGCGAAAGAACAGGGCCGGAAAGAAAAGGTTAGGTTAAAATGTCTGCCGCTTCACTTGACAGCGGTCATTTTTTCCAGGCTCCCAAACTGAATATTCTGGATTTCCTTTTTCTTGCTTGTTATTTTTCGGTGCCGCTTTTATATGTGCGTTTCCGAAGGAAATAAATCAGTCATAACTCAGCGCATTGTTCTTCCTTCTTCCTTTCGTTCTTTAATCGGTAGTTGCGCTGTGGTTCAACGTTTTGTTACCCAGGTAGATACGCTGACGCATCACTGATTACAAACCACGCAGTCAGGTCGCGAAAATGCTCAACACGGTAGGGGCGCGCTTTTAAATCACCATGCAAAAACACATTATTGCGAACAGTTGTACCTGATGGAAGCTGGGGCAAAACTAGCTGATAATCCTGTGTCGACGTTTCCATAAGCCTGATACCCCGACCCGGCTGAGAGGCTGAGCAGCTGAAACCGGCCCTTTCAAGGAGCACAACATTCTGCGTCCGTTCACTACGGTGGCCGGAAGTGGGACTGAGCTACCCACATTCGCACAGATCGCACACAAACAGACGTACTAATAGCGAAAGTGTAAATGGGCATAAAAAAGGAACTCAGCACTGGCCCGAGCAGGGGCTTGAACCCTGGACCGTTAGATTAAAAGCCTAACGCTCTGCCAACTGAGCTATCCGTGCTTTTTTATTTATTGCCAGTCTGAGACAATGTACAGTTTGAACATGTTACAAAGTATACACATACATCCTACGACAACACAGATCACATGCCATCAGTCATACTTGGACTGGTGTTGTCCACCTAAAATTCCTTCAAGGCCGCCAGAGATTCTATTCTCGACAGCCATTCGGGCACACACTCCTCTACTTTTATATTTTCAATAAAAGCAGACATACTTTGCTTAAAGTAAATCCGTGCTGACTTAGCGTCGGGGTCGCAGAAGTGTACAGCCATCCTAGCCCGCCATAAACAATGGAGGCCATTCAGCATTATTAAATCGAATGGGGCTCCATCTTCATTCCCTATTGCCAGAAACCTAATCCCATGCGGATCCAAAGGAAAGTCTTTCATTATTGCTCTTTGAAGGATGTCCAAAAAGTATACCCCTTCCCCGCAGTGCAGAAAAACATGATTTGTGCTTTCCGGTTTCTTGCAGATCAAGCAGATTGAACCCCATGGTACAAAACAACCGCTTTCTTCCATGAATGTTTTTGCCGATAGTGTTCCGGTGTGTAACTTAAAGAAAAAGGGTTTTTAACCAGTAGACACGTGCATGTTTTTCACCCGCTTCAGCACGCTCTGTCCCGGACTTCCACTGTATATGGCTCTGTGCTTAGGTACTGGGAAATTAATGTTATGCACAGCTTTATACAATTATTTCCTTTTAACGCAAAGCTGGTAGTGGAAAGAAGAACGAACCCGTAAAAAACGCACACTTTCTACAACTTCTTTCAGATAGCCATGCAACGACACCGGCATGCTATCAGAAGTGACAACGAGTTGCGGTACGGCGTTGCTTAACCTTAGTGGGCATACTGCGCGCAAAAATGGATCGTTTACATCACGAAAAAAGAAAAATCTATTGACTAACTGTCGTACGTAAAGATGCGCTAAACATAGCCCCCCTTCCTTCGCCCGCCGGGACAAATTGGTTCGGCTGCACCTTTCCCACGTCGAGCCCCATATAAATACAGCAAACACTCGGTGTAGCCTTTGCACATTTGTCCTGGAACAATGCAACATCTGCATGACATATCACAACTTGGTAAAGAAAAAGATGTTACAAACAGTGGCTCTACCAAAAATGGACAGGTTCGTGCCTTTCCACCTGTCCGATTTTTAGATGCGAAGCATCTTATAGCCGAGCTCAAATCGGTGGTGGTGGTGGTGTGCGGCGTGACCACCCTTACTACGCATGCGCATACCCTCTCCACACACCCCCTGTCCACTCCCCCTCACAAATCCTCCTGCCTGCTTCCCCTCTCCCCTTTCTCCTCTCCACTCACCCTCTCCCCTCCCATCTCCCCTACCCCTCTCCACACCCCCTCTCCCCATCCCCTTTCTACTCTTCCTCTGAAACGCGGGCTATACATGCCGAAATTCTCTCCTGCGCAACGCCGCGATGAGCGCATGCGCGTCCCCTCCCCCTCTCTATCCTCTCCTACGCCGCCCCCCTTTCGCATGCCTGTCGACCGCGTTCCCCGCTCGCCCTGTGTGAATTAACGGCTAGGCTAGAGGGAAGACAAGATGCGCGTAGTTTTCCTCTTCGCCTTCCACGACGCGAGGTCTGAAGCATGGCCAACGAACGCCAACGGAACGCGATCGTGCAAGTGCCCCGGCTTCGTATCGCCTCATGGTCCCCTTAACGGGAAATTGTGTAATTTCTTTCTTTTGTCTCTTTGGTCTGATTTATCCAATACTGGTCGCCATTTTTGTAGCTCTCGAGGGGAAAACCAAGATACCTGGTTAGCGTTTTCACCCGCAGCATATTGGAAAAATTATCCGGCGTTGAAGGACACCTTCCATGCCACAGTCCGGGTGACTTGCCAAGGATCAAATGGTCTATTGCCCATTCCACTTCACTCGCTGTAATTTTGCCTTATAATCGTTCCCTCTGCTTCGCAATTCACTCTGCTACCCGTGACGTCACAAAAATGTTTCACGACACTTATCGCTTCTTTTACACATTGTGTATCCGTGCAACAGATCGCGATATCATCTGCGTATGCCAGCAGCTTCACTTCGGTCTCAGCCAATCTGAAATCATGTATTTTCTGATTTTCCGTAATGGCCATGCACATAACTTCAATGTAAATAGCAAACAAAAGCAGGCTGAGTGGGCAGCCTTGACAAACAGAACGCTTCACGTGAATGAGGGCCCCCACAGACTTATTAACTATTATTCGTGTTGTGCAGTTCTGGTACGCCAAGGCCACTCCCTCCCTGATGATGAAACCAACATTAGCATGATCTAAAATGAGAAAAAAAATATCATGACATACACAATCGAACACCTTTTCCAGGTCGAGCTGGAGGACAGCTACGCCAGCTAAAGCGTAAAGCGTAACGCTCGAGAACACACCGCATCTTATGAACACTCGAACAAATAGTCATTCCTTTAATCCCACAGGTTCGGTTTTTTGCGACTATTTCTAGTATGACGCTTTGGAGCCTGGCTGCAAAGACCTTCATGAAAATCTTATAATCAACATTTATCAGGGATATTGGTTTGTACGATATCACTAGTCCGAGTTTTTCCACTTCCTCCGTCTTGGTGATCAATATGGTGTGCGCTTTGTTAAATGAAGGCGGCATAGTTTTTCGTTCATACGACTCATTGAATCATTCTGTCAATAAAGCGGACAATTCTGTCTCAAGAGCTTTATACCATCCCGCGGTTAGACCATCGGGTCCGGGTGACTTGCCAAGGTTCAAATGGTCTACTGCCCATTCCACTTCACTCGCTGTAATTTTGCCTTCTAATCGTTCCCTTGTGTCGTCACTCAGCCGAGGCATGTGCTCAAGAAAACCTTTTTTGAATCCGTCCACATTAGTTTTTTGAAATGCAAAAAGTGATTGATAGCGTGCAAAAAAGGCTCGACCGAGAGTATCATTATCCCTCACAAGTCTCCCGTTGTAATAAATCCTATCCACATGATTACGTCGACCTTGGGCCTTTTCTAGTCCAAGCGCTCTTTTAGTGGGCGTCTCTCCCGCCAGCAGTTCTTTAGCACGCGCGCGCACCAAGGCACCTTTGTAACGCTCCTTGTCGTACTGTTCTAATTTTCCCTTTATATTGCGCACCTCGCCTTTACAGGTCCCCGGCTCATTGCTTTCGAGGGCTATTAGCTGCTGAAGTGTTTTATTCAGACTTCTTTCTTTTATTTGCCCCTCGAATTTTGGAGTGCTCGATCTGTCCAGCGCTTGCCTTTTAACCGTCTGCTTTAAACATTCCCGTTTCTCTGCTAGAGTTTCAGTTTCTTCAGTACGCATTTCCTTAATGGTTGCCCCGCCACGGTGGTCTAGTGGTTATGGCGCTCGACTGCTGACCCGAAGGTCGCGGGATCGAATCCCGGCCGCGGCGGCTGCATTTTCGATGGATGCGAAAATGTTTGAGGCCCGTGTACTTAGATTTAGGTGCACGTTAAAGAACCCCAGGTGGTCGAAATTTCCGGAGCCCTCCACTACGGCGTCTCTCATAATCATAGCGTGGTTTTGGGACGTTAAACCCCAGATATTATTATTATTATCCTTAAAGGTTCCAAGTACTGCTTCTATAAATTGTTCATCATTTAGTTATTAATCGTTCAGTGTCCATAACTCCCAGTTAAAAGACTTTCGCTGTTTCTTCATACTTAAGCGACATACAACCGAGCAATGATCCGAGAAAGACACCGGGGCAACCGAGTAACCTTGACACAATGGTATAATGTCTAGCGACAACTACATGTAGTCTAACCGTGCATGACTAGTGCCTTGAAATTGCGTGCACATCACTTCGCGGTCCGCTGCAACACATTCGTACACATCGTCCAGGTCGTTCTCGCTAATTAACTTGTACAATACGTCACTGCGATTGTCGCGAATGCCCGTACTGTTAACTCTATTCCGTGCACTAAAAACACAGTTGAAGTCCCCTAACAACACAACCCCCTTATCACAATTCGCCCACTGTAAAAGATTTGAAAAAAAAAAGACAGGGTACGCTCTTCCACGCCATTGAGCGCGTATATGCCGATTACTCGGAATTCAATTTCACAAAACACAAAATCGCAATACGCAACTCTCCCTGGCTGACATGAATATACACCTTGAACAAGAAGGCCTCGCAGTTTTTTTTTACAAAAAGAACACTCGCCCGAGCAGGGGCTCGAACCCTGGAGTGTTAGGTTAAAAGCCTAACGCTCTACCGACTGAGCTACCCGGTCTCGCGCAGATCACTAACAACCGGACGTACGAATAGTGCAAGCGTAAATGCGCAAATAAAATTCAGCACTCGCCCAAGCAGGGGCTCGAACCCTGGACCGTTAGGTTAAAATCCTAACTAGAGTGTACTAGAACAGGGGAGTGCAAGGAACAAGCTTCCAAAAGTGAAGTCCAAACAGGGTCAATCCGCTTCTAGCGCTGCGATCGGTAGTCTGCAATGTGTCGTCGTTCAAGAGTTGCGCGCGGCTCCGCCACAGTGGTGCAGGGGTAGAATGCCCGCTTCCCACTCAAAAGGCCCGGGTTCGAATCGCAGCTGTAGATGGTGGGTTTTAATTCTTAGTTGCATCTGTTATAGCTGTATTGGTTTTCATTTGCTTCTTGAAACAAGCCTCAGTTGCTACGTCTTGCTTCAAAAACCTGAAGTTCAAAACCTGAAGCGTAAATGCGCACAAAAAAAGGTCAGCACTCGCCCGAGCAGGGGCTCGAATCCTTGACCGTTAGGTTAAAAGCTTAACGCTCTACCGAATGAGCTACCCGGGCTCGCACAGCTCGCTAGCAAGCGGACGTACGAATAGTGCAAGCGTAAATGCGCACAAAAAAAGTTCAGCCCTCGCCCGAGCTCGAACACTAGACCGTTAGGTTAAAACCCTAACGCTTTACCGACAGGAACACCCGAGCTTTTGTTTTTTTTATTTATTGCCTGGCTTGGACATTGTACAGGGCAATCATTGCACACTCACATAATACAATAAAAAAGAACAAGCATTGCCATCAGTCCCATTTGGACTGATGTTGTCATCTTAAAAATACTTAAGGGTTGCCAGAGGTTCAAACCTTGACAACCATTCGGGTTCGATCTCCTGTATAGACCCTTTTCGAAAACGGGCGCCCCTAGCGCCGCGCACGCAAACTACAGTCTGCCGCCGTTGTGAGGCCACCGCGGCAGACGACGCAGGCTTCGGCAACGTGCCAGTGCGTGACATTTCAGCACCGCCGAATCGTGAACTATCATCAACGTTTTTCGTAGAGACGCCGTGCTGCAATGGTGCAGACGTGCTGCGTTCCCATGTGCCACCATCGAGGATATCGCGGCGAGAACAGCGATAAGGTACGCGATAAAACTTGAACAACAAACGCACGTGCTCTCTCTCCGTACGTGATGTCAAACGGACGTGCGGAAGGGCGCCGTTTTGAAAACGCGCTACAGAAACGGACGTGCTTATTTCTCAGCGCCTTGTGTAGCCTTGCTTTTACGAATGAATATACTTCTCTCGAGTGCCTTCATGCGGTCAATTGCGATAGATTGTTTGTGCAGAAATACTGCGAGGGTTGGTAAGGCCAGCCAGAAAAATAAAAAAAAAAGTTGCGTACCATTGATTTAGTAGCGACAGTACTCGCGTATCGTAAGCCACGTGTCAACATACAGACAAACAGGGGCGTAGGCAGAATTTTTTTTTACGCCAAACTAAACAAGAAACAGCAGGTTGCCTGGAGACAACTACAGACCCACACGTACCCGAATCCGGTGATCCTTCGCCTCTGCTACCCGGACATTTATACGTCGGACGCGTGTAAAGCGTGCGGAGCCAGAGCGACGCTGCAGCACATGCTGTGGAAGTGTACCGTTAGCGAGCAGCAGTCCCCTACGAACCCGGTAGACATGGCAGTCTCGAACCGCGAGGCGCGATGCGAGGCGGCTCTGCTCAGCCACGACCTTGCCGATCAACTGTGGGCCGTCCGGCACGCCCAGGATGCCGCCCGGGTCCAAGGACTCAAGGCCGTCACCTAGGCCGGGGTGCTTGTAGCCCCACCCCGCTCAATGCCGCCGGCATGTTCAATACAGTTTTTACTCACTCACTGGGGGGGGGGGGGCACCACCTTGATCTGAAGTGGGGGCCGGGCAGGCAGATCATTTTGTGCTCTGTGTACCACGGCAAAAACAATTTCGGGGAAGGGGGGCACAGGCCCAGTGTACCCCCCAGCCCCCCCCCCCTGGCTACGTCACAGCATACAAATATACCCAACGCATGGCGTCCGGAAAGTAGTTGCCTGGTGTCGCTTGCGGCAGACAGGATTTTCACCGATTACGGTCGCATAGTTCCGCGACAGTGACGTCCTTTCCTTCGGTGAGAAGTTTGTAGTTTGTAGCTTTCGGTGAGAAGGTTTGTAGCTTCGGCGAGCCTTTTTTTCCCGGTCCGGGCGCGCACGCGAGATGGCTGTGGTCACGGTTCCGCAACCGCAGCAGTTGAGCCAAACTGCTCGTCCAACCCGTTGAAGGGTACAAAATGTTGCTCATTGTGCAGCAGAAGCACCTCAGAAAGACCAACGGAGAGTACTAAGAGCTCGTTCAAGCACTCAAACGGTGAGATTTCAGCGGATGACACGGAGAACTAGCCGCCAACACAATCACAGCACTCACGCATTCGACGGCTCGCTTTCCATGCCCTCACGATGGCGCTGGCTATCCCACGCTCCTTTGCGAAGCGAAACGGACGAAAAGCCCACCGTCAGGAGGCGTATTTATGAAAAGGCTCTATATTGCTACACTCAATGAATGCAGACATGCTTTGCCTGAAATAAATTGCTGCTGGCTTTGCATCCGGATCGAAGTGGTATCCGGCCATTCGCGCACGCCATATACAGTGGACACCGGTCAACATCACTACATCAAATGGGACCCCCTCATCATTCGTTACTGCGAGATACCTTATCCCTTGTGGATCCAGTGGAAAATGTTTCTTTATTGTCCTCTGCAAAATGTCCCAAAAATGTACCCCTTCCCAACAATGCAAAAAAACATGGTCTATTGTTGCTGGTTTCTTACATATCAAGCAGTGTCACCCCCATGGTGTAAAAAAGCCCCGTTTCCCTGTGAAAGTCTTTACTGATAGTGTTCCTGTGTGTAATTTAAAGAAAAGTTTTTTCACCCCTGTAGGTACCTGCATGTTACTCACCCTCTTCAGTACATTTTGTCCCGGTCTTCCACTGTATATGGCCCTGTACAATGACACTGGCAAAACCATATCCACATACATCTTTATACAATTCTTTTCTTCTTACACTTGCTGGATAATCCAACGAAAAACGAACAGATAAAAACCGTACACTGTCTACCACATCCTTGAGATAGCCACGCAACGTCACGGGCCGGCTATCCGTTGTGACAAGTGCTGGTAAGGCACTGCCTAACCTGAGTTGGCATACCATACGCAAGAACGGTTCCCTCACGTCACGGAAAAACAAAAATCTATTTACTAATTGTCTCACAAATAGGTGCGCCAACCCGAGACCCCCGTCCTTCACGCGCCTGACCAAATTGGTCCGTCTGCACCTTTCCCATTCCCAGCCCCATATAAAAACTGCGAACACTCTGTGCAGCATTTACACGTTGATCCTTGAACAATGTAGCACCTGCATTACATACCACAGTTTAATGATAAAAAACATGTTGCACACACTAGCCCTAGCAAAAACAGACAGGTTCATGCCTTTCCACCTGTCTGCTTTTTCCTTCGTCTCCTTTGTTTGACGCGACCAATACTCCTCGCTGCCGTTATAACATTCAAGGGGAACACCGAGGTACCTTGTCGGTGTTTCCATCCAGTGCACATTCGCAAAATGGTCCGGCTTTGAAGGCCACCTTCCGTGCCAAAGCCCAAGAGTTTTCCCCCACTTTACGCGGCTCCCTGTGACGCTACAAAAATGTTTCACAACACTTATCGTTTCCTCTACACTTTCTTTGTTCGTACAACACATCGCAATGTCATCTGGATATGCTAGCAGCTTAACTTCCACTGCCGCCAAGCTGAAGCCACGTATTTTCTCGTTTTCAGTTATCGCTAAGCACATCGCTTCGATGTAAATACAAAACAAAAGTGGACTGAGGGGGCAGCCTTGACGCACAGAACGCATTACGTGAATGGGGGCCCCCAAAGACTTATTAACAATTAAACGTGTTGTGCAGTTCTGGTACGCCAAGGCCACTCCCTCCTTTATGATGGAACAAACATTAATATGATCTAAGATGACAAACAAACTATCATGCGCAACACAATCAAAAGCTTTCTCCAGGTCTAACGGGAGCACAGCAACGCCAAGTAACTCCTCGTCACAACACTCTAGCACACACCGCATCTTGTGAATATTTGAGCTTATAGACAGTTATAGTTTAGCGGGTTTAACGGAATAGCGGGCTTACCGGAATAGCGGGAACGAAGTGCGCATGCGCAGTACCGTAAACGACCCGTAAAGTTCACCGTACGCACGCTATTTTTCAGATTTAGCGTTACCGTGTTTGCGTGGTTAACGTAATGTTCGTAAAACATGGCGGCGGTTTTCGACGCCCGCTTCGAACTGAATTTAGCGTTGATGTGGACGGATCCACTTCTTTCGCAGCAAACGATTGTGCGAAATGGCTTCCGTTGCCTTCAGGTAGCTTCGACGACACGGTATTACGGATAACTTGCGTAGTTTTTGAGATCGCTTCCCATTTCGAACATCCCTAGGCCTATCTAGAAGATCGGTGTAAACAAGTCTGCAACATGAAAATTTTCGCTTTTGGCGCTTAGTTCATATTTATTTACTTTTATTTTCACAATAAAAGGAGTAATATTGCTGCGTGCGGGGATACAGGCGAGAATTCTCGGTTTTGTTCTGTTCACTTTTTTAACGCATTTACCATTCGCTAGGTGGCGCCACCGTCCCGGCTTGGGCGCGTAAAAGCTATCCCGCTAAACTAAAACACGCTTTCCGCAACCAACGTTTGCGGCACGGTAATGCTATTCCCTTAACCCCCGCTATCACGCTAACGGTAAACTATAACTGTCTAATAGTTCTGCCTTTGATTCCACAAGTTTGGTGCTCTCCAAGAATTTCTTTAATGACACCTTGAAGTCGCGCTGCCAGAACCTTCATAAAAATCTTGTAGTCAACATTGGTCAGCGATATGGACCTATACGATGTCACCAGTTTAAGTTTTTCCCCTTCGTCCGTTTCAGGAATTAATATCGTATGCGCTTTGCTAAAGGAATGCGGCAAAGTTTTCCGTTCGTACGCCTCATTGAACAGTTCAGCTAACTCCGGGGACAGTTCTGTTTTAAACGTCGTATACCACGCAGCGGTTAGGCCATCGGGTCCCGGTGACTTTCCGGGGTTCAGATGACCAATCGCGCGTTCCACTTCGCCCTCCGTTATTTTGCCTTCTAAAAGCTTTTCTGTGTCGTCAATAAGCCGCGGCATGCGCTTAAGAAACTCTTCTTTAAAACCATGTACATTCGCTTTTGGAACTGCAAAGAGTGACTGATAATACGCAAAAAAAGCCCGTTCGATGGTTTCATTGTCGCTCGCGAGAGTCCCGTTGCAATAGACCTTATCGATATGGTTTGGGCGTCCTTGCGCTTTTTCGAGACCAAGCGCCCTTTTAGGGAGCGTCTCCCCCGCGACAAGATCATTTGCTTGAACGCGAAACCAGGCGCCTTGATAACGCTCTCTGTCATACTGTTCTCATTTTTCCTTGACACTGCGCACCTCGTCTTTACAAGTCCCAGCCTCCCGACTTTCTAGGGCTATCAGCTGCTGCAGTGTTTTCTTCAGACTTCTTTCTTTTTTTTTTGCGGTTCGAATTTTAGCGTGCTTGATCTGTCTATCGCTTTCATTTTCACCTTTTGCTTTAAACACTCCCATTTCTCTGCTACAGTTTCCGTTTTTTCCATAAGCACTTCATTAATGGTCTCGTGCACTGCTTTTAAAAAGGGTTCATCTTTAATAACAATGCGTTCAGTTTCCATAAATCCCAGTTAAAAGCCTTACTCTGTTTTTACATACCTAAGCGACATACAACCAAGCAATTATCCGAGAAAGACACTGGCACAACCGTGTAACCGTGACACAATGGTATAATGTCTAGCGATAAGTACGTACATGCGGTCTAACCGCGCATGGCTAGTGCCTTGAAATCTCGTGTACATCACTTCGCGGTCCGCTTCAACACATTCGTACACATCGTCCAGGTCGTTCTCGCTAATTAACTTGTACAATACGTCACTGCTATTGTTGCGAATGCCCGTACTGTTAACTCTATCCCGTGCACTTAAAACACAATTGAAGTCCCCTAACAACACAACCGCCTTATCACAATTCGTCCACTGTAAAAGATTTGAAAAAAAAAAGGGCACGCTCTTCCACGCCATTGAGCGTGTATATGCCGATTACTTGGAATTCAATTTCACAAAACACAAAATCACAATACGCAACTCTTCCTGGCTGACATGAATATACACCTTGAACAAGAAGGCCTTGCAGTTTTTTTTACAAAAAGAACACATGCCGCGGACGTTCCTAACGCATGGCTCACGACTGCATAGTATCTGTCAGTGAAACGACGCACCATGCTCCCGGTCTCCTCCTCCCCGTCAACCTTATCTTCCTGGACGGCTAGGACGTCGATATCTTGGTCGGTGACCAACCGTAGGAGCTGACTTTGCCTACGCCTAGCCGCCAACCCTCTCACGTTCAGCGTAGCTATGCTGAGTGATGGAAACGGTGCCATTGTGACTTCTACGGTATAAGGAGTAGGCCCGGAGCATGGCGCTTACGTTTCACGTCTAGCCTACGGCTAGTCGCCTCCAGGACCATCCTGCTTGCCGGCATTCTTTTGCTTTGTCTTGTCCGCCGGTCTCTTGTCAGTTGGGATTTTCGGTTCCGGTCTCAGCGTGAACCGCCTCCCTTGAGAAGTCTTTGCAGGCGGCTCCTCGCTTTTGGTAGAGACGCCTTGTCCGTTTCCCCGGTCTCGTCGCGCGAACGCTTTAGTGTGGCAGTGGTGACACTCATGTCGTCCCCGCTTCCGGACTCTCCTTGGAACTCTGCTGCCTCGTCCACTGGCACCGCTTCCCGCTCGTCTCGTACCGGTTCAGCTGCTGACGGGGTGATGACAGGTGCGGTTAAATGCTGAGGAGCCTCCGCCAGCTTGTGTGTTTCTGTCGAGACCGACCCCCCGGCTGTCGCCAAGACAACTGTGCTGCCGGCTCCTTCAGCGGCCTCCTCCGTGTCGGCCGCGTCCATGACGAGCTCGGCAACCACCTCGCTCCTCGTTGGTCTTGTTGCAGAGGCATACGTCCTAACGCAGTCGGCTTCGACGTGCCCGAAGCGTCTACAGCGGGAGCAACGTGGCACCTTGCACTCACGGCAGACATGCCCTGTGCCTTGGCAGCGCAAGCACTGCATCGGCCGTCCAGGCACAACAACCAGGGCCAGCTCACCGTCCACGCGAATCTGGTGTGGAAGTTCTTCAACCATGAGACCACTCTTCAACTTCAGTAGAACTCTCCTTGTGGTTGAGCACTTGTCTGCCATGCCCGGGATCCGCCACCGCTCACGGCTCACTTCCACCACCTTTCCAAATGCTGCCAGTGAAGCCCGCACATCTTTGTCGCTCACCCCGTGCAGCAGCCAGTGCAGCCTAAGCTTCACCTGCTGGTCTTGCGGGTCGACGACGACGCAACGCCTCCCCTTCACCTGGAGCTCCTTCAGTGCAAGTAGGCCTTTCATGGGAGCACCGTCGTTGAAGGTCACCGCCCACAAGTGGTTTATCTGATACGCACCAAGGCTCACCACATCGGGCAGCAGACCCGTCGGCGTCAGCGCATCCCGAAAATCCTCAACCTTGTAAGGCCTGGCCCTGACATCGCGTAAAAACACGGTGTTCTTAATAAGTTTTCCTTTTGGCAGCTCAGGCAAAATAAGCTGGTATTCCTTGCCATCCGTATTCCTGTTTCCGCGGCCCATAGTGGCCGCTATCGCCGCTCCGCCGGAGCCCAAGACAGTGCGATCCGATCACCTCGGCTGCCGGAAGCAGAATGCGAAAATGACTGACCTTTCTTCAAAAGAATCATATATTTCTCTTTTTATACCTCCCTGCGCTGGATACAAAAGAAACAAAACAAAAGTACAGTGCTCTTGCCTGGGATCAAACCAGGGACCTTGCGCATGTAAAGTGCACGTGATTACCTACACTACGAGACCGCAGTACGAGAGGTCGCGTTATGTATAACCATACTGATTGAAATGGACTGACCTTTCTTCAAAGGAGCCATATTTTTCTCTTTTTATACCTACCTTCGCTGGATATAAAAAACAAAAGAAAAGTACACTGCTCTCGCCTGGGATCGAACCAAGGACCTTGCGCGTGTAAAGCGCACGTGATTACCACTACACTACGAGAGCTTTTTTTATTGCCTACTTCGAGAACACACCAATAAAACACATGCATATATAACACATTGCAGTCACACTAAAATGACATGGTCACCTTAAAATTGTTTGAAGTCTACAAGGTCATCTAGGATAGCCACCCACTCGGGGGGCTCGACCTGTGCTCGATATACTTCTCTAATATGTGCAATACTTGCAATGAAATTTTCCCGTACCGTAGAAACCTTGACATCGACATGACGTACTGCCATTCTTGTTTTCCATAGACTATGGAGGCTCAGGAGCATGAGCATGTCGTAGGGTGTTCCATCATATGTATCCGTGGGCAGAAACCGTATGCCTGTGGGTGTAATTGGTAGATCTTTTTTAAGAGTTCGTTGTAGGATGTTCCAGTGGAAGACTGCATCCCAGCAATCTATGAAAGCGTGGTCAATCGTCTCCGGCTTTTTACACAGCAAGCAGTTAACAGTCCATGGTACGTCAATACCTTTCTGGTCTAACCATGTTTTAACTGGTAGAGTATTGGTATGTAATTTAAAGAAGAACGATTTAACTGTAGATGGAACGGGCATCCTTTTAACACGCTTCAACACGTCATTTCGTGGACCTCCTATGTTAACAACTCTGTATGCTGGTACTGGTAACATTACATCAAGTAAGTCTTTATACAATTTTTTCCTTGTAATTGTAAACAAATAGTCCAAAGAAAACCTTGCGTGTAATACACGAAACGACATAACCACTTCACGCATGAATCCAGTCACACTCTTTCCACCGTAATCACAGCACACAATGACGAATTCTGGAAGAACACTTGCCAGCCGTACCTGTATGACTGTGCGTAACAAAATCATCCCTTTGTCCTCGTAAAAAAAGAAAACGTGACACAAGCTGCCTGATATAGAGGTGAGCAAGCCCCAGTCAACCGCTGCGAACTGATCGAAAAAAATTAGTACGACTAAAACGTTCAAAACTTGACCCCCATATAAATACAGCAAAAACCCTATGTATCTGTTGCACACACACCCTCGTCATGAAAATAATTTGCAAAACATACCATACTTTGGCAACTAAAACAAATTACAAGCACTCGCGCGGCCGAATATTGACAAGCCTCGGCCTATCCAGCCACCCGTTTTTTCCCTCATTTTATCAGTTTCTTCTGCCCAATAATCTGTGCTATCTTTATAGTGCTGCAGCGGCACTCCCAGATACTTCACAGGTGTCGTCGTTCACCGTGCCGAAGAGAAGTGTTCTGGCATTACGTCCCAGTTGCCATGCCATATACCGATGCTTTTGTCCCAATTTATCTCTGATCCTGACTGCTTGCAGTATGCTTTTGCGACTCGAACCACTTCCTGGACGCTTTCTCAATCATCACAGAATACAGCTATGCCGTCCGCGTAGGCTAATACCTTCACTTCGATCACTTGCAGTCTGAACCCTCTAATATTTTCGTTATTGATCACAGCCAAGCAAAAGGGCTCAAGGTACAATGCAAAGAGTAGAGGGCTTAGTGGGCACGCTTGCCGGACACTTGATTGGACAGGGATTCTTCCACTCAGGGTTTTATTAATTATAACCTGTATTGTACAGTCCAGATATACCATTTTGACACGTTGCTTAATAACATCACCAACGTTAACATGATTAAGTATTAAAAACAGCACTTCGTGTGACACTTTATCGAAGGCCTTCGCTAAATCTAATTGCAACATGGCGACTCGGCTATCAAAAGCGTCACAGCATTCAAAGACACTACGTGCTACATAAGTGCAGATGGTACGCCCTTTAATGCCACACGTTTGGTGTGGCCCAACCAAGTCTTTGATCACAGTTTGTAATCTCTTCCCAAGAATCTTCATTACCGCTTTGTAATCAAAATTGGTGAGACTTATTGGCCTATATGAGCTTACTGACAGTAACTTCTCACGATCCTCTGTTTTTCGATTTAAAACCATGTGGGCAGATCGAAAAGACGGCGGCAGTTGCTTTTTGCTGTATACCACCTCAAATACATGATATAATATCTCGGACACTCCAGGCGCGAATGCCTTATGGAATTCAGCTCCCAAGCCATCCGGTCCCGGGGCCTTTCCTACCGCCATATCTTCTATCGAGAGTTCAATTTCTCGCCTGCTTATCTTCTCTTCCAGTTGCTCTGTTTCCTCTTTATCTAGTCGTGGCATGGCCTTCAAAAAGTTTGTTTGAAGTCCCATATCCACTGTTTTTTTGTCACCTAGTATTTCGCGGTATTATTCTTGAAACGCGCGTTTTATCATTTTACAATCTGAAGTTATCTGTCCGCCGTACCTTATTTGTTGAAGTTCATTCTTACTAGCGTATCGCTTTTCGTCAGCTAAAGCGCGTTTATTTGGCCTCTCATCGACCCATAACCTTTCGGCTCGGGCACGAACCACAACTGCCTTATATTTTTCATTGTCAACAGCTTCCAGTTCTTTCTTTACCTTGCTAATATCCCCTATGAACATTCCTGGTTCGGTACTCTCCATTTCAAGCAACATTTCAAGTTTTCGTTGTAGCTCCTGTTCCTTCATTTTTTTTATTGCGGCTTCTAACGCTTGCCCTTTCCATCGCGATCATCTTAGCCTTTATCTTAGGTCCTCCCACGCTTCCGCATAGTTGGCTGGCTCGCAATCTAGCAATTTTCTATGTCATCTTTTACTCTCTTAACGAATGCCTCATCTTCAAGAAGTCGGCTATCGATTTTCCAGAGGTACCAGTTGAATTTACGTTTTTTTGTTAGGGAGCCAATTTCAAGGTACACCATACTGTGATCACTGAAGGCGACGGGCTGCACACCGTGGTTATTGGATATTGATACTAGGTCAAGCGAAACATACACTCTATCTAGTCTGGCGTGACTGTCTCTTTGAAAATGCGTGTAAGCCGGTTTTGATGCGCCCATCAAAAGACGGCCAACATCTTCCATGTTATGTTCCTGAGCCAGGGTGTTCAGCAGAAGAGCGCTTTTATCACGCACTACGGCTCGCTTAGCACGATCCTCAGTATAACAGACCCAGTTAAAATCTCCCAAAAATATGACGTATCTATCACAAATTAGATACTGTTCAAGCTCTGCGAAAAAAGCACATCGTTCCTGCATATCATTCGACATATACACACAAATCACTCTCCACTGATAACCGCTAAAAGAAAAATCATACACGATGAGCCGACCGGTTTCATTACCCTTGAGTGACTGTTCTGTGACATTCAAACTTTTCCGCACCAAAATAAGACAGCCTCCAGACGTTCCCACGGCTGGGCATACGCACACGTTGTAGTATGTTCTAAATGGGGCCACCATGCGATCAGTCTGTTCTTCGCTTCCAACCTTTGTTTCTTGTATTGCTACAAGATCCAGTTCCTTATCCGCACACAGGCGATTAACTTGGCACTGCTTTCGTCTTGCGGCAAGACCGCGAACGTTAACGGTGGCAACACGTAGTCCTCTAACCAAATCCACTACCATAATGATTTGAAACTGACTAATCGCAAGGTTCAACAAACCACTCGCGCGCAAAAGCAACCCAAAGATTCAAATTCCGCGTACAATAAGGCAACCGTACAGAACTGCTTTTTACACTTGTGAATTGGATGCGCACCTTAGATAAGCAGCACAACAGCCTGCTCGTCTTTGTATCCATAGTGCGTGGTTCATCGCCCATATGCCATGAAAGGCCTGGGCTAACGTCTTACTTGAGCTCCGAGGCCGCCGGTTTTCTGTCCGGCGGAATGTTCGGCTTCGGACGGAAGATTGGCCGTCGCGTGATCGCCGCCTTTGGTGGTGGTTCCTCGCTTGTAGGGTCCCCTTTTTGGTCTTCACCAGCTGCTTGGTCATGAGTCCTTTTTGTTACAGTCCCGCTTGAGGAAGCTACGTCCATTTCGTCAGTCTGGGGTCCTTCGCTGACCAGCGCCACGGTGTTCGATGCCTTTTGCGAGTCGCTGTCTTCCTTTGCTTGGCCTTGTCTATCCCCCCTTTGCTTTCTTTTCCGAGTTCACTGGTCTCTGTCGCTTTCCGCGAAACAGGTTCCTCAGGGGGCGTTTGCACAGGGGGCGTGGCCTGTGATTTCGCCTTCGGCGTGCCACCAGGACACACTTCTTCGACGTCGGCTTCGTCGATAAGGTGTTCCGCCACTTCCTCTTTTGCTGCAGGGCCTGTCACGTTCGCATATGTCCTAACGCAGTGTGACTCGTCGTGTCCATAACGTCGGCAGAGTGCGCAGCGTGGAACGCGACATTCACGGCGTATATGCCCAGTATTCCTGCACCGAAGACACAGCGCAGCTCTGCCTGGAGCGACGACCAATGCCTGCTCGCCGGCGACGCGTAGCAAGTGCGGCACGTCGTCCACGGTTAGGCCTTTCTTCAGCACAAGGCTGACAAGCCGTGTCGAAGAGCCCTTGTCTTGTAGGCCATGAACACGCCACCGCTCCCGCGTAATCTCCTTAACAGTGCCGTAGGGTGCCAAGGCCTCGCACACATCCTCGTCTAGTAGGTTGTGAAGCAACCAATGCACTTTTTGCGTATAGCTTGGTTTCCAGGATCAATGACCAGGCAGCGGTGCTCCTTCACCTTGACTTCTTTTGCTCGCAACATTTCTTTCACAGCATCGGCACTCTTGAATGTCACGGCCCATACGTGGCTCATGTGATACGCCCCTAGCGCAACCACGTCAGAAAGCAACTTCAAACTCGCCAGCATGTCCCTGAAGTGTTCCACACGATACGGCCTTGCACTCGCGTCGGCATGTAAAAAACAAAGTGTTCAAAACAACTCGCCCAGTGGGTAGCAGTGGCAAAAGCCCCTCATAATCCGTGGAATCGTTGACAGTTGTCCTGGTACCGCGGCCCTGTTGGGGCGCTGAAGCCGCTCCGTTGATAGCGGAGCACATGTCACCCACGTCCGTTCACTACGGTGGCCGGAAGTGGAATCCTACACTACGAGAGCGCAGTACGAGAGGTCGCGTTATGTATAACCAAAGTAATTGAAAAGGACTGACCTTTCTTCAAAGGAGTCATATTTTTCTCTTTTTATACCTACCTTCTCTGGATACAAAAAAAAAACAGAAGTACACTGCTCTCGCCCGGGATCGAACCAGGGACCTTGCGCGTGTAAAGCGCACGTGATTAGCACTACATTGCGAGAGCGCAGTACGAGAGGTCGCGTTATGTATAACCATACTTATTGAAAAGAACTGATCTTTCTTCGAAAGAACCATATTTTTCTCTTTTTATACCTACCTTCTCTGGATACAAAAAAAAACAGAAGTACACTGCTCTCGCCTGGGATCGAACCGGGGACCTTGCGCGTGTAAAGCGCACTTGATTACCACTACACTACGAGTGCGCAGTACGAGTGGTCGCGTTATGTATAACCATACTTATTGAAAAGGACTGACCTTTCTTCAAAGGAGCCATATTTTTCTCTTTTTATACCTACCTTCTCTGGATACAAAAAAAAGTACACTGCTCTCGCCTGGGATCGAACCAGGGACCTTGCGCGTGTAAAGCGCACGTAATTACCACTACACTACGAGAGCGCAGTACGAGAGGTCGCGTTATGTATAACCATACTTATTGAAAAGAACTGACCTTTCTTCGAAAGAACCATATTTTTCTTTTTTTATACCTACCTTCTCTGGATACAAAAAAAAACAGAAGTACACTGCTCTCGACTGGGATCGAACCGGGGACCTTGCGCGTGTAAAGCGCACGTGATTACCACTACACTACGAGAGCGCAGTACGAGAGGTCGCGTTATGTATAACCATACTTATTGAAAAGGACTGACCTTTCATCAAAGGAGCCATATTTTTCTCTTTTTATACCTACCTTCTCTGGATACAAAAAAAAGTACACTGCTCTCGCCCGGGATCGAACCAGGGACCTTGCGCGTGTAAAGCGCACGTGATTAGCACTACATTACGAGAGCGCAGTACGAGAGGTCGCGTTATGTATAACCATACTTATTGAAAAGAACTGACCTTTCTTCGAAAGAACCATATTTTTCTCTTTTTATACCTACCTTCTCTGGATACAAAAAAAAACAGAAGTACACTGCTCTCGCCTGGGATCGAACCGGGGACCTTGCGCGTGTAAAGCGCACGTGATTACCACTACACTACGAGAGCGCAGTACGAGAGGGCGCGTTATGTATAACCATACTTATTGAAAAGGACTGACCTTTCTTCAAAGGAGCCATATTTTTCTCTTTTTATACCTACCTTCTCTGGATACAAAAAAAAAAACAAAAGAAAAGTACACTGCTCTCGCCTGGGATCGAACCAGGGACCTTGCGCGCGTAAAGTGCACGTGATTACCACTACTTTTTTTTTTCTTTATTACCTGGCTTTGGTACAAACACATTACACAGACAACATTGTTATAAACCTACCCTATGTACACTGTACATGAGGACAAAAATTTCAACCGGCAAAGTGCCGGTATCGTCAGTTTAAAATTCAGGCAAAGTGACAAGTGGCTCTACTCTTGAGAGCCACTCGGGCGGTTCCGGTGCCGTTTTATGTATCTCGATGAACCAGTGTACACTCTCTCTGAAATAAGCTCGGGCAGGCCGCGCATCCTTGTCAAAATGCTGACCTGCCATTCTCGAGCGCCACAAAGAGTGGAGGCCCATGAGCATGATTGCGTCAAATGGAACGCCATCTTCGTTCTGTACACTCAGGAATCGAATGCCGTACGGGTACAAGGGAAATTCTTTCTTAATTGCTCTCTGCAACACATCCCAGAAATAAACCCCCCTCCCAACAATGTAAAAAAACATGATCTATTGTTTCCGGTAACTTGCATATTATACAATGCGTGCCCCAAGGCAAAAAACACCCCTTTCCATCTAAAAAAGTTTTCACTGGCAATGTTCCCGAATGCAGCTTAAAGAAAAATGTTTTCGTTCCAGGCTGCACGTGCATTTTTTTAACTCTCTTTAAAACATTGCTGCCTGGGCCTCCCTCGTACAATGACCTGTACAACGGCACAGGCAACACAACATCACAAAGAGCAAAGTAAAGTTCCTTTCGTTTCACATTGGCAAGATATTCTCTCGAAAACCGTACGCTAAGAAATCTGACACTCGACACTATTTCTTTATAAAAGCCACCAATCCCTCCTACACACTCTTCAGTTGAGACAACATACTCAGGCAGCAGTCTACCTAGTCGCAATTGGCATATGGTGCGCAGGAAAGGATCGGTGACATCTCTAAAGAACAAAAACCGGTTAACCAGCTGACGGAAGAAGAGGTGACCCAGTCCGAGCCCTCCGTCTTTTACCCGTCGGAACAAGTTGGTACGGCTGCACCGTTCCCACCCAGAAGCCCAGACAAAAGTGGCAAATATCCTGTGGAACTTTTGCACGTTAGTCCGTGAGCAATGCAGCACTTGCATAACGTACCAGAGCTTGCTTATGAAAAACAGGTTGCAAATAGTGGCTCTGGCAAAGATCGATAGGGCACCTGATTTCCACTTCTCTGCTTTCTCCCGTGTGTCCTTAGCCTGACTTTTCCAATAGTGATCGCTGTCGCGATAACACTCCAGCGGGACGCCCAAGTACTTGCCCGGGGTCGTCACCCAGGGCACGTTAGCAAAGTGGTCAGGTTTCGTTGGCCACGATCCGTGCCAGAGCCCTAGGCACTTGGACCAGTTAACACCGCTTCCTGTAGCTTGGCTGAAATCACGCACAGTTTTGACAGCCTGTTCTATACTCTGTTTATCCTTTGTGAAAACGGCTACATCATCTGCATACGCCAGCAGCTTGACTTCGGCTGCGTGTAATCGGAACCCATTGATTTTATTGTTGTTGATTACCTTCAAGCACAATGTTTCAATATAAATACAAAATAACAGGGGGCTGAAGGGGCAACCCTGACGAACCGAACGTTGCACACTAATGGGGGCCCCCACACTCTTATTCACTATCAACCTGGTCGTGCAGTTTCGGTACGCCAGGGCCACTCCCTCGCAGATGACAGAACCGACATTAGCATGATTTAAAACAGCAAACAAAATTTTGTGATCAACACAATCAAAAGCCTTTTCCAGATCAATCTGCAATATGGCAACCTGCTCATATGAAAAATCGCAATATTCCAGTATGCTCCGCGCTTTATGGATATTTAGGACAATAGATCGCCCTTTGATGCCACATGTCTGGTGAGGCCCGACGATGTCCTTTATGACTGTCTGCAATCTTCGAGCCAATACTTTCATATATATTTTATACTCAACGTTGGTTAGGGCTATGGGTCGATAGGCTGTTACGGATCTGAGTTTATGTACATCCTCGGTCTTGGGTATGAGAACAGTGTGGGAAGACCTGTATGATGGAGGCAATGTGTTCAATTTATACGCTTCATTAAATATAACTGTCAGAATCGGGATTATTTCATGTTTAAACATTTTATAAAACGCGGCAGTGAATCCATCCGGTCCTGGGGACTTTCCAGGATTTAACTTGTCTATAGCATGCTCCACTTCGGCCACTGTTATTGCACGCTCCAAACTTTCCTTCCTTTCGTCGTCCAGACAGGGTAAACCAGACAGAAATTCATTTTTGAAGCTTTCAAAGTCTACGTTTTGCAATGCGAACAGCGCCTGATAATATTCTGTGAAAGCTCTTTTTATGCCCTCTGTGTCTTTTGATAAGGTACCACCCCATTCGATTTCGTGTATGTGGTTCCTTTCGGCGCGTGCCTTTTCTAAGCATAGCGCACGTTTCGTTGGCGTTTCGCCTGCAGCGGTGTCCTCTGCCCTTGCCCTCACAAGCGCACCCCGATAACGCTCTTCGTCCAGTTGCTCTATCTTTTGCTTCAGTTTTCTAATGTCTTCAATCCATTTTCCCGGGGCTCGGCATTCCTGCTTGAGTAGCTTATCAAGCAGCGCTTTTAATTCAGTCTCTTTCCGTTTCTCGCTATACCGAATGCTCGTAGCCCTGTTAATTGCTTTTAATTTTAATGTTTCTTTAAGCAGCTCCCATTGTTGCCAAACGTGCAGGCTTTTGCTAGGATCTAATTTGCCAATTTCCTCCATTACTGTCGAATTGTATTCTTCGTCCTCCAGAAGCTTGCTATTTAATTTCCAGGTTTCCCACGAAAACGAGTTACTTCTCTTGGTAATTCCGATAGAGCACTGGACTAAGCAATGATCAGAAAAGGACACCGGGACTACCTCGTAACTAGCACATTCAGGAAGTATGCCGACCGATACATAAATGCGGTCGAGTCGTGCATAGCTAGGGCCTTCGAAGCGCGTGTACTTCAATACACCCGAACATTGAAAACTTTCGGCAACGTCCTCGAGGTCCCACTTCTCGACGATTCTCATCAACATATCCGTGCTCTGATCTCTAAAAGACCGAGCGCTCGTTTTGTCATGGGAACTGAGGACACAGTTAAAATCCCCTAACAATACTAACTTTCTTCCTGAACTTAGCCGTTGTTCGAGGCCACAAAAGAACAAGGCCCTATCTTCAACTTTGTTGGGCACATATGCACATACGACACGCCATTCGGTGTTGTACATTGAAAAGTCAAGAAAGGCACACCGGCCTGACGCACACGAAAAATGAGCGTTCACTTGAAGCCCTGGCAACTTCTTGCGCGCGTAAAGTGCACGTGATTACCACTACACTACAAGAGCGCAGTACGAGAGGGCGCGTTATGTATAACCATACTTATTGAAAAGGACTGACCTTTCTTCAAAGGAGCCATATTTTTCTCTTTTTATACCTACCTTCTCTGGATACAAAAAAAACAAAAGAAAAGTACACTGCTCTCGCCTGGGATCGAACCAGGGACCTTGCGCGTGTAAAGCGCACGTGATTACCACTACACTACGAGAGCGCAGCACGAGAGGTCGCGTTATGTATAACCATAGTTATTGAAGAAGACTGACCTTTCTTCAAAGGAGCCATATATTTCTCTTTTTATACCTACCTTCGCTTCATACAAAAAAAAAACAAAAATAAAAGTACACTGCTCTCGCCTGGGATCGAACCAGGGACCTTGCGCGTGTAAAGCGCACGTGATTACCACTACACTACGAGAGCGCAGCACGAGAGGTCGCGTTATGTATAACCATAGTTATTGAAGAAGACTGACCTTTCTTCAAAGGAGCCATATTTTTCTCTTTTTATACCTACCTTCGCTTCATACAAAAAAACAAAAATAAAAGTACACTGCTCTCGCCTGGGATCGAACCAGGGACCTTGCGCGTGTAAAGCGCACGTGATTACCACTACACTACGAGAGCTTTTTTTTTTTCTTTATTGCCTGTAATCAGCAGTACATGAGAGCATCAACATAAACAACATATGTACACAACTAAGTGGAATGCTTATCCATTACAAATAAATAAATAACTGCCACCTGTCAAATCGGAACAGGCGTTGTTTAGAATTCCTTAAGATTGGCCAGGGGTTCTATTCTGGCCAGCCATGGTGGCGGACACTCTTGTGCAGCCATCACATCAAGAAAACGAGTTACTTGTTCTCGAAAATACACATGGACTGGTCTTCTATCGGGATCACAATAGAAGCCTGCCATGCGTGAGCGCCATATACAGTAGAGGCCAGTTACCATTATCTGATCGAAAGGTGTTCCGTCCTCATCTCCTATCGGCAAATATCTGATGCCGTGGGGGTCAAGTGGAAATTCTTTCTTTACTGTTCGCTGTAAAATGTCCCAAAAATACACTCCCTCCCAGCAGTGTAAGAATACGTGGTCTATTGTCTCAGGTTGTTTGCATATGATACATTGCGATCCCCATGGCATGTAAAAGCCCCTTTCTTCTAAAAGGTTGCAACTGAAAGTGTACCTGTGTGCAGTTTGAAAAAGAAACTTTTGATACCTGGCGACATCTGCATTCTTTTGACACGTTTGAGAACATTCTGACCTGGACCTCGACTGTATATCGCCCTGTACAGCGGCGGGGGAAAAAGGCTGTCCAATACATCATTGCGCAGCTTTTTCCTTGTGACCGTAAACAGGTATTCTTTCGAATAACGTACAGCAAGGAAACGAACACTGAATACAATTTCTCGGTAAAAACCGAACACTGCCGCCGGCACACTTTGAGAACATACAATTAATTCTGGCAACAAATGCGCGAGCCTCACTTTACAGACTGTTTGCAGAAATGGGTCCTCGTTGTCGCGGAAGAATAGGAACCGTCCAACTAGTTGCCTCACAAACAGGTGGGCCAGCCCTAACCCTCCATCTTTCACCCTTCTGAACAAATTGTTGCGACTACATCTGTCCCATCCGGAACCCCACACAAACACGGCAAACACTCTGTGCAATTTCTGCACATTCACCCTATTACAGAAAATGAATTGCATAACATACCATAGCCTAGCAACGAAAAACAAGTTGCAGATAGTAGCCCTGGCAAATACTGAAAAGTGCTTAGCTTTCCAAGCTTCAGCCTTCTCTTTAGCAGTTCTATGCTCGTCCTGCCAGTATTCGTCACTTTGTAAGCTTGAAGCGGTGCGCCTAAGTACCTTGCTGGCACTGTCGACCACTTGACATTGGCAAATATAGCAGGGGTTTCAGGCCATTCCCCATGCCAAATACCGAGGCATTTGCTCCAGTTCACTCTACTGCCAGTGATTTCACCGAAGTTTTTAACAACATTTATCGTTTGCAAAACACTCTGCTTGTCTTTACAACACACGGCTACGTCATCAGCATAGGCCAGGAGTTTGACTTCTGTCGCTTGCATTGTAAATCCTTGAATACATTTGTTCTCAATCACTGCCAAACACAGACACTCTAGATAAATACAGAACAAAAGTGGGCTGGCTGGGCAGCCCTGACGCACAGAACGTTGTATGCTGATGGGGGCCCCCAGTGACTTGTTAATTATGAGCTTAGTGGTGCTGTTCCGGTACGCCATGGCTATCCCGTCAGCAATTATGGACCCGACGTTTATATGCTCAAGAATGGCTCTTAGAATAATATGAGCAACACAATCAAAGGCCTTCTCCAAATCAAGTTGGAGAATTGCGACTCGCTCCCTCAACGCGTCACAGCATTCCAGAATCGATCTCCTTATGTGTATGTTGGTGTTCATGGTACGTCCTTTGATGCCGCATGTTTGGTGCCTGCCTACGATGGTTTTCATTACTGATTGTAACCTGTCTGCGATTATCTTCATGAATATTTTGTAATCGCTCTTCGTAAGCGATATTGGTCTGTACGACGTAACATGTTTCAGTTTCGCAGGCTGATCTGACTTGGGGATGAGCACGGTGTGCGCTTCCCCGAAAGAATAAGGCAGTGCGTTTACTTCATACGCTTTGTTAAACACGTCCGCGAGCAAGGGCGCTAACTCTGACTTAAACTGTTTATAAAAGGCAGCACTTAGGCCGTCTGGACCGGGCGACTTTCCTATTTTTAAGTTGTCGATTGCTTTTTTCAACTTCGTGGACTGATATCGGTGCCTCTAGCCTGTTCTTCGTATCATCGTTGAGTTGCGGCATACGTCCCAAAAAGGCAGATCTAAAAGCGTCTACGTCAACAGCTCTCGATGCATAAAGTTGTTGGAAGTGCTCGAAAAACGCATGTGCTATACCGTCACAGTCAGTTATTTCGTGACAATCTATTTCTATTGCGTCTATATGGTTGCGCCGCGCATGCGACTTTTCCAGCCCGAGCGCGCGTTTAGTTGGCGCCTCATCTGCTGTCAGTGCCTCGGCCCTAGCGCGAATAATCGCTCCCCGATATCGCTCTTCATCGCAGAGCTCCAATTTCGCTTTAATGCTGCGCAAGTCATCTTTGTAAACGCCCGGTTGGCTGCTTTCTAAAGCCGTTAATTTTTCCAATACCGTCCTTAGTTCTTTCTCTTTAGCTCTTTCTTCCTGCCTTACTTTATATGATCGTTCGATGGCGGTTAACTTAACTCGCTGTTTGAAATGTTCCCACCTTTCAGCGATTTGCACCTTGTTATTTTCTACTTCTTTCAAGTGTTTCTGCACGTTGCTTAGAAAAAGCTCGTCCTTTAACAATTTGGAATTCATTTTCCACATCTCCCACGTGAAGGTGTTGCGTTTTCTTTTGTGTCCGATACATGTCTTTACCAAACAATGATCTGTAAATGAAAGAGGCGTCACTGCGTAGCTGCGGCACAGGGGCATCACGTCTAGAGACACGTACATCCTGTCCAGACGAGCGTGACTATTGCCCTGAAAGTGCGTGTATTGAACATCGCGTGTTCCGACTAGGCATTCAGCCACGCCGTCTAAGTCACACTCTGCCAATAATTCATTGAGTGCATGGCAGCTTTTATCATTTGTTCTCCTGCCTGTTCTGTCTCGATCTCTGAGTACACAGTTAAAATCTCCTAGAATAATAACTTTTCTCTGCATGCAGATGTGCGTTTTTAGGGAGGACAAAAACTGAGTGCGTTCATCACAACTGTTCGGTGAATATACACACAAAACTCGCCACATAACATCACAAACAGTAAAGTCAATGTACACTAGTCTGCCCGAAGGACACGAATAATAATTTTCGATAGATAGCCCGGGCATTTTCCTCATAAATAAAATAACGCCCGCTGACGTTCCTTTAGCGTGGCTCACTACCGCGTAGTACATCGACGTAAACCTTAGCAACATGCCCCGGGTCTCCTCCTCCCCTTCGACCTTTGTCTCCTGCACGGCTAAAACATCGAGGTCTTGGTCCACCATCATCCTGTACACTTGACTTTGTTTACGCTTGGCGGCCAGACCTCTCACGTTTAGCGTGCCTAAGCTAAGCGTCGGGTAGGTTGCCATTGCTAGAACGGGACAGAGAAAGAGAGGCCCGGAGCTCGGTGCTCACCACCACGTCTAGCCTGTGGCTAGACGTCTCCGGGACCATCCGTTGGTCTGGCGTGGTCCGTGGTCTGTTGTGGCTTGTCGCCACCCTTTCTATCTCGCGGGATGTTTGGGCGGGGCCTGATGCTGGTCCTTCTCGTCACAGTTGTCTTTGCAGGCGGCCCGTCGGCGTGGCTCTCAGTAGTTTTCTCGTCGGTAGTGTCCAACGGTCTTTTGGAAGAAGCGTGGCCACTTGTATCCGTATCGTCGCTGCTCTGGGACGGGTTCCCTCCCTCTGGTCCGTGCGTGGCATCGTCGACTAAAGGGCGGTTTTCCCTTTCTTCTGCATGACTCAGTGTCGCCCGGTCTTTCTTTTCGGAGGTTACAGGTTCACCTTCCGCACCTCCCTCTGTCTTCGACGTCTCCGCCACGTCGCTGGCGGTCTCCTGGACCCCAGCCCCCTTGGCGGCGTCCTCGGCTTCAGCAGCATCCATTCTCAACTCCATGTGTATTTCACTCGCTGGTGGCCCCACGGCTGCGGCGTAGGTGCGTACGCACTGGTCTTCAGAGTGCCCAAAGATTCGGCATCGCGAACATCGCGGCACCTTGCACTCGCGCCGGACGTGGCCGTCTCCCTTGCACCGTAGGCACTGCATAGGCCGTCCCGGAGCCACAACAAGGGCCAGTTCACCTGCAACTCGGATTTGGTGCGGCAGGTCGTCGACTTTCAATCCGCTCTTCAGTTTCAAGAGTACCGTCCGTGACGTCGAATCCTTGTCACCGACGCCTCTGACGCGCCAACGTTCTCGCGTCACTTCAATGACTTTGCCGAAGGCTGCCAGCGCTGTTTTTACATCTTCGTCCGCCACCCAATACAGGAGCCAATGAAGGCGGAGACGTACCTGCTGGTCTTGAGGGTCGACGACGACGCAGCGACGCCCCTTCACGTTGAGCTCCTTGAATGCCAGCAATTTCTTTACCGCGTCGTCGCTCGAAAAGGTGACCGCCCATACGTGGTTGATCTGGTATGCCCAAAGGGCCACGACCTCCGGCAACAATCCAGTCGCGTCGAGCGCGTCGCGGAAATCTTCGACCCTGTAGGGCCTTGCTCGCACGTCGCCATGCAAAAACACAGTGTTCTTTACGACATGTCCCTTCGGCAAAGGTGGCAAAATAAACTGATAATTCGCTTCCTCGTTATCATCGATAAGCCTGTTACCGCGGCTTGGTGCCGCAAAAGCTGCTCCGTCGGAGCCCATGATTCACCCGTCCGAACAGCTCGGCTGCCGGAAGTAGAATCACACTACGAGAGCGCAGCACGAGAGGCCGCGTTATGTATAACCATAGTTATTGAAAAGGACTGACCTTTCTTCAAAGGAGCCATATATTTCTCTTTTTATACCTACCTTCGCTGGATACAAAAAAAACAAAAATAAAAGTACACTGCTGTCGCCTGGGATCGAACCAGGGACCTTGCGCGTGTAAAGCGCACGTGATTACCACTACACTACGAGAGCGCAGTACGAGAGGTCGCGTTATGTATAACCATAGTTATTGAAGAAGACTGACCTTTCTTCAGAGGAGCCATATTTTTCTCTTTTTACACCTACATTCGCTGGATACAAAAAAAAACAAAAATAAAAGAACACTGCTCTCGCCTGGGATCGAACCAGGGACCTTGCGCGTGTAAAGCGCACATGATTACCACTACACTACGAGAGCGCGGTACGAGAGGTCGCGTTATGTATAACCACAGTTATTGAAACACTGCTCTCGCCTGGGATCGAACCAGGGACCTTGCGCGTGTAAAGCGCACGTGATTACCACTACACTACGAGAGCGCAGTACGAGAGGCCGCGTTATGTATAACCATAGTTATTGAAAAGGACTGACCTTTCTTCAAAGGAGCCATATATTTCTCTTTTTATACCTACCTTCGCTGGATACAAAAAAAAACAAAAATAAAAGTACACTGCTCTCGCCTGGGATCGAACCAGGGACTTTGCGCGTGTAAAGCGCACGTGATTACCACTACACTACGAGAGCGCAGCACGAGAGGTCGCGTTATGTATAACCATACTTATTGAAAAGGACTGACCTTTCTTCAAAGGAGCCATATTTTTCTCTTTTTATACCTACCTTCGCTGGATACAAAAAAACAAAAATAAAAGTACACTGCTCTCGCCTGGGATCGAACCAGGGACCTTGCGCGTGTAAAGCGCACGTGATTACCACTACACTACGAGAGCGCGGTACGAGAGGTCGCGTTATGTATAACCACAGTTATTGAAACACTGCTCTCGCCTGGGATCGAACCAGGGACCTTGCGCGTGTAAAGCGCACGTGATTACCACTACACTACGAGAGCGCAGTACGAGAGGCCGCGTTATGTATAACCATAGTTATTGAAAAGGACTGACCTTTCTTCAAAGGAGCCATATTTTTCTCTTTTTATACCTACCTTCGCTGGATACAAAAAAACAAAAATAAAAGTACACTGCTCTCGCCTGGGATCGAACCAGGGACCTTGCGCGTGTAAAGCGCACGTGATTACCACTACACTACGAGAGCGCAGCACGAGAGGCCGCGTTATGTATAACAATAGTTATTGAAAAGGACTGACCTTTCTTCAAAGGAGCCATATTTTTCTCTTTTTATACCTACCTTCGCTGGATACAAAAAAACGAAAATAAAAGTACACTGCTCTCGCCTGGGATCGAACCAGGGACCTTGCGCGTGTAAAGCGCACGTGATTACCACTACACTACGAGAGCGCAGTACGAGAGGTCGCGGTATGTATAACCATAGTTATTGAAGAAGACTGACCTTTCTTCAAAGGAGCCATATTTTTCTCTTTTTATACCTACCTTCGCTGGATACAAAAAAAAACAAAAATAAAAGTACACTGCTCTCGCCTGGGATCGAACCAGGGACCTTGCGCGTGTAAAGCGCACGTGATTACCACTACACTACGAGAGCGCAGTACGAGAGGCCGCGTTATGTATAACCATAGTAATTGAAAAGGACTGACCTTTCTTCAAAGGAGCCATATTTTTCTCTTTTTATACCTACCTTCGCTGGATACAAAAAAAACGAAAATAAAAGTACACTGCTCTCGCCTGGGATCGAACCAGGGACCTTGCGCGTGTAAAGCGCACGTGATTACCACTACACTACGAGAGCGCAGTACGAGAGGCCGCGTTAGGTATAACCATAGTTATTGAAGAAGACTGACCTTTCTTCAAAGGAGCCATATTTTTCTCTTTTTATACCTACCTTCGCTGGATACAAAAAAAACAAAAATAAAAGTACACTGCTCTCGCCTGGGATCGATCCAGGGACCTTGCCCGTGTAAAGCGCACGTGATTACCACTACACTACGAGAGCGCAGTACGAGAGGCCGCGTTATGTATAACCATAGTAATTGAAAAGGACTGACCTTTCTTGAAAGGAGCCATATTTTTCTCTTTTTATACCTACCTTCGCTGGATACAAAAAAAACGAAAATAAAAGTACACAGCTCTCGCCTGGGATCGAACCAGGGACCTTGCGCGTGTAAAGCGCACGTGATTACCACAACACTACGAGAGCGCAGTACGAGAGGCCGCGTTATGTATAACCATAGTAATTGAAAAGGACTGACCTTTCTTCAAAGGAGCCATATTTTTCTCTTTTTATACCTACCTTCGCTGGATACAAAAAAAACAAAAATAAAAGTACACTGCTCTCGCCTGGGATCGAACCAGGGACCTTGCGCGTGTAAAGCGCACGTGATTACCACTACACTACGAGAGCGCAGCACGAGAGGCCGCGTTATGTATAACCATAGTTATTGAAAAGGACTGACCTTTCTTCAAAGGAGCCATATTTTTCTCTTTTTATACCTACCTTCGCTGGATACAAAAAAACGAAAATAAAAGTACACTGCTCTCGCCTGGGATCGAACCAGGGACCTTGCGCGTGTAAAGCGCACGTGATTACCACTACACTACGAGAGCGCAGCACGAGAGGCCGCGTTATGTATAACCATACTTATTGAAAAGGACTGACCTTTCTTCAAAGGAGCCAAATATTTCTCTTTTTATACCTACCTTCGCTGGATAAAAAAAAACGAAAATAAAAGTACACTGCTCTCGCCTGGGATCGAACCAGGGACCTTGCGCGTGTAAAGCGCACGTGATTACCACTACACTACGAGAGTTTTTTTTTTTTTTTTTCTTTATTGCCTGGTTTATTAGCACAAATTACAGAACACAGCGCACAAGAATTCATATCTCTGAATTCATCATTTCACAAGACACTTATATGTACATTCTAAAAAAAACGGGACCGACAGCTTGTCCCGTGTTGCATAGTCAGAAATATTTCGCTGTCAGCAATCTGTCAAGTGTGGGTAACCAGTGAGGTGGCTCGTGCAGTTCACGTAACACACTTCTAACATATAACAGATATTCATGTAAATACACCTTAGCAGGTTTTGGATCTTCGTGTTCATGTCTATAATCCATTCTAGTTTTCCACATGCTATGCATAGCAATAAGCATTATCAGATCACATGGCACGTCATCTGTTGGCTCCCATGGCAAGAAGCGAATACCGAATGGCGTGAGCTGAAAGTCTTTCTTTATCGTCCTTTGAAGGACGTCCCACAGGAACACTGAGTCATAGCAGTCTAAAAAGATGTGCTCGATTGTTTCGGGCTTCCTGCAAATCATACAGTTAACACCCCAAGGCAAATAAAACCCTTTATCTTTGAGCCATGGTTTAACAGGGAGCGTGCCTGTGTGCAACAAGAAAAGGAACGTCTTAGTTGATGCTCTAATAGGCATTCTATTTACGCGTTTAAACACATTCTTATTTCGTCCTGCTACATACACTTTACGGTATAAAGGTACAGGGCACATAATATCAACTAAATCCTTATACAGTTGTTTTTTTGTTACTGAGGCCAAGTAATCAAAAGAAAAATGCACTTGAAGAAACTGAAAAGCATACACAGCTTCTCTCAAAAAACCCTTCACCACCCCGCAGTGCGAGCCATATGACGATAAAACATATTCCGGTAATTTGTCCCGCAATCGTACTTGCATCACAGCGCGTAAGAAACCATCACTCTGATCTCTTAAATAAAAAAACCGCAAAACAATCTGTTTGAGGAACAAGTGCGACAGCCCAAGTCCCCCTTTCTTTACCTTATGAAAAATGTTAACTCTGCCAGTACGCTCCCACGTAGATCCCCATATAAATACGGCAAATATTCGGTGCAACCTTTGAACGCATGCTCGTGACATACATAATACTTGCAGCATGTAAAAGACTTTCGCTACGAGAAACACATTACAAACTGCTGCGCGTGCAAAGATCGAAAAATCTCGCCCTCCCCACTTAGTCGTTTTTGTCTTAACATGCTCGGTTTCCGTGGCCCATTGCTCAGTGGTTTCCTGATAATACTGCAAAGGAACTCCAAGATACTTGGACGGCGTACTTGTAAATGTGATCCCCTGTATTATTTCTGGTTTTTCATTCCACTCGCCATGCCAGAAACCTTGACACTTGTGCCAGCTGATTGCGCTTCCGGTGAGACTGCAGAAGGTTCGTGCATCCCTTATAGCCTCCTCTACACTCTTTTCATTTTGACAGAATATCGCGATATCATCAGCATACGCTAACACTTTTATTTCATGTGACAAGAACTGATATCCTGTTATCTTTGTATTGTTCAACACTTTCAGGCAAAAGGGTTCCAAGTATATTGCGAACAATAGAGCAGAACAAGGGCATCCTTGGCGCACACTAGATTTCACTTGTATGTCCGCGCTAAGTTTTTTGTTTATTACTAGTTTGGCAGAGCAGTTCTTGTATGCCATTTTCACCCCGTTAGCTATTACCGCGCCTACACTAATGTGATCAAGCAATGCAAATAGTATTTCATGACTTACTCTGTCGAAAGCTTTTTCTAAGTCTAACTGTAGCATTGCTGTACGTCCACCGGACGCATCACAACATTCCAAAATTGTTCTTGCCGTATGAATATTATTAAAGATGCTTCTTCCTTTAATTCCGCACGTTTGGTGCGAACCGACAACACTGGTAATCACTGTTTGAAGTCTTTTTGCCAAAACTTTCATGTATACCTTATAGTCTACATTTGTGAGACTAATGGGCCTATAGTTTTCCACCGATTGCAATTTTTCAGCGTCTTCAGTCTTTGGAATGAGTATTACATGACTTGTTCGAAACGATAGAGGGAGTTGCTTCACATCATATGCCTCCATTAAAACGCGATGTAGCATCTCTGACATTTCTTCTTTGAAGGTTTTGTAAAACCCTGCCCCTATGCCATCGGGTCCAGGTGACTTGCCCGTCTTAAGGTCATCAATTGCTTGGCCAATTTCCCCTATCGTAATCGGCATCTCAAGACTCTCCTTAACATCATCCTCTAGCTTTGGCATCAGGGTTAAAAACTCTCTTATAAATGAATCTTTAACTTTCATTTCTGAGCCCAACAATTTTCGATACCTTTCAAGAAATGCCATTTCGATAAAATCCTGCTCGGAAGAAAGCACACCTTCGTATTGGATTCCTTTAATATCTTTTTTAGTTGCATATCGCTTTTCTTCCGCAAGCGCACGTTTTGTGGGCATTTCACCCATCGTAAAGCGTTCCGCTCGCGCTCTTATCACCGCACCCATATATCGTTCTTCCGCGATGCTTTCCATCTGTCTTTTGATATCCTTGATCTCATTGCTAAACAATCCCGGTATGGTGCTGTCACGAGCGATAGCAGACGACGCTCGGTTTGGGTCTCGCGCTTTCGCGCGAAGAAAACGAAGAAGATCAACGCCGAGCTCGCGCGCGCTCGGGAGATTCGAAGAATAAAGAAAAGGGTCTGGTAGTCCCTTCCTGGTCTCCAATGTGTTCGGTCGTCTTTCTTACGCCGCCTCGGAACCCATAGATTCCGACGGCCACAACGGCACGTCACAGGTGCTATCTGCATTCAGCAGGTAATCGAGCGTGTTCTGGAGCTCTTTTTCTTTTTGCTTTTCTTTATATCTCACCACTCCTGCTCTCTCGATTGCGTACATTTTAACTTCATTTTTAAATTGCTCCCAGACTTCTATAGCGCTCGTTTTCTTATTTCAAAGAGCATCCCGAGCCTTCTGGCTCACCACTTTCACGAAAGTCTCGTCTTTTAAAAGTTTTTCGTTTAACTTCCATAGGTCCCAGTTAAACTTCACATTTCTCTTTTTCCTGCCAACTTCGAGCATTACAAGACTGTGATCACTGCAGCTAACATGTTTCACGGTATAATTCGCGCATACAGGCACGATATTATCAACCACATATATACGATCTAGTCTAGCATGGCTTTGATGCTGAAAATGTGTAAATTGCACATAGCTGCCTCGGAGAACATCGCCAATGTCTACTAAACAACACTCTTCAGTTATTGCACACAACTGTAGGGCACTTTTATCGCGAACTGGTGCATTCTTAACACTATCCTCGGCCATGCAAATACAATTGAAGTCTCCGAGCAATACAACAACTCTATCACACTTTAGGAAGGTGGCTACATAATCAAAAAACCCTTTCCTGTCGGTGGCTATATTTGGCGCGTACACACATACTATTCGCCATTCTTTTCCACATAAAGAAAAGTCACACAGAACTAATCTTCCATCATCAGAAGTCGCGACCCTTTCTTCAATGATACCAATAGAATTCTTTAAAAATAAAATGCACCCTCCAGACTTCCCAACGGCATGGCATACACATACATTATAATTTGTTTTAAAAAGGTTCACCATGCGATCCGCCTGCTCAACGCTCTCAATCTTAGATTCTTGCAAGGCTAATACGTCTACCTCATTTTCGATTAGCATTCTCTTTAACTGCATTTGCTTTTTTTTCGCCGCTAATCCTCGTATATTTAAAGTGCCTATCTTCAGTGTAAAGCCCGAGTTCGAAGAAACTGAGAGCGATGAGACAAGTTTCGCGCATTGCGCCTGTTTCATATTATCGGGTGACAGACTTACTTCTTGTCGCTCTTCTTGAAGTGGCCTGGCCTTCTCAGGCGAGGCCCAAGTGTTTTCTCTGGCGGCGCACATTTTTTAATTTTTTTTTTTTACACTGCACGTCTATCCCCAGCTTAGTCGGGAAGTCTCTCAAGCCAACATACCCGCTATGGTGGTTCTGCTGGCGGTGCCTTTTTCTCTGTTGATGGTGCCGACCTCCTATCGGGCGGCACCTTGGGTTGTATCCTCAAGGTTGGTCTCCTGACGAACGGCGCCTTCGGAAGTGGTTCACCGGCAGAAGCTGCCCCGTTGTCGTTCCCTTCATCCACCTCAAGCGGCCTCTTTACGACCACTTGCGCGTACTCCATGTCGGTAGGGTCCTTGGCTGGTCCGTCCGCACTGGTCTGGCTGGTTTCCTCGGGAACGTTCTTCTTCGCTGTGGCCTTGTCCCCTTCCGTTGCTTCCTTTTTTCTGGCGGCGGGTTCAGCCGCACCTTCGTTCTTGTCCTTGTTCTCCCCGGAGGGTGTCACCTGCTGTTTATCTTCAGTCTCCGCCGAGTCACCGCCCCCCATGACGGTTGCCTCCGCGTCAGCTTGGTCCATGAAGTGCTCTTCCATAGCTTCGCTTCTCCCGGAACCTGTCACGTTTGCGTAACTGCGCACGCACTGGGTCTCGTCGTGGCCGAAGCGACGGCAGAGCCCGCAACGTGGTACTCGGCACTCGCGCCGTATGTGTCCGGTGCCGCGGCACCGGAGGCAGAGTGGTGGTCTGCCTGGAACGTGCACGAGGGCATGGTCTTCTCCAACCCGAAGTTGATGCGGCAAGTCTTCTACGGTGTATCCGGACTTCAAACGCAGAGACACCAAACGCGTGTGCGACCCTTTGTCTGCGCAGCCTTGTACACGCCATTTATCCCGGGAAATTTCGCTCACAGTTCCGAAAGGTAGCAGGGCGGTCCTTACGGTTTCATCCGGCGTAGTGTGCAAAAGCCAGTATAGCTTTATCCGGATATCTTGGTTACACGGGTCTATCACCACACATTTGTGTTCCTTGACACTGAAGGCTGCACTTGAAAGAATCTTCTTCTTGGCGTTTTCGTCCTTGAACGTTATCGCCCACACGTGGTTCATCTGATAGGCCCCAAGGGCCACCACCTCCGGCATCAGCTGCAGTTTGCTCAAAGCATCGCGGAAATGCTCAACTCGGTAAGGTCTGGCCTTTACGTCAGCGTGCAAAAATACCGTTGTGGTTACGGTCGTACCTGTAGGCAACTGGGGCAAAATAAGCTGGTAGTCCTGTGTCGAAGTCGTGTCGTTGAACCTGATACCGCGGCCCGGCTGGGCCGCTGAAACCGCCCCTTTCGAGGAGCACGACATTCCGCGTCCGTTCACTACGGTGGCCGGAAGTGGAAATACACTACGAGAGCGCGGTACGAGAGGTCGCGTTATGTATAACCACAGTTATTGAAACACTGCTCTCGCCTGGGATCGAACCAGGGACCTTGCGCGTGTAAAGCGCACGTGATTACCACTACACTACGAGAGCGCAGCACGAGAGGCCGCGTTATGTATAACCATAGTTATTGAAAAGGACTGACCTTTCTTCAAAGGAGCCATATTTTTCTCTTTTTATACCTACCTTCGCTGGATACAAAAAAACAAAAATAAAAGTACACTGCTCTCGCCTGGGATCGAACCAGGGACCTTGCGCGTGTAAAGCGCACGTGATTACCACTACACTACGAGAGCGCAGTACGAGAGGCCGCGTTATGTATAACCATACTTATTGAAAAGGACTGACCTTTCTTCAAAGGAGCCATATTTTTCTCTTTTTATACCTACCTTCGCTGGATACAAAAAAAACGAAAATAAAAGTACACTGCTCTCGCCTGGGATCGAACGAGGGACCTTGCGCGTGTAAAGCGCACGTGATTACCACTACACTACGAGAGCGCAGTACGAGAGGTCGCGTTATGTATAACCATAGTTATTGAAGAAGACTGACCTTTCTTCAAAGGAGCCATATTTTTCTCTTTTTATACCTACCTTCGCTGGATACAAAAAAAAAAACAAAAATAAAAGTACACTGCTCTCGCCTGGGATCGAACCACGGACCTTGCCCGTGTAAAGCGCACGTGATTACCACTACACTACGAGAGCGCAGTACGAGAGGTCGCGTTATGTATAACCATAGTTATTGAAGAAGACTGACCTTTCTTCAAAGGAGCCATATTTTTCTCTTTTTATACCTACCTTCGCTGGATACAAAAAAAAACAAAAATAAAAGTACACTGCTCTCGCCTGGGATCGAACCAGGGACCTTGCGCGTGTAAAGCGCACGTGATTACCACTACACTACGAGAGCTTTTTTTTTTTTTTTTTTTTTTTTTTTTTCTTTATTGCCTTGACTCAAACAGTTCATACAAAAATGAAGTGTACAACAATGCAAAAGGTCAGATCACTAGCACTCGGCTAGATCGTTCATATTAAAAAGTACTTAGCTTTAACAAGTTCATCTAGCACTGTTATCCACTCTGGGGGATCACTTAGTGCCTTAAACACATCACGCATATAGATTACTTCTTCCACAAAGTAATGATTTGCCGGAACCACTTTCAAATGCGCATGTCTGACGTCCATTCTCGTACGCCAGACACTATGCATACACATAAGCATTAACATATCGCATGGCGCTTCATCACCTACCGCGCATGGCAGGTAGCGAATTCCGAAAGGGCTTAAAGGCAAGTCTTTTTTTAAAGTCCGTTGAAGCACATCCCAAAGGAAAATCGAGTCATGACAGTCCAGAAATATGTGGTCGATGGTTTCCGGTTTTCTGCAAATAAGACAGTCAACCGACCATGGAACAAAGAGGCCTTTGCTCTGCAACCATGGCTTTGTAGGGAGGGTTCCCGTGTGCAGTTGAAAAAAGAAAGATTTCATTGACGGTTTCACTGGCATTCGTTTTACCCGTTTGAGCACATCACGTTCAGGGCCCAAGTGGTATAATCCCCGATACATTGGAACCGGCAAAAACACATCTAGTAGATCTCTATACAAACGTTTACGCGCTACAACCGCTAAGTACTGTAAGGAAAATCTTGCCTTAAGAATCTCCATTGAGGCTACAACTTCACGTAAGAAGGCAGACAATTTCGGTGTTCCCAAGGAATGCGTTGAAATTACGTAGTCTTGCAATGAATCTCGTAATCGCACTTGGATTACCGAGCGAAGAAAAGGGTCACTCTGGTCCCGTAAGAAAAGAAATCTTGTTACAATCTGCTTGAAAAATAAATGAGATAACGCGAGACCACCGTTTTTAACCCGAAGAAAAAGATTGGATCGGCTCGTGCGCTCCCAAGCTGATCCCCAGATAAACACTGCAAAAACCCTGTGCAGCTTTTGAACTGATACTCTAGCCATGCTTAAAACGTGTAGCACATAATAGACTTTAGCGATCAGAAAGACGTTACAAACAGCTGCTCTTGCAAACATGGAAAAATTATGTCCACCCCACTTTTCTGTTTGCAGTTTTACTCTTCTTGCTTCGTCTGCCCAGTAGTCTTTACTTCCATTGTATTGATCGAGAGGCGCTCCTAAATAGTTTCCAGGGATTGTGCTGAAAGGTATACTGCCTACCATATCTGGAGTATGCTCCCAGTTTCCGTGCCAGAAGCCGAGACATTTTGTCCAGCTAATCATGCTTCCAGTTGCATTACAGAAATCCTTAGCCTCTTCAATGATTTCTTGAACACTCTGCTCATCTGTGCAAAAGACAGCTACGTCATCCGCATAAGCGAGTACTTTGACTTCACTATTAAAAAAAATGTAGCCATGAATACTTGGATTCCCAAGAACTTTTAAACAAAAGGGTTCTAAATACAGATCAAAAAGGAGGGACGACAGACAGCATCCCTGTTTAACAGAGGCTTCAATTGCAATACATTCACTCAATTTTCTGTTTATCACTAACCGCGCTGTGCATTTGTCATATACCATTCTAACACCATCCAGAATTACTGATCCCACATTCACATGTTCCAGTATTAAAAACAATATCTCGTGTATCACTCTATCAAAAGCCTTATTTAAGTCTAGTTGAATCATTGCACTTCGACCTTCCATGGTATCACAGCATTCGAGAACTGTTCTTGCTATGTGAATATTTGTAAAAATGGATCTGCCTTTAATTCCACAGGTCTGGTGAGGACCGACAAGGGACTTTATCACACTTTGTAAGCGGCGAGCTAAAACTTTCATGTAAACCTTGTAATCGGTGTTTGTTAAGCTTATCGGTCTATATGCTTCTACTGAAAGCAGTTTCGATGGTTCTTTAGTTTTGGGAATCAGTATAACGTGAGATGTTCGAAAAGACGAGGGTGTAAGTTTCTTATCGTAGCATTCAAGTATAACTCGATGCAGGGCTTCTGCCAATTCGCTTTTAAAAAACTTGTACACCGAGGCTCCAAGACCATCTGGCCCAGGAGACTTCCCGGAGCTCAGTTCTTCGATGGCTTGCTCAACTTCTGACACCGTTATCGGCCTTTCAAGTGATAGCTTTATTTCATCATCTAGTTTAGGCATAAGTGACAAAAACACATTCCTAAATCTTTCGGTGTCACATGTTTTAAGGCTGAAAAGGTTTTTGTAGTATTCGGTGAAAGCAAGCTCTATTTGTTCAGTCTCGCGGGTAATGCTGTCCCGAAAACTAATTTGGCTAATTTCCTTCGACAAGGCATGTCTTTTCTCTTCACTGAGTGCTCGCTTGGTGGGCGTCTCACCCAACCAAAGCCGCTCACACCTAGCCCTTATCATCGCTCCGCGGTACCTTTCCGTATCTATCGCCTCAAGCTTCGCCTTTACTTCTTTTATTTCTTTCATGAACAAACCAGGTTTGCTGCTTTCTGCATCGAGCATGTACTCTAGCGTGCTAAGCAGTTGCTTTTCTTGCTGCTTTTCTTTTTGCCTTAACACGCTCGCTCTTTCCAAGGCGGCGATCTTGAATTCGCATTTAAATTGTTCCCAAAGTCCCATGAAATTACTTGTTTGATTCGACAGCATATCCTCGATATACTTCCTTATCTTTTCAACAAAAATTTCATCCTCTAGTAATTTGCTGTTGAATTTCCACAGCTCCCAGCTAAACCTCGACACCTTTTTCTTAGTTCCTAAGGTAACCATCACTAATGAATGATCAGTGAAACTAACATATTGTGTAGCATAATGGGAGCAGAGAGACACCAGGTTTAAAGGAACATATATTCTATCCAATCTAGCATGAGTGTTGCCTTGAAAGTGAGTGTATTTTGCTTCCTGGACATGTGTCAGCACTGAACCTATATCTTCGAGTTCATTTTTATCTGTCATTTCTCGTAACACATCCGCGCTCTTATCTCTCTGGTTGTGGTTGTTCGTTCTGTCTTCAGGTCTACAGACACAATTGAAATCCCCAAGCAAAAACACATTTCTTCCACATTCTAGTAAAGGGCGCATGCTATTAAAAAAATCTTCTCGGTCACTCACTCTATTCGGTGCATAAATGCAAACTACACGCACAGGATTTCCAAAAGTATTAATATCACAAACAATCAAGCGGCCGCTTTCACAAGATAACACTGACTCGACAATGCCAACGCTTTTGCGGATAAATATAGCACAGCCTCCAGACCTTCCAACTGCGTGACTTACACATACATTATATCTTTCACGAAATACTTGAATCATTCGATCAGTTAACTCTTCGCTTTCAATTTTGGTCTCCTGGACCGCTAACAAATCGATTTCATTTTCTAACATAATACGACTTAGTTGACACTGCCGCCTTCGCGCAGAAAGACCTCTTGTGTTGAGTGTTGCGATACGCAGGGGATTTGTAATGTTCATAGCCATCCTAAGTTGTGATTAACACAAAATAAATTTACTCACGTCTGTATGTCGAGCAGTGCAACACAGGCTTATCGATGGTCACAGTGACACGTTTGATGTTCATGATGATTCTAGTGCACCCCACGCATGTACTACACCTATCTGAGTGACAGAAAAGCAAAAGAAAGAAAAAAAAGGGGGGGGAGGTGGGAAGAGTCCGCCGCTATGTAGCCGGCGGTATTGAAGTAGTCCGTCGGGCAACGTTCAGATTGGGCGCAGGTTTCAAAGACTGTCGTCGGGAGGCTGCAGTCTTTGTGGGAGGTTCCCCACTGCCCCCGGGCGCATTAGTCGAAGATTCCTCGCTCTCTTCTCGAGTCCTCTTTCCAGGTCCGCTGGCTGCTGCCATGTCAACATCGGTGATTTTCGAGTTCTCTTCCCCGTCGGGCGATGAGACTTCTGGGGGGTTCTCGACGTGCTTTTCCTCATTCTGTGATGTTATTGGTTTCTCAGCCGTAGCGTCGGGTTCGGTGACTTTCTGCGGCTCCGATTTATTAACGTCTTCGCACGGAGTGTGCAAACCTAGCAGTGCCGTCATTTTCCTTTCTTCGCTATTTCCTCGCGTGGCTTCTTCTGAATCAGCTGCATCCATCATGTGCTCGGACAATGCGTCTCCCCGGGCCGGGCCTGCTACGCTTGCATAGGAGCGCACGCACTGGGTCTCGTCGTGGCCGTAGCGACGACAGAGCCCGCAACGTGGAACACGGCACTCGCGACGTATGTGCCCGATGCCGCGGCATCGGAGGCAGAGCGGGGCTCTGCCTGGGACGTGAACGAGTGCGACATCTTCAGCGACTCGCAGCTGATGAGGCAAATCATCAACGGTAACGCCCACTTTCAGTTTCAAGGTTACTGAGCGTGTGGTTGACCCTTTATCCATGCAGCCTTTCACCTTCCATTTGTCTCGTGAAATTTCTGTCACCTTTCCGAAGGGTGCCAATGCCGTTCGCACGTCGTCGTCGGGTACACCATGCAGTAACCAGTAAAGCTTCAGTCGAACGCCTCGGTCACAAGGGTCAATGACCATGCAGCGCTCATCCTTGACAGCAATGGCCTCTGTTGCAAGCATCTTCTTTTTCCCTTCCTCGTCTTTAAACGTTACTGCCCACAGGTGATTCATCTGGTACGCCCCTAGGGCAACCACCTCGGGCAGGAGCGACATCTTGTCAAGGGCGTCTCGGAAATGTTCTACACGATAAGGCCGTGCCTTTAGGCAACCGTGCAAAAAAACGGTATTCAAAAGTGATTCACCTGTGGGCAGATGCGGCAAAACAACCTGATAATCTTCAGCCGGCTTTTCAACAGTCCTGATTCCGCGGCCTTGGGCCGCTGTAGCCGCTCCGAGGGAGCTCATCTTTACACGTCCGTTCACTGTGGTGGCCGGAAGTGGAATGTCTACACTACGAGAGCGCAGTACGAGAGGCCGCGTTATGTATAACCATAGTAATTGAAAAGGACTGACCTTTCTTGAAAGGAGCCATATTTTTCTCTTTTTATACCTACCTTCGCTGGATACAAAAAAAACGAAAATAAAAGTACACTGCTCTCGCCTGGGATCGAACCAGGGACCTTGCGCGTGTAAAGCGCACGTGATTACCACAACACTACGAGAGCGCAGTACGAGAGGCCGCGTTATGTATAACCATAGTAATTGAAAAGGACTGACCTTTCTTCAAAGGAGCCATATTTTTCTCTTTTTATACCTACCTTCGCTGGATACAAAAAAAAAACAAAAATAAAAGTACACTGCTCTCGCCTGGGATCGAACCAGGGACCTTGCGCGTGTAAAGCGCACGTGATTACCACTACACTACGAGAGCGCGGTACGAAAGGTCGCGTTATGTATAACCACAGTTATTGAAACACTGCTCTCGCCTGGGATCGAAGCAGGGACCTTGCGCGTGTAAAGCGCACGTGATTACCACTACACTACGAGAGCGCAGTACGAGAGGCCGCGTTATGTATAACCATAGTTATTGAAAAGGACTGACCTTTCTTCAAAGGAGCCATATTTTTCTCTTTTTATACCTACCTTCGCTGGATACAAAAAACAAAAATAAAAGTACACTGCTCTCGCCTGGGATCGAACCAGGGACCTTGCGCGTGTAAAGCGCACGTGATTACCACTACACTACGAGAGCGCAGCACGAGAGGCCGCGTTATGTATAACCATAGTTATTGAAAAGGACTGACCTTTCTTCAAAGGAGCCAAATATTTCTCTTTTTATACCTACCTTCGCTGGATAAAAAAAAACGAAAATAAAAGTACACTGCTCTCGCCTGGGATCGAACCAGGGACCTTGCGCGTGTAAAGCGCACGTGATTACCACTACACTACGAGAGCGCAGCACGAGAGGCCGCGTTATGTATAACCATAGTTATTGAAAAGGACTGACCTTTCTTCAAAGGAGCCAAATATTTCTCTTTTTATACCTACCTTCGCTGGATAAAAAAAAACGAAAATAAAAGTACACTGCTCTCGCCTGGGATCGAACCAGGGACCTTGCGCGTGTAAAGCGCACGTGATTACCACTACACTACGAGAGCGCAGCACGAGAGGCCGCGTTATGTATAACCATAGTTATTGAAAAGGACTGACCTTTCTTCAAAGGAGCCAAATATTTCTCTTTTTATACCTACCTTCGCTGGATACAAAAAAACGAAAATAAAAGTACACTGCTCTCGCCTGGGATCGAACCAGGGACCTTGCGCGTGTAAAGCGCACGTGATTACCACTACACTACTTTTTTTTTTTTTTCTTTATTGCCTGCTTTGACATACACATCGGAACACAAACACAATCAGAGGTCAAACGTAAGAATACATATTACATTAGTGCGTAAAGTGGGCATGGATAAAACGATCAGCCAAACTATGGCTGACATGTGGTGGCTAAAATCGTTTCATATACATGAGTGGCTCGATCCTCGATACCCATTCAGGTACCGGCTCCGAAGATTTGTGTGCTTCCAGGAACCTGCCCACTGATTCACGGAAATACTCCTGTGCCGACCTTGCATCTACATCGACATGACGTGCGGCCATGCAGGCCTTCCATATGCAGTGCAATCCCATGAGCATAACTGCGTCAAATGGGACGCCGTCTTCATTTTCCACAGATAGGAAACGGATTCCTCGCGGGTCTAGGGGAAAGTCTTTTTTCAGCGTTCTTTGCAGTATGTCCCAAAAGAACACGCCTTCCCAGCATTCTAAAAAGACATGCTCAATGGTCTCAGGCTTTCTACATATAAAGCAGTGCACACCCCAAGGTACATACATTCCCTTTTCCTTTATCCATGTTTTAACCTCTAGTGTCCCGGTGTGCAACCTGAAGAAAAAGGACTTGGCTCCTGGAGCAACATACATTCTTTTTACCCGCTTCAGAACATCGCTTCCTGGATTGGCACTATACATGGCGCGATACAGAGGCACAGGAAGAAGTACATCGACGAGGTCCTTGTACAACTTCCTTCGTTTCACTTCCGACAAATATTCACAAGAAAATCGAGCACGCAAGAATTTATAAGCCGCCACAACTTCCTTCAGGAAACCGAAAACCCCTCCTGCTATAAATTCGGTGGATACAACAAAATCAGGCACAAGTTTACTTAGTCTAAGCTGTAGTACAGTACGTAAAAAGGGGTCCTTCACATCACGTAGGAAACAGAACCGGTTCACTACTTGCCTCAGGAATAAATGCGACAGGCTGAGGCCTCCATCACGTACACGTCGGAACAGGTTGGTACGGCTTGTCCTCTCCCAAACCGACCCCCAAACAAAAACAGCCAGAATTCTGTGCAACTTCTGTACGTTAGTGCGAGAGCAGTGCAAAACGCTTAGCACATACCACAATTTCGTAACAAAAAAGACATTGCACACAGTGCTGCGGGCAAACATAGACAATTCTGACCCTTTTGTCTTCTCCGCCCTTGCGCGCATTTCCAAAACTTGTTTCTGCCAGTAGGGTTCACTGTCGCGATAAAACTCTAAAGGGACGCCTAGGTATCTCGTGGGTGTGGAAACCCATTGCATGTTGGCAAACGTGTTGGGTGTCACTGGCCAAGCTCCATGCCAGATTCCGAGGCTCTTGCCCCAGTTAACAGCGCTGCCGCTAGTAGCACAAAAACGCTTCACAATTTCCACGGTATTCGTGACACTGGCGTGGTCCCCGCAAAACACTGCTATGTCATCCGCGTATACGAGTAGTTTTACCTCAACGTGCTGTATTTTAAAGCCATTTATACAACTAGCTCTTATTACACTGAGGCACAAGGGTTCGATATATAAAGCGAAAAGTAGCGGTGAGAGGGGGCAACCCTGTCGCACCGACCGCTGCACTTCGATAAGCTCTCCCCCGGACTTGTTGATTATTAGCCTCGTCGTGCAGCCCCTGTACGCCATTGCGACTCCCTCCGTGATAACGGATCCCACGTTTATATATTCCAGAATCGCAAACAGTATTTCGTGCGGTACGCGATCGAACGCTTTCTCTAAATCGAGCTGGAGCATTGCGACTTGTTTGCCTAATACGTCACAGCACTCCAGTATGCTTCTCGCCGTGTGAATGTTAGTGAAAATGGACCGGTCCTTTATACCGCACGTCTGGTGCGGCCCAACTATATCCTTAATAACCGCTTGTAGTCTTTTCGCCAAAACTTTCATGTATACCTTGTAGTCGACATTCGCTAAGCTGATAGGGCGATATGCCGTTACCTGCCTTAACGTGTCACGATCGTCTGTTTTTGGGATCAGAACTGTGTGTGTGGACAGGAATGAAGGCGGTAATCGCTTACGTTCATATGCATCTTCTAAAACATTAGCTAGTATAGGGGCTACTTCGTACTTGAACGCCTTGTAAAAATCAGCTCCTAGCCCATCGGGCCCAGGAGATTTCCCCGGTTTCAAGTCATCAATAGCCACCGCTATTTCCTCGGCCGTAATCGGGCGCTCTAAAGTCTCTTTTGAACTGTTATCAATCTTTGGCATTGAAGGCATGAATTCTGTCTTGAAACTTTCCGCGTCAACCGGGCTACAGGCAAACAACTGTTTGTAGTACATCGTGAACACGTGTTCGATGTCTGTCTGTTCATTCAAGATAACACCGTCTTGTTCTACTTCGTAAATTACGTTCCTGCGGGCCCACTTCCTTTCCTTTGCGAGGGCTCTTTTAGTTGGTGCCTCACCTGTTATCATTGCATCTACTCTAGCTCGGATCAACGCCCCGCGATAGCGTTCGATATCCGTCTGCTCAAGCTTCTGCTTGAGCGCACAGATATCGTCCCTGAACGTCCCAGGAGCTAGGCTTTCTTCATATGTAAGCATTTGCAAGCTTTTCCGCAGGTCTGCCTCGTATTTATTCTTCTCGTGCTTTATAGCGCTGGATCGTTCCAGTGCCTTCATTTTCGTTTTTTGTTTGAAAGTTTCCCATTGTTCGCCTACTGTTGTGTCTGCTCGGTTCTTAATCTCTTCAAGCGAGGCTAACACTTTTTCGCAGAAAACCTCATCGTCTAAAATCTTCGCATTGAGCTTCCACAATTCCCATGCGAACTTATTTCTACTTTCCGCTTTGCTTTTAATATCAAACGAGACTAGGCAGTGGTCACTAAATGAAACAGACTGCACTCGGTACTCTTGCGCAAGCGTTATCAATTCGCCCGGAACGTACACTCTGTCAAGCCGGGCGTGGCTGGATGCTTGAAAATGCGTGAAGCGCACATTTCGGCCGCTATCCAAGCATTCCGCCACGTCCTCGAGCCCATATTCATCAATTATTTTGCGCAGCTCAGCCGTGCTGGCGTCTCTATATGCTGTACCACTCGATTTATCGCGTGCTGCCAGTACACAATTAAAGTCTCCCATAAGCACCAGATTCCCTTCAATATTGCAATAGTTTCTAATACTCTCGAAGAACTGTCTTCTTTCATCGAGTGCGTTAGGAGCATAAAGGCATATCACTCGCCAGTCTACTGAACCAAAAACAATGTCACAGACGACCATGCGTCCTGCCGAGTCCGACCTCACAGCCTTCACTTCAAGGCCTGGGTGTTGGCGCACAAAAAGGACACACCCCGCGGATCTCCCAACGGCGTGACTAACAGCCGCGTAGTACCTTGACGTGAAAGGAAGCACCATACTCTCGGTCTCGACGTCACCTTCAATTTTCGTTTCTTGTACGGCAATGATATCTAAATCTTGTTCCATCGTCAGTCTATACAACTGCAATTGCCTTCTCCTAGCTGCAAGCCCTCTCACATTGATTGTGGCGAAGCGCAAGGGTTTATCAGGCAGTGCCATTGCAATAATATAGTATAATAGAGACCCAGAGTATGGGGCTTACCCTTGACGACAGATTACCGTGGGGCCCGATACCTAGAACGGGGCTTCCTAAGCTTACTGCTATGTAACCGGTGGCGGTGGTGGCGGCGTCGATGGTGTCGACACCGTCAGCCTCCGGTCTTGTGGGATGGTCGGCCTTGGTCGCAACGTTGCCCGACGCTGGGGGGCTGCTTTTGGTGGTGGCTCTCCGGCGCCGATCAGGTCCATAGAAGAACCCTCTCCCTCGACGCCTTCGTGTGGTCGCTTATTAGTCGCGGCGCCTTCCTTAGAAATGTCCATTGCCTCCTCCGCTTCTTTCTTGCCACCCGCCGCTGGCGCTTTGCTCTTCTCATCCCTGACCAGTGCTGCTTCTGAGGCTTCATCTGTAACCGGTAGTGCGCCTTCGCCTTTGAAGTTCGCCGGCCCCGCTCGAACTTTCTCGCCTGAGATTTGTTCAGCCGGTGCACTGTCCGTCGTAGCGCTTTCTGTCTCAGCACTCGCTGCTGCTTCCGAATCGGCTTCATCCATTAGCAGCTCCGAGTTGTCGTCACTCCCCACGGGCCCCGCGACACTGGCGTAGGTACGCACGCATTCCGTCTCGGTGTGGCCAAAGCGACGACACAGCGTGCAGCGCGGCACCTTACAGTCCCGGCGAATGTGCCCGGTGCACTGACAGCGAAGGCATAGTGGCGCCCTTCCCGGCACTACCACAAGGGCAAGCTCACCAGCAATCCTTATCTGATGGGGTATATCCTCTGGCTTGACTCCTGCCTTCAGGTTCATTGTCACGGTACGTGTCGTTGAGGCCTTGTCAGACACGCCGCTGACCTTCCAGCGTTCCTTGACTACATCCGTAACTCTTCCGTAGTTCAGCAAGGCCGCCCGTACGTCGTCGTCGGGAACGGTAGGCAGGAGCCAGTGCAACTTCAACCGCAGTTCCTTCTTCGACGGGTCAATGAGGAGGCAACGCTGGCCCTTCACTTTCACTTCGGCTTTTTCGAGCAGCCTCTTCGCGCCTTCCGCACACTTGAACGTGACTGCCCATACGTGATTCATTTGATACGCCCCCAAGGACGAAACCTCGGGGAGCAATTTCAAATCACTCAGCGTATCCCTGAAGTCTTCTACACGATAGGGCCGGGCCCTCACATCCCCATGCATGAAAACCGTATTCAAAACTAAACTTCCTGAAGGCAGACTAGGCAAAACAACGCGATACTCGTTATCCGAGGCAGCAGACACCCTGTTTCCGCGGCCAGAAACGGCCGCTGATACCGCTCCGACAGAGCCCATTCCAAATGCGTCCGCTCGCTATCGCGGCCGGAAGTGGAATCCACTACACTACGAGAGCGCAGCACGAGAGGCCGCGTTATGTATAACCATAGTTATTGAAAAGGACTGACCTTTCTTCAAAGGAGCCAAATATTTCTCTTTTGATACCTACCTTCGCTGGATACAAAAAAACGAAAATAAAAGTACACTGCTCTCGCCTGGGATCGAACCAGGGACCTTGCGCGTGTAAAGCGCACGTGATTACCACTACACTACGAGAGCGCAGCACGAGAGGCCGCGTTATGTATAACCATAGTTATTGAAAAGGACTGACCTTTCTTCAAAGGAGCCATATTTTTCTCTTTTTATACCTACCTTCGCTGGATACAAAAAAACGAAAATAAAAGTACACTGCTCTCGCCTGGGATCGAACCAGGGACCTTGCACGTGTAAAGCGCACGTGATTACCACTACACTACGAGAGCGCAGCACGAGAGGCCGCGTTATGTATAACCATAGTTATTGAAAAGGACTGACCTTTCTTCAAAGGAGCCATATTTTTCTCTTTTTATACCTACCTTCGCTGGATACAAAAAAACGAAAATAAAAGTACACTGCTCTCGCCTGGGATCGAACCAGGGACCTTGCGCGTGTAAAGCGCACGTGATTACCACTACACTACGAGAGCGCAGCACGAGAGGCCGCGTTATGTATAACCATAGTTATTGAAAAGGACTGACCTTTCTTCAAAGGAGCCATATTTTTCTCTTTTTATACCTACCTTCGTTGGATACAAAAAAACGAAAATAAAAGTACACTGCTCTCGCCTGGGATCGAACCAGGGACCTTGCGCGTGTAAAGCGCACGTGATTACCACTACACTACGAGAGCGCAGCACGAGAGGCCGCGTTATGTATAACCATAGTTATTGAAAAGGACTGACCTTTCTTCAAAGGAGCCAAATATTTCTCTTTTTATACCTACCTTCGCTGGATACAAAAAAACAAAAAGAAAAGTACACTGCTCTCGCCTGGGATCGAACCAGGGACCTTGCGCGTGTAAAGCGCACGTGATTACCACTACACTACGAGAGCGCAGCACGAGAGGCCGCGTTATGTATAAACATAGTTATTGAAAAGGACTGACCTTTCTTCAAAGGAGCCAAATATTTCTCTTTTTATACCTACCTTCGCTGGATACAAAAAAACAAAAAGAAAAGTACACTGCTCTCGCCTGGGATCGAACCAGGGACCTTGCGCGTGTAAAGCGCACGTGATTACCACTACACTACGAGAGCTTTTTTTTTTTTCTTTATTGCCTGCTTAGCGAACAAAGTACAACTCAACATATAAAAATACATTGCAGTGTCACATATAAAAGTGCTGCCCCACCTTGCAGCACATGGGAGTTAAAAAGGCAGACGCTTCATGCCAACCAATTCAACCAAACAGGGGAACCACTCTGGCTTATTTTGTGCCCCGTATGCAGTCATCAAATATTGCACACTTTCAATGAAATACTCTCGAGCAGGCCGGGGATTCACGTCTACGTTTCGCACTGCCATCCGTGTTCTCCACACACTGTGAAGAACCAGTGCCATGAACATATCGTAGGGCACACCCCCTACGCTTATGACAGGCAGAAAACGGATGCCATACGGTGTAACGGGCAGTTCTTTCTTCAAGGTCCTTTGAAGGATGTCCCAGAGAAAGACTGCATCAGTACAGTCAAGAAAAATGTGGTCAACTGTCTCAGGTTTTCTGCGGATAATACAGTCTACTGACCAAGGGACAAATATTCCTTTTTCACGGAGCCAAGGTAATGTAGGGAGTGTGCCACTATGAAGTTTGAAAAAGAATGTCTTAACTGAGGGCCGAACTGGCATCTTTTTCACTCTCTTTAAGACGTCATCCCCTGGCCCATTGGGGTACAATGTTCTATACAGAGGCTCTGGCAACATAATTTCTACGAGGTCCTTGTACAGTCTCTTTCGCGACACCTTAGAGAGATACTCCATCGAAAATCGCACTCTCAAAATTTCCAAAGCCGCAATCACTTCTTGCATGTAACCCCTAGGTCGCCTTGACGCCCCGTTGACTGTGGTTACAATAAAATCAAGCAAAAAATTGGACAACCGCACATGTATCACCGTTCTCAAAAAACAATCACCTTGATCTCGTAAAAAAATAAACCTGGCCACTATCTGCCTCAGGAACAAGTGTACAAGACCTAGCCCCCCACTTTGCACAGAACGGAACAGATTTGTGCGACTTGTCCTCTCCCACGTCGAAGCCCAGATAAACACTGCCAACACTCTGTGGAGCTTTTGTACAGCAACGCGTGACATAAATAGCACTTCTAAAACATACCATACTCGTGAAATAAGAAATATATTGCTGACTGTTGACCTCGTAAAAATGGAAAAGTCTCGCCCTCCCCACTTTTTCGTCTTGATTTTTAGCTGTTCCGTTTCTTCTCTCCAATATTCTGTTGTGTCCCTGTAGTGTTGGAGAGGTACACCTAAGTACTTGTCAGGTGTTACCTTCCACGTAATGTTTTCATATAATGATGATGTGCTGTGCCAGTTTCCATGCCATATTCCAAGGCACTTACTCCAATTTACTTTACTATCCGTGCACTCACAGAAGGACTTCACATCGTTTAGTGCTGCTCTGACACTCTCCCGGTCTTGGTAGAACACAGCAATATCGTCCGCGTAACTAAGCATTTTGACCTCCGCGGACATCAAGCGAAACCCTCGCACCTGGTCATTCTGTAGCACTTTCTGACATAGGGGTTCTAAATAGATAGCAAAAAGCAGTGCACACGCAGGACATCCTTGTTTTACGCTCGATAAGACTTCTATATTCTCGCTAAGCTGTTTGTTTATCACAATCCTCGTAGTGCACCCCGTGTACGCCATTCGTACCCCTTCTAACACCACAGTTCCTATGTTGACGTAGTCAAGAATGTTCAAGAGTACATCATGGTTCACGCGATCAAACGCCTTCTTGAGATCAATTTGTAACATAGCTACTCGAGACTGAAACTCATCACAGCATTCTAAAATATTTCTTGCAATGTGAATATTCGTCGTAATCGTTCTGCCTTTTATGCCACAAGTTTGATGTGGTCCGACTATTTCTTTAATCACAGTTTGAATCCGCCTGGCTAACACTCCCATGAATATTTTGTAGTCAGCATTCGCTAGGGTTATTGGTCTGTACGACTTGACAGAGAGCTGTTTCGTAGGGTCGTCACTTTTTGGGATTAACACTATGTGCGTTCTTCTGAAGGATGTTGGTAATTCTTTCTTTTCGTATGCCTCACCTAGAATATTCCGCAGAGCTTCTGCCACAAGACTTTTAAATTTCTTATAGAATGCAACACCTAGTCCATCTGGGCCCGGCGTCTTTCCGTTGTTCATTTTTTCAATGGTCATTTCAATTTCTCTGACAGAGATGGGTGCTTCTAATCTAGCTTTCGCGTCGTCATCAATCTTCGGCATAAGTGACAAGAAATGCCGAACGTACGTGCTGCTGTCCTGTTTTACGCCCCCCAACAACTGTTGGAAATATTCCACAAACGCGCGCTCAATCTGAGTTTTATCTTTTGTAACTTCATTTTTGTATTCTATCGCCCGGATTTCGTTTCTTGTCGCGTAGCTCTTTTCATCTGCTACTGCACGTTTCGTAGGAACCTCGCCACACCAAAGCCTTTCTGCGCGTGCGCGTACTACCGCTCCTCTGTATCTTTCCACATCTGCGGCCTCTAATTTTTGTTTCACTTCTTTGATTTCTTTGCTGCGCATGCCAGGTTGCGTGCACTCTTGACAGAGCAAAAAATCGAGTTCGTACTGTAGTTGCCTTTCTTCTTTCAATTTGGTGTGCTTTATTGAAGCTGACCTTCCAATCGCATCTATTTTTACTTTTTCCTTGAAACACTCCCATGCGTGAATTAGACTGGTTGTGTTGCCCTCAACCACTTCTTTTAATTCCTTCTCTATGTTTTCCACAAACTTTTCATCCTCAAGTAACTTATTGTTCAACTTCCAGAGGTCCCAATTAAATTTGGGCTTTTCTTTTTTATTAATGGTAAACATGACTAGACTGTGGTCACTAAATGAGACATTCTTCACAGCGTAGTCTTGGCACAGGGGAAGCAATGACGTAGACACATAGGCTCTGTCGAGCCTGGCCTGACTATTGAACTGGTAATGTGTGTAGAGGGTAGCCTGCGATAGCACATATCCCACGTCTTCCAAATCTCGCTCGCGAACCATCGAATCCAAAAACAAGGCACTAGAGTCACGTATAGGCGTTTTACATGCCCTGTCTTCGGCATTACAGACACAATTGAAATCGCCTAGAATTATTGTTGTCTTATCACTCGATAGATACACTTCAAGGTTTTCAAAGAACATTTTCCTATCATGCTGACTATTTGGCGCATATACGCTAACAACGCGCCAACTCACACCCGAAAAAAGAAAATCACATGCTATTAATCGTCCTCCATTATCACTTTGTACGCATTCTTCAACAAGACCAATTGTGTTCTTCATAAAAAGAAGACAGCCACCTGACGTACCTAAAGAATGACTTACACATATATTGTAGCTAGAGCGGAAAGTCGAAAATATAGTATCCATCTGCTCTTCAGATTCAATTTTTGTTTCCTGCACGGCGGCAATATCAACGTCATTTTCAAGCAACAGACGACGTAACTGATACTGCCGCCTCCTAGAACGTAAGCCTCTAACGTTAAATGTAGCGACACGTAAGGCTGCTTCTATTTTGTAAGCCATGCTTTTATCTTTCTGAGCGTGCGAAAAACAGTGTCTACTTCAGGTGAACGCTTGTCGAAAAAAAGCGGTTGCAAAATTCTTTACACCACGCCCATAAAATTTTACAGGCATATTGCTGGGCAAACAATGCTCACTTACGGGTTACTTTCTGTCCGGAAAAAGCACAAGAGTCTCAAGTCCCAGGTGGCGTATGCTGCGGAAGCTGCTTGGCCTCCGCCCGTGAGTTGGCTTGGAAGTTCGGCCGTGGCCTCAAAGTCGGACGCCGAATTCCTGAGGTTTTAGTTGGTGGTTCTCCACCACCACAATCCCCGGAGGAACTCTCGCCTTCGCCCCCATTTTCTCTCGGCCGCTTTCCAGCTAGTCCACTGCCTGTGTTTTCGCTGACCTCCATGTCGTCTTTCAGTGTCTCGGCGTCACTGGGATCATTTACAGTAGGCAGGTGCTGCTCCGCGTTGACAGATGCTTCTGGCTTCAGTGGCTCTGGCTCAGACGGCTTCTCCACGACCTTTCCGTCCGCTATCCCGCAGGGCTTACTTGATTTCGCCAGTTGGGGCGTAACCTGTTCTTTTGTCCCGGTCGTACTTGCTGCTTCTTCCGCTTCATGCTCATCCATGAACAGCTCAGTTTGGTCGTTGCCAGTAGTAGCGGGACCTAGAACGCTGGCATAAGACAGCGTGCAGTCATTATCCTCATGGCCAAACCTTCGGCAGATACCACATCGTGGTACACGGCAATCACGACGTATGTGCCCCTTTGCTCGGCAACGTAGGCAAACTGGCGCTCTGCCTGCTACAACCACCAAAGCCTGCTCACCGCTTACGTTCACTTGATGAGGCAGGTCATCAATTTTAACGCCCACCTTCAACCGAAGTGTCACAATGCGGGTCGTGGAGCCTTTTTCGGTGATGCCGTTTACACGCCACCGCTCCCTGCTAATGTCAGTCACTTGACCGTACGGCTCGAACGCACGTCGCACATCTTCATCAAGAACGTTGTGCAGCAGCCAGTGCACCTTCATACGCACATCTTGGTTTGCCGGATCTATGACGAGACAACGGCAGTTTTTAACCTTGATGTCTCCGTGCGCCAGGATCGTCTTGACTGCGTCCATGTTCTTGAAAGTCACCGCCCACACATGGCTCATCCTATACGCCCCCAACGCCGCGACCTCGGGGAGCAATCGCAGGCTTGCCAGAGTGTCACGGAAATCTTCCACTCGATACGGCCGGGCTCGCACGTCAGCATGCAAAAACACCGTATTTAAAACAATACGCCCTGTAGGAAGGTTTGGCAATACAACTTCATAGTCCTTATCTTCAAAAGACCTGTTTCCGCGGCTTAAATGGGCCGCTGTCACCGCTCCGCTGGAGCCAGCCATCGCACGTCCGTTCGCTTCAGCGGCCGGAAGTGGAATCTCCACTACACTACGAGAGCGCAGTACGAGAGGGCGCGTTATGTATAACCATACTTATTGAAAAGGACTGACCTTTCTTTGAAAGAACCATATTTTTCTCTTTTTATACCTACCTTCTCTGGATACAAAAAAAAAGTACACTGCTCTCGCCTGGGATCGAACCAGGGACCTTGCGCGTGTAAAGCGCACGTGATTACCACTACACTACGAGAGCGCAGTACGAGAGGCCGCGTTATGTATAACCATAGTTATTGAAAAGGACTGACCTTTCTTCAAAGGAGCCATATTTTTCTCTTTTTATACCTACCTTCGCTGGATAAAAAAAAAACAAAGAAAAAGTACACTGCTCTCGCCTGGGACCGAACCAGGGACCTTGCGCGTGTAAAGCGCACGTGATTACCACTACACTACGAGAGCGCAGTACGAGAGGGCGCGTTATGTATAACCATAGTTATTGAAAAGGACTGACCTTTCTTCAAAGGAGCCATATTTTTCTCTTTTTATACGTACCTTTTCTGGATACAAAAAAAAAAACAAAAGAAAAGTACACTGCTCTCGCCTGGGATCGAACCAGGGACCTTGCGCGTGTAAAGCGCACGTGATTACCACTACACTACGAGAGCGCAGTACGAGAGGGTGCGTTATGTATAACCATAGTTATTGAAAAGGACTGACCTTTCTTCAAAGGAGCCATATTTTTCTCTTTTTATACCTACCTTTTCTGGATACAAAAAAAACAAAAGAAAAGTACACTGCTCTCGCCTGGGATCGAACCAGGGACCTTGCGCGTGTAAAGCGCACGTGATTACCACTACACTACAAGAGCGCAGTACGAGAGGGCGCGTTATGTATAACCATACTTATTAAAAAGGACTGACCTTTCTTCAAAGGAGCCATATTTTTCTCTTTTTATACCTACCTTCGCTGGATACAAAAAAAACAAAGAAAAAGTACACTGCTCTCGCCTGGGATCGAACCAGGGACCTTGCGCGTGTAAAGCGCACGTGATTACCACTACACTACGAGAGCGCAGTACGAGAGGGCGCGTTATGTATAACCATACTTATTAAAAAGGACTGACCTTTCTTCAAAGGAGCCATATTTTTCTCTTTTTATACCTACCTTCGCTGGATACAAAAAAAAACAAAGAAAAAGTACACTGCTCTCGCCTGGGATCGAACCAGGGACCTTGCGCGTGTAAAGCGCACGTGATTACCACTACACTACAAGAGCGCAGTACGAGAGGGCGCGTTATGTATAACCATAGTTATTGAAAAGGACTGACCTTTCTTCAAAGGAGCCATATTTTTCTCTTTTTATACCTACCTTCGCTGGATACAAAAAAAACAAAGAAAAAGTACACTGCTCTCGCCTGGGATCGAACGAGCGACCTTGCGCGTGTAAAGCGCACGTGATTACCACTACACTACGAGAGCGCAGTACGAGAGGGCGCGTTATGTATAACCATACTTATTAAAAAGGACTGACCTTTCTTCAAAGGAGCCATATTTTTCTCTTTTTATACCTACCTTCGCTGGATACAAAAAAAACAAAGAAAAAGTACACTGCTCTCGCCTGGGATCGAACCAGGGACCTTGCGCGTGTAAAGCGCACGTGATTACCACTACACTACAAGAGCGCAGTACGAGAGGGCGCGTTATGTATAACCATACTTATTAAAAAGGACTGACCTTTCTTCAAAGGCGCCATATTTTTCTCTTTTTATACCTACCTTCGCTGGTTACAAAAAAAACAAAGAAAAAGTACACTGCTCTCGCCTGGGATCGAACCAGGGACCTTGCGCGTGTAAAGCGCACGTGATTACCACTACACTACGAGAGCGCAGGACGAGAGGTCGCGTTATGTATAACCATACTTATTGAAAAGGACTGACCTTTCTTCAAAGGAGCCATATTTTTCTCTTTTTATACCTACCTTTTTTGGATACAAAAAAAAAAACAAAACAAGAGTACACTGCTCTCGCCTGGGATCGAACCAGGGACCATGCGCGTGTAAAGCGCACGTGATTACCACTACACTACGAGAGTGCAGTACGAGAGGGCGCGTTATGTATAACCATACTTATTAAAAAGGACTGACCTTTCTTCAAAGGAGCCATATTTTTCTCTTTTTAAACCTACCTTTTTTGGATACAAAAAAAACAAAACAAAAGTACACTGCTCTCGCCTGGGATCGAACCAGGGCCTTGTCGTGTAAAGCGCACGTGATTACCACAACACTACGAGAGCGCAGTACGAGGGGACGCGTTATGTATAACCATAATTATTGAAAAGCACTCACTTTTCTTCGAAAGAACCATATTTTTCTCTTTTTATACCTACCTTCTCTGGATACAAAAAAAACAAAAGAAAAGTACACTGCTCTCGCCTGGGATCGAACCAGGGACCTTGCGCGTGTAAAGCGCACGTGATTACCACTACACTACGAGAGCGCAGTACGAGAGGTCGCGTTATGTATAACCATACTTATTGAAAAGGACTGACCTTTCTTCAAAGGATCCATATTTTTCTCTTTTTATACCTACCTTCTCTGGATACAAAAAAAACAAAGAAAAAGTGCACTGCTCTCGCCTGGGATCGAACCAGGGACCTTGCGCGTGTAAAGCGCACGTGATTACCACTACACTACGAGAGCGCAGTACGAGAGGTCGCGTTATGTATAACCATACTTATTGAAAAGGACTGACCTTTCTTCAAAGGAGCCATATTTTTCTCTTTTTATACCTACCTTCTCTGGATACAAAAAAAACAAAACAAAAGTACACTGCTCACGCCTGGGATCGAACCAGGGACCTTGCGCGTGTAAAGCGCACGTGATGACCACTACACTACGAGAGCGCAGTTTTTTTTTCTTTATTACCTGTGTTAGGTACACAACATATATTACAATGAAAACGTGTCGTAAACCACCCAGTGTACAAAGTACATACGGTGACTATGTAGTCAACCAGCATCGTGCTGGTATCGTCAGGCTAAAATTCCGACAAAGTGACAAGCGGCTCAACTCTTGAGAGCCACTCGGGCGGTTCCGGTGCCGTTTTATAGATCTCAATATACCAGTGCACACTTTCACGGAAATAAGCTCGGGCAGGCCTCGCATCCTTGTCAAAATGCTGACCTGCCATTCTCGAGCGCCACAAAGAGTGGAGGCCCATAAGCATGATTGCATCAAATGGAACGCCATCTTCGTTCTCTACTCTCAAAAAACGAATACCGTGCGAGTCCAAAGGAAAATCTTTCTTAATCGCTCTTTGCAAAACATCCCAAAAATAAACCCCCTCCCAACAATGTAAAAAAAAACATGATCTATTGTTTCCGGCGACTTACAGATAATACAGTGCGTTCCCCACGGCAAAAAACAACCCTTTCGGTCCAAAAAGGCTTTAACTGGTAACGTTCCCGAATGAAGTTTAAAAATAAATGTTTTGGTTCCTGGCTGTACATGCATTTTTTAACCCTCTTTAAAACATTGCTGCCTGGGCCTCCACTGTACAATGACCGGTACAGCGGCACGGGGAAAACAATACCACATAAAGCAAAATAAAGTTCTTTTCGTCTGACATTGGCAAGGTACTCTTTAGAAAACCGCACCGAAAGAAATCTTACAGTAGTCACAATTTCTTTGTAAAAACCACCGATCCCTCCCACACAACCTTCGGTGGACACAACAAATTCAGGCAGAAGTCTGCCCAATCTTAATTGACATAGCGTGCGCAGGAGTGGATCGGTGGCATCTCTAAAAAACAAAAACCGGTTGACAAGCTGCCGTAAAAACAAGTGGCCGAGTCCCAGTCCCCCATCTTTTACCCGTCGAAACAAGTTGGTACGGCTGCACCGTTCCCACTCAGAAGCCCAGACAAATATGGCAAATATCCTATGGAACATCTGTACATTAGTCCGGGAACAATGCAGCACCTGCATTACGTACCAGAGCTTGCTGATAAAAGACAGATTGCAGACGGTGGCTCTGGCCAAAATTGATAACGAAGCTCCTTTCCATTTCACCGCTTTCTCCTGCGTATCTTTCACCTGCTCTTTCCAGTAGTTGTCGCTCTCGCGATAACAATCGAGCGGCACTCCCAAGTACTTGCCCGGGGTCGTTGCCCAAGGCACATTAGCGAAGTGGTCCGGCGTCGATGGCCACGATCCGTGCCAGAGCCCAAGGCTCTTGGACCAGTTCACGCCACTCCCCGTAGCCTTGGTGAACTCACGCACTGTTTCGACGGCCTGTGTTATACTACTCTGATCCCTCGTAAAAATAGCAATGTCGTCTGCATATGCTAACAGCTTCACTTCGACTGCTTGCAACTGGAAACCAAGGATGCTATTGTTATTAATTACTTTCATGCACAGAGTTTCTATATAAATACAAAATAACAGAGGGCTTAGGGGGCAACCCTGAAGAACTGATCGCTGCACGTTAATGGGGGCCCCCAGACTCTTATTTACAATCAACCTCGTCTTGCAGTTTCGGTACGCCGGGGCCACTCCCTCACAGATAACAGAACCAAGGTTAACATGATTTAAAACAGCAAACAATATTCTGTGATCAACACAGTCGAAAGCTTTTTCAAGGTCAATCTGTAACATAGCGACCCGATCATCAGAGTAGTCACAGCACTCGAGAATGCTTCGCGCTTTATGAATATTTAGGACAATCGATCGCCCTTTAATACCACATGTTTGGTGTTGCCCGACGATGTCCTTTATCGCTGTCTGCAATCTGCGAGCCAATACTTTCATGTAGATTTTGTACTCTACATTTGTTAGGGCTATGGGTCGATATGCTGATACAGATCTGAGTTTATATACATCCTCGGTTTTGGGTATCAGAACGGTATGGGATGACCTGTATGATGGAGGCAATGTATTTAATTTATAGGCTTCATTAAATATTACTGTCAGGATAGGGCTAATGTCATGTTTGAATACTTTATAAAAGGCGGCAGTGAATCCGTCCGGACCAGGCGACTTTCCAGGGTTTAGTTTGTCTATGGCGTCCTCAACTTCAGTAACAGTGATTTCACGCTCCAAACTCTCTTTTCTTTCATCGTCCAGACGGGGTAATACGGGCAGAAATTCATCCTTGAAATGTTCAAAGTCGATGTCGTGCAATGCAAACAATTTCCTATAATGCTCAGTGAAGGCTCGCGTGATAACCTCTGTATCAGTTGATACGTTACCGCCCCATTCTATCTCGCGTACGTGGTTCTTTTCGGCGCATGCTTTTTCCAAGCCTAGCGCTCGTTTCGTTGGCGTTTCGCCTGCGGCGGTGTCCTCTGCCCTTGCCCTCACAAGCGCACCCCGATAACGCTGCTCGTCCAGCTGCTCTATTTTTTGTTTTATTTTTCTGATATCTTCAATCCATTTTCCCGGGGCTCGGCATTCATGTTTTAGTAGATTCTCTAGAAGTTGCTTTAATTCGGTCTCTTTCCTTTTCTCCTCGTACCGAATGGACGTAGCCCTGCTAATTGCAGTTAATTTTAAAGTTTCTTTACACAGCTCCCACTGTTGCCAAATGTGCAGGGTTTTGCTAGGATCTAACTTGCTAATTTCATCTATTACAGTTGAATTAAATTTTTCGTTGTCCAGGAGCTTGCTATTTAATTTCCAAGTATCCCACGAGAAAGAATTACTTCGCTTATTTATTCCAATAGAGCACTCGACTAAGCAGTGGTTAGAGAACGACACTGGGACTACAGCATAACTAGTACATGCCGGCAGGATGTCAACGGTTACGTAAATGCGGTCTAGTCTTGCATGACTAATGCCTTCAAACCTTGTGTATCTAACCGCACTCGTATACTGAAGACATTCTCCGACATCCTCAAGATCGGAGTTCTCGAGAATCCGCGTCAAAACATCAGTGCTCCTATCTCTGAAGCCCCGCGTGCTCGTCTTGTCGTGTGCACTGAGAACGCAGTTAAAGTCGCCCAACAATACTGTCTGCCTTTCTGCACAGATTCGTTGCTCAAGGCCGTGAAAGAACAAGGCCCTTTCTTCTACCTTGTTGGGCGCGTACACACAGACAATACGCCACTCGTCACTATTTAAAGAAAAGCCAAGCATCACACACCGGCCCGTCGGACAAGAAAAATGACCGTTCACTCTGAGCTCCGGCAACTTCCTGACAACCAGTACGCAGCCTGCCGATGTGCCCAACGCGTGGCTGACTACAACAAAAAACCTAGACGTGAAACGTTGCACCATGCTGCCGGTCTCTTCTTCGCCATCAACTTTCGTTTCCTGCACCGCCAGCACGTCTATGTCGCGTTCCGTTAAAAGCCGGTAAAGCTGGCTTTGCTTTCTTTTCCCTGCCAGTCCTCTCACATTTATGGTGGCAACTTTTAACGGAAATGCGGGAGCCATTTTTAACGAAAGGAAAAGAGACCAGCAGCTGTGTGCTTACCTCTCACGTCTAGCACGTGGCTAGACGATGCCATCGCCGGCGGTGCCGTCCGGCGCCGGTACTTGAACTTGCCCGACTTGCTCAGCGTTGCCGCCTCGCTTGTCGCACGTAACGTTGGGGCGCGGTCGAAGGGATGACCGCCGTACCTGGGCAGTCTTTGCCGGAGGTTCCTCGACGCCAGGCGTCATGGCGCGGGTCCCGTCGTTGCTGGTCTGGGGGTGCGGGCGCTTCGACGCCACGGTGGCAGTGGTAGGCGTCTGGAGGCCCCCCTTCTCTGCCAGTGGCTCGCTCCGGCTTTTTTGCTCACCGCATTTTGTTGCTGGCGAGCTCTCCGTCGCCTTCCCAGCCGTGTCGCTCGACGCTTCCAAATCACCCGCCGCTCCTTGGTGCTTCGGTTCGGGAACCTTTAGGGTGTCGGCTCCAGCAGTCGCAGGCGTGACCTGTTTTTTCGGCTGGTTGCCCTTCGAGCCAGCCGAGTCCGCTGCCGCTTGTTTTTCTTCCGAGCCATCCACGTTCGGGGCGTCACCTCCGCACGGCGCCGACGTGTCCAGTGGTCCCGCCCGCTTTCCTGCCTCGTCGGTACCACTCGCTGCCTCCTCGGCCTCGGTGGCGTCCATGAGCTCCTCGTGTTCGTCCGCCCTCAGTAGTCCGGTCGCCGACGCGTAGGCGCGGAGGCAGTCCGCGTCCGCGTGTCCGTAGCGCCGGCACAACGAACACCTCGGAACCTTGCAGTCACGGCGAACGTGACCCGTGCCGTGGCAACGCAGGCATTGCATTGCCCTCCCGGGCACCACCACGAGGGCCAATTCACCGGCGACTCTAACCTGGTGGGGCAGGTCGCCCATCTTGAGTCCGGGCTTCAACTTGAGGAGCAGGCTCCTGGTGGTTCAGCCCTTTTCCCGCATGCCCTGGACGCGCCAACGCTCACGCGTCACCTCAGTGACGTTTCCGAACGTTGCAAACGCTGACCGGATGTCTTCGTCCTGCACGCCGTAAAGCAGCCAATGCAGGCGAAGTTTGACCTGCTGGTCTTCGGGGTCGAAAATGACACATCGACGCCCTTTCACCTTCAGCTCCTTCATGGCAGCGAGTTTCTTTGTGGCTTCGCCTGTGTTCAGGGTGACCGCCAAGACATGGTTAATCTGGTAAGCACCCACTGCCAGCACGTCGGGTAGAACACCAGCAGTTGCAAGGGCGTCTCGGAAATCTTCGACCCGGTAAGGCCTCTCACGCACGTCTCCGTGCAAGAACAACGTGTTCTGAACGATACGACCGGTAGGCAAAGTATGCAGCACGATTTCGTAGTGCTTATCGTCTTCGGCGGTGATCCTGTTACCGCGGCCGGCACGGGCCGCTATCGCCGCTCCATCGGAGCCGTTCATTCTTCGTCCGTTCGCTTGCGCGGCCGGAAGTAGAATGACGAGAGCGCAGTACGAGAGGTCGCGTTATGTATAACCATACTTATTGAAAAGAACTGACCTTTCTTCAAAGGAGCCATATTTTTCTCTTTTTATACCTACCATCTCTGGATACAAAAAAAAACAGAAGTACACTGCTCTCGCCTGGGATCGAACCAGGGACCTTGCGCGTGTAAAGCGCACGTGATTACCACTACACTACGAGAGCGCAGTACGAGAGGTCGCGTTATGTATAACCATACTTATTGAAAAGAACTGACCTTTCTTCGAAAGAACCATATTATTCTCTTTTTATACCTACCATCGCGGGATACAAAAAAAACAAAAGTACACAGCTCTCGCCTGGGATCGAACCAGGGACCTTGCGCGTGTAAAGCGCACGTGATTACCACTACACTACGAGAGCTTTTTTTTTTATTTATTGCCTGGCTTGGACATTGTACAGGGCAGTCATATCACACTCACATAATACAATACAAAGGAAAAGGAACAGCATTGCCATCAGTCCCATTTAGACTGATGTTGTCCTCTTAAAAATACTTAAGGGTTGCCAGAGGTTCAAACCTTGACAACCATTCTGGCTCGATATCCTGTATTTTACTACGCTCAATGAATGCAGACATGCTTTGCCTGAAATAAATTACTGCTGGTTTTGCATCCGGGTCGAAGTGGTATCCGGCCATTCGCGCACGCCATATGCAGTGGAGACCGGTCAACATCACTACATCAAATGGGACCCCCTCATCATTCTTTACTGCGAGATACCTTATCCCGTGGGGATCCAGTGGAAAATCCTTCTTTATTGTCCTCTGCAAAATGTCCCAAAAATGTACCCCTTCCCAACAATGCAAGAAAACATGGTCTATTATTTCTGGTTTCTTACATATCAAGCAGTGTGACCCCCATGGTGTAAAAAAGCCCCGTTCCTCTGTGAAAGTCTTTACTGATAGTGTTCCTGTGTGTAACTTAAAGAAAAATGTTTTCACCCCTGTAGGTACCTGCATGTTTCTCACCCGCTTCAGTACATTTTGTCCCGGTCTTCCACTGTATATGGCCCTGTACAATGGTACTGGCAAAACCATATCACACACATCTTTGTAAAATTCTTTTCTTCTAACGCTTGCTAGATAATCCAACGAAAAACGAACAGATAAAAAACGTACACTGTCTACCACTTCCTTGAGATAGCCACGCAACGTCACGGGCCGGCTATCCGTAGTGACAACAAGATCTGGTAAGGCACTGCCTAACCTGAACTGGCATACCGTACGCAAAAAGGATCCCTGACGTCACGGAAAAACAAAAATCTATTTACTAATTGTCTCACAAATAAGTGCGCCAAACCGAGACCCCCGTCCTTCACGCGCATGAACAAATTGGTCCGTCTGCACCTTTCCCATTCCGAGCCCCATATAAAAACTGCGAACACTCTGTGCAGCCTTTGTACGTTGATCCTTGAACAATGTAGCACCTGCATTACATACCACAGTTTAGTGATAAAAAACATGTTGCACACAGTAGCCCTAGCAAAAACAGACAGGTTCATGCCTTTCCACCTGTCTGCTTTTTCCTTCGTCTCTTTTGTTTGACGCGACCAATACTCCTCGCTGCCGTTATAACATTCAAGGGGAACACCGAGGTACTTTGTCGGTGTTTCCGTCCAGTGCACATTCGCAAAATGGTCCGGCTTTGAAGGCCACCTTCCGTGCCAAAGCCCAAGGGATTTCCCCCAGTTTACGCGACTCCCTGTGACGCTACAAAAATGTTTCACAACACTTATCGTTTCCTCTACACTTTCTTTGTTCGTACAACACACCGCAATGTCATCTGCATATGCCAGCAGCTTAACTTCCACTGCCGCCAAGCTGAATCCACGTATTTTTTCGTTTTCCGTTATCGCTAAGCACATCGCTTCGATGTAAATACAAAACAAAAGTGGACTGAGGGGGCAGCCTTGACGCACAGAACGCATTACGTGAATAGGGTCCCCCAAAGACTTATTAACAATTAAACGTGTTGTGCAGTTCTGGTACGCCATGGCCACTCCCTCCTTAATCATGGAACCAACATTAATATGATCTAAGATGACAAACAAAATATCATGCGCAACACATTCAAAAGCTTTCTCCAGGTCTATCTGGAGCACAGCAACGCCAAGTAACTCCTCGTCACAACACTCTAGCACACACCGCGTCTTGTGAATGTTTGAGGTAATAGTTCTGCCTTTGATTCCACAAGTTTGGTGCTCTCCAACAATTTCTTAATTGACCCCTTGAAGTCGCGCTGCCAGCACCTTCATAAAAATTTTGTAGTCAACATTGGTCAACGATATGGACCTATACGATGTCACCAGATTAAGTTTTTCCCCTTCGTCCGTTTTAGAAATTAATATCGTATGCGCTTTGCTAAACGAAGGCGGCAGAGTTTTCCGTTCGTACGCCTCCTTGAACAGCTCAGCTAACCCCGGGGACAGTTCTGTTCTAAACGTCTTATACCACGCAGCGGTTAGGCCATCGGGTCCCGGTGACTTTCCGGGGTTCAGATGACCAATCGCGCGCTCCACTTCGCCTTCCGTTATTTTGCCTTCTAAAAGCTTTTCTGTGTCGTCACTTAGCCGCGGCATGCGCTTAAGAAACTGTTCTTTAAAACCATGTACATTCGATTTTCGAACTGCAAAAAGGGACTGATAATACGCAAAAAAAGCCCGTTCGATGGTTTAATTGTCGCTCGCGAGAGTCCCGTTGCAATAGACCTTATCGATGTGGTTTCGGCGTCCTTGCGCTTTTTCGAGTCCAAGCGCCCTTTTAGTGGGCGTCTCCTCCGCGACAAGATCATTTGCTCGAGCGCGAACCCAGGCGCCTTGATAACGCTCTCTGTCATACTGTTCTAATTTTTCCTTGACACTGCGCAACTCGTCTTTACAAGTCCCAGGCTCCCTACTTTCTAGGGCTATCAGCTGCTGCAGTGTTTTCTTCAGACTTCTTTCTTTTATTTGCGCTTCGAATTTTAGCGTGGTCGATCTGTCTAGCGCTTTCATTTTCACCTTCTGCTTTAAATACTCCCATTTCTCTGCTACAGTTTCCGTTTTTTCCATAAGCACTTCATTAATGGTCTCGTGCACTGCTTCTAAAAATGGTTCGTCTTTTAATAACAAAGCGTTCAGTTTCCATAAATCCCAGTTGAAAGCCTTACGCTGTTTCTTCCTGCCTATGCGACACACGACCAAACAGGGATCTGAAAACCACACTGGCTCAACCGAAAAATCGTGACACATAGGCAAAATATCTAGGAATATGTATATGCGATCTAAACGCGCATGGCTATGCCTTGAAATCGCGTGTACTACATCACTTCGCGATTTGCTACGATACATTCGTACACGTCATCCAAGTCATTTTCGTTTATTAATGTGCCTAGCACCTCGCTGCTTTTGTCACGAACGCCAGTGCTATTGACTCTATCGCGAGCACTTAAAACACAGTTGAAATCCCCTAACAAACCACCCTCTTATCGCACTTTGTCCACTGAAACAGGTTAGAAAAAAACTGAGCACGCTCTTCTACACTATTCGATGCGTATACGCATATAACTCTGAATTCAGTGGCACCATAAACAAAGTCACAATAAACAATTCTGCCTGACTGGCATGGAAAAACACTTTGCACAAGAAGGCTTTGCAATTTTTTCACAAAAAGAACACAACCCGCGGACGTTCCTATCGCATGGCTTACAACCGCGTAATATCGGTCAGTGAAACGGCGCACCATGCTCCCGGGCTCCTCCTCTCCGTCTATCTTGGTTTCCTGGACGGCTAGGACGTCTATGTCTTGGTCTGTGAGCAACCGCAAGAGCTCACTTTGCCTACGCCTAGCCGCCAACCCTCTGACGTTAAGCGTAGCTATGCTGAATGGCGGAGTCAGTGCCATGGCGACTTATTCACTAAAGGAGTAGGCCCGGAGCATGGTGCTTACCTTTCTCGACCAGCCCTCGGCTAGCCGCCTCCAGGACCATCCTGCTTCCCGCCGCTGTTTTCTTTCGCCTTGTCCGCCAGTCTCCTGTCGGTAGGGACTTTCGGCTTAGGTTTGATACTAAGCCGCCTCCCTTGCGGCGCCTTCGCAGGCGGCTCCTGGCTGTTGGTCGACGACGCCCCGTGCAGCTCCCCCGAGTCGTCGAGTGGACGCTTTAGCGTGGCGCTGGTCACGCACATCTCGTCCTCGCTGTCCGCCGCCGTCTCTCCCTGACCCTCCGTCGTGTCGGCTGCCCCCACTGGAACCACGTCCCTCTCGACCCGCTTGGACCCGACCGCTGACGGGGCGCTGGCCGGTGTAGTCAGATGCTGGAGAGCCTCCGGGCCATTGGGTGTGTCCCCCGGCGCCGCCCCTCCAGTAGTCACAGATACCACTGGGCTTCCGACCCCTTTGGCGGCGTCCTCTACCTCGGCCGCGTCCATTACGTGCTCAGCCATCGCCTCGTTCATCGCTGGCCCCGTTGCACTGGCGTACGTTCCAACGCAGTCGGCTTCGACGTGTCCGAAGCGTTTGCAGCGTGAGCAACGGGGGATCTTGCACTCTCGGCGGACGTGTCATGTGCCTTGGCAGCGCAAGCATTGCATCGGCCGACCTGCCACAACCAGCAAGGCCAGTTCTCCATCAATCCTGATCTGGTGCGAAAGGTCTTCGACCTTGACTCCGCTTTTCAGCTTCAGGAGGGCTGTTCTTGTGGTCGAACACTTGTCGGACATGCCCGGGACACGCCACCGCTCTCGGCTCATCTCCACCACCTTGCCGAAAGCGCCGTCCGTACATCTTCGTCGCTCACCCCGTGAAGCAGCCAGTGTATTCGCAGCCGCACCTGCTGGTCCTGTGGGTCGACGACGACGCAGCGCCGCCCCTTCACCTGCAGCTCCTTCAAGGCGAGCAGGAGTTTCATGGGAGCGGCATCATTGAATGTCACCACTCACACGTGGTTAACCTGATGCGCACCGAGGCTTACCACATCCGGAAGCAGGCCCGTTGGCGTCAATGCGTCCCTGAAATCTCCGACCATGTATGGCCTCGCTCGTACATCACCGTGTAAAAACACGGTGTTGATAACAAGTCGTCCTTTTGGCAGTTGCGGCAAAATAAACTGGTATTCGTTGTCCCCGTTCCTATTCCGCGGCTAAGACTGGCCGCTGTCGCTGCTCCGCTGGAGCCCAATGCCCTGCGATCCGTTCAGCGCGGCTGCCAGAAGCAGAATGACTGAGCTACCCGGGCTCGCACAGATCGCACACAAGCGGACGTACTAATAGTGAAAGCGTAAATGCGCACGCAAAAAAAAAATTCAGCACTCGCCCGAGCAGGGGCTCAAACCCTGGACCATTAGGTTAAAATCCTAACGCTCTACCGACTGAGCTACCCGGACTCGCACAGATCGCTAACAAGCGGACGTACGGATAGCGGAAGCGTAAATGCGCACGAAAAAAGAAATTCAGCACTCGCCCGAGCAGGGGCTCGAACCCTGGACCGTTAGGTTAAGAGCCTAACGCTCTACCGACTGAGCTACCCGGGCTCGCTTTTTTTTCTTTCATGGTATTTATTACAAATTTGTGTAATTTGCATACATAGCGAACAAAATACTCGAGGCGGCCTCTACCAGCGTACAAGCGTTACACAAAAGTCCTAAAAGGGTAATAAAGCTATACATTTCATGAAGAGTGGATACCAGTCCGGTTTAAACTCTAATTGTTCGTAAAAGTCTTTTAGCTGAAGAGCCATTTGAATGAAATGTAACCGCGATGATACCATGGGTTCCGCATGCCTGTCTAACATGCGAGTTTTCCATAAACTGTGCATACCCATTAGTAATAGCATGTCAACAGGCACAGAATGGCTTTTCGGTGGCATGAGATAACGTATGCTATACGAATTTAAATCGAGTTGTTTTTTAAAAGCCCTTTGTAGAACGTCCCAGAAGAGTATGGCGTCTTTACAGCTGATGAAGCAATGTTCTATAGTTTCCGGAACTTCACAGAGGCGACAGTTAACTGAAGATACAAAGATGCCTTTGCTGCTTAACCAGGCCTTCACAGGCAGCGTCTGTGTATGCACTTTGTAGAAGCATGTCTTGGATGGTGGTGAAATAGGCATTTTCTTCACACGCACAAGCACGTCGTGTCCAGGCAATCCAACATATAGTGAGCGGTACAAAGGTGCAGGAAACAACACATCTAATATGGCATTATATAGATCTTTTCGTGAACAAGAGAATAAATAGTCGTTAGAGAATCTTACTGTCAAAAACCGCACTGATTCATACACTTCACGCATGAATCCTTGCAAATAGGGAGGCGAGGCACAATTAGTAGATACCACTAAACTTGGTAAAGCATCGACGAGATTCACTTGTAAAAATGTTCGAAGCAGCGGATGATCGCAGTCCCGAAAGTAGAAAAAACGGGATACCAATTGCCTAATAAAGAGATGCACCAACCCAAGACCACCTGCACAAACTGGTCTAAAAACATTGTCACGCCTCATCGGCTCGTAACTTGATGACCAAATAAAGGTAGCAAAGATTCGGTGAAACTTCTGAATGTAAACCCTGGAACAATGTAGTATTTGCAGTACGTAGAATAATTTTGTTGCCAGGAATAGATTGCATGCTTTAGCTCTGCCAAAAATTGAGAGGTTATGGGGAATAAACGTCTGGGCGTAACGCTTTAGGCTGGGTACACGTTCTTTCCAATAATGTGCGCTTGACTTATATGCATCCAATGGAACGCCAAGGTATTTCGGTGGCACACAAGACCATGCAATGCCCTCGAAATTCGTTGGTTTATAAGCCCACGGGCCAAACCACAGTCCTAAACTTTTAGCAAAGTTCATTCGTGCACCAGAAATGGTTCCAAATTCCCTAATAGTGGACACCACTGTTTTTATACTGGAAATGTCTGTACAAAAGAACGCCAGGCCATCCGCATACGCTAATACTTTCACCTCAATTCCGTAAACACTGAAACCATGAACATTGCAAGATCGAATCACGCTTAAGCACAGTGGTTCCAAATAGAGGGCAAAAAGCAGTGGCGACAACGGACAGCCTTGCTTCACAGAAGAGTGAATCGACACAGGTTTTGACAGGTGGCCATTAACAATCAAACGTGTTGAACAATCACTGTAGCATAGTTTTATACCTTTGAATATAGTGGAACCAATGTTAGCATGGTCTAGAAGAGAAAATAGAAAGGAATGACGAACCCGATCAAACGCCTTCGCTAAATCTACTTGTAATATTGCCAGTTGGTCATGCGAGTGGGAAGAATGTTCCAATACTGTGCGGGCAATGTGTATGTTGGTTTGTATTGAACGACCTTTCAGGCCGCAAGTCTGGTGGGCGCCAATAAGAATTGACATTGCAAATTGTAGTCTGTTTAATAGTATTTTTGCAAAAATGTTATAGTCAACGTTACACAGTGTAATCGGTCTGTAGCCGTCAACATGATGAAGCTTTTCTCTATCTGAGTATTTCGGAATTAGGACGGTGTGGCTTCTTGTAAAAGATTGAGGAGGGGTCCCCAGATTCAAACTCTGCGTGAAAATGTCCAGCAGTACTGGGCACAGTAAGGATTTAAAGGTTTTGTAAAACTCGGCCGACATTCCGTCGGGTCCTGGCGTTTTCGACATCGGTAACTGGTCAACGGCGAGTTCTATTTCTTTTAAAGTGATATGCCCACTAATAGATTCACAGTCTTCGTCCGATAAAGGAGTCACAAATGACAGAAACTGCGTTACTAGATCTTTATTCTGTTTTTCATAGGAATCGCTGAACAATGCTGTGTAATACGCTTCAAATTCTGTCATGATTTCACTTGTATTAGTTACTAATGACCCTTGCGAATATAAATCTGGTATAAATTTGCTTTTTGCGTTGCGGTATTCATCGAGTAAGGCTTGACGTGTGGGTTCCTCTGAATGCAAGGTACGAGTATTGCGTGATCGAACACGGGCACCTCTGTAGCGTAAGGTGTCGTACCTCTGGAGTGCGCATTTGGCATTAGCGATTTCGTCTCTATAACAACCAGGCGCCTCACATTCAAATTCATATAAGTTTTGAAGATTCTTTAGTAACATGTTTTGTTCTAACCTTCTGTAAAAGCCCCGCACTGATCCAATTTCGATAGCTACTGTCCGAACTTCTTGTTTGAAAAATTCCCAAGAGGCAAACAAAGGCATGTCAGCCGACAAGCAACTCCTCAGGGCTACGCGCACGCGAGCAGTAAATTCCTGGTCACTCACAATTGAAGAGTTGAGTTTCCAGAGTGTCCACTGCGGTCTGAAATATGATCGAGTGTTATGACCAAGCAGTGATCTGAGAACGAAATAGGCTCCGTTTTGCATGACAGGTCGCGAGAAATAAGAGGCGCTGAAACATAAATGTGATCTATTCTAGTGTGAGTACTACCCTGTGCATGTGTATATGAGGGTAATCTATTCAGTGCTCCTATGTCAACAAGTCCCGCATTTTGAACTATCAGAGATAGCACTTCAGCACTCTTATTGCTGCGGCTAAACCCAGTACGATCACACGGACTGCAAACACAGTTGAAATCACCCATGAGCAAAATGTTACGGTCAGGATCTAGCAGAGTTGCCAAGCTTTCAAAGAAATTAGTGCGCCGAGGTGCATCATTGAAGGCATATACATTGATTAGGCGCCACGGCAAACCATACAACATAAAGACGCATTGTATAAGCCGCCCCTCTGCATCAACATTATAAGCAACAGAAGAATAAGATAAACTCTTCCTAAGAAACAAAAGGCAGCCCGCTGATAGGCCTACAGCGTGCGAAACAATTACATCAAATACGGAGAGATATGGCCGCGAGGCCCTCTCCGTGTTCACTTCACTCTCGATCTTCGTTTCTTGAACGGCGACGAAGTCAAGGTGGTGGCTGAACAGCAACCGGCGGAGCTGCACCTGCTTCTGCTTGGATCGAAGTCCACATACGTTGATCGTTGCAAAAGTGACTTTCTGCGGCAGCGCCATGACGGAAGTTAAAATGAAGCTGTTATGGCTCCCTGAACGCCTGGAAGATATTTATGTGCACGAAGCCTTTCAGCCTTTCGGAAAGATCAAGTCGATTTCAGCGGAAACTTGGAGGGTGTCAGAAATGGAACAGATGAGGACCCTTAACCGAGACGTTGTACTGGCACTTGGTGACGGAGTGCGTGTCTCCGACATCCCGCATCTGCTCTCAGTTTGTGGTCTACAAAGCCTAGTGCTGATTCCTGGCAGGCCGCCTTTATGCCTTCGTTGCAACAAAGTAGGACATATTCGTCGACACTGCAGGACACCACGCTGCGAAGATTGTCGGCGGTTTGGACATACGGCTGAAGAATGTGTGGCGACGTATCCCAATAAATTACGACATCGCATGCGACCACCTGAAGATGCGTTTCCAGAACATATCATGGACGCTACGGAAGTCCTCGATGCAACGGGAGACCTTCCACGTGCTGCCGTCGCTGAGCCCTGTGCTGTTGACAAGGACGCAGCTAGTGACTGTGATGGAGCGGCGAAATCTAAACAAGCGTCAAACACCGTAGATGTGACAGACAGCGGAGAGAAGGCAGCAGTACCTGCACATGAGTCAGTCTTGACACAAAAGGAAAGCCGCAGCAGTAATGCTGATGTAGAAAAGCCACATGAGAAGCTAACTAGTGCCGATGTGCGAGAATCCGTCGATGTTTCTATAAGTAAGCGCCCTGCATCGTCAAACCCTGAAGACGAGTGAGGAAAGTGACTCTGCGGTTGGCCCAAGACAATCACGACGTCGGAGATCATCAAAGCATGCAGGAAAGTGCAGACGTTCAAGATCAAGGAGGCCTGGCGGCGGTAACGGGGAGCATTCGCGCGCCCCTTCCCCACCAGACCGGCGTATGCAGCTCTGATAAAAGAGCTACCCGGGCTCGCACAGATCGCTAACAAGCGGACGTACTAATAGTGAAAGCGTAAATGCGAACGAAAAAAAAATTCAGCACTCGCTGAATGTCACTGAGAAAGCGTCCACGACGAGGACCGCGTCGCTGAAGCTGAAAAGCGGCGTTAAAATTGATGATATTCCGCATCAGCTGAAGATCGCGGGTGAGATGGCCTTGGTTGTCGTGCCGGGCAGGGCGCCTTTGTGTCTACGATGCAAGAATACAGGCCACATACGTCGAGACTGTCAAGTGCCACGTTGCAACCTGTGTCGCCGTTTCGGCCACGATGAGGCGCAGTGCACTAATTCAGTCGCATCATACGCCGCCGGGACAGCGCCTGCTAAAAACGATGACCTCGCAGAACACATGATGGACGAGGCTGACGCAGAGGAAACAGCGCGAGGTACCGGTAACAACGTTTCGACAATGACAAAACTAAGCCCTCCCTCGGATGAAGGTGAGCAGATCGTAAGTAAGGAGACCATGGGCGAAAGTTCTCCCAGTGGCAGCGACGCTTCGCGCGTTCCGACGACCACGGAGGCAGCGGGCAGCGCAAGTTCAGAAGAGAGGATGACAAGTTCCCACGAGACGCTATCTATGGACGTAACGGGGTCTGCGACTCCTAGTGCTGTCGTGAAGAGATCTCGGGAGAACAATTGCGACGCGCATGATGCTTTTGACGACGCCATAGGCGGCGAACCACCGGCGAAGACAGCGACGACGCGAAGGCTTCGTTATCGACCACGGCCGAACATCTCGGTCGAGGCCGAACGGAGTGCGGCGGATGAGACGCCGCCGCATACCTGATGTTCCGCTCAACTGGACGCTGACTGCCTTGTTGTTTTTTAAGGTAAGCGTCTTGCTCCCGGCCTCCCCTTTTTTAATCAGCCATGAATTTTAATAAGACGCTTCGTGTAGCTACTATAAACGTTAGAGGGCTAGCTGCAAAAAGAAAACAGAATCAGTTGTACCGATTGGTCAGTGAATATGAACTAGATTTAATAGCGGTTCAAGAAACTAAGGTTGCTGGTAAAGCGGAGGCCGAGAGCATGGTGCGGCCGTTTCTAGCTCGGTATCATGCTTTAGTTAATCATGCAGTTGGCACATCGGCTGGGTGCGTGTTATTTGTACGGCAGGCACTAAATGTTAAACTGCAGGAAGTGACCACCAGTGTGCCAGGACGGATTGTGGTATGTGATTTTGTGTTAGCGTCGCTTGAGTGGCGAGTTATCTGCGTTTACGCTCCCACTAGTGCAGAAGAAAGGCGCGAATTTTTTGATCAAATCAGACAACATTGTGTTAGTGAAAAACGAGTTATACTATTAGGGGACTTTAATTGTGTATTGTCAGCACAAGATAAATCAAGTAAACGGCCCTTCAGAGACGCTAGTACGGCCGTTCTCAGTGAGATATTGGAGTTGAGCAACTTGGTAGACGTTGCTGATTGTCTTGGTGGTGGGCGCACACCCCGTTTCATTCATTTCCAGGGGAGCAGCCACGCCCGCTTGGATAGAGCCTATGTTGGGCCCGAGCTCATACCCCTGTGTCAAGAGTATCGTGTGGAGTGCGTGTCATTTAGCGATCACTGCTTAGTCAGTTTCTTCATTAATGGCCGCAAAGGAAAAAAGTTTGACTGGCACCAGTGGAAATTAAATTCTAAATTGCTAAATGACGACATCTTTTCTGCGGATGTCGAAAACAGCTTTGAAAAAATGGAAAGTGATAGACCAAATAGGTGGGGAGAAAAGTGGGAATTGTTTAAACAAGAAATTAAATTGAAAGCATTGGAGCGTTCGACCGCCATAAATCGAAAGGCAAGAGAAGAAGAATCACTCCTCAAGGCTAACTTGCAAAAATTGTTAATCGAAGAGAATGAAAGACCAGGCATGTTTGCTGATGACATCCGTGTAGTGAAACGAAAGCTACCCGGGCTCGCACAGATCGCTAACAAGCGGACGTACTAATAGTGAAAGCGTAAATGCGAACGAAAAAAAGAAATTCAGCACTCGCCCGAGCAGGGGCTCGAACCCTGGACCGTTAGGTTAAGAGCCTAACGCTCTACCGACTGAGCTACCCGGGCTCGCACAGATCGCTAACAAGCGGACGTACTAATAGTGAAAGCGTAAGTGCGAACGAAAAAAAAATTCAGCACTCGCCCGAGCAGGGGCTCGAACCCTGGAGCGTTAGGTTAAAGGCCTAACGCTCTACCGACTGAGCTACCCGGGCTCGCACAGATCGCTAACAAGCGGACGTACTAATAGTGAAAGCGTAAGTGCGAACGAAAAAAAAATTCAGCACTCGCCCGAGCAGGGGCTCGAACCCTGGAGCGTTAGGTTAAAGGCCTAACGCTCTACCGTCTGAGCTACCCGAGCTCGCACAGATCGCTAACAAGCGGACGTACTAATAGTGAAAGCGTAAATGCGAACGAAAAAAAAAATTCAGCACTCGCCCCAGCAGGGGCTCGAACCCTGGACCGTTAGGTTAAGAGCCTAACGCTCTACCGACTGAGCTACCCGGGCTTTTTTTTTTCTTTATTGCCTGGCATGGACATTGTACAGGGCAATCATTGCACACACATATAATACAATAAAAAAAGAACAAGCATTGCCATCAGTCCCATTTGGACTGATGTTGTCCTCTTAAAAATACTTAAGGGTTGCCAGAGGTTCAAACCTTGACAACCATTCTGGCTCGATCTCCTGTATTTTGCTACACTCAATGAATGCAGACATGCTTTGCCTGAAATAAATTACTGCTGGCTTTGCATCCGGGTCGAAGTGGTATCCGGCCATTCGCGCACGCCATATACAGTGGAGACCGGTCAACATCACTACATCAAATGGGACCCCATCATCATTTTTTACTGCGAGATACCTTATCCCGTTTGGGTCTAGTGGAACATCCTTCTTTATTGTCCTCTGTAAAATGTCCCAAAAATGTACCCCTTCCCAACAATGCAAAAAAACATGGTCTATTGTTTCCGGTTTCTTACATATCAAGCAGTGTGACCCCTATGGTGTAAAAAAGCCCCGTTCCTCTGTGAAAGTCTTTACTGATAGTGTTCCTGTGTGTAACTTAAAGAAAAATGTTTTCACCCCTGTAGGTACCTGCATCTTTCTCACCCGCTTCAGTACATTTTGTCCCGGTCTTCCACTGTATATGGCCCTGTACAATGGTACTGGCAAAACCATATCACATACATCTTTGTAAAATTCTTTTCTTCTAACACTTGCTAGATAATCCAACGAAAAACGAACAGATAAAAACGTACACTGTCTACCACTTCCTTGAGATAGCCACGCAACGTCACGCACCGGCTATCCGTAGTAACAACAAGATCTGGTAAGGCACTGCCCAACCTGAGCTGGCATACCGTACGCAAAAACGGATCCCTGACGTCACGGAAAAAACAAAAATCTATTTACTAATTGTCTCACAAATAGGTACGCCAAACCGAGACCCCCGTCCTTCACGCGCCTGAACAAATTGGTCCGTCTGCACCTTTCCCATTCCGAGCCCCATTTAAAAACTGCGAACACTCTGTGCAGCCTTTGCACGTTGATCCTTGAACAATGTAGCACCTGCATCACATACCACAGTTTAGTGATAAAAAACATGTTGCACACAGTAGCCCTAGCAAAAACAGACAGGTTTATGCCTTTCCACCTGTCTGCTTTTTCCTTCGTCTCTTTTGTTTGACGCGACCAATACTCCTCGCTGCCGTTATAACATTCAAGGGGAACACCAAGGTACTTTGTCGGTGTTTCCGTCCAGTGCACATTCGCAAAATGGTCTGGCTTTGAAGGCCACCTTCCGTGCCAAAGCCCAAGGGATTTCCCCCAGTTTACGCGACTCCCTGTGACGCTACAAAAATGTTTCACAACACTTATCGTTTCCTCTACACTTTCTTTGTTCGTACAACACACCGCAATGTCATCTGCATATGCCAGCAGCTTAACTTCCACTGCCGCCAAGCTGAAGTCACGTATTTTTTCGTTTTCCGTTATCGCTAAGCACATCGCTTCGATGTAAATACAAAACACAAGTGGACTGATGGGGCAGCCTTGACGCACAGAACCCATTACGTGAATGGGGGCCCCCAAAGACTTATTAACAATTAAACGTGTTGTGCAGTTCTGGTACGCCAAGGCCACTCCCTCCTTGATGATGGAACCAACATTAATATGATCTAAGATGACAAACAAAATATCATGCGCAACACAATCAAAAGCTTTCTCCAGGTCTATCTGGAGCACAGCAACGCCAAGTAACTCCTCGTCACAACACTCTAGCACACACCGCATCTTGTGAATGTTTGAGCTAATAGTTCTGCCTTTGATTCCACAAGTTTGGTGCTCTCCAACAATTTCTTTAATGACACCTTGAAGTCGCGCTGCCAGAACCTTCATAAAAATCTTGTAGTCGACATTGGTCAGCGATATGGGCCTATACGATGTCGCCAGTTTAAGTTTTTCCCCTTCGTACGTTTTAGGAATTAATATCGTATGTGCTTTGCTAAAGGAGGGCGGCAGCGTTTTCCGTTCGTACGCCTCATTGAACAGCTCAGCTAACCCCGGGGACAGTTCTGTTCTAAACGTCTTATACCACGCAGCGGTTAGGCCATCGGGTCCCGGTGACTTTCCGGGGTTCAGATGACCAATCGCGCGTTCCACTTCGCCTTCCGTTATTTTGCCTTCTAAAAGCTTTTTTGTGTCGTCACTAAGTCGCGGCATGCGCTTAAGAAACTCTTCTTTAAAACCCTGTACATTCGCTTTTCGAACTGCAAATAGTGAATGATAATACGCAAAAAAGGCTCGTTCGATGGTTTCATTGTCGCTCGCGAGAGTCCCGTTGCAATAGACCTTATCGATATGGTTTCGGCGTCCTTGCGCTTTTTCGAGGCCAAGCGCCCTTTTAGTGGGCGTCTCACCCGCGGCAAGATCACTTGCTGGAGCGCGAACACAGGCGCCTTGATAACGCTCTCTGTCATACTGTTCTAATTTTTCCTTGACACTGCGCACCTCGTCTTTACAATTCCCAGGCTCCCGACTTTCTAGGGCTATCAGCTGCTGCGGTGTTTTCTTCAGACTTCTTTCTTTTTTTTGCGCTTCGAATTTTAGCGTGCTTGATCTGTCTATCGCTTTCATTTTCACCTTTTGCTTTAAACACTCCCATTTCTCTGCTACGGTTTCCGTTTTTTCCATAAGCACTTCATTAATGGTCTCGTGCACTGCTTCTAAAAATGGTTCATCGTTTAGTAACATTGCGTTCAGTTTCCATAAATCCCAGTTAAAAGCCTTACTCTGTTTCTTCATACCTAAGCGACATACAACCAAGCAATGATCCGAGAAAGACACTGGCACAACCGTATAACCGCGACACAATGGTATAATATCTAGCGATAAGTACATGTGGTCTAACCGCGCATGGCTAGTGCCTTGAAATCTCGTGTACATCACTTCGCGGTCCGCTTCAACACATTCGTACACATCGTCCAGGTCATTCTCGCTAATTAACTTATACAACACGTCACTGCTTTTGTCGCGAATGCCCATATTGTTAACTCTTTCCCGTGCACTTAAAACACAATTGAAGTCCCCTAACAACACAACCCGCTTATCACATTTCGTCCACTGGAAAAGATTCGAAAAAAAAAAGGGTACGCTCTTCTACACCATTCGGCGCGTATATGCCAATTGCTCGGAATTCAGTCTCACAAAACACAAAATCACAATACACAACTCTTCCTGACTGACATGAATATACACTTTGAATAAGAATGCCTTGCAATTTTTTTACAAAAAGAACACATCCCGCGGACGTCCCTAACGCATGACTCACGACTGCATAGTATCTGTCAGTGAAACGACGCACCATGCTCCCGGTCTCCTCCTCCCCGTCAACCTTAGTTTCCTGGACGGCTAGGACGTCGATATCTTGGTCGGTGACCAACCGTAGGAGCTGACTTTGCCTACGCCTAGCCGCCAACCCTCTCACGTTCAGCGTTGCTATGCTGAGTGATGGAAACGATGCCATTGTGACTTCTACGCTCTAAGGAGTAGGCCCGGAGCATGGCGCTTACCTTTCACGTCTAGCCTACGGCTAGCCGCCTCCAGGACCATCCTGCTTGCCGGCATTCTTTTGCTTTGTCTTGTCCGCCGGTCTCTTATCAGTTGGGATTTTCGGTTCGGGTCTCAGCGTGAACCGCCTCCCTTGAGGAGTCTTTGCAGGCGGCTCCTCGCTGGTTGTAGTCGACGTCTTGTCCATTTCCTCGGTCTCGTCGCGCGCACGCTTTAGTGTGGCCGTGGTGACACTCATGTCGTCCCCGCTTCCGGACGTCTCTCCTTGGATCTCTGCTGCCTCGTCCGCTTCGACTGGCCGCGCTTCCTGCTCGACCCGCACCGGTTCAGCTGCTGACGGGGTGATGACAGGTGCGGTTGAATGCTGAGGAACCTCCGACAACTTGTGTGTGTCTGTCGCTGCCGACCCCCCGGCTGCGCCAGGACCACTGTGCTGCCGGCACCTTCAGCGGCCTCCTCCGTCTCGGCCGCGTCCATGACGTGCTCGGCAACCACCTCGCTCTTCGCTGGTCCTGTCGCAGAGGCATATGTCCTAACACAGTCGGCTTCGACGTGCCCGAAGCGTCTACAGCGGGAGCAACGTGGCACCTTGCACTCACGACGGACATGCCCTGTGCCTTGGCAGCGCAAGCACTGCATCGGCCGTCCTGGCACAACAACCAGGGCCAGCTCCCCGTCCACGCGGATCTGGTGTGGAAGGTCCTCAACCATGAGACCACCCTTCAACTTCAGTAGCACTGTCCTTGTGGTTGAGCACTTGTCTGCCATGCCCGGGACCCGCCACCGCTCACGGCTCACTTCCACCACCTTTCCAAATGCTGCCAGTGAAGCCCGCACATCTTCGTCGCTCACCCCGTGCAGCAGCCAGTGCAGCCTAAGCTTCACCTGCTGGTCCTGCGGGTCGACGACGACGCAACGCCTCCCCTTCACCTGGATCTCCTTCAGGGCAAGTAGGCGTTTCATGGGAGCACCGTCGTTGAAGGTCACCGCCCACAAGTGGTTTATCTGATACGCGCCGAGGCTCACCACATCGGGCAGCAGGCCCGTCGGCGTCAGCGCATCCCGAAAATCTTCAACCTTGTAAGGCCTGGCCCTGACGTCTCCGTGTAAAAACACGGTGTTATTAATGAGTTTTCCTTTTGGCAGCTGAGGCAAAATAAACTGATAATCCTTGTCATCCGTATTCCTGTTTCCGCGGCCCATAGTGGCCGCTATCGCCGCTCCGCCGGAGCCCATGACACTGCGATCCGATCAGCTCGGCTGCCGGAAGCAGAATGAGCTACCCGGGCTCGCACAGATCGCTAACAAGCGGACGTACTAATAGTGAAAGCGTAAATGCGAGCGAAAAAAAAATTCAGCACTCGCCCGAGCAGGGGCTCGAACCCTGGACCGTTAGGTTAAAAGCCTAACGCTCTACCGACTGAGCTACCCGGGCTCGTACAGATCGCTAACAAGCGGACGTACTAATAGTGAAAGCGTAAATGCGAAGGAAAAAAAAATTCAGCACTCGCCCGAGCAGGGGCTCGAACCCTGGACCGTTAGGTTAAGATCCTAACGCTCTACCGAATGAGCTACCCGGGCTCGCACAGATCGCTAACAAGCGGACGTACTAATAGTGAAAGCGTAAATGCGCAGGAAAAAAGAATTCAGCACTCGCCCGAGCAGGGGCTTGAACCCTGGACCGTTAGGTTAAGAGCCTAACGCTCTACCGACTGAGCTACCCGGTCTCGCACAGATCGCTAACAAGCGGACGTACGAATAGTGGAAGCGTAAATGCGCACGAAAAAAGAAATTCAGCACTCGCCCGAGCAGGGGCTCGAGCTAGAAAACGTGCGGTGCGGCATGATTAAGCCATGAGTTGCCGAAGCTGCCCAATTTATGATGTTTTGTTGCCACTTTACTAAAGTGCTTTCCCACGTCAAGGACAGCAGAGATCATTGGTGGCGACATGCAGACGGACATTACCCTTAGTTTTGACAATGAGTGTGGCCTACAAATTAATTATTACAGCCCAAAGCGGTTAGACTCCCTTAGTCATAAAATGTTAAACCGTGAGCAGTTCCGGAAAGGCATTCATGACAGCTGCGCAGATGTGAGATAATGTGTGCGGCGCCGTTTAGTATAAACGTTTCGACTTGCTCTAGGTCTAGCTGTTCACTACAGGCGATGCGCGCGGCCCATGACTACGTCCGATTGTTCTGTGCCGATTATTTACGCGTTCACAAAAAGAAGATTGCTGAGGAAAACGTTTTCGTTGCGTAATCTTTTTTCTTTGCTCTTTTTGTTTTTGCCTACCTCCAGAAGTTACTGTCATAGGCTGAGGATCTTCGCGACACCTGCGAAGTCTGCTTGCATTGCTTTACGCTCCTCAAGGAAAACCTGTCTACATCTAACCACGATGAGGTAGCCCAGGCATTCCTTCAGGAAGAAGAAGCGATTGATACCTTGAACAGGCGCGCCCATCTTTACTCTGATGATTGCAGGTGAGGTTGTAGGCTGCAAACTGTTTACACGTTAGCCATTTAGAGGGCGGCAGCAGCCCATTTTAGCAAACGCTAGACACAAATAAAATCTGAGAACACATTTTTCTTGACGAAAAGCCACCAGAGCAAGGTTTTGCTGCAGAAGAATAATTAAAACTGCGATTTACGCACAATGCAAGCTAATAACAACCATCAGTCGCACTGAAGTGAGCACACACAGCAAGGGTCAATTTGGCCAGTTATATCTCGTAGACAAAGCAAATGAGGACATATGATAATAAAACCGTGTGTTCACTGACATAAGCGCTCTCCGATAAAAAAAATTGTCGTCAAAATTGAGACCGGAGTTTTTTTTTAATTTTATTTTTTGAAAATGTACCTTTTTGAAAAAACTCGCTTCTATTTTTTTTTCTTTTTTTGCGCTGCCCGTAGGAAAATGATCTTCCGTACAAATGTTGCATAGGCATTTTGCTATAGTTGACATTGTTTTCAAGTTTCTGTTTGAAGTACCAAAGGCGCCAAGGCGCCTCAAACTTAGGACCGTTTTTTGATTTCAGCCGTGTGTGCCATTTTTTCTCATTTTCTTCTTTTTGAGGACGGCATAAAAAAAGCATGGTTGTAATTTACAGTAATGCGTATTAAAACCAGCAAAAAAAAATTTCGACACATCGTTTATAGTTCGCGCTAAATTCGGCCCCGAAATCCGTAAACATTGCAGAGAGGAAAACACGAGGCCCGCACCGCCACCTTCAAATATTTTTTTGGCGCGCTGGGAGCGTTTCTTGGAAATAAAATTTTCAGTTCCGTGCACTTTGAATGTGCCCATATAACATATAAAAAACCCAGGCAAAACAAAAATTGCGACCGGAGAGGCATGTTCGATCTCTCGTGGAATCACGCAGTTGCTCGTGGCAACTGCGCGGCAACTTTCTAATTGTACTAGTGGCAAACGCAAACATTTTTCATTCTTCCAGGCGACGTTCGAGCATCTCATTTGCGTACTACTTAGCTGGATAAGGTCGTCTGTATGCATTGGCCCGCGTGCGTTGCCCATTGATTGGCTAAGAATCGATGTTCGGTCTATATTTGAGCAGTCTACATTGCGCTTAACTTCCGAGCATATGAGTTTCTAAGCGAATGAGGGTCTTCAGCCCAACTTTTTTATCACTACCACAACAATTTTAGCCGCTGCCGTATAATCCAGACGAAGAACAGCCCAACACGTTTGTCAAAGCCTATATAGTGTACAAAGAAGGGCACTTACTCGAGATACAAAAAAGTTCTAGAAGAACAGCGCGATGAGAGCATGGGTCTACAATTTATTAAAAAAAAACTTTCTTGAAAAACGTCACCAATGCTTTGCAATGTTTACAAGACACGTTTTCGCGACGGTTAAAGGGATGCTCACCCAAAAACAAAAATTTTACGAGAACTCTGTAAATGAAATCTCAGTGTGCGAATACATCGAATAGATGCGCTCTTTAAGCAATTTTTTCAGCGGATAGTTGTATTTTCGTTGCTCTTGTGGGCGCGCGCTCAGCCGCCCGGCCGACTAGAGTTAGAAAGGTCGCGGGATCGAATCCCGGCCGAGGCGGCTGCATTTTCGATGGAGGCGAAAATGTTTGAGAACCGTGTACTTAGATTTAGGTGCACGTTAAAGAACCCTAGGTGGTCGAAATTTCCGAGCCCTCCACTACGGCGTCTCTTATAATCATATGGTGGTTTTGGGACGTTAAACCCCGATATTATTATTACTAGAGTTAGAAAGCGTTACATCAAAACACCCGTCTCGGATAGCCAGCCGGCCGGCCGCAGTCTCTCCACACGCGCCGTAGGTAAGCGGCACGGCATGAATACGAGTTCTGGTCCCTCCACCTGCGACCAATATACCTCCGACGATGAAGATAGTTCGAACATGCCAATAACATAATCGCTTGCGGTTACAAGCATTCTGCCTCTAGCGACGAAGAGGAGCAGGCGGCCGTGGTGAGGCAGCCCGGGCCAGTAAAATGGTAGGCTTTTCTCTAGCAAACTCAATGTGTAGCAACAGTACTAGGTAAATTATATTACATAGGATGCAAGATGGCTGGTTTAAGCTTGGGTAAGGCAGAAAAGCAGTTACTACGTCGGATTCGTAGTTTCCCGCTAGTGTTTACATATACGCTGTCAGTCTTCGAGCGCTGCACCGTTTGTTCCCGAGCGCGAAGTACGCCAGATGCAGAAGTATTCAGCCGTTTGATAGCTGTGTGCTTACGGCAGCTACTGTCACAGCCACGCTATAGAAGGCAACTGATCGAATGTCAGTGTGATGCTACTCTCAGTCTCGGTAGCGTGTAGGTAATCGCCTGCCTTTCGTTTTGCTGTTCTGTTTCTGGCGGCTCCTCCAAACTGGGCACTAGGCTTTGCGGGACGCCGTGCGTTTTTTGGGGGATTTGCGCCTTGGTCCCGAACATTTTGGCTTCGAAATGTGGGGTGGAAGTGCTGGGAACGAGCGCGGCACGGCACCGGGCGCGAGTTCCCACTTTCCACGTGGGATCAAAACTTCTTGTCCAGCAACATGACGATAGTGCTTTGCAGGGGCGTAGCCAGAAATTTTTTTCGGGGGGGGTTCAACCATACATTATGTATGTTCGTGCGTGCGTTTGTATGTGTGCGTGTATATATGCGCAAGCAAAATTGAAAAATTTCGGGGGGGGTTTGAACCCCCCCAACCCCCCCCTTGGCTACGCCCCTGGTGCTTTGAGTGTCCTCACTCTCAAAACGAACGTCACAGTCCTTACATTTCGCAGTAAGCTTTATATCTTTGCGATGCAAAGCTTGTTCACACCTTTTGAATTGCGTAGGGTCTTTTGGAGGTCCGAAGAAATGTCGTGAAGCGGAGTCGTCGTTGCAGTAGCCGCTCTTGCAGCCCGGCGCAAAGCAAGTCGGCATACCGCACCGTGAATCCGTTCGTCCTCGTTACGCTTCGTACAAGACGCTAAGCCTGGTCAAGAACAGTCGCAAAAATGACGAGCGAACAAAGCGCAGACGTAGCTGTAACCCACTTGCGCTCGTACGTCGCCGGCGCCGATCACAACAAGCGCCAGCCGCCAGCCGCGGGAGCTAGACTAAAATCACAGGAAGGAGAAAAGTACCGCGACCGTCCTGCCGGCCGCCATATTTGGTCCAGCGCGGCCGAAGCGGCGGTGAGGCGGTGTTCATTTCACGCGGAGTAACACATGTTTTACGCATTGCGTGCGCTTTTACAGCCCCAAATGAAGCACACCGTTGTTCTCTAACTGTTTAAAAAAGAAATAGCAGCAGTTTTGACTTGCCTGCACGCGCACGCACGCGTACTAACGCGATAAAGAAATGCGAACTGCGCGGCATTTACGGGCTCGGCTGTCTCCATTTATTAAATGCGAATCATATCTTAGTGAACTTCTGCGAGTTTGAACGTTCTATCTATCTATCTATCTATCTATCTATCTATCTATCTATCTATCTATCTATCTATCTATCTATCTATCTATCTATCTATCTATCTATCTATCTATCTATCCGCCCACGGCTATGTGCTCTCCTGGCCGTTTCGTTAATGGGATGTATGCCAAATTTGGTATGGCATAACATGACTGTATGACGAATATAAACTATAGGTGGTAACATGAAAATAATGACATGTACACCGTGTACGGCATGATTTACATGTGACGCTCACGGTGCGCTCGCGGCCGCTTCGCTAGTTTGATACACAGCGAAATTTATATGGCGTGACAAGAGTGTATGACGATCATAAGTCATAACGTGCAAATCCTGGGAGGCATACCATGTAAAACATGATTCACATGACAGGGTCTCGGGGCGCTCGCGGTCGCTTAGTGAGATGCATATGTGCCAAAATTGATATGACGAGATATTTCTGTATGACGAACGTTAGTGACAGGTGATAACACGAAAATCATGACTTGCATGTCACGTACAGCATCACTTTCTTGCCACGCTCATGGTGCGCTCGCGGCCGGTTCGGTAGCTTGACATACACCAAAATTGATATAGCGCGAGGTGACGGTATCACGAACATGAATGACAGGTGGTAACGTGAAAACCATAATATGCATGACATGTACGGCATGGTTTACATTACACTGTCTTTGTGCGCTTCCGGCCGTTTTGTTAACTGGATGTATACCAAATTTACTATGGCATGACATGGGTGCATGAAGAACATAAATTACAGGTCATGCGTTGTATATACCAGATTATACATGCATGCATGCATGCATAACAAACTTGCGATATATAGTGAACTAGGTGTCATGACATGAATGATTTCATCTGCCTCAAAGATGAACAACGCGATATATGCAACTCTTTGTTCGTTGCTTTGCATTAGACAGATTCCCACAATGCGTGGGATCTGCGGGATTGACACAAAAGGCACAATTATACCGTCACGTCACGCGCTACCAATCTTGGTGCATATCAAGCCAGCGAACCGGCCGCGGTTGCACCATGAGCATGGCATGTATATCATGCCTTACATGACATGCCGGCCATTATTTTAATGTTACCACCTGGTATTTATGTTAGTTATACAGTCACGTCACGCAATATCGATGTTGGTGCATATCAAGCGAGCGAACCAGCCGCGAGTGCACAATGAGCATGGCATGTAAATGATGCCTTACATTACATGCGTACCATTATTTTCATGGTTATTTATAGCCACGTCACGGAATACAAATCGGTAGCAGTCAGTTTTCATGGCGCACTGATCGTTATATGTGAGCCCAAAGGCGTCAATTTTGCGCCAAACATAATTAAGAGCTGCCCGGCAATTTTATTGTGGATGAACCTTCTGCAGCAACCACGCGAAACAAGCTGCACTAGTGCAGCGGAGACGCCAACATTTACCGAAACAACATTTGCGAATTCTCAATGAAACGCTTGCCTTACGAAGGCGGGCATCAGTCATGGGAACAAATTTTTCGCGCCATATTCTGTGCAGCCACACAGCCCGTCGCTTGGCATCCTTTTTCCCTCTGGGAATAGCAAAGAGGGCTTGGCCCGTTTGCCGCCGGTTGCTGCACCCGAAAGCGCAGCACCCAGGCCTTCATCGATGCCTCAACAGGCTTGCAATGAAGTGTCAAAACGATACGGGATGTCGTAATGAAAACAATCGCCCTTCAAAGCGCCGTGCGTCGGCGGCCGGGAGACGCTAGCGAGGCGAGCGAGCTGGACCGATTTTGTGGCGAAGCCGCCGAAAGGGCGCGGCGGCGAAGAGAAAAAGAACGCGGCACATTTTCCCATTCCAGTGACTATAAGCTAGACGTGACTGCAGCGCCATTAGTTCTCGCGACCGCCACGCGGACCGCCTCTCCGGCGGAGCTTTTAAACTGAGTTTGTTCTAGTAACGTTGATCACGAGAGCACCCACACGTAAGCGGCCAGGTAGATAGCTACGTAGATAGAAACGGTCAAATGCGCAGGGGTCGCTAAGAAAAGCTTCGCATTTAGTAATATGTTAAAATGTTTCTAGCTTATCGCATATCAGACAATTCACAGCCCATGGTATATAAAAAGTCTTGTCTTTTAGCAATGGTATAACAGGGAGCTTGCAAGTAACAAAAAGAAAAGACGTTTTTGTTGATGCTCTAATGGTGATTATATTTAGTCGTCTAAGCACATCTTTTTGTAGTGCTAATACATACATTTTGCGGTATACAGGTACAGGGCACATAACATCCACTAAATCCTTACACAATTGTTTTTTTTTTGTTATTGAAGAGAAGGAATCTAACGAAAAATGCACTTGGAGAAACTGCAAAGCATGAACAACTTATATGAAAAATCCTTTCTCCGCTCTTTGCGGTGAGTAATAGGACGATACAATGAACTCTGCTTCTTGTCACGCAGTCGCACTTGCATCACGGCACGCAAGAATCCCTCACTTTGATCCTGAAATGAAAAAAATATATATATATATTAGAATCACCTGCTTCAGGAACAAATGGGACAAACCCACTCAGCCGTTCTTAAGCTTATGAAAAACCTAATTTGGCCAATTCGCTCACAAGTGGACCTCCACTTAAACACAGCAAGTATGCTATGCAACTTTTGTACACACACTCGTCACGTGCAAGGGTGGTGAAAAGTTCCCAGGCCACAACGCCCGGCCGCGGAGCAGCTGCTCGCGGCGCAGCTGATCGCAATCATGCCTTGGCACACGCTTGCGTCCAGCGTGTGTGTGGAGGGGGGTGTATCCCGCAGTGCCAATGGAAAGTTAAACGCACGACGTTGTTTTTCAGGAAGCCCGAAACCAAGGTGACGTATATGGTGTCTAGCTAAATGTGGCCGCAATCATGATGCGTCAGTTTTCCGGATGACTGCTGCCTCGCTACACGCTGCACAGTAGTAAAACATCGAAGAGCGGACAGTGAGGGAACATGACGTGCCAAGTTTGTACGTCGCTTTCTTATCAAGGATAGCAAGAAAGGGAGAGGGATGTACCCCCCCCTTCACGCACACGCGTGCGCCAAGGAGTCATTGCGATGGCAGCGTCCCGATAGCAGTGAGCTGCTGCTCCTCGGCCGGGCGTTGTGGCCTGGGGAATTTTCACCACCCCTGTACATAATACTTGCAGAAAGTAAGAAACTTTTGCTACAAGAAACATGTTACACGATGCTGCGGTTTATTTTCGCTCGTCAGTGCCCGAGGTGAGCGGATGCGTTCCGAGCGAGCTCCGTCGTTATCGACTACTTGGCCGACGCTTAGCTGCCAAGCTATGACAGCTTGCTGCTGGTGCGCACTTTATCTACCGCTTGCAGTGGCTGCTATCTGGGACGCTCTTTTCGGAGCTCGTTGGCGGCAGCGCCGCCCGACTTGCGGTCGGCGGTCACTGCTGCTAGTATTACCCACGTCAAATTTGCGTGCTTTGACGCCCCCGCCGGAGCACTCCGTGCAACCAAACGATATGCCACTAGCCGAGTATATGGACCTACAGGCTCCAGACAACCTGAATGCGTCGTTCAAACAGCTGACTTCAACAAGGAACTCGGCCGCCGCTGCCATGCCTTCAAGGGTGCGGCTGCCACCGGACACCAACCCATTCCCGAAAATCGAGGAAATGAATGGCGTTGAAGGCAAGTCTGACAATGCTTCTCATAAAGCTCGCATTACCTCTACCGCACCGAATGGAGGAAAACGTGCGCGAGGCTCGCTCATGCCTACGCCCGTACGACAGTACGCTAACCATGTCCAGGCATTACCCCCATGCGAGAAGGGCACGTCATTTGCTCCCAGCTTCCGTTCGCCGCCAGGACGAAGGGGACAGTTGGATACCACTCAGCTATCGACCGAAACCGCAGAACCGTGTGGCGGTCGCGGGACGGCGGGCTCGGGCCACCCACGCAAATACCAGCACACCTTCAGCCTTCGGTCTAAGCAGCCGTGCCGCATCACAGATGAGCAGTTCATACGATTACACAAAGCCAAAGCGCCACATTTCGGCTCATCTCAAGCTCTCTGAGGATGACCCATCGCCGGAGTTCATGGTTCGCTATTTAGGCCATAGTAACCAGCTCGCTGCCGACGCGGCTGAACCCGAGGTTCGCAACGCCCTTCTGGCGATAGCGTCTATGCAAGTGAACGGAAAGGACTTGCCCTTTGAAGCATACGAAGCGGTTGGTCACAATAAAATCAAAGGCCTTATTAGAAATCCAGGGGACATGACTTCCGTGGAACTAATGTACTCATTGCACTGCCCTAAGTGCAAAAACCTACAGGCAAGCCCACTTGGAGAGAAAGGCACATCCACAGTCACATTTGAAGGTAACAGCTTACCCAATAAGGTCTGCTGCGGTCATTTACTATCCGTGATTTTCCGTACTGTGTATAGAGACGGAAAAGCGACCGACACCCGTGTTTCCCTGGTTGAACACTTCCTTTTCTTTTATTGCGTGCGCGGCATGGCGTTTCCCGCCAACGTTTTCCCGCGGTAGATTCAACATGCTCCCGGGTCCGCGCTGTGGTCGTTTGCCTCCAAAAAAGTCAGTTTCACCGCAAGGGCAAGGCAATTAATGCCATAGCAACGAATTGTAGTGTTACACGAAGTGAGGCTGGCAGCTAACTGTTTTGCATCCGATCTCGCGTAACTACAAAACGCGGGTGTAAGAGAATACGGCCGTCCAGGGAGAGATGCTTCCCGAAGAGTCACTTCCCGTTGAGAGCGCAGCACGTAGAAGGGTATACGACCCGCCCGCTGTGATGGCTTTCGAGATAACGTGCGCGCCAGCGATCGCCACCGCGCCGTTAGATTCAAAGTTCAAAGTTGCACCTATCGCGTCGCGACACTCCCCCCTCACGTCCTCGCGTCTTTTAAGGCTCGTTAAAGACGGGCGGGGCATTTCCTGTCTGCTTCGACGGCACACCTTCCGGGCGGGGTGTTGTTATCGCATGCACTCTCCGAGCGATGGGTCGTCTTGTTTCAGTCTAAAAAAAAAAAGGGGGAGCGAGAATGGAGCAACGGTCTCCGTTCCTCCTTCGGAGCAGCGACTTTCTCCTTTGAGGACGATTTACTAGTCGCGCCCTCTTGCGGCAAGCTCCAAGGGAGTAAATTTTCTCCTCAACCTCGTAACTTGCGCGCGCATGCGCACGCCGAGTAACATCGTGATTCTGTGTTGCGGAGAGCGGCCGCCCTTTCGCGCTCACTCGGCAGCCTCAGACCAGTGCTACCGATCTCGGCCAGTCGCGTGCAATTACTTGTACCTAGGATTGATGCGAGCAACACACGAGTGACATTCATTGTTTTTGTTCTATGTGTTGAGTAACGTGTGTGGCGTTTCTTTTTCTTTTTTTATAGGCTCGGCGTGTGCGCGATGCGCCGCATACTACCCTGTGTCTCGTGTTTGTATACGATTGCGCACGATCTGCTTGCCATGAATACATCAAGTCCCGCTTCACAAAACAGTCTTGTTTTAATGAACACCTTAGACTGTACCAATAATTCAATTTTTTTTCGGCGTTAACATACTTGGCTAGAGCACGCGTTTTTAGTTTTACACAGCACTTATAGCACTTATCAATACAACAAGCAATATAAAGGAGCATGAAGGTTAATTTTTACAACATTTTAGCAAACGTGATACCGCTGGACAGTGCATGCGTGAAAGTACGATAACATATAATTGCTGGAGTTTGACGTGTCGAACCACCGTAGGATTATGAGGCACGCCGTAGTGTGGGACTACGGATTAATTTCGTTCAACTGGGGTTCTTTAACGTGCACCCGAACATAAGCACATGGGTGTTCTTTGCCTTTCGCCCCATTGAAATGTGGCCGCCGTGGACGCATTTTAACGTTAACCTGCATCATAATTGCACATATCTGAAAAATAAGTTAATGACTTCTGTCAGTTAAGGCAAAATTCTCAATCACATGCGTTTTGGAATACGCATGCCATCACTGAGAATTAAGACGGACTTATGCACGCGTGCAGTATATATCTCCTGTTCTCAGGATTTTGCTTTGGCGTGCGAAACTCAACACAAAATGCGCTTTTAATGACAGCTGTGCACAGTAGGTAATCACTAACACTCTCACTCACCTTTGTGAAAAGAGTATTCCAAGTCCAACGCAAGACTAACCACCGCCACAACGACAACTACACAGTTGTCTCACAATGACCGCATTTTCACACGCCAGGCGAATACCGTGACGTAACAGTAGCAGGGCAGCATGTAGGTACAGCGTACTGAAATATTACAGAACACGTAGTGTGGGTAGCGTTCTTTTCCATAATTCGCGCGGTGTAGCGCCAGTTTCTCTACTCAAGTAATCGAGCTGCCGCGACGCCAATAGCCACTTACATCGCTCTCGAAAGACCACCGTCCGGTGCGAGGCCATCTTGTCTTGCTTCTTCGCACGACCCGCGTTGTAACGTACGTATACACAAATGAGACGGCCATACCGCATCAGAAGCATTGTCACTGATGGGCTAGCAATTCAACGAATCCATGGCCCATCGTCATACTTGTGGTCAACGCATAAATAGAGTGTGAAAACATGTCAACGCCAAACCACTCAACGAAGTCGACAAGATGAAAGCAACACAATCTGAACTGCATGTTGCCGATGTTGCGCCCTCACACAGTAACTATTGAAACTAAAGAAATCATAGAGAGAAATTTCATCTGTGGCCGCTGTCGGAAGATGGCGTTACCTCAAAATGTCGTCGGAATGGTATGAAAGGTTCTCAATATGGTCGTTTTCGCACTAACTTAATCAACTCTGTAATTATATTGTTCATTGTTATGCGGCTTTAGATTAACTGGTGCGCTTGGCTAAGCCATAGCTACTATTTAATTATGTCGGCGTATATTGTGACGCAGCCATGAAATCGTAAAGAGTTGAAGAAAAATGACGCATCTTTGTGCCACTATGGTCCACTGTGATTCAGTGACTATATAAGGGCCAGCGCTTCATAGAGGGGTATGTGTAAACGCCTGTACGTATGCATCTGTAGTGAATTGTTCATGTTATAGGGAACCCAAGCTCAAGTTTGCGGCGCGACGACAGCGCCGCGCCAGCCGCGCTGCGGCTCTGTCGGAAAGCTCTGAACCTTCGCGCGGCCGGCTCAGCCCCTTTCACGGTAGCGGTAGCGCACGTGCGCACGCGTTCTTCTCTCGGTGCGGGTAACTGGGAGGCCGTCAGCTGGGTACGTTGAACCGAGAGGCTTGCTGTGCGAAGCTGCGCATTTCCACGATGGCAGAAGCGACCCCGCGGAAGCGCAAGCGTGGTCCGAAGTATTGCGGTTTAGTGGCCAGCCACAACAGTGCAGACAAGGCACACGATTCACGTGTTAAACTGTATCGGTTCCCGGGCGTGTCGCACGATAAATAAAGTCGGCAAGCGTGGATAGCTGACAGCGCTGTCTCGCCTTCTGTTTTGGCTGTCTGAGTTCATCGCTTTCGTTCGTTCCGACTACCTCAATCGGTAAGTAACGGGGCGCATGCACGCAGCGACTACAGTAATGATTACTCGCTGTCTTCTCGCATGGTAAAAGTGCAGGGGCGGTGTAGATGAAACAACTTTCTGCTTTGATTCCCCGTGTTCGTGAGACGTACCCGTCGTTGCTGAACGTTCACACTCGCGTTTTACCGTTAGCGTTGCGCGGTTGCTTGAATTGAACTGAACTCGGCACATTGTCAAAAGTTCGGCGCCTGCAATTTACGCGTCGGGAAGGCTGCTTTATCACGCCGGAACGGACGTCTGTGCATTTTCAGCAAGCTTTGACATCGTTCTGCAGGTTTGCTTTGTTTTTGTCACTTTATTGGGGTGATATATATTTAAGCCACTAAATATAACTGGCACTTAATACATGCTTTGCAATTGCAACCTTGAAGTAACCACCTTCTGACTCTGTGTGATTTTCTAGCCGCGTTCACGCAACAGGTTTATATGCCTGTCAAGTCGATATCATAAAAAGAGACTGCAAGCATGACGCGAGAGCCGAAAAAACGAGGCGAGCTGTTCATCTTGCTTCACAGTGGTTGAAGCTCAGCTAGCTGCCTCGCGTCTTAATCGGCGGGTGATTCTCCAGCGGCACGGAGAACTTGACTCTAAACTTCTTAGGAAGCAGTGCCATGGCCGTATAACCTTTTTTTCGCACGCCGCAAACGTTTCTTCACGAAAGTACACGGCTGCTACTGTAAGCATGCCATATCAAAACAACAATCATATGATTCGTAGTCCACGCCGCAGAACATCGATAGCGTGTACGCATGGGCGTCCGGAGGGGGGTGCAAGGGGGGGCAGGTGCCCCCCTTGGAATTTTGGATAATAATTTTCTATGCAGTAGCAGTAAGCTACACAGCTTGATTAGCACACTCCCGTCCCGCATATCCGCGTGAAACAACATTCAGGATTACCAGCCAACTTTCCACGTTACATACTGCTATGGACTCATCTTGCCGGTCATGTCACGGCAATGAAACAAAAGCTACCTATGCTGTATGCCCCCCTCCCCCACCCACTGCTGATGCACCCCCCCTAGAAAAAGTTCTGCGGACGCCCTTGCGTGTACGGCTTCATTTCGGAGTGCATGTGGACCATTATTCATTTTAACATGACAGAATGAGACTTACCTCGAGGTATACGTCCTACGCGGTGTAATTGCGACTTGGGAAATGCATTTCGCTTTGAGTCGGGCGTGGTTGTCGTCGATCGTCTGCTCTTCACCGTTAACGTGACTGACGAGCCTTTCTCATTTTATCAAGTTCGCTTTTCGGAAGTGCCGGTCAAGCTTGAAAATCCTTTTGAAGCCGCACTGCAAGCGGTACATTGCGAGGCGCCGAAAGTGCACCGCGAGAGCTCTGCACGTGCACAGAATCGAGCAGCAACGCGGTGGAGAGAAGGGAAAACGCGCGCTGCGAACCACGGCCACCTGGATCGGGGCGCGCGGCGGTGTTGCAAATTCGCCTACATGCGGCCTGCGCTTAAATAAAAACGTCGCATTCACATCACTGTTGTATCGTGGGAACTTCGGAATGCAAAGAGACGTGCCCACATCAAAATGTTGCCTATCATCGGCAAGGAGAAAACGACTACAGTATTATCATTACCTTAATTGTTTTCCAGCAACGTGATGCTCTTAAGACAGCGCTCGACCGCAGAAGATAGCTATGCAGTGCCGACGACGACGAAATGTATTTCCTTTAGAAAGAAACATGGCGTGCGCCGGTCCAGGCGGCCGTGGGAGAAACGAGTGCCAAAACAAAGAATGAGAAGCACGGAAAATCACGTACTCGGCACAATACATGTGTCATGGCACTTATGTAGCGGCCGTGGTCATGGCACATGAACGCGCCGCGCCACACGAAGTCTCTTAAGCACGCTGCTTGGCTCTATCTCGATTGTAACATGCTACAGAGAACAACACTCACTGTGTAAAGCCCGATAAACATTACATAATAGCGTACCTTGATTCCAGTCACCACGTGCGCGATGTCCAGTGTGCATTTTTCCAAACACATCTGCGGCTGTCTACGGCGCGGTCAGCGCGGCATCATTCGCAAGGGAGTGGGAGGAGAGCGCCGCGTGGCGGCGCGCGTCTGAACTACCTCAATTACAACTTTTCAAAGGGGCGCGCGCCGAATGGGACGGCCGGAGCAACACCGCCGCGCTCCCCGATCCAGGTGGCCGTGTGCGAACACCCCAGTTTCTGTTTTTCTGCCAGAGATGGCGCTGCCTGTCAAGAGCAGCAGCGCCGCTAAGCGTTGCTTCGGAAGCATATATACATGCGAATGAATTGTGTATGTATTGAATTCATTGTGCGTACTATGTGTCCGTCCTAGTGTGCGTAATAATAAAAGCTGTATCAAGTTTCCGGTGTCCTTGAGTAATCCATGAATGGGCCTACCTCCCCGAAATGCCGTGTGCAGCATCAACGCACGCCGCCTCAGTCAGAAACACTTTTTTTAGTATTGTTTAATCCCTCTAGATGGCGCTAGCTACCACCTACTTCACGGCCGCGGCGCTCTCACAGCTCCACCTACTTATATGAAGTTGAACATCTATCTATCGAAACTATGCTCTGCCGCGCCGGGATTGTTTTGATGCTACAGAATATACATTTTGGAGGCACAAACGCGTGGATAACGTCGCTACACCGTGTGACGCTTCGAAAAATAGACAGCAATCCTAACGTACAGTCTCCGGGTGAAGCCCCTTTGCAGTATCCGTCTCTTTTAAAGTGAACGCCGTCTCGATGGCCGAGCGAAGTGTACGAGTTCCGTCGTTCCGTTTCGCGAGGTTCTCATCACTACAGGTTTGTCTGCTTGATTTTATTGTCATATCGTTCGATATTAACCTCAGCGGGACCGTTTTTTGTGATTGCCAGTGCAGCATACTCTTTATCAGTCGAGAATCGATGCGCTCGCTAGGCCTAAATCTATTGCTCGCTTCACTGGCTTGGCGTCAGCCATCTTAATTTTGACGGTTTCTCCATTGAAAAGGGAGGAAAGTTCCTCCATTTGAAGCGAACATTGGGGACATCGCCGTTTCTCCCTTAAAGGAGAGAGGGTCACTCCATTTCTTTAAGAGTGTTGAACTCTGATTTGGCCGCGTTCGTCGCCCCCGTTCGCGTGTTTTTACGCTCGGTAGATCATACAATACGCGGGGGATCTTATCAATTTGGACTTCATACCGGAACGACATGATGGCGACGGCAACGGCGACGGCAAAAACCCGTCGAGACTGTCCATATAATTGCTATCGCAATAAAAGGCACAGCCGATGAGACGTGCGCCGGACTTGAGGCTCGCTTGGGAGGGCGAGCTTGAAATACCTCTCGATGCCGTCACTGCTTGGAGACGCCTTGACCACTCTGCTGAGTTTTTACTGCAGTACGGGTACGCTGTCATTCTGCACAATTAAAATGTCGCCAACGCGCAGTCGGAACGAAGATGGATGGCGCTGATGAGCGGAGCGCTGGCGAAGGAAATATTCTTTCTTCCTGCAATTGTACAATTGAAGCAGAAGCTCATGCTCGCACGTCACATGCCTTTGAAGGTCATGCGCGATGGAACCAGACAAACACCATGCTGTTCTTGCTGGTAGCCACACGACGTGCTTGCCTGTTAGGAGGTGAGAGGGTGTCAGCGCCCGTGCATCCTTGGTGTCCTCGCAGGGTTGCGTTAGAGGGAAATCATGTACTGTCACGCTTCCATTATCTTTAGATGTCAATGACGGGTAACGTGAAAAACAAAGGTCAGAATGAACAGGAAGTTCCGATGCCGTCTTCTTCCGCAAGTCCCTGTAGTCAGGGGGAAGACGCTCGTCCCAAAAGATGTCGCCATAGCCGTCTCCGCTTTTCCTCTTCTGAAGGTGTAGCTCGGCAATCACGCGTCACGTGCCTTAAGATGCCCTAGAGGGGATTAATAGTCTGTCCAGGCCTTGAAGTTACCCCTGGCGATGATGACATTGCTGCCAGTGCTACGGCGGATGGCAGATGACGCAGTGTCAAGATGTCCGTTGGTTTGCAATTTGCTGACGCTTTTCCTGAAGTGGTTTTCTCACGTGACATTTGTCTCTGCTTCTCAGTTCCACTTCAACTTTAATTAACTTCAGGATGGAGCGCAACCACGTCAGAAAGCAACTTCAAATTCGTCAGCATGTCCCTGAAGTGTTCCACACGACACGGCCTTGCACTCACGTCGGCATGTAAAAACAAAGTGTTCAAAACAACTCGCCCTGTAGGTAGCTGTGGCAAAAGCCCCTGCTAATCCGTGGAATCCTTGACAGTTGTCCCGGTACCGCGGCCCTGCTGGGCTGCTGAAGCCGCTCCGTTGATAGCGGAGCACATGTCACCCACGTCCGTTCACCATGGTGGCCGGAAGTGGAATCTCACACTACGAGAGCGCAGCACGCCAGGTCGTGTTATATAAACCCTTTGTTTTAGAGGCGAAGCTCACTTACGGTGCGGGTCGTTCCCTCCTCCGTAGTAGAGTAGTAGTATGTATGTAGCCAGCTCTAGTTTAATGAATTGCTCACTAGATGGCATTTCATATGTTTCATGTATAGTGGTGTGCATGAGGGCAAAGGTGCAATCGGGAATGGATATAAGTCAAAGGTCTGTGGGACGCCTCGCGTTGGGTGCTCACGGGAAGACGACAAATGAGGCTGTAAAGGGCGATATGGGATGGGCAGGTTTTGAGGCGAGGGAGGCTCAGCGCAAAATAAGGTTCGAAGAAAGGCTAAGGAATATGAAGGAGAGGAGATGGGCAGAGGAGCTGTTCCGTTATTTGTATAGGAAGAGCGTGGACACACAGTGAAGAAAAAAAAACTAGGAGGCTCACTAGTAAATATACGGCTGGTAGTGTAAGCAATATGTCAACAAAGAGCGTTAAGCGAAAAGTCAGAGAGGCGGAGAGGATTTACTGGACGGCAGCTATGGAGAAAAAACCGGCTTTGAGTAACTACCGAAAGGGCAAAACTGAAATGAGGGAGACACTTTACGATAATTCAAGGGGAAGCGCTTTACTGTTTGGTGCGAGATCGGGTTGCCTTAGAACGGGTAGTTATAAAGCGAGGTTCAGTAAAGAAGAAGAACAATGCAGGTGCTGCGGGGAAGATAAGGAAACGGCGGAGCATGTTTGATTGAATATGGAGATATCCACCCATGTGTACGTTTGGGCACTAGCCTACATGACGCCTTGGGTTTTAGAGACAATGGAAAGCTGAACACAGGCGCGATTGAAATAACTAAGCGACGGGTAGAGTATTGGTGGCAGAAAATTAGAGAGAAAGGACAAAAAATAATTATTGGAAAAAAAATAGGGACATTCAGCCGTAAAGGGCAGAGAACGGAGCTGAAAACATGTTTTTTTTTCAGAGTAAGATAGTTTTAATTGAAGTAAAGACACTAGGCCAACACTAACAAAAAGAAGAGTAAAGGTTTTTTTTTTTTTTGTCGAGCCTGGTGGCACACTTGTCACCGCCCCGTTATAAAGGGGACGCTCATAGCATCCATCCATCCATCCATCCATCCGTCCAGAATTGCTGTTTAAAGATGACAGATGGCGCTTGTATAATGCCAATGGCGCATGTCATTGGATGCCTGCGATCGTAAAAGGCGCTCGCTCTTGGCGCGCTTTCTCTTTTGCTGGGACTCGCCGGATGGAGGCAGACAAGGCTTGCCTCCATCCGGCAGGCCTTGTCTGTTGAGCGAGCTTTACATATTCATGTGAAGCTCGCTCTTGGCACGCTTTCTCTTTCGCTCGGGAGCGGACACTTTCCCTGCATTTCACCGATCACAAAGCGGTCATAATGAAGGGACCACGTAAACCAAGAGTACATTAAAAGTTTGATGTTTAATATATACTAGGGGGTGTGCGAATATCAAATTGTTCGAATACGAATCGAATACGAATATCCACCTTCGAATATCGAATCGAATATCGAATATCAAAGGAAAAATGCCTCCACAGTAACAATATTTTATTTAACATGTAGCTATTTGAAAAAAAAAAAACATTAACAGCCTGACTGGCAACACAACATACACTGCTATCTCCAGAACACAATGTCCAGGATAGCACAATGCACATCACAACACAAGCAAATATCACGGCACAATGAAAGTAATGACTAGATGTTATCATGAAGAAATATGAGTTGCTCCACATGATCAGGCAGCAGGCGCTCCCTTGTAACAGAGGCAACCCCCCCCCCCCTGCCACTGAAAAGGCACGCTCGCTTGGAACACAAGTGGCTGGTATAGGGAGTTACATGGGGCAAAGCTTTGCCAGACTGGGGTATCTGAACAGTCCGCCCCCAGTCACATGGGTCACTGTCTTTCTTCAGAAGTGGTCCCGCATAGTGAACGAGTGGTAGTGCGGCACGTTACGGTCGCATAATATTGGAAATGTACGGTTACATGATCGCCAACAGCGCTGCACGTCGGAGGTGCACCAGCAATAAATCATACGTATTGGGGCGTTCTTCGCAGGCAGATATCGTGCCTCCGTGTACTTACGATGTTTATCGCTCCTCTCGGCAACGTTTTTAGCGATACCAACGCAGCAGAAATGTGGAAGACGAGTTATTTTATGCATGATAATCGAATCGCATATTCGAATTTTTCGAATATTTGAAGTTATCAAATATTCGAATCTTTTCGAATACACTATTTTCGAATCGAATACGAATATTTCGAATGTAATATTCGACGAATATTCGGAACTTTCGAATATTCGCACACCCCTAATATATACACGATTTTTCACACACTGTATATGATGTACTGGGCGAATTTCACGGAAGAGTTTGACGGTTTATCGATGATTCCCTCCGGAGCTTCGCCGCACTCATCATCATTCACCCCGTGAATATGCTGTGATTTTTTATACCTTCTTGCGCACGATAAAAAAGGAAGGCATGCTCTCGCCTGGGATCGAACCAGGGACCTTGCGCGTGTAAAGCGCACGTGATGACCACTACACTACGAGAGCGCAGCACGTGAGTCCGTGTTATATACCCCCTTTGTTTTTTTATACCTTCTTGCGCACGATAAAAAAAAGGAAGGCATGCTCTCGCCTGGGATCGAACCAGGGACCTTGCGCGTGTAAAGCGCACGTGATGACCACTACACTACGAGAGCGCAGCACATGAGTCCGTGTTATATACCCCCTTTCTTTTTTTATACCTTCTTGCGCACGATAAAAAAAAGGAAGGCATGCTCTCGCCTGGGATCGAACCAGGGACCTTGCGCGTGTAAAGCGCACGTGATGACCACTACACTACGAGAGCTTTTTTTTTTTTATTGCCTGGTTTATCAGCACAAATTACAGAACACAGCGCACAAGAATTCATATCTCTGAATTCATCATTTCACAAGACACTTATATGTACATTCTAAAAAAAACGGGACCGACAGCTTGTCCCGTGTTGCATAGTCAGAAATATTTCGCTGTCAGCAATCTGTCAAGTGTGGGTAACCAGTGAGGTGGCTCGTGCAGTTCACGTAACACACTTCTAACATATAACAGATATTCATGTAAATACACCTTAGCAGGTTTTGGATCTTCGTGTTCATGTCTATAATCCATTCTAGTTTTCCACATGCTATGCATAGCAATAAGCATTATCAGATCACATGGCACGTCATCTGTTGGCTCCCATGGCAAGAAGCGAATACCGAATGGCGTGAGCTGAAAGTCTTTCTTTATCGTCCTTTGAAGGACGTCCCACAGGAACACTGAGTCATAGCAGTCTAAAAAGATGTGCTCGATTGTTTCGGGCTTCCTGCAAATCATACAGTTAACACCCCAAGGCAAATAAAACCCTTTATCTTTGAGCCATGGTTTAACAGGGAGCGTGCCTGTGTGCAACAAGAAAAGGAACGTCTTAGTTGATGCTCTAATAGGCATTCTATTTACGCGTTTAAACACATTCTTATTTCGTCCTGCTACATACACTTTACGGTATAAAGGTACAGGGCACATAATATCAACTAAATCCTTATACAGTTGTTTTTTTGTTACTGAGGCCAAGTAATCAAAAGAAAAATGCACTTGAAGAAACTGAAAAGCATACACAGCTTCTCTCAAAAAACCCTTCACCACCCCGCAGTGCGAGCCATATGACGATACAACATATTCCGGTAATTTGTCCCGCAATCGTACTTGCATCACAGCGCGTAAGAAACCATCACTCTGATCTCTTAAATAAAAAAACCGCAAAACAATCTGTTTGAGGAACAAGTGCGACAGCCCAAGTCCCCCTTTCTTTACCTTATGAAAAATGTTAACTCTGCCAGTACGCTCCCACGTAGATCCCCATATAAATACGGCAAATATTCGGTGCAACCTTTGAACGCATGCTCGTGACATACATAATACTTGCAGCATGTAAAAGACTTTCGCTACGAGAAACACATTACAAACTGCTGCGCGTGCAAAGATCGAAAAATCTCGCCCTCCCCACTTAGTCGTTTTTGTCTTAACATGCTCGGTTTCCGTGGCCCATTGCTCAGTGGTTTCCTGATAATACTGCAAAGGAACTCCAAGATACTTGGACGGCGTACTTGTAAATGTGATCCCCTGTATTATTTCTGGTTTTTCATTCCACTCGCCATGCCAGAAACCTTGACACTTGTGCCAGCTGATTGCGCTTCCGGTGAGACTGCAGAAGGTTCGTGCATCCCTTATAGCCTCCTCTACACTCTTTTCATTTTGACAGAATATCGCGATATCATCAGCATACGCTAACACTTTTATTTCATGTGACAAGAACTGATATCCTGTTATCTTTGTATTGTTCAACACTTTCAGGCAAAAGGGTTCCAAGTATATTGCGAACAATAGAGCAGAACAAGGGCATCCTTGGCGCACACTAGATTTCACTTGTATGTCCGCGCTAAGTTTTTTGTTTATTACTAGTTTGGCAGAGCAGTTCTTGTATGCCATTTTCACCCCGTTAGCTATTACCGCGCCTACACTAATGTGATCAAGCAATGCAAATAGTATTTCATGACTTACTCTGTCGAAAGCTTTTTCTAAGTCTAACTGTAGCATTGCTGTACGTCCACCGGACGCATCACAACATTCCAAAATTGTTCTTGCCGTATGAATATTATTAAAGATGCTTCTTCCTTTAATTCCGCACGTTTGGTGCGAACCGACAACACTGGTAATCACTGTTTGAAGTCTTTTTGCCAAAACTTTCATGTATACCTTATAGTCTACATTTGTGAGACTAATGGGCCTATAGTTTTCCACCGATTGCAATTTTTCAGCGTCTTCAGTCTTTGGAATGAGTATTACATGACTTGTTCGAAACGATAGAGGGAGTTGCTTCACATCATATGCCTCCATTAAAACGCGATGTAGCATCTCTGACATTTCTTCTTTGAAGGTTTTGTAAAACCCTGCCCCTATGCCATCGGGTCCAGGTGACTTGCCCGTCTTAAGGTCATCAATTGCTTGGCCAATTTCCCCTATCGTAATCGGCATCTCAAGACTCTCCTTAACATCATCCTCTAGCTTTGGCATCAGGGTTAAAAACTCTCTTATAAATGAATCTTTAACTTTCATTTCTGAGCCCAACAATTTTCGATACCTTTCAAGAAATGCCATTTCGATAAAATCCTGCTCGGAAGAAAGCACACCTTCGTATTGGATTCCTTTAATATCTTTTTTAGTTGCATATCGCTTTTCTTCCGCAAGCGCACGTTTTGTGGGCATTTCACCCATCGTAAAGCGTTCCGCTCGCGCTCTTATCACCGCACCCATATATCGTTCTTCTGCGATGCTTTCCATCTGTCTTTTGATATCCTTGATCTCATTGCTAAACAATCCCGGTATGGTGCTGTCACGAGCGATAGCAGACGACGCTCGGTTTGGGTCTCGCGCTTTCGCGCGAAGAAAACGAAGAAGATCAACGCCGAGCTCGCGCGCGCTCGGGAGATTCGAAGAATAAAGAAAAGGGTCTGGTAGTCCCTTCCTGGTCTCCAATGTGTTCGGTCGTCTTTCTTACGCCGCCTCGGAACCCATAGATTCCGACGGCCACAACGGCACGTCACATTTGGCGCCCAACGGCTCGGGGTGAGCTAAGAAGACGTTCATATTTTCTATGTGGGGACGTCGCTCTCTACGCGCTCCGTTGGCTGAACCACTGACTTCAGGACAACGTCGGCTCCCTGAACCCAAGATGGCGACCGCCCCGTGTTCCATCGACGTGTTCGAACAGCTGGATGACGCCGCCCGGGTGGAAGCCTACAGGTCAGCTGTGTCCGAAGCCGATGCCCTGAAGACCGAGGTGGATCAGCTCCGGCGCGAATTGGAGGGACTCAAAACCATGATTTCGAAGGACCGCGACGCCGCTAAAGCCGACGACGCACCACAGCCACCTCTTGACCCGCAGCTGCAGGCAAGTCACGACTTCTTTTGCAACTTACTCGCTCCACTTGTAGAACGCATCGAGCGCTTGGAGTCGAGAACGCATGAGGATTCTGACGCCGCATCATGCACGAGTGCAGAGGAGAGCAATGCGTCGATTAATTTTCAGCGCCGCTCGCGGAATCAACACAGCAAAGCCAGAAGCGATAATCCCATATGCATGTCTAACGGTGAAGACGCTCGCGACCGACTTTCAAGTTTCGCGGCGAGTTCCTTACCGCATCTCGGGAAAGATCTTAACGCCTGGTTTCACCAAGTCGACTATTGGTTCAGAACCTTCAGCGTTCCTGACGAGGTCGCCATACCGTTCATTATTTCGAGGCTCCCAGCTAAAGACTTTACATGGATGCGTCACCACACAAAGGTGGCTGATATCACTACTTGGGCGGATATGAAAGCAGCGTTCCGCCGACGTTATAACATGGACTGCGATGTAACGGCTAAGCAGCGAATGTTCGGAGCAACGCAACGCGCCGGAGAGTCCTGTACAGACTTTGCATACCGCAAGTTGGACCTCATGGAGCAATGCAATTATCCTGTAATACAACAAGAGAAGTGTCAAGCCATCATGGCTACGTTATCACCTAAAGCAAAGAAACATTTCTTCGACAAGACTTTTAGGCAGCTAGACGATATGATAAGTTCCTTTCTGCGCTTTGACCAGATCAGAAATTCTGAGGAAAGTGTTCAGACTGTGGTTGCGCAAGAATGCGAGGGTTCGTCCGGAACGCAGTCCGCCCAACGCCGCGTTGACTCGAAGCGTTCGCCTCGAAAGCTTCTGCGCAATCGTCAGCGCATGGATAGTATAGAGTCGAGCGGTTCCTCAGATGATCAAGCAGCACGAAGAAATGCGCCTAAAAAAGATGACACAAATGGGAAGCCGTCTCCGTTGCGGCATTCGACGCATTCCGGGACGCGTGTTTTTGAAAGATCCCAAGGAAACGCCCCGAGAATTCGTAAACTGTGCTTGAACTGCTCCAGAAGTGGTCATTTTGTCACGCAGTGCCGTCTACCGCTAACTGCAGAATTTTTGAAGTGGCAGGAAGAATTTGAATCTTCCAGTCCAATACAGCGGGGAAACGGACAGCTGGTGACGCCAATACCCGCGAGCAGTCGCCAGTAATTGAGCAGGTGTCGTGTGCCTCAGAAGCGGGTACTTTTTCCGTTCCTGTCACCATCAACGGACAAACACTTAAAGGCATCTTGGACTCTGGAGCTGTCAACAGTTTGATTACGGCACCACTAGTTGACAAACTCAAACTCAGCATAAGGCCTTCGTCCCTACGTTTGGTAGGAGCTAGCGGCCATCAGCTACAAAATTTGGGTCAAGTCAGGGCTACGGTAACAGTGGATGACCAAACACTGCAGCATGACTTTGTCGTTGTTCCCCGGTTACCTCACGAAGGAGTCCTTCTAGGCGACGACTTCTTACGGGCCTCAAGAGCCGTCATCGACTGGGGCTCGGAGAGCTTCGCTGTGTCTGTTCCTCGAAGGCTACGCAAGGTCTACCTGGTTAGGGAGCAAGCACTGCCAGCTTTATCTCGGAAGTTCGTTCCCGTGACCTGGCATCGTACAGCTGAAGACAAGGATCATGTAATGGTCATCACAGGGACAAAGCTCTTGTACGACCGCTGTTCAGTAATTGTGGAGCCCATGGTTGCAGAAGCATCAGAAAATTCAGTCAAGGTCTTGATGACGAACTGTTCATCTCAAGCCGTCGTGCTTCCACGTCAGATGACAATTGGCCTCATAGAAGAAGCAAGCGGAATTAAGGATATTGAGCTCTCTGCAGACGACTGCCAACAGATCCTCCAAGTTTCATGCCTGCCTTCTCCTAAAGACCTTGATGCATCATCAGCTCATACAGTCGTCGACCCGCATCGTTCAATCTCAATCGGCGACGTTAGCTTTAACATCGGAACAACGTTATCTTCCAGTGAGCTGCAGGTCGTCAAGGACTTGTTGGCGCAACATTCTGCTTGCTTTGCGCAATCAAGTACGGATGTAGGCTCCTGCACAGTTGAACGACATTGCATTCCAACTGGAAACGCAAAGCCAATATCGCAACGTCCTCGCAGATTGTCACCAGCACAGCGTGATCTCGTCAAGAGTATGATCAAGGACCTCATTGATGCCAATATAGTACGACCTTCTCGGAGTCCATGGGCGTCACCACTGGTCCTTGTAGCAAAGAAAGACGGGACGACGCGCATGTGCGTCGATTATCGACGTCTCAGCGCAGTCACTGAGGACATCGTTTACCCCTTTCCAAGGATTGAAGATGCGCTGCAGGCACTCACCGGAAGCAAGTACTTCTCTGTTATGGACTTGGTGTCTGGATTTTATCAGATCGCCATGCATCCAGATGACATACAGAAGACTGCATTCGTTACGCCGTGGGGTCTTTACGAATTCCTTCGGATGCCATTTGGCCTTAAAGGTGCCCCATTTACTTGTCAGCGAGCCGTGGATACAATCATTGACGGTATTAAATACGACAATGCCCTTGTCTATATGGATGACTGTGTGGTTTTCAGTCGGACATTTGAAGAACACGTTTCGTACCTTGAAAACATCTTTACAAGGTTCGAAAAAGCAGCCTTAAAGTTCAAGCCACAGAAGTGTTTCTTCTTTTGTACTGCCATCAATTATCTTGGGCACGTTGTTACAAAAGATGGTGTATCTCCTGACCCATCGAAACTGGCAGCTGTTCAGATGTTCCGGCCTCCTCGAAACGTCCAGGAACTACAGTCATTCATCGGGCTTACGTCGTACTTCAGGAAGTTCATCCCGAATTACAGCGTTATCACCGCACCTCTTCGATCACTCCTAAAGAAGAATTCTACTTATTCTTGGGAAGAGGATCAGCGAGTTGCCTTCGAGACATTAAAGCGCACTTTGTGTCAGCCACCTGTCCTCAAGCTGTTTTCTGAGAAGCCGGAATTTATTGTCCAAGTGCACACAGACGCCTCTCGGCTCGGCTTGGGAGGTTTGCTGCTGCAAGAGGATGAAGAGCGCCGCTACCGTCCTGTACTATACTTGAGTAGATCGCTCAAAGGCGCAGAGCTGAATTATTCTTCGACGGAACTGGAAGCTCTCGCAGTTAAATGGGCATTAGAAGAGCTGCGACCATACCTGATAGGCCGAAAATTTCAAGTTGTCAGCGACCACCACGCGCTTTGCTGGGTTTTACGCTACAAGGAAGGAAACCAACGTCTTCTTCGTTGGTCGCTGATTTTGCAGGAGTTTGATTTTGACGTCATCTATAAGTCAGGAATCCTGCACAGCGCACCGGATTGTCTTTCCAGGAACCCTCCTATTGCTGCTGACACAGACCAAATTCTTGCAGTGTCATATCCCTCACTGCGATCCTGTGACAACATGGGTGAGGAACAGCGTCAGGACGCATTTTGCGCTAAAGTTTTGGATGTACTTAGGGGTGCGCTGGGCACAAAGAAACAACAGAAACGGGCCCAGAAGAAGTTCGTTACGCACAATGAAGTGTTGTATAAAAGAGACCAAGGCCCGGTCAGCAATCGATTCCTCCTCTGCCTTCCTTCCCAGCGGCAAGCTGAGGCACTTCGGGAAATGCATGAAGGCCGATACGGTGGCCACATGGGCATCAGGCGAACATTCGATGCCTTAAGGTGCAAGTATTACTGGCCGAAGCTCTATGCGGATGTCAGACGGTACGTGCGTCACTGTGAACTTTGTCAGAGGATGAAGATGTCGACATCGGTGCCTTACGGTCTACTACAGCCAATAGAAGTCCACAGCCCCTTCCACACAGTTGGGATGGACATAATAGGACCCTTCGAGACTTCAAGGGGTTACAAGTACATCATCGTAGCCATTGATTACCTCACAAAGTTCGTTGAGGCAAAACCACTGAGGGACATAGAAGCTGCAACCGTCCAGAAGTTTGTTGAGCGACGGATCATCTTGAAGCACGGATGCCCAGCCACGATTATCACAGACCGCGGTACTCAAATGATGGCGCGCTCTACTGAAGCCTACTTCAAGCATCGGGGCATCAGACATGCTGCTACCACCGCATATCACCCCGCAGCAAATGGCTTGTGCGAAAGGGCCAATAAGACAATCAAACAGATGATTGCCTTGACTACCGCCGGGGGAGAAAAGTGGGCCGATGTTCTCCCATATGTTGTATTCTGTTACAACACGGGGTACCAAGACACGGTTCGCCAAACTCCATTCTTCTTGGTGTACGGTAGGGATCCGGTGCTGCCGTTAGATGTTGTATACAGCCGCCGAGAGCTTGAAGAGCTCAAAGAAGAATCTGGCTATTTCGCGGTAGTGCGCGAACGACTGCAAAAAGCCAGGGAGCTCGCGGCCGCGCACATCCGACTGGCTCAAGAAAAACAGAAGGAGCACTTCGACAAGCACCACAAGGACGTTGTGTTTGAAAGAGGGCAACTGGTGCTCCTCAAGGTTCCATCATCCGGTGTGAAATCCACAACATCGTACACTGGTCCTCACAAGATACTGAACAGACTGTCTCCCGTGAACTACGAGGTCGAACTCGCAGACAACATGGGAAGTGACAAAGTGCACGTAGAAAAACTGAAACCCTATCTGAGCCCCATTGCTCACATGGAGCAACCTCATGCTTCGGACTAGAGCGCACATGTGGGCCGTGAAGTGCAAATAATCATTAGTGTTTGTGTATACTTTTGAGTGCGTGAAAGTGGAAAGACTTTGATTGACTTTTGTAAATATTTATAAACCGGACTGTTTATGTTAGTTTAGTCAAGTTTCACCAATATTCTGTTTTAGTGTTACGTGATGTATTACGTCGGGACGACTACTTTCAAAACCCGGGCATGTCACGAGCGATAGCAGACGACGCTCGGTTTGGGTCTCGCGCTTTCGCGCGAAGAAAACGAAGAAGATCAACGCCGAGCTCGCGCGCGCTCGGGAGATTCGAAGAATAAAGAAAAGGGTCTGGTAGTCCCTTCCTGGTCTCCAATGTGTTCGGTCGTCTTTCTTACGCCGCCTCGGAACCCACAGATTCCGACGGCCACAACGGCACGTCACAGGTGCTATCTGCATTCAGCAGGTAATCGAGCGTGTTCTGGAGCTCTTTTTCTTTTTGCTTTTCTTTATATCTCACCACTCCTGCTCTCTCGATTGCGTACATTTTAACTTCATTTTTAAATTGCTCCCAGACTTCTATAGCGCTCGTTTTCTTATTTCAAAGAGCATCCCGAGCCTTCTGGCTCACCACTTTCACGAAAGTCTCGTCTTTTAAAAGTTTTTCGTTTAACTTCCATAGGTCCCAGTTAAACTTCACATTTCTCTTTTTCCTGCCAACTTCGAGCATTACAAGACTGTGATCACTGCAGCTAACATGTTTCACGGTATAATTCGCGCATACAGGTACGATATTTTCAACCACATATATACGATCTAGTCTAGCATGGCTTTGATGCTGAAAATGTGTAAATTGCACATAGCTGCCTACTACACTACGAGAGCGCAGCACGTCTGTTCGTGTTATATACCCCCTTTGTTTTTTTATACCTTCTTGCGCACGATAAAAAAAAGGAAGGCATGCTCTCGCCTGGGATCGAGCCAGGGACCTTGCGCGTGTAAAGCGCACGTGATGACCACTACACTACGAGAGTTTTTTTTTTTTCCTTTATTGTCTGGTTTATTAGCACAAATTACAGAACACAGCGCACAAGAATTCATATCTCTGAATTCATCATTTCACAAGACACTTATATGTACATTCTAAAAAAAACGGGACCGACAGCTTGTCCTACACTACGAGAGCGCAGCACGTCTGTTCGTGCTATATACCCCCTTTGTTTTTTTATACCTTCTTGCGCACGATAAAAAAAAGGAAGGCATGCTCTCGCCTGGGATCGAACCAGGGACCTTGCGCGTGTAAAGCGCACGTGATGACCACTACACTACGAGAGCGCAGCACGTCTGTTCGTGTTATATACCCCCTTTGTTTTTTATACCTTCTTGCGCACGATAAAAAAAAGGAAGGCATGCTCTCGCCTGGGATCGAACCAGGGACCTTGCGCGTGTAAAGCGCACGTGATGAACACTACACTACGAGAGCGCAGCACGTCTGTTCGTGTTATATACCCCCTTTCTTTTTTTATACCTTCTTGCGCACGATAAAAAAAGGAAGGCATGCTCTCGCCTGGGATCGAACCAGGGACCTTGCGCGTGTAAAGCGCACGTGATGACCACTACACTACGAGAGCGCAGCACGTCTGTTCGTGTTATATACCCCCTTTCTTTTTTTATACCTTCTTGCGCACGATAAAAAAAGGAAGGCATGCTCTCGCCTGGGATCGAACCAGGGACCTTGCGCGTGTAAAGCGCACGTGATGACCACTGACACTACGAGGAGCGCAGCACGTCTGTTCGGTTATATACCCCCTTTGTTTTTTTATACCTTCTTGCGCACGATAAAAAAAGGAAGGCATGCTCTCGCCTGGGATCGAACCAGGGACCTTGCGCGTGTAAAGCGCACGTGATGACCACTACACTACGAGAGCGCAGCACGTCTGTTCGTGTTATATACCCCCTTTGTTTTTTTATACCTTCTTGCGCACGATAAAAAAAAAAGGAAGGCATGCTCTCGCCTGGGATCGAACCAGGGCCCTTGCGCGTGTAAAGCGCACGTGATGACCACTACACTACGAGAGCGCAGCGCGTAAGCTCGTGTTATATACCCCCTTTGTTTTAAAGACGATAGTCTTTCTTGGGAAACTTAAACGCAGAAATTTTGGTCTGTCTTTCTGTCTTTCTGTTTGTCGGCACGTCACCCGATTCAGCCAACCGGCCAAAGTTGAACCACTTGCTTACCGCCCACCCATCTTGAACTGGTACGGCTGTTCATACTTGTGAACGTTGTCGATCAGAAAGTAAATATTACGCATATCTGAGGCGTAACATCATTAGGTAAGTATTAGGTGGTGTGTTCCTTTAATAGATAATAATAGATACGCAATTTAAAGACCTTGATGGTATGCGTTAAACGTTGAGACAGTAACCGCGTTTATTAAAAGATTGCCACAGCTGAAGCGATCAGCGGTCCAAGCCGAGCAAGCGCGAGCGCCAACAACAATCGTCTTCGTCTTCTTCTTTCGCAGGCGTTCTTGTCTGCGCCCTACCATGTTACAAATCACTCCCCGGCGTAAAAGGAGCCATCCTGGCGACCTAAGGAACAGGTACAACTGGTGGGTCATAATGCGGCTTCAGTCGATCGACGTGAACAGTCTCGCGGCCGCGGCGACGGCGGTCCGTAGATGATTGAACAGGCTCAATCATATAGTTAACTGGGGATGCTTGACGTAGGACGCGGTAGGGGCCTTCGTACTTAGGCAGTAGCTTTGTGGAAAGGCCAGGAGCGGAGGAGGGAACGCGAAGCCACACCAACGTTCCAGGCGAATACGACTGAGGAGGCAGGTTTTCGTCGTGACGGTCCTTCTGGCCCTACCCGCCCTACAATGTTACAACCCTAGTTTCTTAAGGTGCGCTGAAAATGCGACTGCGCTGAAACTTGTCTTCCTCCGTGCCCTCTGCACAAGCTCATGTTGTGTTTCGGTTTCGGTTCAGTATTGCATTGTACGAATGACAGGGGGCGCCGCTCAGTCATTCCTGTTTTACCCAGGCGATTTGTAAGTCAGAGTTTGTGGAGAGTACTCGTTGAGTGTGGACGTTTCTTCTCCTTCGGCGCATCGCGCCAAACAGCGTGTTCGGGCTGGCCGGCGTCCCCACCGGTCGCGTTGGTCACCGCCGGTCTTCGCCTGCCGCTTCGCTGGGACTACCAGCCCGCAACACAGCACTCATGTTTCCCGACGTATTACCAGATGGCGTCCATATCTCACGCAGCGCCTCTTCTATTGTCTTTAGACGACATTTGCAGCGAAGCACGCAGATACGCGGCCAATTTTTATACCTTCTTGCGCACGATAAAAAAAGGAAGGCATGCTCTCGCCTGGGATCGAACCAGGGACCTTGCGCGTGTGAAGCGCACGTGATGACCACTACACTACGAGAGCTTTTTTTTCTTTATTACTGACTTACACATTTGAAGTCACTGGTTACATACATAAAACGCGTCGGCCACGCTTTGGCCAACACGAGATTAAAATTGTTTCATGCAGATTAACTGATCGAGCACAGAAATCCACACTGTTGTGTCAGGGAGCGCGCGAAGCACCTCTCTCAAACGCACCACGCTTTCAATAAAGTGATCACGAACAGGACGAACAACCTGGTGAACATATTCAAATTCCGTTTTCGTTCTCCACAAGGCGTGGAGGCCCAGGAGCATAAATAAATCATAAGGAATGCCCTCTGATGCGTCTGCCGGCAAGAAGCGTATTCCATACGGGCTGAGGGGCAACTCTTTCTTTAATGTGCGCTGTAGCACATCCCAGTAGAAAATGGGATCCCAACAGTCCAGGAAAACATGTTCTATTGTCTCTGGTTTTTTACATAAATATCAGTTGGTTGTCCAGGGTATGAAGAAGCATTTATCGCTAGGCCAAGTTTTAACAGGAAGCGTGTTTGTGTGCAATTGAAAGAAGAAGGTTTTAACTGATGATAGTACCGGCATTTTCTTTACTCTTTTTAAAACGTCCTGTCCTGGGCCTCCAAGGTGTGGAAAGCGGTACAAAGGCACTGGTAGAACGCTTTCAACAAGATCGATATACAATTTTTTCTTGTTAACGGTACCCAGGTACTCCCCTCTCGCAGATACCCGATTACAGGCCCACATATGTTTTCACATGACGCCACAATAAATCCAGGTATGAGTCTCTGTAGGCTCACTTGCATGACAGTGCGGAGAAAAGGGTCATTTTGGTCACGTAGGAAAATGAAACGCGACACAAGCTGTCGCAGAAACAAATGAGCTAAACCAAGCCCACCAAGCTTGACTGGGCGAAACAAATTCATACGACTGGTCCGCTCCCAGGTGGATGCCCAAATGAACACGGCGAAAACCCGGTGAATTCTCTGAACATTCACTCGTGATGCGCATAGCACATTCATCACATACCAGAACTTTGAGATAAGAAACAGGTTACAGATAGTGGCCCGTGAAAATATGGACAGTTGCCTGCCTTGCCAAGCTGTAGCCTTTTCTCTTGCACTTCGCACTTGGTCAGACCAGTACGTATCAGGTTCGCGGTAACTACCGAGTGGCACGTTGAGGTATTGCGTTGGAACTGCTGACCAGCGCAGTCGGGAGAAGTGCTCCGGCGTTGCGTCCCAGTCGCCATGCCAAAATCCATAACTCTTGTCCCAGTTGATCTGGGCACCAGTGCATTCGCAGAACCTTTCAACAATGGTCGTGGTATACTTAATACTGTCCCTGTCTGAGCAGAAGACGGCGATATCATCTGCGTAGGCTAGTATTTTTACATGTGCTGTCTGTAGACTAAATCCTGTAATAAGTTTGTTGTGAGTGATAAACAGACAGAGCGGTTCGAGGTACACTGCAAACAACAAGGGCGACAAAGGGCATCCTTGCCTCACTGATGAGCGTACGCGCAGGCTGTCAGCTCGCCATTAACTATAATGCGTGTAGTGCAGTTACTGTACGCCATCCTAACGCCCTCAAGTATGACACGGCCAACATTAGAATGTTCTAATATGCTGAAGAGGATTTGGTGTGAGACGCAGTCGAATGCTTTCGCCAGGTCATACTGCATCATCGCCACGTGCTCACCCAGCGCGTCACAGCATTCGAGCACTCTTCGCGCAACGTGTACGTTCGTCGCGATACTGCGACCTTTCATCCCGCACGTCTGATGGGAACCCACCAACGTCGTTATAAGCCCTTGGAGCCTTTTTGCTAGTACCTTCATAAATATTTGTAGTCGACGTTTGTGAGACTAATTCGACGGTAAGGTGCTGCACACAGAAGTTTTGCTGGGTCATCACTTTTTGGGATGAGCACAACGTGCGACGTTGTGAACGATAATGGTACCCGTTTCAAGTCATATGCTTCGACGAAAACTCTCAGCAGCATCTGAGCGACCATGCTCTTAAATGTTTTATAAAAAGCTGCACCGAGGCCATCGGGCCCAGGTGCTTTCCCCAGAGTCAACTCGTCGATAGCGTCTTCGATTTCACGTATAGTAATCGGCCATTCAAGGCCTGCCTTAACGTCATTGTCCAGCTTCGGCATAAAACAAAGGAATTCCTCCTGGAAGCCATCTAAGGGGTCTGGTTGGTGGCCTAGAAGGTTATTAAAATGCTCGGCTATCACGCGCTTGATGACCCTGCTATCATACGTGATTTCGTCGCCGTTAGCTATCTGACGGATTTCTTTCTGGCACGCGTATCGTTTTTCGTCAGATAAGGCCCGTTTCGTGGGCCTTTCCCCAACCCATAGTTTATCGGCTCTCGCACGTATGATCGCTGCTTTATATTTTGCAGCGTCGATTTCCTCCAGCTGACATTTCACGTCTCTTGATTCCTTGCTAAAAGTACCGGGCTGGTTGTTTTTCATACTACTAAAAAATTCGAGCTGCTCTCGTAGCATTCGCTCAGTTTGGTTCTGTTCATACTTCAGGATGCTACTTCTCTCCATAGCCGTTATTTTAACTCCATGTTTAAATTCTTCCCATTCAGCTGCCAAACTGGTTGACGGCGCTTCGAGTAGCTTCTCCAATTTTTCTGCTACTAAGGTTACGAAATGCTCCGTCATCAAGAAGCTTAACATTAAACTTCCACAGGTTCCAATTTAAGCGGCTTTTAACCTGCCTTTTTCCTAACCCGACCATAACTAAACAGTGGTCGCTGAAAGAAACAGGTTTGACATCGTACGCTGTGCACAAAGGTAGAAGTTCTGCTGATACATAAATTCTGTCCAGTCTGGCGTGGCTGTCACGTTGGAAATGAGTGTACACTGTCGTCCTTTATGAAAGGGAACATGCGAGCGCGCGGCCTGCGCGCTGCGGCAGCTGCGTACAGCACCATCAACCGAGAGCTGAAGAAAGCACTTCCCCTTTTGGCGGCATCGCCCGCTGCGCGACCGAAGCGGGAGCGTAATCTAGCAGCGCTTGTCCACCTGCCATGACTCGTTATTTTGTTTGCCAATAGATGACGCCAAAAGCGGGTGCGCTTTCTTTCGCTGTCGGTTGATGACACTGTAGGCAGCCGCATCAGAGCTCAGGCCGCGCGCTCGCGTGTTCCCTTTCATAAAGGACGACAGTGTACGTTGGGCGAATGCCACTCGAATAAACAATGCCAACGTCTTCTAAGCCATTGTCGTGCACTATTTCGGATAGCAACTCGGCACTCTTATCGCTAACTTGAGATTTCCTAGAGCGATCTTCGGCCGCACAGACACAGTTGAAGTCACCTAAGAGCAATACCATTTTCTCGCAGTTTCAGTGCGTTTTGAAGCATTCGAAAAATAATTTGCGCTCTGTTTCCACGTTTGGTGCGTACGCGCAGACCGTGCGGTAACACAAACCGGAAAGACTGAAATCTACGACCAAGAGGGTTGCCACCCGTAACCCGGCAACCCTCGAACGTTTAGGGTTGCCACCCGTAGCCCAGTTTCAAAGTTCATAGCCATATCGGTGAAACATTAAGGTCAAACATGGCCAGGGAAAGAATAGAAAGCCTCTTTGAATGCGACACGCTTGGCAAAAACAGCGCTTTGGTTTCGCCATGGTACACATATATAGAAAAACACAACCAGCCCCCCTCCCGCTCCCAATCCCTCCCCCGTTAGCCGCTGCCACTACGGAGGCGGATTTGCCGCCGACCATCGTGGTTCATCCGGAATGTTCGGCCGTGGATTGAAGGAAAGCGCCTCACACCTGGCGCTTTAGTCGGTGGCTCGTCCCCACCGCCATCGTCCAGCTGCGGCTCGCTGCTCGTGGTCTGCTCATGCGGCCGTTTCCCGGCCGCCGCGCTAGCTGATCCTTGCGTAGTGTCCTTGCGCCGTGGCCTTCCTCGCCGACGCGGCCACGGCGGCTCGGGCAGGCGCATCTTCGGGTTCCCTTACAGATGCCGCGAGAGGATGCTTCTCAGGTTGACCCGGCGGGGGAGAAGACGACGTTGACGGTGCACCCTCACGGGCGCTTGTCGGAGACGCTGCTTCTTCCGAGTCCGCCTCATCGATCAGAAGCTCGGCTGACTCCTCGCTGCTCCCTGGTGCTGTCACGCTGGCGTACGTTCGCTGACACTGGCGGTCTTCGTGACCAAAACGCCGGCAAACCCCACACCTTGGTATGCGGCAGTCACGGCGGATATGGCCCGTGCCACGACAGCGAAGGCAGAGCGGAGCCCTTCCCGGCACAACGACAAGTGTGAGTTCGCCCGAGACACTTAGCTGGTGTGGAAGGTCATCAATTTTGACCCCAGCGTTCATCTTGAGGGTCACGACTCTAGTTGTGGATACCTTGTCCGCTACTCCCTCAGCACGCCACCGCTCCCTGACGACGTCAGTGACCTTGCCGAAGGGCGCGAGGGCAAGTCGTAAGTCCTCGTCAGGCACGCTATGAAGGAGCCAGTGTACCTTCATTCGAATATCCCTGTTAGCCGGGTCGATGACAATGCACCGCTTGCCTTTAACTTGCAGCTCACTAGTGTTGACCAACATCTTCGTTGACTCCGCATCCTTCAGGGTGATGGCCCACACGTGGCTCATGCGATACGCCCCCAAGGCGATAACGTCGGGGAGTATCGACCGCTGAGCCAGGGCGTCACGAAAGTCTTCAACCTTGTAGGGGCGAGCGCTGACGTCCGCGTGCAAAAAAACTGTATTTAAAACCAAACGACCTGTACGCAAACTAGGCAGAACAACCTAGTACTCATTATCCGTTGCCGAAAACCTGTTTCCGCGGCCAGGCGTGGCTGCTATTGCCGCTCCGTCGGAGCACATGATAACATGTCCGTTCGCTGCCGCGGCTGGAAGTGGAATCATCCACTACACTACGAGAGCGGAACACAGCAGGCAGTCTTTAATTCAACTTTTTTTTCGAATATCTTTTTCGCAAGAAAATAAATGTAAGAAATGGCGATGCTCTCGCCTGGGATCGAACCAGGGGCCTTGCGCGTGAGAAGCGCACGTGATGACCACTACGCTACGAGAGCGGAACGCAGCAGGCTGTCTTTAATTCAACCTTTTTTTCGAATATCTTTTTCGCAAGAAAATAAATGTAAAAAGTGGCGATGCTCTCGCCTGAGATCGAACCAGGGGTCTTGCGCGTGTGAAGCGCACGTGATGACCACTACACTACCAGAGGGGATTTTTTTTCTTTATTCAGAACGAGGTACATCGTGTACACACACAACAAAAAACAGGTGTAGTTTGACAAGAAGTATTTAACAATGCATTAAAACCGCCAATCACAATTTGCTTGGCATAAATTGTTTAAAAGTGCTTTAGTGCTGCAAGTTCATTCAGTACAGGGAGCCATTCCGGCTGTTCTTCTCGTGCATTGTATGCATCTCTTATGTAAGCTATACTTTTAATGAAGTATTCTCTGACAGAACGGGCATTCGCGTCAGCGTGCCGAAATGCCATGCATGATTTCCAAATAGCGTGCATACTTAACAGCATAAACATGTCGTACGGTATGCCACTGTCACTGTGAACCGGTAGGAAGCGGATTCCATGGGGTGTCAAAGGTAAGTCTTTTTTTTAAAGTTCGTTGTAGGATGTCCCAATGAAACGTAGCATCCAAACAGTCCAAAAAAATGTGATCGACACTCTCTGGTTTGCGGCATAGGTGACAATTAACAGACCAGGGAACAAATAAGCCGCTTTCCTGCAGCCATGGTTTTACGGGAAGTGTACCAGTGTGTAGCTGAAAAAAAAGGTCTTTGCTGATGGCCGTACCACCATTCTTTTAACCGTTTTAAGAACGTCTTTTCCCTGGCCTTTTTCATACATCGCACGATACATCGGCACAGGCAGCATTACATCGATAAGGTCTTGATATAATTGTAATTTTGTAACCACACCAAGCTACTGTAAAGAAAAACGTACTTTTAGTATGTTAAAAGCCGAAACAGCTTCGTTGAGATAACCATGAATGCCGCTACGCCCAGCACAACAAGTGGATACAACAAATTCGGGTAGATAACAGCATACTCTAACTTGAAGCATAGTACGTAAGAAAGGATGGCTCTGATCTCGCAGAAACATAAACCTGGAAACAATCTGCCTTAGAAATAAGTGGGCTAATCCCAACCCGCCCGTTTTCATTGACCGGAAAAGATTTGTACGGCTCGTGCGTTCCCACTTGGAGGCCCAAACAAAAGTGGCAAAAACTCTGTGTATTTTCTGTACATTTGAGTGGTTCATGCACAGCACCTGAAGTACATACCAAATTTTGGCTGCTAAGAATAAGTTGCAAACTCTTGACCTCGCGAATATTGATAGGTTTTTTCCTCCCCACTTGTTCGCTTTCTCCCTTAATTTTTCTGTCTCGTCGTTCCAGTATTCACTGGGATCATTATATTTCTGCAGTGGCACACCGAGGTACTTCGTCGGCACGGAGCTCCACTTAACCTTTTCGAAAAATTCTGGCTTTTCGTCCCAGGTACCATGCGAAAAACCTGCACTTTTATCCCAGTTTAAGGCACTGCCTGACCACTTGCAGTACTTGTCTGCTACACTGACTGCTTCACTAATGCTCCCTCTGTCTTTACAAAAAACAGCGACGTCATGTGCGTAGGAGAGTACTTTGACCTCAGCCGTCATTAACATAAACCATGTATCATGTCGCTATTGATTATGCTCAAACAAAAGGGCTACAAGTAGATAGCAAATAACAAGGGGGAAATTGGGCAACCCTGACGGGCACTCCTTGCAATTTGAAAGTTTGCAGTGACTTCCTTGATGCTAGCAAAACAATTCCTATACGACATCTTCACCCCTTCTAAAATAACATCTCCTACATTTACATGTTTCAATATTGAAAAAAGTACATCATGCATAACACGGTCAAAAGCCTTTTCCAGGTTTAGTTGCAACATTGCTACTTGGCTGTACCATGCATCGCAACACTCAAGGATGCTCCTCGCAGTGTGGATATTGGTTCCTATTGTTCGGCCCTTAATTCCGCATGTTTGGTGCGGTCCTACGATTAACCGTATTACGCTTTGCAGTCTCTTGGCAAGTACCTTCATAAAAACCTTACAATCAGTGTTAGTAAGGCTTATGCGACGATAAGCACTCACTGACAAGAGCTTCACTGGATCTTCACTTTTGGGTATGAGTACAATATCTGACCTTCGAAAGGACGGCGGCATTTCCTTTACCTCGTAAGCCTCCGCTACGAGGCGTAACAGGAGCTCCGACAGCTCATCTTTGAATGCTTTGTAAAAAGCTGTGCCTAGTCCATCCGGGCCGGGCGTTTTCCCTTCACTTAATTCATTAATGGCCCTTTCAATTTCCCAACTGATATTGGCTCTTCGAGGCGTGCGGTGGTTTCCTTATCTAGTGTCGGCATTATTGACAAAAACTCGCTGTCCAAGGCTGCTTCTCCGTTACCGCTGCACCCAAGAAGTCCTTTATAATAATCCAAAAACGCGCTTTCTATCATCTGTTTGTCCGTGGTAGTCACTCCTCCGTATTTAATCTGTTTTATTTCTTCACGCGAGGCGTAGCGCTTTTCTTCTCTCAGCGAGCGTTTCGTCGGTGTTTCCCCCAGCCAAAGGTGTTCTGCGCGTGCGCGTATGACTGCTTCTCTGTATTTTTCAGTGTCCATTATCTCGAGCTGGTTCTTGACCTCTCTTATCTCTTTAGATAAAGTGCCTGGTCGCGTGCTTTCGACTGACAACAAGAATTCTAGCTGACATTGTAGTTCTTTTTGCTTTCTTTTTTCTTGTAGCGTATCATGGAAGACCTTTCAATTGCAGCAATTTTAACTTCTTCCTTGAACTGTTCCCATGCAGCGACCATTCGCCCCGACTCAAACGAGCGCACTTTTTCAATAAGTATTTTTACCTTATCCACAAAGACTTCATCACTAAGTAATTTATTGTTCAGTTTCCACAGTTTCCAAGAAAAGGTTGATCTTTTCTTCTTCACTCCCAGAGAAAACATTACGGCACTGTGATCACTGAAAGCTACTGGTTTGTGCTCGTAACTGTTGCATAGCGGCACGAGTACATCTGATACGTATGCTCTATCTAAACGGGAATGGCACTCACACTGGAAATGCGTAAACCTAGCGCCACATCCAATTTGCAATACGTTTCCTACATCTTCAAAACCCCCCTCTTGCATAAGCGCTGACAGCAACAAAGCACTTTGATCACGAACGGATAGTCCTTTGCTTCTATCTTCTCTGAAGCACACGCAGTTAAAATCCCCCAGAATTATCACGTTTCTTTCAGATTTTAAATACAGTTCGAAACTTGCAAAAAAGGATAACCGCTCAGTTATACTATTCGGTGCATATACGCAAATGATGCGCCATTTTTTACCAAAACCGTCAAAATCGCACAAAACGAGACGGCCGTCATTGCTAGCATGAACATACTCTTCAACAAATCCTAAAGTTCCGCAGAAAGAGAGCACACCCTCCAGAGGTGCCAACAGAATGACATATGCAAACATTATAGCGGGACCGAAAAGGTTCGACCATGCGGTCCGTTTGTTCTTGACTTTCGACCTTCGTTTCCTGTACCGCTATGATATCGAGGCCGTCCTCTAGGAAAAGACGACTAACCTGATATTGCTTTCGTTTAGATCGAAGTCCCCGCACATTTAAAGTTGCGATGCGCAACGTAGTTATGGGCTGTGAAGGCCGCGGGCAAGATACGGACCGCATGGTTCTTACCTCGCCGATTGACACATCCCTGGCTTCCACCGTTGAAGTTGTGGATAGACACGTACAAGGCGTGCACTTTCCACACGCGTCACATAATAGTGAAGCCATATTCGCTATGTCCTTCAGCGCCTATGGATTTAGGTCCCTCGTTGAATGTCTTCCCCCGTGGCTACGAGGGTGGCTTCGGCGGCGGACGTGTGCCCACAGCGATGTTCGGCTTGAACCTCAAGCTGGGTCGCCTGAGCGTTGCCGCTTTCGTCGCCGGCTCAGCTCCTGTTGTCCTCTTTGGTTCTGCGTCCTCCTTGCTGACATCTTCAAGTGTTCGCTTTGCGCTTGTCCCCGCTATTGTGACGTCTATATCTTCAGGTTGTCCAGTCGACGACCCAATACCTTGCTTATATTCGTTGTCGCTTTCGTCCCGCGGTATAGAGCTCACGCTGTTGGTCTGTTGACCCGTTTGTTCAGCCTGAGCCGCTTCGCTTCCTTCGTCCTTCAGGCCCTTAGAAAGGGGCGTGAATACGGGACCCCCATTTCTGCTTTCCGCTGCTTCTTCTGCATCAACTTGGTCCATTATGTGCTCCGTGAGATGGTCGCCAGGCACAGGCCCGGCCACACTGGCGTATGTTTGGCCACACTCGCTGTCTTCGTGACCATAGCGTCTGCACCGACCACACCGGGGTATGCCACAGTCCCGGCGTATATGTCCCGTTCGTCGACATCGTAAGCAAAGCGGTGCCCGTCCTGGCACAACCAAAAGCGTTGTTATACCGCCCATTCGGAGCTGGTGTGGTAGGTCTTCGACTGTCAAGCCCGCTTCTAATTGCAGGGTGACAGTCCTGGTCGAGGTTCCTTTATCGGCGATACCTTGGACGCGCCAACGTTCCTTTGATACTTCTGTCACTGTTCCATAATTTGCGAGCGCGGTGCGCACATCTTCATCCGGTACATTATGCAGAAGCCAATAAAGCTTTAGCCGGACATCCTGCTTGTTCGGGTCGATAACGAGGCAGCGCCTTTCCTTTATCTTTACGTCACCAAGTGCTAGCATCTTTTTCGTGGCTTGCGCTGTACTGAAAGTCACGGCCCAGACGTGGTTCATCTGGAAAGCGCTTAAGGCGAGTACCTCCGGCAACATACCCAGACTAACCAAAGTGTCACGGACGTCTTCAACACGATACGGCCTTGCCTTAATATCTCCGTATAGAAAAACAGTATTCATAACACACGCACCTGTAGGCAACTGCGGCAAAACGACTTCGTAATCCTGTTCATCTTCGGCGACAATCCTGTATCCGCGACCCATCTGGGCCGCTGTATCCGCCCCTACGGAGCGCATGATGGACACGTCCATACACAGCAGTGGCCGGAAGTGAAATCCCACTACACTACGAGAGCGGAACACAGTAGGCTGTCTTTAATTCAACCTTTTTTTCGAATATCTTTTCCGCAAGAAAATAAATGTAAAACATCGCGATGCTCTCGCCTGGGATCGAACCAGGGACCTTGCGCGTGTGAAGCGCACGTGATAACCACTACACTACGAGAGCGGAACACGGCAGGCTTACCTTTTTTTCGAATATCTCTTTCGCAAGAAAATGTAAAACATGGCGATGCTCTCGCCTGGGATGGAACCAGGGACCTTGCGCGTGTGAAGCGCACATGATGACCACTACACTACGAGAGCTTTTTTTTTCTTTATTGCCTGTTTTTCTTTACAGATGGTCACACAGAAACATGAATGGTAAAAACACACTTGGACCAAGCTTTGGTCCATAGTGTTCACATTAAAATTTTTCAATTGACACAGTTCGTCCAACATTGGCAACCAGCGGGGAGGTTCTTCTTGTGCTCTATACACTTCAGCAATATGCCTTATATTTGCAATGAAGTTTTCCCGGACAGGACGCGTGTTCTGGTGCATATGTCGGACAGCCATTGTAGTCTGCCAGATGCTGTGAAGACTGATTAACATAATCATGTCATGTGGGACGTCGTCCTCATTGTCCACACACAGAAAATGAATACCATAGCTCGTAATGAGCAGCTCTTTTTTCAATGTTCTTTGAAGGATGTCCCAATGAAAGACTGCGTCCCAGCAATCAATAAATACATGCTCTATTTTCTCAGGTGTTATACAAAGCAAACAATTGCTTGTCCACGGCCCGTCCATTCCCTTATTCGCTAAGCATTGCTTTACGGGGAGCGTACCGGAATGAAGTTTAAAACAATGTTTTTGCCCCTGCTTTCACGTTCATCCTTTTGACCCTTTTTAAAACGTCCTGTCCGGGACCTCCATTGAACACAGATCTGTACAAGGGTGTTGGTAACAGGACATCAGGGAGATCTTTGTACAGCTTCTTTCGTTTAACAGTGGAAAGATATTCCATAGAAAAACGGACTTTAAAAATTTCAAAAGATTGTATAACTTCTCTCAAAAAACCGGTCACATATCGGCACATATCATTGTTTGCTGACACAACAAAATCCGGAATGCGCGAAGGCAGTCTTAGTTTTATCACAGTTTGCAGAAATTCATTTTTTTGATCTCGCAGGAACATAAAACGAGAGACAACTTGTATTATAAATAAATGACATAAACCAACTCCTCCGTTGCGAACGGACTGGAATAAGTTTGAACGACTTGTACGTTCCCATAACGATTTCAACACAAACATAATCATAATCAATGATTTCACGTTCATCCTTTTGACCCTTTTTAAACCGTCCTGTCCGGGACCTCCATTGAACACAGATCTGTACAAGGGTGTTGGTAACAGGACATCACGGAGATCTTTGTACAGCTTCTTTCGTTTAACAGTGGAAAGATATTCCATAGAAAAACGGACTTTAAAAAATTCAAAAGATTGTATAACTTCTCTCAAAAAACCGGTCACATATCGGCACATATCATTGTTTGCTGACACAACAAAATCCGGAATGCGCGAAGACAGTCTTAGTTTTATCACAGTTTGCAGAAATTCATTTTTTTGATCTCGCAGGAACATAAAACGAGAGACAACTTGTATTATAAATAAATGACATAAACCAACTCCTCCGTTGCGAACGGACTGGAATAAGTTTGAACGACTTGTACGTTCCCATAACGATTTCAACACAAACACTGCAAAAATCCTATGAAATTTCTGCACATTAATGCGCGACATACAGATGACTTGCATGACGTACCATATTTTGGGTATAAGAAACATGTTGCATACGGACGCACGCGCGAAAATGGACAAATCCCGACCACCCCAAGCGTTTGCTTTTTGCTCGGGTGTTTCTGCTTCACCCTTCCAGTAATCCGTGTTGTCACGATGGCTTTCCAAAGGTACACCAAGATACTTTAAGGGTTTACTTTCCCATTTTACGTTGAGGTATACCTCAGGTATCATATCGCAAATACCGTACCAAAAGGCAGTTGCTTTGTCCCAATTAATTATGCTGCCCGTCGTGTCACAAAATTTATTTGCCATGTGAACAACCTCACATATACTCTGTCTATCTTGGCAAAGTACCGCCACATCATCGGCGTAAGCAAGTAGCTTTATCTCCGCATTCTGTAACCGTAAGCCATGGACACTTGTATTATTAATTATTGATAAACAAAATGGTTCTAGGTAGATGGCAAATAACAATGCTGAAGCCGGACATCCTCGTCTGATAGAACTGAGTATTTCAATTTCCTCACTGAGCTGCCTATTGACTATCAGACGTGTTACACACTGCGAGTATGCCATCTTAACAGCATCCAAGATTATGTCACCAACTTCCACATGCTTTAACACACTGAACAATACTTCATGCGAGACACGATCGAAAGCTTTTTGTAAATCTAGTTGCATCATTGCTATTCGTTCTTCGAAGGCATCACAAATCTCTATACCGCTTCTTACTATGTGTGTGTTTGTTGTAATGCTGCGACCTCTAATGCCACATGTCTGGTGTGTTCCTAAAATCTTTTCGATGACATTCTGCATTCTCCTGGTTAAAACCTTCATGAATATTTTGTAATCAGTGTTCAAATGCTTATAGGTCGATATGATGCTACAGATTGTAGTTTGGTGCTATCATCTGTTTTCGGAATTAAGACAGTATGCGCTTGCGTGAAAGAGCACGGTAGTTTCTTGTTTTTATATGCTTCTACCATAACTTCGTACAGCGCATTTGCTACTTCTTCTTTAAACGTTTTATAAAACTCAGCTCCGATTCCATCTGGGCCGGGCGTCTTTCCCGTGCTTAGGTCGTCGATAGCTTTTTTTTATTTCCTGCACGCTGATAGGAGCCCCTAATCTTTCTTGTGTATCTGTGTCAAGCTTCGGCATGATAGGGAGAAAGACATCAGTAAAGCCTCTGGCCATCGGTACACGCTTGCCGAGCAGATCTCGATAATGTTCCACAAACGCTTCCATTATCTGAGCTTTTTCACTTGTCAGCCTATCCTTGTGCATTATTTCCTTGACTTCTTTTCTTTGTGCATATTTCTTTTCGTCCCCCAGAGCTCTTTTTGTGGGTGTCTCGCCCATCCAAAACTTTTCACTTCTAGTTCTTACTATAGAACCTTTATACTTCTGTCTGTCTAAAATTTCCAGTTTGTTTTTAGTATTTCTAATTTCTTCGGTAAACAAGCCAGGTTTCATACTTTCTTCCTCCAAGAGAGCTTGTAGTTGCCTTTGTAGGCTCCTTTCCTCCTGCTTCTTCTCAAAATTATTCTTAGTAGTTTGTTCTATCGCTTTCATTTTGACATCTTGTTTGAACGTTTCCCGCTTCGCTTCCCAGTCGTCTTTTTGATTATCATATAGCTTCGTAAGGGCTTCGGTTACATCTCTGCCAAAAGTTTCATTCTTCAAGACATTATTGTTTAATTTCCACAGGTGCCAGTTAAATTTATATATCCTCTCCCTAGCAGCAAGTGTAAAGCTAATCATACAGTGATCGCTGAAAGACACTGGTGTAACAATATAATCATCACAGCACATAACAAGGTCCAGCGAGATGTACGCTCTATCTAACCGTGCGTGGCTTAGACCCTGAAACTGCGTAAACTGAACTCTACCATTAGACATGCATAGGCGAACATCTTCCAATCCCTTCTCTGCAATCGATTCATTCAAAAACACCGCGCTTTGATCACATAATTGGATTGGCTTGGCGCGGTCTTCTTTCGCGCACACGCAGTTAAAATCACCAACAAGTATTACATATTTGTCACATTGGAGTCAATTTCTTATTTCTTGAAAGAAAACTTTCCTTTTGCTCTCTCGGTTCGGGGCATACACACATATCACGCGCCATTAAAATTTCAAGAAAGAAAAATCACACACTACAAAATTTGAAGTTTTAAGGCGCGAATAAGACACGGACGAAGAATAGGAACACACACACGGAGCGCCGGAACGAGAACGGAACACACACAGGCGCTCCGTGTGTGTGTTCCTATTCTTCGTCCGTGTCTTATTCGCGCCTTAAAACTTCAAATATGTGTAACCAACAAGCCCAGTCTGCCATTCACACTACAAAACGTCCGTTACCACTGCTTATTACACTTCTTTCAACAACACCCATAGATTTTTTGATGAAAAGAGCACATCCTCCTGATAAGCCATTGGCGTGGGACACACAAACGTTATACATTGAGCGAAAGGTAAACACCATGCGATCATTATCCTCCTCGGTCGCTAATTTGGTTTCCTGCACAGCAATCACGTCGAATTCATGCTCCAAAAAAATCACTCAATTGGTACTGCCGCCTTGAAGAAGCTAACCCGCGTACATTTATACTGGCAAACCGTACTGCTCGCTCAAGTCTCACTGCCATTTTTATGGTAGAAGTGCTCACCAAACAGTCTGCGCTGAATAACGCCTACTCAGTCATCAGGCACACCTTCTAGGCAGGGGGGCGCGCACCTAGTGCGTCGTCAAGGGGGCGGCTTGGCCGCCCTCTTTTCCCCTTCTACGACGTTTGGCTTGACCATCAGCTGCTGCCTCCGAAAGACAGCCGTTTTCGCAGGCGGTTCTTCACTGCTTGCATCATTTGGTTCTGATTGGACTGCGTCTCGTGGTCTTTTCCCTCCAGTCCCGGGTTCTTCAGCGTCGTGCCACTCCATGGCACAACCGTCGGAAGGTTCCTGGACAGTCTGAGTAGTTGTTTTGCTCTCCCTCGTTTCAGCGGTCACATCCTTTGATACATGGGCCTCCTTTGCGCTCGTCGATGATTCTGCTGCAGATTGCACACCCGCACTGTCAGCTGACTGCCGTTTCTTTCACCTCCGTCACGCCTCCTGTACTTGGCGTGTCTCCTGCAGACGTCACCTTGGGTTTCACCGGTGATTCTGCAATAGGTTGCACCACCCTTGCACTGTCAGTTGACTTTGCCGCTTCTTTCTTCAACTGCGTCATGCCTGCCGTACTTGGGGTTTTCCCTGCAGAATCCGCCTTTGATTTCACCGATTCTTCGGCTTCGGCCTCGTCCATAGTGAGCTCGGATTTATCCGTGCTCCCGGTGTTCAAGGTAGCTGCCGCATACGTCCTCGTGCAGTTCGCTGGGGCATGACCAAAGCGTTTGCACGTGTCGCACTCGACAGTCTTTTCTTATGGGGCCAATCTGGTGGCAGCGCAAACACCTCGGCGCTCTTCCGGGGGCCACGATAAGTGCGAGCTCCCCTCGAACTCGTAACTGGTGGGGTATATCGTCCAGCGTAACGTTAGCCTTGAGCCGGAGCGTCACGGTTCTTGTCATGGTATTCTTCTGCGTGTAGCCATCAGTTCGCCATTTATCCATTCCTACGCAACGATCGTCCCGTAAGGGATCAGCGCATTTCGGACGTCTTCTTCTCGCACGTGGTAGAGCAACCAATGCAGTTTCAGACGGACGTCGCGGTGGCTTGAGTCAATTATCATGCATTTGAGGCCTTTCACAGTCAATTGCGGTTCAGCTAAAAGTTTCTTCACACCTTCAGCGCTTTACAGGTCACCGCCCACACGTGATTCATTTGATATGCGCCAAGCGCAGGAACCTCGGTGGGCGGGACACGTCGAAAAAGTGGTTCACGAAAAACTTCCCCGTGATAAGGCCTTCCTTTCACGTCTGCGTGCAGAAAAACAGTGTTCTGAACCACATACCCATTTGGCATACGGGGCAAAATGACGGCATAATCCTGTGACATTTCAATCCTGGAACCGCTGCTAAGGTGGGCCGCCGATGCCGCTCCAACGGAGCTCATGATACACACGTCCGAACGCTTTCGCAACCAGAAGTGGAATCACTACATTACGAGAACGGAACACGGCAGGCTGTCTTTAATTCAACCTTTTTGTCGAATATCTCTTTCGCAAGAAAATGTAAAACATGGCGATGCTCTCGCCTGGGATCGAACCAGGGACCTTGCGCGTGTGAAGCGCACGTGATGACCACTACACTACGTGAGCGGAACACGGCAGGCTGTCTTTTTCTCAACCTTTTTTTCGAATATCTCTTTCGCAAGAAAATGTAACACATGGCAATGCTCTCGCCTGGGATCGAACCAGGGACCTTGCGCGTGTGAAGCGCACGTGATGACCACTACACTACGAGAGCGGAACACGGCAGGCTGTCTTTAATTCAACCTTTTTTTCGAATATCTCTTCCGCAAGAAAATAAATGTAAAGCATGGCGATGGTCTCGCCTGGGAACGAACCAGGGACCTTGCGCGTGTGAAGCGCACGTGATGACCACTACACTACGAGAGTTTTTTTTTCTTTATTTCCTGCTTTTGTCAAGACACACTTTACATAGGAATTCTTATCTTTGAATTCAACACTTCACAACATGTTCAAATATACATTTTAAAAACGGGACTGACATCTTATTCCTTGTACCTAATTTAATAATATTTCACTGTGAGCAGTTTTTCTATCATGGGTAGCCAGTCAGGTGGCTCAGGAAGTTCGTATAACACATCTCTAATGTACAACAAGTATTCATGAAGGTATACCTTGGCGGCTTTTGGTGCTTCATTTTCATGCCTGATATCCATTCTGGTTTTCCAGACACTGTGCATGGTTACTAGCATTATCATATCACATGGCACATCCCCTGTTTGTTCCCAAGGCAAAAAGCGTATTCCGAAGGGCGTAAGTGGAAAATCTTTTTTTAAAGTTCTCTGGAGGATGTCCCACATGAACACAGAATCAAAGCAATCTAAGAAAATGTGTTCGATTGTTTCCGGCTTATTGCATATCAAGCAATTTACACCCCATGGTAGATAGAATCCCTTATCTTTTAGCCATGGTTTAACGGGGAGCGTGCCAGTGTGTAGCAAAAAGAAAAAGGTTTTAGTTGACGCTCTTACAGGCATTCTGTTAATACGTTTAAACACATCTTTCTCAGATCCTAATACATACCTATTACGGTATACAGGCACTGGGCACATGATATTCACTAAATCCTTATACAGTTGTTTTTTGGTTACCGATGACAAATACTCTAACGAAAAGTGCACTTGGAGGAACTGAAAGGCATAAACAACTTCTTTTAAAAAACCTCTCACCGCTACCTGCGTTGGAGAATACGATGATACAATGTACTGTGGTAGCTTATCACGTAGTCTCACTTGCATCACCGCACGCAAGAATCCATCATTTTGATCCCTTAAGTAAAAAAATCTTAGAATAACCTGCTTGAGGAACAAATGCGACAATCCCACTCCCCCTTTCTTAAGCTTGTGAAAAAGATTAATTCGGCCAGTTCGTTCCCAAGTAGACTTCCAAATAAACACTGCAAATATTCTGTGCAACCTTTGTACACATATTCGAGACATACATAATACCTGTAGCGTGTAAAAAACTTTTGCTACAAGAAACACGTTGCACACTGTTGCGCGCTTAAAGATCGAAAGATCATATCCTCCCCACTTGGTTGCCTTTGCCCGAATGTTTTCAGTTTCATCAGCCCATTGCTCAGTGGTTTCTTGATAATATTTTAAAGGCACTCCGAGATACTTGCACGGCGTGGTGGTGAATGTGATCCCTTCAAAGTACTCTGGTTTGGAATTCCACTCACCATGGCAAAAACCCAAACACTTTTGCCAGCTGATGGCGCTTCCAGTATAGGCACAAAATGTTCTGGCTTCTTTTATCGCCTCCTGTATGCTGTTCTTATTTTCACAAAATATCGCGATATCATCTGCGTACGCTAAAACTTTTCCCTCATGTGTCATGAACTGGTATCCTGTTATTTTTGTGTTGCTCATCAATTTTAAACAAAAGGGTTCTAAGTACATGGCAAATAACAGAGCGGAACAAGGGCATCCTTGCCGCACACTAGATGTCACAGCTATGCTAGCGCTAAGTTTTTTTTTAATCACGAGTTTAGCATAGCAGTTCTGATATGCCATTCTCACACCCTCTCGTATTACTCCACCAACATTAGTGTGATCCAATAGCGCAAATAATATTTCATGACTCACTTTGTCGAAGGCTTTCTGCAAATCTAATTGTATCATCGCTATGTGGCCATTAGTTGCATCACAACATTCTAAAATGGTTCTCGCCGTGTGAATATTGTTAAAAATGATTCGTCATTTTATACCGCACGTCTGGTGCGCACCAACAATACTCGTAATTACTGATTGTAGTCTCTTTGCCAGAACTTTCATGTAAACTTTATAGTCAACATTCGTAAGATTTATGGGCCTATAGTTTTCCACACACTGCAACTTTTCTGCGTCTTCAGTTTTTGGTATGAGTATGACGTGACTCGCCCTAAAGGACAGAGGCAGTTGCTTAACATCATATGCTTCAGTAATAACGTGATAAAGCATTACCGTAGTTTCACTTTTGAAAGTTTTATAAAACCCTGCCCCTATGCCATCAGGTCCTGGCGACTTGCCTTTACTAAGGTCATCGATTGCTTGCCCAACTTCTTCTATCTTTATGGGCGTTTCCAGCGCATCTCTGACGTCATCTTCCAATTTCGGCATAAGTGACAAAAATGCTTCTATGAATTAGTCTCACTTCCGTTTTACCGCCCAACAGTCTTCGGTACGTTTCAAGGAAAGCTTTTTCGATAACTTGCTGCTCCGAAGAAAGCTCACCTTCGTAGCGTATTTCTTTAATCTCTTTTTTTGTTGCATATCGTTTTTCTTCCGCAAGCACTCGTTTTGTGGCCACTTCGCCCATTGTGAAACCTTCAGCACGTGCCCTTATTACTGCCCCTTTATATCGTTCTTCCGTAATGCATTACATCTGTATTTTAACTTCCTTTATTTCTTTGCTAAACAATCCGGGAATAGTGCTATCTGCATTCAGTAGATATTCCGGTGTGCTCTGCAGCTCTTTTTCTTTGTGCTTTTCCTTGTACCTTATGACACTTCACCTTTCAATTGCGTACATTTTAACTTCATTTTTAAACTGCTCCCAGACGCTTATGTAACTTGTGCTTCCATTACGAAGTGCATCTTCAGCTTTCTTGCCTACTACTTTCACAAACATCTCGTCCTCCAAGAGTTTTTCATTCAACTTCCATAAATCCCAGTTAAACTTCGTAGTTTTTCTTTTCTTGCCAATTTCGATCGTTACGAGAGAGTGATCAGTGAAACTAAGGTTTCTCACGGCATAGTTTGTGCACAGAGGTACAATACATCCAGATATATACATTCTATCCAGTCTGGCGTGACTTTGCTGCTGGTTATGTGTAAACTGCACATGACTGCCACGGAATACCCTGCATCTACCAAGCCATATTCATCAGTTATTGCAGCAAGCTGTAATGCGCTTTTGTCGCGTACTGGAACATTTTTCACACTGTCTTCAAGCATGCACACACAGTTGAAATCACCGAGCAACACAACAACACGATCGCATCTTAGAAAAGGGTCTACGTAGTAAAAAAAAACATTTTCTTTCACAAGCTATAATAAGCGCGTACACACAAATTATTCGCCATTTTCTTTTACAAAAAGTAAAATCGCAAAGTACAAGTCGCCCATTATCGGAAGTAATGACTTTTTCCTCACTAATACCGATAGACTGTTTTAAAAATAACAGACACCCCCCAGACCTGCCATTGGCATGACACACACATATGTTATAGTTTGTTTTGTAATTATTCGCCAGCCGTTCAGTTAGTTCTTCGCTGTCAATTTTTGATTCTTGCACCGCTAGACTATCAATGTCATTATCATTCAGTATTCGTTTTAACTGCGCTTGTCGTTTTTGAGAAGTTAATCCGCGAATATTTAAGGTGGCTACTTTCAGGGCCACAGCAGAATTCGTTAATGCCGACTGCAGGGGGTCAAAACTCACACCGTTTGAAGGGCCCATCACGTCAGGAAGAAGACTTGCGGCCAACGGACTCTCCACGTCAGGTGGTCTCGTCTTTTCAGGCGAAGACCAAGCGTCTCCTCTAGCAGCACACATTTTCAGAGTTCACTGTGCTACCCGTCCGTTCCAGGCTCTGTCGCGAAGTCTGCAGTCAGCATCCCCGCTAAGGCGGGTCTGCTGGCGGTGCCGTCCTCTTGTCTAGCGGCACCTTGGGTTTGAATTTCATTGGAAGTCGCCTGAAAACCGGCGTTTTCGGGAGTGGTTCTTCTGCGCAGCCTCCGTCTGGTGTGCCGTCTTCCTCGGTTTGTTCACGCGGTCTCTTTACGACCGTCTTTTGGTCGCAATCCATGTCGGTGCTTTCCTGATGGCTTTCTTCTCTGTTAGGTGCGGTGCTCGCGGTGGTACTTGTCTTGTTGGTGTCCGTGTCAGCGTCTGCAATTTCCTTCGCGTCATAGGCGGGTGCGGCCGCGTCGTCGTCTTTACGGCCCACGTTCTTTTCAGAAAGTTCCGTCTGTGGCTCGCTATCAGGTTTCGCTGAGTCTCCACCCCCCGACACGGTCGCCTCCGCGTCAGCCTGGTCCATGACGTGCTCGTCAACGGCGTCGTTTCGTCCAGACCCTGTCACATTGGCGTAGCTACGCACGCACTGGGTCTCGTCGTGGCCATAGCGACGACAGAGCCCACAGCGTGGTACTCGGCACTCGCGCCTTATGTGTCCGGTGCCGCGGCACCGGAGGCAGAGCGGTGGTCTGCCAGGAACGTGCACGAGTGCGTGGTCCTCCCCGACGCGGAGCTGATGCGGCAGGTCTTCCACAGTGTATCCTGCCTTCAAGCGAAGGGACACCAGACGCGTGTGAGATCCTTTGTCAGCACAGCCTTGCACACGCCATTTCTCCCGTGAAATTTCGCTTACGGTACCGTAAGGCGCCAGGGCGCTTCTTACGTCCTCGTCTGGTGTGGTGTGCAAAAGCCAGTACAGCTTCATCCTGACGTCTTGATTGCTGGGATCTATCACAACACACCTGTGATCCTTGACGGTGAATGCTGCGGTCGATAATATCTTCTTTTTGGCACTCTCGTCCTTGAAGGTAATCGCCCATACGTGATTCATTTGATAGGCTCCTAGAGCCACCACTTCCGGCATTAACTGCAAACGGTCTAAAGAATCACGGAAATGCTCGACTCGATATGGCCTCGCTTTCACGTCCGCGTGCAAAAAGACAGTGGTGGTTACTGTCAAACCTGTAGGCAACTGGGGCAATATAATCTGGTAGTCCTGTGTCGTCTTCGTATCGTTAAACCTGATGCCGCGACCCGGCTGGGCCGCTGAAACCGCCCCTTTCGAGGAGCACAACATTCCGCGTCCGTTCACTACGGTGGCCGGAAGTGGAGTACACCAAGGTATATGTAAACTGGTAGCGTAACTTCCGTAGAAGCCCATGTGTCAAGCCGGTGGCTAGTTGTTGCAACAGTCGCCATCTATGTGAGGAGGGGACAAACAGAATGAAAAAAAAAAAGAAAAGGATGACGTCACAACCGGAAGCGGAAATGACGTCACGTTTTAACACGATGGGCGCGAAATTATGAAATTTTTTGACAGGGCGCCGCTTCTTACTTTTTTTTTATAGCTGCATGTTCTTTTTCTTATCACTATGACGGCTCCATAATGGAAGCCTGCAAGATAACGGGAAGACGAAAAAGACAGATTTGATAAATAAGGTGTATTTTATTGGCGAAATATTGCAGTTGAACAGGATATTACCCTAAAATATATAACACAGAAATCAGAAGTAGCATAACAATTCAACGTGCACACTGTGATGGTGTAATGTGGGCCCAGGATCCGAAATAATTCAACCGGCAGTCAGGTGATTCTGTACACACAACACAGACTTTAACACAACCGATAACTCTGACGATTCACACACAACACACTACAGCATTCCTTATTTACATCCTAAGCGTCCTACGCGCCTCGCACACAAACTGTCCTACTCGCCGTTATGAACTGTTGCCGCTGCGGCGAGGTCGGTCGTCACCGGTACTCCTTGGGCAGTCAACAGTCACGCTGCCTTGACCGTGCCGAGGTGGAAGTGGTGGTGATGATGGCACTGCAGGCTGGTAGATCACCAGGCCACTGCAGCGCAGGTTAGCTGCCCGTCGCCAACATGAGCCGCGGCCACCTCGTGACACCACTCGGGCCCCAGGACCTCAGGCCAGGAACAGACTAGGCTGCCGGTCTCTGTGTCAGCACCGGGCACAGAGCGGGAATCAGGCTCACCAGGTCCACATGGCTGCCGGACGCCTGGTTAAGCGATGTCGCGTCCCGATTCGCCGACCAGCGGCTGCCGTTTCAACCGTGTCGCGCTCCAACTGCTCGAGCCGCACGCCCCGCTCGCGCTTCCTTTTCGTCGTCTTCCCCTCCAAGGCGTACCGCAGAGCAGAACTGTCGTTCCCTCTTCGCCCCGTCACGGGCCACACAATCCACATTACACACACACAAACCTTGCACACGTGTTGCTCTTGCATCCGTAGACAGCGCAGCATTTCTTCGAGTAGCGTGGCGGACTCATCGTCCCGAAGGGCGACAGCACGCCGGCCGTGCGCTGGCAAAACACAGTCACTGAAACGGTTCCCGATGGCTGCGATGGGCTATATTACCTTCTGCCAACTACCACGACTAGAAAACAACGGTTATGCGAGGAAATATCTACGGACAGGCACAAACCTACTGCGCAAAAACGAGCGACGCCATTTGCATCTCAAACTGCGCAAAACCGTTGGCCCATGTTACCAGACTGCCTGCATGTGCCCGCTGTTTCAGAAAATAAACGAAAAAAAATGGCCACTCAACCACATACCCAAGATTAAAGTTTGATTATAGTAATCTACTAATTTAATTCGTGACAAATAAATTTAAAAATAATGAAAATAAACGTTTAATTAATTTTTTGTTTTCATTATTTGTCCCCCCCTCACCTAGTAGCGCTTTAATCGTCACGCGAGTGTTGATGTTTGTCGCAATAGGTTTCCGACCACTTTTCGTTCCGACTTTCGCGACCTATTTAGATTGACCTTGGAGTACACTACGAGAGCGGAACACGGTAGGCTGTCTTTAATTCAACCTTTTTTTTTCGAATATCTCTTCCGCAAGAAAATAAATGTAAAGCATGGCGATGCTCTCGCCTGGGATCGAACCAGGGACCTTGCGCGCGTGAAGCGCACGTGATGACCACTACACTACGAGAGCGGAACACGGAAGGCTGTCTTTTTTTCAACCTTTTTTTCGAATATCTCTTTCGCGAGAACATGTAAAACATGGCGATGTTCTCGCCTGGGATCGAACCAGGGACCTTGCGCGTGTGAAGGGCACGTGGTGACCACTAAACTACGAGAGCGGAACACGGCAGGCTGTCGTTAATTCAACCTTTTTTTCGAATATCTCTTCCGCAAGAAAATAAATGTAAAGCATGGCAATGCTCTCTCCTGGGATCTAACCAGGGACCTTGCGCGTGTGAAGCGCACGTGATGACCACTACACTACGAGAGCGGAACACGGCAGGGTGTCTTTAATTCAACCTTTTCTTTCGAATATCTCTTCCGCAAGAAAATAAATGTAAAGCATGGCGATGCTCTCGCCTGGGATCGAACCAGGGACCTTGCGCGTGTGAAGCGCACGTGATGACCACTACACAGGGCTGGGCAAAGATACTTTGAAATTGTATCGCGATACGATACAAGATACTCAGGCAAAAAGTATTGGAGATACAGATGCAAGATACTGCCGCAATAATTGTATCCGATACGATACTTCGCAATTGTATCTTAAGATACTTCGATACATTCTCAAATTTGTTATTATAGATCCATATAATGTAGCAGCGAACGCCTACACACGAAAATGCCTGCTTGAAAATTTCTTAGCTGTGACCTATTTTGTTTCACTTGAATAAAATGTTTATTATTATCTCAAAAGTTTTGACCTTCTTGCTCAAAGTACATTAGTTTTCTTCCGAAACAACTTATTGGGGCTTGTTTTAGCTTCTTCATAGGACAACTCTTCATACATTTCGCTGACTGCGGTTTTTGCTTGTCATTTTTGCACTTGATGGGAGTCGCTGCTCAGCTTGCCGACCAGCCAGCGGGTTGCCATATAATCGCAATAACGTCAATGAGAAGCCTTCGCACGTAGGCGCAAATACCGCTGTGGAGTTTTACATTGTCCGTAAAAGACAGTTTGCACAATACCGTATATCCGGACCGGTGTGCAGCAATAACAACGCTGGTAGCGACTTTTTTTGGGGGGGACGGGGGAGGGGGGCGGGGAACGCACGGTGTATACAAAGATTGATACCCTTCGCTAGCGGACCGGCCGGCACACATGACCGCATCCGTCCCATTTGCTTTTATTTTCTAACTACGTTCGTGAGCTACACAGACATGACTGGTCTCAAGCATTGCTTTCGTGAGGAACATGTGGTCCCCATGTGCTGAAACATAACTGTGGAACAAAAACTCTATATTTCAATCCGCGTCCAGATTTCACTCGTTGTGTACATCGGTATCGATGTTTCTCGAATCCCGACTCCAAATACCCTTCAGAAATGACCTATATATGAGATATGGGAAAGGCCTCCTTTCAAATGCCAACGTGATTTTATTCAAACTCTCTCCGACCCCCCCCCCCCCCCATTTTCACTGTCGAGGCCCTTGGAGCTAAATTTCGCGACTGCGGCCCGCCGGCTAAGCTGAGTTTGAGACCACAGGTGTACACGTTGATGACGTAAAACTGCAATGAATTTCCACGTTCTATTTACTGCTGGCGTGAGGGATTCTTTGCCGATATACTCACTAACGTGCAATCTTTTAGCAATTTTTCTTCAACGAGAAAACATGTGCAATACAGAAATGTCTCAGACGTATTGTATAGTTGCACAAAGCGTCGCAGGACACCGCCGCTATTCGCGCTATTGCCGCTTATAGCTCCCTATACGTGGCGATTAGTAATACGAAAAATATTTAAGAAGGCGTAAAACAGGAAAGCAAATATAAGCGAAATAGAGAGGTGGTTGTGTATCAAACATTCACATCGAATGAGTACAGAAACACAATACAGCCGGCGCCCTTAGTAGCTATGAGCATGAAGTATCATCAACTTATCTGTAGAGACAATAGAAAAAATGGCTCATTGGGACGCTCATGAGTAAAACGGAGCATTCAGTAAAACAACGTTTCTCGAATCCCCTTCCTAACATCTTTAAGATGGCTCCTAATGATTTCAATTATTATAATGCAAACTCAAATTCGCTATTTTCATAAGCGGTAAGCAGAATATTGTGTACTGTATACTCAAGGCACGCTTAGAAAATAATATATTTGTTTTCAAAATCGCCTTAGCAACGTGTAAATGTGTAACAGTCGTAGAAATAAAGCAGACATTTAGAAGAATAAAGCAGCAATCTTATTTTTGGAGTTCGTTACAAACGACATACTGCAGTGACCAGACCGGAAAAACAGTGCAGAGATCTAGGTTATGTATGTGATGCAAAATGACAGCTAAGAAAGCACTTGTGCTAATAATCAAATTATGGTTTCGTAAATTCTTTGAATAAATGTAGATGGTAGTGTGGTAGTGAAAAATACGCTAAGCCAAGATATTTTCTGTTAGGTAAACGCTTGCTCTGTTAGATCTAGCATCAGGCAGTGGTGCTAAAGTTGTTAGAATCATATTTGCATATAAGTTGATTCACTGCATGCAGGTCAAACTTACATCCACGAGATCCTTCAAATTGCTGATATGCAAAATCCACGCGACGCAAAGCAACCCCATCTTGCACGCATCACATTTCGTTACGGAGCAAGACGCAAGAGAATCTTCAATAACGACACTGTAACAACATCGGAATTTGGGCGATAGACGCCGCACGCAGTGGAGTACGCGCCGCAGGACAGTGGCTAAGAGCAAGTGTCGCTGCATTGGCGCAACTAAAAAGAAAAGAAATCGAGAAAACAAAAGGTGCGTGAGCTGGGCGTAGACGTCCGCGTGCTTGTCTTCTGATCTTCTACCGTCAATGAATGACTCTGGCGTAAAAATAAAATAACGTCACTGCCCTTGAAAAAACTGTAAAACAGGGGGTGGATGCTCGAGCCAACGTTTCGACAAGTGGACTTGTCTTCTTCAAGGCTGGAACTGATTTCCTTAGATATCGTGTGTATATGCTTCGTGTCCTGTCCAAAAGAGGGGAGAAGGGGTGGGGAGGGGGGGGTAGAGGCCACCGCGACGACCGAAAACGAATGAGAGTTAATCCCTTCTTCTAGGCATTTCGAACCTACTATGGTTAAAATGCCACGTGCTGCCATTGACAATCATTCAGTGAAACGTACACCCTCCCGTACCCCCCCCCCGCCCCCCGCTTTTTTTTTCTTTTTTCCTTTTTTTCGCGTTCCTTATGACTCACCCGGTCGTCGCGGTGGCCTCTTCCCCCCCCCTCTCCCCACCCCTTCTCCCCTCTTTTGGAGAGGACACGAAGCATATACACACGATAGCTAAGGAAATCAGTTCCAGCCTTGAAGAAAACAAGTCCACTTGTCGAAACGTTGGCTCGAGCATCCACCCCCTGTTTTACGGTTTTTTCATCGCAGCTTCCATCACTTCCTGCCGTTTTTCGGTCACTGCCCTTAGACGTATTCAGATGGCTTAGTGGCACCAATACCAGCTTGAGAAGCGGAGCTTGGCCAGCGATTATTGTTTCGCACGGTTGTGTTGCGATAGAAGTATCTTGTATCTTAAGATACACGATATATTATCGAATGTATCGGAAATACAGATACAGATACTCGTATTTCGAGATGTATCGCGATACAGATACAAGATACCCATAGAGTATCTAAGATAGTATCTAAGATACATGTATCTTCGATACTGCCCAGCACTGCCACTACACTACGAGAGCGGAACACGGCAGGCTGTCTTTAATTCAACCTTTTTTTCGAATATCTCTTCCGCAAGAAATTAAATGTAAAGCATGGCGATGCTCTCGCCTGGGCTCGAACCAGGGACCTTGCGCGTGTGAAGCGCACGTGATGACCACTACACTACAAGAGCGGAACACGGAAGGCTGTCTTTTTTTCAACCTTTTTTTCGAATATCTCTTTCGCAAGAACATGTAAAACATGGCGATGCTCCCGCCTGGGATCGAACCAGGGACCTTGCGCGTGTGAAGCGCACGTGGTGACCACTAAACTACGAGAGCGGAACACGGCAGGCTGTCGTTAATTCAACCTTTTTTTCGAATATCTCTTCCGCAAGAAAATGTAAAACATGGCGATGCTCTCGCCTGGGATCGAACCAGGGACCTTGCGCGTGTGAAGCGCACGTGGTGACCACTAAACTACGAGAGCGGAACACGGCAGGCTGTCGTTAATTCAACCTTTTTTTCGAATATCTCTTTCGCAAGAACATGTAAAACATGGCGATGCTCTCGCCTGGGATCGAACCAGGGACCTTGCGCGTGTGAAGCGCACGTGATGACCACTACACTACGAGAGCGGCACACGTCAGGCTGTCTTTTTTTCAACCTTTTTTTCGAATATCTCTTTCGCAAGAAAATGTAAAACATGGCGATGCTCTCGCCTGGGATCGAACCAGGGGCCTTGCGCGTGTGAAGCGCACGTGGTGACCACTAAACTACGAGAGCGGAACACGGCAGGCTGTCGTTAATTCAACCTTTTTTTCGAATATCTCTTCCGCAAGAAAATAAATGTAAAGCATGGCGATGCTCTCGCCTGGGATCTAACCAGGGACCTTGCGCGTGTGAAGCACACGTGATGACCACTACACTACGAGAGCGGACACGGCAGGATGTCTTTAATTCAACCTTTTTTTTCGAATATCTCTTCCGCAAGAAAATAAATGTAAACCACGGCGATGTTCTCGCCTGGGATCGAACCAGGGACCTTGCGCGTGTGAAGCGCACGTGATGACCACTACACTACGAGAGCGGCACACGGCAGGCTGTCTTTTTTTCAACCTTTTTTTCGAATATCTCTTTCGCAAGAAAATGTAAAACATGGCGATGCTCTCGCCTGGGATCGAACCAGGGACCTTGCGCGTGTGAAGCGCACGTGATGACCACTACACTACGAGAGCGGAACACGGCAGGCTGTCGTTCATTCAACCTTTTTTTCGAATATCTCTTCCGCAAGAAAATAAATGTAAAGCATGGCGATGCTCTCGCCTGGGATCGAACCAGTGACCTTGCGCGTGTGAAGGGCACGTGATGACCACTACACTACGAGAGCGGCACACGTCAGGCTGTCTTTTTTTCAACCTTTTTTTCGAATATCTCTTTCGCAAGAAAATGTAAAACATGGCGATGCTCTCGCCTGGGATCGAACCAGGGGCCTTGCGCGTGTGAAGCGCACGTGATGACCACTACACTACGAGAGCGGAACACGGCAGGCTGTCGTTCATTCAACCTTTTTTTCGAATATCTCTTCCGCAAGAAAATAAATGTAAAGCATGGCGATGCTCTCGCCTGGGATCGAACCAGGGACCTTGCGCGTGTGAAGCGCACGTGATGACCACTACACTACGAGAGCGGAACACGGCAGGCTGTCTTTAATTCAACCTTTTTTTCGAATATCTCTTCCACAAGAAAAGAAATGTAAAGCATGGCGATTCTCTCCTGGGATCGAACCAGGGACCTTGCGCGTGTGAAGCGCACGTGATGACCACTACAATACGAGAGCTTTTTTAATAACCTTTTTTTATTCAGAAATAAAGCAATACATATGTATAAAAACCACATTGGCCTACTCGACCATTGTGATGGATTAAAAACATTTCATTTTCACCAATTCATCAAATAACTCCATATAATCTGGAGGTTCATCCAACGTTCGATATGTCTCGCGTACATACATTGCACATTCAATAAAGTTTTCCCGTGTCGATTTGGCTTTAGGATCCATATGCCTCACGGCCATGCATGTGATCCAGAGACTGTAAAGCCCCAATAACATTATCATGTCGTATGGAACACCGCACTCATTCTGCACTGAAAGATAACGTATTCCATGTGGTGTTATCGGTAGCTCTTTCTTCAGGGTTCTTTGTAACACATCCCAAAAAAATATTGGATCCCAGCAGTCAATGAATGTGTGTTCGATCGTCTCCGGTTTGTTACACAGGGTGCAGTTTGTCGTCCACGTGTCGTACGACGGTTTATTAACAACGTACTGACGACTTGTGCAGTCTAAGTAGCGCCGGTCCAACAGGAACGCAGTCCACGCGCACAGCAACAGACGATCGAGCGAGGCTTCTTCCTCTTCACTACAATTGCCCTCGGGAGAGAAGATGAGCCATCCTGGCGTCTTAAGGCGCAGGCAGCATCAATGGGTCATAGTATGGTTTAAGTCTGCTGACATGAACCGTGTCACGACCACGATGTCTGAGGTCGTGGGGCGGCGTCAAGGGTTCAACAATGTAGTTGACAGGGGACGTGCGGCCTTTGATGCGGTAGGGGCCATCGTAGCGCGCAAGAAACTTGTTTGAAAGCCCAGGGCTGTGAGGTGGGATCCACAACCAAACAAGAGAACCAGTCGGGAAGTCTGGCGTAGACGCATCGTTGTCATGTCGCAGTTTTTCGCGACCTTGAGCGGCGGTTGTAAGTTTACGAGCGAGCTGCCAGCAGTCCTCTGCGTATCTCGCCGCTTCAGACACCGGCGTGCATTCGGAAGCGTCGGATCGGTATGGAAGCAATGTGTCCATGGTGCAAGAGGGCTCCCGTCCGTACAACAGGAAAAACGGCGAAAAACCTGTGGTAGCTTGTGAGGCAGTATTGTACGCGTAAGTGACAAATGGCAAAACAGCGTCCCAGTTACTGTGATCCGACGTGACGTACATGGTGATCATGTCACCGAGTGTGCGGTTGAACCTCTCCGTCAAGCCGTTCGTTTGCGGGTGGTAGGCTGTAGACTTGCGGTGAACGATGCTGCATTCAGCGAGAAGGGCTTGTATGACGTCGGAGAGGAAGACGCGCCCTCTGTCGCTGAGCAGTTCTCGTGGTGCTCCATGTCGAAGGACGAAATTTCGCAGAATGAATAATGCAACCTCTCGAGCGCTGGCGGCTGGAGTGCTGCAGTCTCTGCATAGCGCGTCAGATGATCGACGCCGACAATTATCCATCTGTTACCCAAGGAACTGCAGGGAAGTGGGCCGTATAGGTCTATGCCGACGCGATCAAAGGGACGAGCAGGGCAGGTTAGCGGCTGTAACTCGCCGGAAGGGCGTTGGTGAACTTTACGCCGCTGGCACGCCGTGCAAGCGCGAATATACTGGCAGACAAAGTGATACATTCCCCGCCAGTAGAAACGTTGCCTTAGCCGAGTATACGTTTTCAGAACGCCGGCGTGACCATGGTGAGGAGCAGCATGGAAGTAAGCGCAAATGTCAGACCGCATGTGCCGTGGTATCACGAGCAGCCATTTGCGACCATCAGGTATGTAATTTCTGCGGTAAAGGATGTTGTCGCGCACAGTGAAGTGAGCGGCTTGGCGACGAAGCGTTCTAGAAGCTGTGGCCGATGGATCCTGTAGGAAGTTTAGGATAGTTGAAAGCAAGGGATCCTTTCGCTGTTCAACCGGCATATTCGTGACGTCGATGGGTGACATAGTTTCGAAGAGCGCTGATGGGGAAGCTACATCCGAAGGTATCGGCGATCGAGATAGAGCATCGGCGTCAGAGTGCTTCCTGCCCGATCTGTAGACAACGCGAACGTCATACTGTTGTAAGCGAAGCGCCCATCCGCCGAGACGACCTGACGGATCTTTCAGCGAAGAAAGCCAGCAAAGGGCGTGGTGGTCGGTAACAACGTCGAAAGCACGACCATATATGTATGGACGGAATTTGCCGAGAGCCCAAATGATGGCCAAACACTCTTTTTCTGTCACAGAATAGTTCGCCTCGGTCTTTTTCAAAGTGCGACTGGCATAGGCGACGACGTACTCGTCGTAGCCGTCTTTCCGCTGAGCTAGGACTGCACCAAGCCCGATGCCGCTAGCGTCGGTATGGATCTCCGTAGGTGCTGTGGGGTCGTAATGTCGAAGGATAGGCGGGGAAGTGAGTAGGCGACGCATTTGCTTGAAGGCTTCGTCGCACGAGGTTGACCAAGCGGACATACCGTTACTAGCCGTAAGCAAATTCGTCAGTGGTGCTATGATGGTTGTAAAATTACGTACAAAGCGCCGGAAATACGGGCAGAGGCCTACAAAGCTGCGGAGCGCCTTAAGGGTTGTGGGCTTCGGAAACTCGGCGACGGCACGAAGCTTGGCTGGGTCAGGAAGCACACCATGCTTCGATACAACGTGTCCCAATGTTGTTAGCTTGCGGGCGGCGAAACGGCATTTTTTGATGTTGAGCTGGAGGCCGGCAGTGGTGAGGCAGGTCAGTATCTCACGCAAGCGAACAAGGTGCGTCGGAAAATCTGATGAAAACACGACGATGTCGTCAAGATAGCACAGACATGTTTTCCACTTGTAGTTACGAAGGATGGTGTCTATCATGCGCTCGAAAGTAGCGGGCGCATTGCAGAGCCCAAAAGGCATTACGGTAAATTCGTATAAGCCATCGGGCGTCACAAAAGCTGTCTTCTCGCAGTCACCTTCAGCCATCGGCACTTGCCAATACCCAGAGCGAAGATCTAAAGAAGAGTAGTACTCCGCTCCTTGCAAGCAGTCGAGTGCGTCATCTATACGAGGCAGCGGGTACACGTCTTTACGAGTGATCTTATTTAGCCGACGGTAATCCACACAGAAGCGTATTGACCCGTCCTTCTTGCGTACTAGCACCACAGGTGACGCCCAAGGACTGTGGGAAGGGCGAATGACGCCACGCTGCAGCATTTCATCGACTTGCTCGTTAATCACCTTACGCTCGGCTGCCGACACGCGGTATGTTCGCTGGCGTAATGGAGGATGAGAACCTGTGTGGACGCTTTGACTGACGTGATCCGTACGGCCCAAGCGCGTTTGATCGCAATCAAACGATGAGCGAAAATTCTGCAGAAGCTCGAGTACTTGCATGCGGTACGGAGGCGGCAGGTCGGCATCCAAGACAGATTCCAAGATGTCTGATGAAGGCGAAGTTGATGAGGATGCACAAGACGCGCGCTTAACGGGAGAAGTAAGGGCGTCGAGCTCATAACAAGGCGTGTCATCCGAAGTCTCGATGATGTGAAACGCATCAACAGGATCAACACGACCAAGAGATGAGACAGTAACGCGTTTATTAAAAGATTGCCACAGCTGAAGCGATCAGCGGTCCAAGCCGAGCAAGCGCGAGCGCCAACAACAATCGTCTTCGTCTTCTTCTTTCGCAGGCGTTCTTGTCTGCGCCCTACCATGTTACAAATCACTCCCCGGCGTAAAAGGAGCCATCCTGGCGACCTAAGGAACAGGTACAACTGGTGGGTCATAATGCGGCTTCAGTCGATCGACGTGAACAGTCTCGCGTCCGCGACGACGGCGGTCCGTAGATGATTGAACAGGCTCAATCATATAGTTAACTGGGGATGCTTGACGTAGGACGCGGTAGGGGCCTTCGTACTTAGGCAGTAGCTTTGTGGAAAGGCCAGGAGCGGAGGAGGGAACGCGAAGCCACACCAACGTTCCATGCGAATACGACTGAGGAGGCAGGTTTTCGTCGTGACGGTCCTTCTGGCCCTACTCGCCCTACAATGTTACAACCCTAGTTTCTTAAGGTGCGCTGAAAATGCGACTGCGCTGAAACTTGTCTTCCTCCGTGCCCTCTGCACAAGCTCATGTTGTGTTTTGGTTTCGGTTCAGTATTGCATTGTACGAATGACAGGGGGCGCCGCTCAGGCATTCCTGTTTTACCCAGGCGATTTGTAAGTCAGAGTTTGTGGAGAGTACTCGCTGAGTGTGGACGTTTCTTCTCCTTCGGCGCATCGCGCCAAACAGCGTGTTCGGGCTGGCCGGCGTCCCCACCGGTCGCGTTGGTCACCGCCGGTCTTCGCCTGCCGCTTCGCTGGGACTACCAGCCCGCAACACAGCACTCATGTTTCCCGACGTATTACCAGATGGCGTCCATATCTCACGCAGCGCGTCTTCTATCGTCTTTAGACGACATTTGCAGCGAAGCACGCAGATACGCGGCCAATTTTTTTATACCTTCTTGCGCACGATAAAAAAAGAAAGGCATGCTCTCGCCTGGGATCGAACCAGGGGCCTTGCGCGTGTGAAGCGCACGTGATGACCACTACACTACGAGAGCTTTTTTTTTCTTTATTACCGACTTACACATTTGAAGTCACTGGTTACATACATAAAACGCGTCGGCCACGCTTTGGCCAACACGAGATTAAAATTGTTTCATGCAGATTAACTCATCGAGCACAGAAATCCACACTGTTGTGTCAGGGAGCGTGCGAAGCACCTCTCTCAAACGCACCACGCTTTCAATAAAGTGATCACGAACAGGACGAACAACCTGGTGAACATATTCAAATTCCGTTTTCGTTCTCCACAAGGCGTGGAGGCCCAGGAGCATAAATAAATCATAAGGAATGCCCTCTGATGCGTCTGCCGGCAAGAAGCGTATTCCATACGGGCTGAGGGGCAACTCTTTCTTTAATGTGCGCTGTAGCACATCCCAGTAGAAAATGGGATCCCAACAGTCCAGGAAAACATGTTCTATTGTCTCTGGTTTTTTACATAAATAGCAGTTGGTTGTCCAGGGTATGAAGAAGCCTTTATCGCTAAGCCAAGTTTTAACAGGAAGCGTGTTTGTGTGCAATTGAAAGAAGAAGGTTTTAACTGATGATAGTACCGGCATTTTCTTTACTCTTTTTAAAACGTCCTGTCCTGGGCCTCCAAGGTGTGGAAAGCGGTACAAAGGCACTGGTAGAACGCTTTCAACAAGATCCATATACAATTTTTTTCTTGTTAACGGTACCCAGGTACTCCCCTCTCGCAGATACCCGATTACAGGCCCACATATGTTTTCACATGACGCCACAATAAATCCAGGTATGAGTCTCTGTAGGCTCACTTGCATGACAATGCGGAGAAAAGGGTCATTTTGGTCACGTAGGAAAATGAAACGCGGCACAAGCTGTCGCAGAAACAAATGAGCTAAACCGAGCCCACCAAGCTTGACTGGGCGAAACAAATTCATACGACTGGTCCGCTCCCAGGTGGATGCCCAAATGAACACGGCGAAAACCCGGTGAATTCTCTGAACATTCACTCGTGATGCGCATAGCACATTCATCACATACCACAACTTTGAGATAAGAAACAGGTTACAGATAGTGGCCCGTGAAAATATGGACAGTTGCCTGCCTTGCCATGCTGTAGCCTTTTCTCTTGCACTTCGCACTTGGTCAGACCAGTACGTATCAGGTTCGCGGTAACTACCGAGTGGCACGTTGAGGTATTGCGTTGGAACTGCTGTCCAGCGCAGTCGGGAGAAGTGCTCCGGCGTTGCGTCCCAGTCGCCATGCCAATATCCATAACTCTTGTCCCAGTTGATCTGGGCACCAGTGCATTCGCAGAACCTTTCAACAATGGTCGTGGTATACTTAATACTGTCCCTGTCTGAGCAGAAGACGGCGATATCATCTGCGTAGGCTAGTATTTTTACATGTGCTGTCTGTAGCCTAAATCCTGTAATAAGTTTGTTGTGAGTGATGGACAGACAGAGCGGTTCGAGGTACACTGCAAACAACAAGGGCGACAAAGGACATCCTTGCCTCACTGATGAGCGTACGCGCAGGCTGTCAGTTAGCTCGCCATTAACTATAATGCGTGTAGTGCAGTTACTGTACGCCATCCTAACGCCCTCAAGTATGACACGGCCAACATTAGAATGTTCTAATATGCTGAAGAGGATTTGGTGTGAGACGCAGTCGAATGCTTTCGCCAGGTCATACTGCATCATCGCCACGTGCTCACCCAGCGCGTCACAGCATTCGAGCACACTTCGCGCAACGTGTACGTTCGTCGCGATACTGCGACCTTTGATCCCGCACGTCTGGTGGGAACCCACCAACGCCGTTATAACCCCTTGGAGCCTTTTTGCTAGTACCTTCATAAATATTTGTAGTCGACGTTTGTGAGACTAATTGGACGGTAAGGTGCTGCACACAGAAGTTTTGCTGGGTCATCACTTTTTGGGATGAGCACAACGTGCGACGTTGTGAACGATAATGGTACCCGTTTCAAGTCATATGCTTCGACGAAAACTCTCAGCAGCATCTGAGCGACCATGCTCTTAAATGTTTTATAAAAAGCTGCACCGAGGCCATCGGGCCCAGGTGCTTTCCCCAGAGTCAACTCGTCGATAGCGCCTTCGATTTCACGTATAGTGATCGGCCATTCAAGGCGTGCCTTAACGTCATCGTCCAGCTTCGGCATAAAACAAAGGAATTCCTCCTGGAAGCCATCTAAGGGGTCTGTTTGGTGGCCTAGAAGGTTATTAAAATGCTCGGCTACCACGCGCTTGATGACCCTGCTATCAGACGTGATTTCGTCGCCGTTAGCTATCTGACGGATTTCTTTCTGGCACGCGTATCGTTTTTCATCAGATAAGGCCCGTTTCGTTGGCCTTTCCCCAAACCATAGTTTATCGGCTCTCGCACGTATGATCGCTGCTTTATATTTTGCAGCGTCGATTTCCTCCAGCTGACATTTCACGTCTCTTGATTCCTTGCTAAAAGTACCGGGCTGGTTTTTTTCATACTACTAAAAAATTCGAGCTGCTCTCGTAGCATTCGCTCAGTTTGGTTCTGTTCATACTTCAGGATGCTACTTCTCTTCATAGCCGTTATTTTAACCCCATGTTTAAATTCCTCCCATTCAGCTGCCAAACTGGTTGACGGCGCTTCGAGTAGCTTCTCCAATTTTTCTGCTACTAAGGTTACGAAATGCTCCGTCATCAAGAAGCTTAACATTAAACTTCCACAGGTTCCAATTTAAGCGGCTTTTAACCTGCCTTTTTCCTAACCCGACCATAACTAAACAGTGGTCGCTGAAAGAAACAGGTTTGACATCGTACGCTGTGCACAAAGGTAGAAGTTCTGCTGATACATAAATTCTGTCCAGTCTGGCGTGGCTGTCACGTTGGAAATGAGTGTACGTTGGGCGAATGCCACTCGAATAAACAATGCCAACGTCTTCTAAGCCATTGTCGTGCACTATTTCGGATAGCAACTCGGCACTCTTATCGCTAACTCGAGATTTCCTAGAGCGATCTTCGGCCGCACAGACACAGTTGAAGTCACCTAAGAGCAATACCATTTTCTCGCAGTTTCAGTGCGTTTTGAAGCATTCGAAAAATAATTTGCGCTCTGTTTCCACGTTTGGTGCGTACGCGCAGACCGTGCGGTAACACAAACCGGAAAGACTGAAATCTACGACCAAGAGGGTTGCCACCCGTAACCCGGCAACCCTCGAACGTTTAGGGTTGCCACCCGTAGCCCAGTTTCAAAGTTCATAGCCATATCGGTGAAACATTAAAGGGGTGGTGCCACCATGTTTGTGGCTTGCGTGTTCTTTGCTGTAAGCGTTTCCTATAGCTCCAGGAAGCATGATGCACGCACCAAAATTCATGTATTCTCGCTAAATAATTTATTATCGCCTTTTGATGTGGACGACTTTCGGTTTCGGTTTCTGGGCGCCGAGGTTGGGCAGTGACGTAGAAGTGTAGGAGGCTTGGTCACGTGACCACACAAGGCTGTGACGCACTTAGCCAGGAAGCGATCGAAACTCGGCGAGTGATGTAGCGACCGATGCTTTGCCGGTACTATAGTGAACTAGAATATATTCTAGTTCACTACAGCCGGTACGTACGTTGCGGAGGTGGCGGAGGTCACTCACGTCACTACAGCAGATCTGGTGTGACGTCACGACAACTTTCGTTGCCCTTCCTACAGATCTACGTCAGTGTTGGCGCGCTAGCGATGGGTTTTGATCGGGAGAATGGGCATTTAGGTACACTTTGGAAGTGCATTAAAATATATTCTAAACGTTTGCTGTGTCCAACCCTTCGTGTGGAGTGTCCTTGCATACAAAGGAAACTCACAACATGCTCGTTATAGCCTCGAAATTTGATGGCACCACCCCTTTAAGGTCAAACCATGGCCAGGGAAAGAAGTAATAGAAAGCCTCTTTGAATGCGACACGCTTGGCAAAAACAGCGCTTTGGCTTCGCCATGGTACACATATATAGAAAAACACAACCAGCCCCCCTCCCGCTCCCAATCCCTCCCCCGTTAGCCGCTGCCACTACGGAGGCGGATTTGTCGCCGACCATCGTGGTTCATCCGGAATGTTCGGCCGTGGATTGAAGGAAAGCGCCTCACACCTGGCGCTTTAGTCGGTGGCTCGTCCCCACCGCCATCGTCCAGCTGCGGCTCGCTGTTCGTGGTCTGCTCATGCGGCCGTTTCCCGGCCGCCGCGCTAGCTGATCCTTGCGTAGTGTCCTTGCGCCGTGGCCTTCCTCGCCGACGCGGCCACGGCGGCTCGGGCAGGCGCATCTTCGGGTTCCCTTACAGATGCCGCGAGAGGATGCTTCTCAGGCTGACCCGGCGGGGGAGAAGACGACGTTGACGGTGCACCCTCACGGGCGCTTGCCGGAGACGCCGCTTCTTCCGAGTCCGCCTCATCGATCAGAAGGTCGGCTGACTCCTCGCTGCTCCCTGGTGCTGTCACGCTGGCGTACGTTCGCTGACACTGGCGGTCTTCGTGACCAAAACGCCGGCAAACCCCACACCTTGGTATGCGGCAGTCACGGCGGATATGGCCCGTGCCACGACAGCGAAGGCAGAGCGGAGCCCTTCCCGGCACAACGGCAAGTGTGAGTTCGCCCGAGACACTTAGCTGGTGTGGAAGGTCATCAATTTTGACCCCAGCGTTCATCTTGAGCGTCACGACTCTAGTTGTGGATACCTTGTCCGCTACTCCCTCAGCACGCCACCGCTCCCTGACGACGTCAGTGACCTTGCCGAAGGGCGCGAGGGCAAGTCGTAAGTCCTCGTCAGGCACGCTATGAAGGAGCCAGTGTACCTTCATTCGAATATCCCTGTTAGCCGGGTCGATGACAATGCACCGCTTGCCTTTAACTTGCAGCTCACTAGTGTTGACCAACATCTTCGTTGACTCCGCATCCTTCAGGGTGATGGCCCACACGTGGCTCATGCGATACGCCCCGAAGGCGATAACGTCGGGGAGTATCGACCGCTGAGCCAGGGCGTCACGAAAGTCTTCAACCTTGTAGGGGCGAGCGCTGACGTCCGCGTGCAAAAAAACTGTATTTAAAACCAAACGACCTGTACGCAAACTAGGCAGAACAACCTAGTACTCATTATCCGTTGCCGAAAACCTGTTTCCGCGGCCAGGCGTGGCCGCTATTGCCGCTCCGTCGGAGCACATGATAACACGTCCGTTCGCTGCCGCGGCTGGAAGTGGAATCATCCACTACACTACGAGAGCGGAACACAGCAGGCAGTCTTTAATTCAACTTTTTTTTCGAATATCTTTTTCGCAAGAAAATAAATGCAAGAAATGGCGATGCTCTCGCCTGGGATCGAACCAGGGGCCTTGCGCGTGAGAAGCGCACGTGATGACCACTACACTACGAGAGCGGAACGCAGCAGGCTGTCTTTAATTCAACCTTTTTTTCGAATATCTTTTTCGCAAGAAAATAAATGTAAAAAGTGGCGATGCTCTCGCCTGAGATCGAACCAGGGGTCTTGCGCGTGTGAAGCGCACGTGATGACCACTACACTACCAGAGGGGATTTTTTTTCTTTATTCAGAACGAGGTACATCATGTACACACACAACAAAAAACAGGTGTAGTTTGACAAGAGGTATTTAACAATGCATTAAAACCGCCAATCACAATTTGCTTGGTATAAATTGTTTAAAAGCGCTTTAGTGCTGCATGTTCATTCAGTACAGGGAGCCATTCCGGCTGTTCTTCTCGTGCATTGTATGCATCTCTTATGTAAGCTATACTTTTAATGAAGTATTCTCTGACAGAACGGGCATTCGCGTCAGCGTGCCGAAATGCCATGCATGATTTCCAAATAGCGTGCATACTTAACAGCATAAACATGTCGTACGCTATGCCACTGTCACTGTGAACCGGTAGGAAGCGGATTCCATGGGGTGTCAAAGGTAAGTCTTTTTTTTAAAGTTCGTTGTAGGATGTCCCAATGAAACGTAGCATCCAAACAGTCCAAAAAAATGTGATCGACACTCTCTGGTTTGCGGCATAGGTGACAATTACCAGACCAGGGAACAAATAAGCCGCTTTCCTGCAGCCATGGTTTTACGGGAAGTGTACCAGTGTGTAGCTGAAAAAAAAGGTCTTTGCTGATGGCCGTACCACCATTCTTTTAACCCTTTTAAGAACGTCTTTTCCCTGGCCTTTTTCATACATCGCACGATACATCGGCACAGGCAGCATTACATCGATAAGGTCTTTATATAATTGTATTTTTGTAACCACACCAAGCTACTGTAAAGAAAAACGTATTTTTAGTATGTTAAAAGCCGAAACAGCTTCGTTGAGATAACCATGAATGCCGCTACGCCCAGCACAACAAGTGGATACAACAAATTCGGGTAGATAACAGCATAATCTAACTTGAAGCATAGTACGTAAGAAAGGATGGCTCTGATCTCGCAGAAACATAAACCTCGAAACAATCTGCCTTAGAAATAAGTGGGTTAATCCCAACCCGCCCGCTTTCACTGACCGGAAAAGATTTGTACGGCTAGTGCGTTCCCACTTGGAGGCCCAAACAAAAGTGGCAAAAACTCTGTGTATTTTCTGTACATTTGTGTGGTTCATGCACAGCACCTGAAGTACATACCAAATTTTGGCTGCTAAGAATAAGTTGCAAACTCTTGACCTCGCGAATATTGATAGGTTTTTTCCTCCCCAATTGTTCGCTTTCTCCCTTAATTTTTCTGTCTCGTCGTTCCAGTATTCACTGGGATCATTATATTTCTGCAGTGGCACACCGAGGTATTTCGTCGGCACGGAGCTCCACTTAACCTTTTCGAAAAATTCTGGCTTTTCGTCCCAGGTACCATGCGAAAAACCTGCACACTTATCCCAGTTTAAGGCACTGCCTGACCACTTGCAGTACTTGTCTGCTACACTGACTGCTTCACTAACCCAGGCAGCACACGACGTCGGGCCGATATTGGTTTTACGGCGGCTGTGCGCGGCCCCACCTCGGGCCAGCATTGCCAGCCTGGCGCCGATATCGGCGGAGCCGTTGACTTCTGCCGGCAATATTGGGCCGACTTTGCCGCCTTTCAGCCGATGTTGGTCTTTCACCGGCAGCATTGGGCCGAGTTATCCGGCCTTCTGCTGTCTTCCCGCCGATATCGGCTTAGCCGATTTCTTTCACCGGCAACACTGGGCCGAGTTAGCCGGCGTTTCGCTGTTCTTCCGCCGATATCGGCTTAGCCGATTGCTTTCACCGGCAACATTGGGCCGAGTTAGCCGCCGTTTTGCCGTACTTTCGCCGACATCGGCCGAGCCGATGGTTTTCACCGGCAACATTGGGCCGAGCATGCCGTCATTCTGCCGTGCTTCAGCTGACATCGGCGGAGCCGATGGCTTATCGACGATGTTGGAACTTTTTTGTCTCCCTTCAGACAGTTATACATGCCCTGTTGAGAACGTCCTCCTGCGTCGCGGCGCTCCAAAAGTCCTCGTCACCGACAGAGGTGCGGCTTTTACGGCAGAACTAACGCAAACCATCTTGAAATATAGCCACACGAGTCACCGACGGACATCACCCGCAGGCGAATGGCCTCACCGAGCGGCTAAATGAAACCCTCGCCGACATGCTGGCAATGTACTGTACGTCGAACACATGACATGGGACGCCATAATATCTTCCGCACATAACCTGAAGTTAACACGGCAGTGTAAGTAACGGCGCACATATAACGCCGTTCAAACTAGTTCACGGAAGCCCCCCAACGACGCTGGACGATGTGTTGCCGGCCCTCAATGACGAGAATAACCTCGACGTTGCGCTCTACCTTTAGCCCGCTGAAGAAGCCCGGCAGCTCGCCCGCCTAGGATACAATCGTAATGCAATAGAGCATTAGGCGCTTGAATATTTGTAGCTCAAGCTGTATAATACCGCTACATGGATTGCTGTACTAGCACAAATAACAAAGTTCAAATATTGTACCGTGCTAATGCCGCACGTACGACTCGGTGCGCGAAGTATCGCCGACTGAATAGCTTGCATTCTCTTATTAGTTTCTGCTATGACAATGACTAACAACTATCACTAGCACAGTCACTTTTCTACCAAACAAGGTGGTCTTTAGAAGAATAACTGACTGAAATTAGATGGCCACTTCGTTGACCAGTTGTTCAACGCTATAAAAAATGTTGAAACGTTATAACACATACCAATAACTTCATGCGCCAAATTCGAAGTACTTCTGTTTCGTAAATGTTTTTGCCACTGGTTGGCCGACTTCACTAATGTATCCAGCATCAAAATTCACCCAAACATTCCCGCACGAATGCTTTTAGCGAAAGAAGTTTTATGTGAATACTAATTCTGTGCATAAATCGAGCCTGTAATCATATTTATAGCGCTATATCCTTTGAGCCGCTGAATGTGTGGCGCCAGCGCTCATATACTACACGGACAGTTTCCGATCTCTGTGTTTACACATATTTACTCAGGCGCGTGTTTGGGTGACGCGTAACAAGCGCATTTGCTTCAGTGATGTCACATAATTTTACTTTATGAAAAAGTAAAAAGCTCAGCAAGGCGTGTTGCTGAGCTAGTTGGTTCATTACTTGAGAAAAATACGTATGGTGCAAAAAAGACCGGGCGAAGTGAAGACACGTTTTGTCGTTTGAATGTTTACAAATAAACTAGCCCGCTGACTATCTTTAACGAACTGACAAACAACTGTTTTCCACGTGTTTGTCAGTTCGCATTTGCACTTCGTTGCCGTCCATTTTGTGACATACATATCTTTTTCAAGTAAAAATCTCGCTCAACGATTACTTCCCACGTGCTTTCCGAAACAGTCGCATAAGATTATTATTATGACATGTGAAATACGATGAAAAATGCGGCTACAACGTGGTGTACGCAAAGTTTTCATGTAGCGACATGTGGCAACAAGTGATGCATTGAAAATTCGACGAACGCCTTTCTCAAACGGCATGCCCATAGACATGCTGGGGGGATCGCACACCATTGTGGTAGGCTGAGCCGTGCTTTCAAGAAGGGAGAATTCGCATTTTTTTTCGTCTTCTTCAACCTCTAGCCCCCCCCCCCTCCCTCCCTTCCCCTCGTTCAGCGTCATTGTCGCGAAACTCGCTTGACCAGGCAGGGTAGGGTAGCCGTACAGACGGAGGGACAATCGTAGCTGCGGGAGCAGGTTTTTTTCACTCCGACCAGCAGAATTCTTCAAGAAGTGCGGTGTGCGGACATGTGTGGCGGAAAGTCAAAATCGTGCACGAATCGGATACGCGGCAGCATTCCGGCATTGTTTTCGGCAGAGATCACCGCAGCGAGAAACCAGTGGCCCCCTGCTTCCATGTTGAACTCGCTCACCTCATATAAGGCCGCGTGTTCACTACTGTTACGTGTCATCAGATTTTTGTTCTCTTCTTATCGCGTATTCTCTATTGACCATCGTGTTTTGTGTATTCTAATATGGTGCGCTTGCATTTTTTATTCGCTCGTGTTTTTAGCGATCCAACAGGCACACGTGAGTGGTTTTTATGCACGATTCCTTTCTGTTACAATCTTGCCTTTAGATTAGAAATGCGTGCGTGTCTATCTTGCTGAGATGTAGAGTTCATGGGATCTTGTGGTAAAGCTCGCAATGTTTCTCGCGTCGCGTGCAGCAGTTTATCTATCTTCTTGGCCCTTAAGATATCACCGAAAAATTGCAATCCCCGCTTTAAGGATAACGCTAATTTAATTGCCAGTCATGTGTTGCGAATGCCTACCGTTCCTTGGTGAACTTAATAAACGTGGGGGGGGGGGGGGTGCTCCTCTGCTCGTAATTAGCTCACGCGTATACACAATCTTCTAGTGTAGTTGCCACTCATAATATGGCTTTTTCGGCAAGCCGCCTAACATTATCTTTCTTTTCTTCGGGTCCGTCTTTAATCCCACTTTAATGCTGCCTTCGTTTATATCTCCAGAATTTTTTTCGTGATTCGGCACCGTCGTTACTGAAAAGCGCGATATCGTCCACAAAACGCAAGTAGCTAAGATATTCTTCGTTAATCCTTATTCCTATTTTTGCCCGTTCTAGTTCTTTCAATATTTATAGTGAATGTGCCGCGCATAACGTTGGAGAGATTGTAATTCTTCGCATAGGCGTGCGCACAGTGGGGCAGGGGGGCGGCCGGCCCCCGTAGTCACCTAAGAAGAGGGGGGCGCAAGGTCTGCCAAACACATTGACTTAATAAGGAGGGGGCGCGCTGCGATGAACCTTCGCCCCCCCACCCCCTCTGAAGGGGAACCGTGCTCACGTCTATGATTTTGCGCCTGATCCCATTCTCGATTAGGATTGTCCTGCTTTTTTTGAGGAATACGGTGGCTGTGGGGTTGTTTTAGATGTTGGCTACGCTATCTATAGATGTTTAGATATTCCTTTATGGCATAATTATTCCGGAACTGCTGGCGTGTGTTCATATCTGTGAATAAATTTGTGTTTATCACCTTGCAAATGTGTTGCTCCTCAATTTCTCAGACGCATGCGTAGTTGGTGCAGCAGGCCTTTCATCAATTTAGTTTTGTTTGAGACAATATTGACTTTCGTTCTCGGCCTTGCACGTTTCGACAGAATTGTGGGTCTTAATCGCACACTAAGACATCAGTGGAGCAGTCGTTCTAATTAGGAAGCATTTTTCGAATATGGCACCAATGGTAGTCGATGAATGCCATTGGGCCGCGAATAGTCTATTTTAGCGCTGGTGACTTACAGTACAGTAACCACAGTAATACCGAACTGCCGTGGTCGGCACGCGGCCATTTTACTTTATAACATGTGTATCAGCCTGCCTGATCAAGTTACTTTACGCATCGAGCAACTACCGCCGGTGTCTCTATATAAACTAGCTACGTGCCGACCACGACGGTACAGTACTACCGTACTTAACGCACGGTAAGCCACCACTGCTAAAACATAATAACGGGTGTAAACGGTCACGCCGGCGGCTACCCGACGTCGGCGGCGCCGACACCGCGCCAGCATCGGCTAGCCTACATAGGCCCAATGACGGCTTGCCATCATCGGCTGAATAACGGCAGGCCCGTCTCGGACCGACGCTGGCTAGCCCACGTCGGCCCGAAGCCGGCAAGCCCGCATCGGCCCGAAGGCGGCTAGCCGACGTCGGGCCGATGCGGGTGAAAGTAGCGCGAGCGTGATTTGCCGACGTGGGGCCAATATTGCTGCCGTCATTTGCCGACGTTGGGCCGAGATCGGTCCAATGGCGGCGTGCTGCCTGGGAATGCTCCCTCTGTCTTTACAAAAAACAGCGACGTCATGTGCGTAGGACAGTACTTTGACCTCAGCCGTCATTAACCTAAAACCATGTATCTTGTCGCTATTGATTATGCTCAAACAAAAGGGCTACAAGTAGATAGCAAATAACAAGGGGGAAATTGGGCACCCTGACGGGCACTCCTTGCAATTTGAAAGTTTGCAGTGACTTCCTTGATGCTAGCAAAACAATTCCTATACGACATCTTCACCCCTTCTAAAATAACATCTCCTACATTTATATGTTTCAATATTGAAAAAAGTACATCATGCATAACACGGTCAAAAGCCTTTTCCAGGTTTAGTTGCAACATTGCTACTTGGCTGTACCATGCATCGCAACACTCAAGGATGCTCCTCGCAGTGTGGATATTGGTTCCTATTGTTCGGCCCTTAATTCCGCATGTTTGGTGCGGTCCTACGATTAACCGTATTACGCTTTGCAGTCTCTTGGCAAGTACCTTCATAAAAACCTTACAATCAGTGTTAGTGAGGCTTATGGGACGATAAGCACTCACTGACAAGAGCTTCACTGGATCTTCACTTTTGGGTATGAGTACAATATCTGACCTTCGAAAGGACGGCGGCATTTCCTTTACCTCGTAAGCCTCCGCTACGAGGCGTAACAGGAGCTCCGACAGCTCATCTTTGAATGCTTTGTAAAAAGCTGTGCCTAGTCCATCCGGGCCGGGCGTTTTCCCTTCACTTATTTCATTAATGGCCCTTTCAATTTCCCCAACTGATATTGGCTCTTCGAGGCGTGCGGTGGTTTCCTTATCTAGTGTCGGCATTATTGACAAAAACTCGCTGTCCATGGCTGCTTCTCCGTTACCGCTGCACCCAAGAAGTCCTTTATAATAATCCAAAAACGCGCTTTCTATCATCTGTTTGTCCGTGGTAGTCACTCCTCCGTATTTAATCTGTTTTATTTCTTCACGCGAGGCGTAGCGCTTTTCTTCTCTCAGCGAGCGTTTCGTCGGTGTTTCCCCCAGCCAAAGGTGTTCTGCGCGTGCGCGTATGACTGCTCCTCTGTATTTTTCAGTGTCCATTATCTCGAGCTGGTTCTTGACCTCTCTTATCTCTTTAGATAAAGTGCCTGGTCGCGTGATTTCGACTGACAACAAGAATTCTAGCTGACATTGTAGTTCTTTTTGCTTTCTTTTTTCTTGTAGCGTATCATGGAAGACCTTTCAATTGCAGCAATTTTAACTTCTTCCTTGAACTGTTCCCATGCAGCGACCATTCGCCCCGACTCAAACGAGCGCACTTTTTCAATAAGTATTTTTACCTTATCCACAAAGACTTCATCACTAAGTAATTTATTGTTCAGTTTCCACAGTTTCCAAGAAAAGGTTGATCTTTTCTTCTTCACTCCCAGAGAAAACATTACGGCACTGTGATCACTGAAAGCTACTGGTTTGTGCTCGTAACTGTTGCATAGCGGCACGAGTACATCTGATACGTATGCTCTATCTAAACGGGAATGGCACTCACACTGGAAATGCGTAAACCTAGCGCCACTTCCAATTTGCAATACGTTTCCTACATCTTCAAAACCCCCCTCTTGCATAAGCGCTGACAGCAACAAAGCACTTTGATCACGAACGGATAGTCTTTTGCTTCTATCTTCTCTGAAGCACACGCAATTAAAATCCCCCAGAATTATCACGTTTCTTTCAGATTTTAAATACAGTTCGAAACTTGCAAAAAAGGATAACCGCTCAGTTATACTATTCGGTGCATATACGCAAATGATGCGCCATTTTTTACCAAAACCGTCAAAATCGCACAAAACGAGACGGCCGTCATCGCTAGCATGAACATACTCTTCAACAAATCCTAAAGAGTTCCGCAGAAAGAGAGCACACCCTCCAGAGGTGCCAACAGAATGACATATGCAAACATTATAGCGGGACCGAAAAGGTTCGACCATGCGGTCCGTTTGTTCTTGACTTTCGACCTTCGTTTCCTGTACCGCTATGATATCGAGGTCGTCCTCTAGGAAAAGACGACTAACCTGATATTGCTTTCGTTTAGATCGAAGTCCCCGCACATTTAAAGTTGCGATGCGCAACGTAGTTATGGGCTGTGAAGGCCGCGGGCAAGATACGGACCGCATGGTTCTTACCTCGCCGATTGACACATCCCTGGCTTCCACCGTTGAAGTTGTGGATAGACACGTACAAGGCGTGTACTTTCCACACGCGTCACATAATAGTGAAGCCATATTCGCTATGTCCTTCAGCGCCTATGGATTTAGGTCCCTCGTTGAATGTCTTCCCCCGTGGCTACGAGGGTGGCTTCGGCGGCGGACGTGTGCCCACAGCGATGTTCGGCTTGAACCTCAAGCTGGGTCGCCTGAGCGTTGCCGCTTTCGTCGACGGCTCAGCTCGTGTTGTCCTCTTTGGTTCTGCGTCCTCCTTGCTGACATCTTCAAGCGTTCGCTTTGCGCTTGTCCCCGCTCTTGTGACGTCCATATCTTCAGGTTGTCCAGTCGACGACCCAATACCTTGCTTATATTCGTTGTCGCTTTCGTCCCGCGGTATAGAGCTCACGCTGTTGGTCTGTTGACCCGTTTGTTCAGCCTGAGCCGCTTCGCTTCCTTCGTCCCTCAGGCCCTTAGAAAGGGGCGTGAATACGGGACCCCCATTTCTGCTTTCCGCTGCTTCTTCTGCATCAACTTGGTCCATTATGTGCTCCGTGAGATGGTCGCCAGGCACAGGCCCGGCCACACTGGCGTATGTTTGGCCACACTCGCTGTCTTCGTGACCATAGCGTCTGCACCGACCACACCGGGGTATGCCACATTCCCGGCGTATATGTCCCGTTCGTCGACATCGTAAGCAAAGCGGTGCCCGTCCTGGCACAACCAAAAGCGTTGTTATACCGCCCATTCGGAGCTGGTGGGGTAGGTCTTCGACTGTCAAGCCCGCTTTTAATTGCAGGGTGACAGTCCTGGTCGAGGTTCCTTTATCGGCGATACCTTGGACGCGCCAACGTTCCTTTGATACTTCTGTCACTGTTCCATAATTTGCGAGCGCGGTGCGCACATCTTCATCCGGTACATTATGCAGAAGCCAATAAAGCTTTAGCCGGACATACTGCTTGTTCGGGTCGATAACGAGGCAGCGCCTTTCCTTTATCTTTACGTCACCAAGTGCTAGCATCTTTTTCGTGGCTTGCGCTGTACTGAAAGTCACGGCCCAAACGTGGTTCATCTGGAAAGCGCTTAAGGCGAGTACCTCCGGCAACATACCCAGACTAACCAAAGTGTCACGGACGTCTTCAACACGATACGGCCTTGCCTTAATATCTCCGTGTAGAAAAACAGTATTCATAACACACGCACCTGTAGGCAACTGCGGCAAAACGACTTCGTAATCCTGTTCATCTTCGGCGACAATCCTGTATCCGCGACCCATCTGGGCCGCTGTATCCGCCCCTACGGAGCGCATGATGCACACGTCCATACACAGCAGTGGCCGGAAGTGAAATCCCACTACACTACGAGAGCGGAACACAGCAGGCTGTCTTTAATTCAACCTTTTTTTTTCGAATATCTTTTCCGCAAGAAAATAAATGTAAAACATAGCGATGCTCTCGCCTGGGATGGAACCAGGGACCTTGCGCGTGTGAAGCGCACGTGATGACCACTACACTACGAGAGCTTTTTTTTTCTTTATTGCCTGTTTTTCTTTACAGGTGGTCACACAGAAACATGAATGGTAAAAACACACTTGGACCAAGCTTTGGTCCATAGTGTTCACATTAAAATTTTTCAATTGACACAGTTCGTCCAACATTGGCAACCAGCGGGGAGGTTCTTCTTGTGCTCTATACACTTCAGCAATATGCCTTATATTTGCAATGAAGTTTTCCCGGACAGGACGCGTGTTCTGGTGCATATGTCGGACAGCCATTGTAGTCTGCCAGATGCTGTGAAGACTGATTAACATAATCATGTCATGTGGGACGTCGTCCTCATTGTCCACACACAGAAAATGAATACCATCGCTCGTAATGAGCAGCTGTTTTTTCAATGTTCTTTGAAGGATGTCCCAATGAAAGACTGCGTCCCAGCAATCATTAAATACATGCTCTATTGTCTCAGGTGTTATACAAAGCAAACAATTGGTTGTCCACGGCCCGTCCATTCCCTTATTCGCTAAGCATTGCTTTACGGGGAGCGTACCGGAATGAAGTTTAAAACAATGTTTTTGCCCCCCTGCTTTCACGTTCATCCTTTTGACCCTTTTTAAAAAGTCCTGTCCGGGACCTCCATTGAACACAGATCTGTACAAGGGTGTTGGTAACAGGACATCACGGAGATCTTTGTACAGCTTCTTTCGTTTAACAGTGGAAAGATATTCCATAGAAAAACGGACTTTAAAAAATTCAAAAGATTGTATAACTTCTCTCAAAAAACCGGTCACATATCGGCACATATCATTGTTTGCTGACACAACAAAATCCGGAATGCGCGAAGACAGTCTTAGTTTTATCACAGTTTGCAGAAATTCATTTTTTTGATCTCGCAGGAACATAAAACGAGAGACAACTTGTATTATAAATAAATGACATAAACCAACTCCTCCGTTGCGAACGGACTGGAATAAGTTTGAACGACTTGTACGTTCCCATAACGATTTCAACACAAACACTGCAAAAATCCTATGAAATTTCTGCACATTAATGCGCGACATACAGATGACTTGCATGACGTACCATAATTTGGATATAAGGAAGATGTTGCATACGGACGCACGCGCGAAAATGGACAAATCCCGACCACCCCAAGCGTTTGCTTTTTGCTCGGGTGTTCCTGCTTCACCCTTCCAGTAATCCGTGTTGTCACGATGGCTTTCCAAAGGTACACCAAGATACTTTAAGGGTTTACTTTCCCATTTTACGTTGAGGTATACCTCAGGTATCATATCGCAAATACCGTGCAAAAAGGCAGTTGTTTTGTCCGAATCAATTATGCTGCCCGTCATGTCACAAAATTTATTTGCCATGTGAACAACCTCACATATACTCTGTCTATCTTGGCAAAGTCCCTCCACATCATCGGCGTAAGCAAGTAGCTTTATCTCCGCATTCTGTAACCGTAAGCCATGGACACTTGTACTATTAATTATTGATAAACAAAATGGTTCTAGGTAGATGGCAAATAACAATGCTGAAGCCGGACATCCTCGTCTGATAGAACTGATTATTTCAATTTCCTCACTGAGCTACCTATTGACTATCAGACGTGTTACACACTGCGAGTATGCCATCTTAACAGCATCCAAGATTATGTCACCAACTTCCACATGCTTTAACACACTGAACAATACTTCATGCGAGACACGATCGAAAGCTTTTTGTAAATCTAGTTGCATCATTGCTATTCGTTCTTCGAAGGCATCACAAATCTCTATACCGCTTCTTACTATGTGTGTGTTTGTTGTAATGCTGCGACCTCTAATGCCACATGTCTGGTGTGTTCCTAAAATCTTTTCGATGACATTCTGCATTCTCCTGGTTAAAACCTTCATGCATATTTTGTAATCAGTGTTCAAAAGGCTTATAGGTCGATATGATGCTACAGATTGTAGTTTGGTGCTATCATCTGTTTTCGGAATTAAGACAGTATGCGCTTGCGTGAAAGAGCACGGTAGTTTCTTCTTTTTATATGCTTGTACCATAACTTCGTACAGCGCATTTGCTACTTCTTTAAACGTTTTATAAAACTCAGCTCCGATTCCATCTGGGCCGGGCGTCTTTCCCGTGCTTAGGTCGTCGATAGCTTTTTTTGATTTCCTGCACGCTGATAGGAGCCCCTAATCTTTCTTGTGTATCTGCGTCAAGCTTCGGCATGATAGGGAGAAAGACATCACTAAAGCCTCTGGCCATCGGTACACGCTTGCCGAGCAGATCGCGATAATGTTCCACAAACGCTTCCATTATCTGAGCTTTTTCACTTGTCAGCCTATCCTTGTGCATTGTTTCCTTGACTTCTTTTCTTTGTGCATATTTCTTTTCGTCCCCCAGAGCTCTTTTTGTGGGTGTCTCGCCCATCCAAAGCTTTTCACTTCTAGTTCTTACTATAGAACCTTTATACTTCTGTCTGTCTAAAATTTCCAGTTTGTTTTTAGTATTTCTAATTTCTTCGGTAAACAAGCCAGGTTCCATACTTTCTTCCTCCAAGAGAGCTTGTAGTTGCCTTTGTAGGCTCCTTTCCTCCTGCTTCTTCTCAAAATTATTCTTAGTAGTTTGTTCTATCGCTTTCATTTTGACATCTTGTTTGAACGTTTCCCGCTTCGCTTCCCAGTCGTCTTTTTGATTATCATATAGCTTCGTAAGGGCTTCGGTTACATCTCTGCCAAAAGTTTCATTCTTCAAGACATTATTGTTTAATTTCCACAGGTGCCAGTTAAATTTATATATCCTCTCCCTAGCAGCAAGTGTAAAGCTAATCATACAGTGATCGCTGAAAGACACTGGTGTAACAATATAATCATCACAGCACATAACAAGGTCCAGCGAGATGTACGCTCTATCTAACCGTGCGTGGCTTAGACCCTGAAACTGCGTAAACTGAACTCTACCATTAGACATGCATAGGCGAACATCTTCCAATCCCTTCTCTGCAATCGATTCATTCAAAAACACCGCGCTTTGATCACATAATTGGATTGGCTTGGCGCGGTCTTCTTTCGCGCACACGCAGTTAAAATCACCAACAAGTATTACATATTTGTCACATTGGAGTCAATTTCTTATTTCTTGAAAGAAAACTTTCCTTTTGCTCTCTCGGTTCGGGGCATACACACATATCACGCGCCATTCAAATTTCAAGAAAGAAAAATCACACACTACAAAATTTGAAGTTTTAAGGCGCGAATAAGACACGGACGAAGAATAGGAACACACACACGGAGCGCCGGAACGAGAACGGAACACACACAGGCGCTCCGTGTGTGTGCTCCTATTCTTCGTCCGTGTCTTATTCGCGCCTTAAAACTTCAAATATGTGTAACCAACAAGCCCAGTCTGCCATTCACACTACAAAACGTCCGTTACCACTGCTTATTACACTTCTGTCAACAACACCCATAGATTTTTTGATGAAAAGAGCACATCCTCCTGATAAGCCATTGGCGTGGGACACACAAACGTTATACATTGAGCGAAAGGTAAACACCATGCGATCATTATCCTCCTCGGTCGCTAATTTGGTTTCCTGCACAGCAATCACGTCGAATTCATGCTCCGAAAAAATCACTCAATTGGTACTGCCGCCTTGAAGAAGCTAACCCGCGTACATTAATACTGGCAAACCGTACTGCTCGCTCAAGTCTCACTGCCATTTTTATGGTAGAAGTGCTCACCAAACAGTCTGCGCTGAATAACGCCTACTCAGTCATCAGGCACACCTTCTGGGCAGGGGGCGCGCACCTAGTGCGTCGTCAAGGGGGCGGCTTGGCCGCCCTCTTTTCCCCTTCTACGACGTTTGGCTTGACCATCAGCCGCTGCCTCCGAACGACAACCGCTTTCGCAGGCGGTTCTTCACTGCTTGCATCATTTGGTTCTGATAGGACTGCGTCTCCTGGTCTTTTCCCTCCAGTCCCGGGTTCTTCAGCGTCGTGCCACTCCATGGCACAACCGTCGGAAGGTTCCTGGACAGTCTGAGTAGTTCTTTTGCTCTCCCTCGTTTCAGCGGTCACACCCTTTGATACATGGGCCTCCTTTGCGCTCGTCGATGATTCTGCTGCAGATTGCACACCCGCACTGTCAGCTGACTTTGCCGTTTCTTTCACTTCCGTCATGCCTCCTGTACTTGGCATGTCTCCTGCAGACGTCACCTTGGGTTTCACCGGTGATTCTGCAATAGGTTGCACCACCCTTGCACTGTCAGTTGACTTTGCCGCTTCTTTCTTCAACAGCGTCATGCCTGCCGTACTTGGGGTTTTCCCTGCAGAATCTGCCTTTGATTTCACCGATTCTTCGGCTTCGGCCTCGTCCATAGTAAGCTCGGATTTATCCGTGCTCCCGGTGTTCAAGGTAGCTGCCGCATACGTCCTCGTGCAGTTCGCTGGGGCATGACCAAAGCGTTTGCACGTGTCGCACTCGACAGTCTTTTCTTATGTGGCCAATCTGCTGGCAGCGCAAACACCTCGGCGCTCTTCCGGGGGCCACGATAAGTGCGAGCTCCCCTCCAACTCGTAACTGGTGGGGTATATCGTCCAGCGTAACGTTAGCCTTCAGCCTGAGCGTCACGGTTCTTGTCATGGTATTCTTCTGCATGTAGCCATCAGTTCGCCATTTATCCATTCCGACGTCAACGACCGTCCCGTAAGGGATCAGCGCATTTCGGACGTCTTCTTCTCGCACGTGGTAGAGCAACCAATGCAATTTCAGACGGACGTCGCGGTGGCTTGGGTCAATTATCATGCATTTGAGGCCTTTCACAGTCAATTGCGGCTCAGCTAAAAGTTTCTTCACACCTTCAGCGCTTTACATGTCACCGCCCACACGTGATTCATTTGATATGCGCCAAGCGCAAGAACCTCGGTGGGCGGGACACGTCGAACAAGTGGTTCACGAAAAACTTCCCCATGATGAGGCCTTCCTTTCACGTCTGCGTGCAGAAAAACAGTGTTCTGAACCACATACCCATTTGACAGAGGGGGCAAAATGACGGCATAATCCTGTGGCATTTCAATCCTGCAACCGCTGCTAAGCTGGGCCGCCGATTCCGCTCCCACGGAGCTCATGATACACACGTCCGAACGCTTTCGCCACCGGAAGTGGAATCACTACATTACGAGAACGGAACACGGCAGGCTGTCTTTTTGTCAACCTTTTTTTCGAATATCTCTTTCGCAAGAAAATGTAAAACATGGCGATGCTCTCGCCTGGCATCGAACCAGGGACCTTGCGCGTGTGAAGCGCACGTGATGACCACTACACTACGAGAGCGGAACACGGCAGGCTGTCTTTTTGTCAACCTTTTTTTCGAATATCTCTTTCGCAAGAAAATGTAAAACATGGCGATGCTCTCGCCTGGCATCGAACCAGGGACCTTGCGCGTGTGAAGCGCATGTGATGACCACTACACTACGAGAGCGGAACACGGCAGGCTGTCTTTAATTCAACCTTTTTTTCGAATATCTCTTCCGCAAGAAAATAAATGTAAAGCATGGCGATGCTCTCGCCTGGGAACGAACCAGGAACCTTGCGCGTGTGAAGCGCACGGGATGACCACTACACTACGAGAGCGGAGCACGGCAGGCTGTCTTTAATTCAACCTTTTTTTCGAATATCTCTTCCGCAAGAAAATAACTGTAAAGCATGGCGATGCTCTCGCCTGGGATCGAACCAGAGACCTTGCGCGTGTGAAGCGCACGTGATGACCACTACACTACGAGAGCGGAACACGGCAGGCTGTCGTTCATTCAACCTTTTTTTCGAATATCTCTTTCGCAAGAAAGTGTAAAACATGGCAATGCTCTCGCCTGGGATCGAACCAGGGACCTTGCGCGTGTGAAGCGCACGTGATGACCACTACATTACGAGAGCGGAACACGGCAGGCTGTCTTTAATTCAACCTTTTTTTTCGAATATCTCTTCCGCGAGAAAATAAATCTAAAGCATGGCGATGCTCTCGCCTGGGATCGAACCAGGGACCTTGCGCGTTTGAAGCGCACGTGATGACCACTACACGACGAGAGCGGAGCACGGCAGGCTGTCTTTTTTTCAACCTTTTTTTCGTATATCTCTTTCGCAAGAAAATGTAAAACATGGCGATGCTCTCGCCTGGGATCGAACCAGGGACCTTGCGCGTGTGAAGCGCACGTGATGACCACTACACTACGAGAGCTGAACACGGCAGGCTGTCTTTAATTCAACCTTTTTTTCGAATATCTCTTCCGCAAGAAAAGAAATGTAAAGCATGGCGATGCTCTCGCCTAGGATCGAACCAGGGACCTTGCGCGTGTGAAGCGCACGTGATGACCACTACACTACGAGAGCTTTTTTTTTTAATAACCTTTTTTATTCAGAAATAAAGCAATACATATGTATAAAAACCACATTGGCCTACTCGACCATTGTGATGGATTAAAAACGTTTCATTTTCACCAATTCATCAAATACCTCCATACAATCTGGAGGTTCATCCAACGTTCGATATGTCTCGCGCACATACATTGCACATTCAATAAAGTTTTCCCGTTTCGATTTGGCTTTAGGATCCATATGCCTCACGGCCATGCATATGATCCAGAGACTGTAATGCCCCAATAACATTATCATGTCGTATAGAACACCACACTCATTCTGCACTGAAATATAACGTATTCCATGTGGTGTTATCGGTAGCTCTTTCTTCAGGGTTCTTTGTAACACATCCCAAAAAAATATTGGATCCCAGCAGTCAATGAATGTGTGTTCGATCGTCTCCGGTTTGTTACACAGGGTGCAGTTTGTCGTCCACGGAATAAATATGCCTTTCTCTTTAAGCCCTGTTTTCACAGGCAATGTGTTCGTGTGTAATTTAAAGAAAAACGATTTTATAGATCCTCTAACGGTCATTTTTTTAACTCTTTTTAGAACGTATTGCCCGGGGCCTTTATTGTTTAGTGATCTATATAATGGTGTGGGCATCATTACAGTGATCATGTCTTTGTACAGCTTTTTTCTTGAGACTAGACTCAAATACTCGAGTGAAAATCGTGCTTGAAGCATCCTGAATGCCATCACCACTTCTTTGAGGTAGCCTTTTATACCGCCGTCAATTGCAGCTGCACTAGACACAACAAAGTCAGGAATTGCATTGTTTAACCTCACATGCATAACGGTTCTCAAAAACGGGTCTTTCTGGCCCCGTAAAAACACAAACCGCGACACAATTTGCCTGAGGAACAGATGTTAAAGACGAAGGCCCCCCGTCTTTCACTGAACGAAAAAGATTTGTTCTGCTGACTATTTCCCAGTTTGAGCCCCAAATGAAGAGCGCAGAAATACGGTGCAATTTTTGCACATTTACGCGAGACATTGACAGAAACTAGCACATACCACACTTTTGCAATCAGGAAAGCATTGCAAGCACTTGCACGCGCGAACATTGACAATTCACGGCCTTGCCATCCACCAACTTTTTGCCTCACCTTTGACGTCAGGTCATCCCAGTAATCTCCTGTCTGGTTATAATGTTCCAGGGGCACACCTAAATACGCAGTGGGTGTGTTGGACCATTTGATGCTCGCGAATGATTGCGGCTTAACGTCCCACGTGCCATGCCAGAAGCCGACGCTTTTCTCCCAGTTTATCGCACATCCTGTCTGTCCGCAGAATGCCTTGGTGACGCTTACCGTCTCTTCTATGCTTTTGCGATCAGTGCAGAAAACGCCAACGTCATCAGCGTATGCGAGAACTTTGAGGTGTTGCGTTTGAAGCACGAAGCCATTAATTTTGCTGTTGTTAATTAAGCTGAGGCAGAAAGGTTCAAGGTATAGCGCAAAAAGCAGAGAAGACAGCGCACAGCCTTGTTTTATTGATGACCTGGCGTCAATGCTTCTTGTAAGGTTCTTGTTCACAATTATTCGCACTGTAAAATTACTGTAAGCCATCTTTAAACCTTCCAGCATTACTTTTCCAAGGTTGACGTGTTCAAGCAAAGAAAAAAATAAATTCGTGTGCGACACGGTGAAACGCCTTAGCAAGATCAAGTTGAAGCATAGCAACCCGTCCCGCCATGGCATCGCAACACTCTAAAACGCTGCGGGCTACATGCACATTGGTACAAATAGAACGACCCTTTATGCCGCACGTCTGATGCGGTCCTACGAGCAGCTTCACAACGCTTTGTAATCGTTTGGCTAGAACTTTTGTATATATTTTATAGTCTACGTTTGTAAGAGTTATTGGGCGGTAAGCTCCTACTGACATTAGTTTGTCTCGATTATCTGTCTTTGGTATCAGGACCATATGAGCAGATAGAAAGGAGGGAGGCAACGCTTTGGTTTCGTACGCCTCACTGATGACCTCGTGCAAAATCGGACTAATCTGTTCAATAAACGATCTGTAAAAGGCGGCCCCTAATCCATCGGGTCCAGGAGTTTTCCCTACGGCCAGTTCCTTAATAGCGTTTCTCACTTCGTTCACACTTATTGGCAGCTCCATTCGCGTTTTGATTTCATTTTCAAGCTTTGGCATTAAATTAATGATCGCAGCTTTAGAACCAGCTGCGTGGTTCGTTTTATTTGTGAATAACTCACTGTAGTATTCTACAAAGGCATCTTCGATTTTACTCTTTTCACACGTCACTTCATTGTGATAATGAATCTCGCGTATTTCATTTTTAACTGAATATCTTATTTCGTCGCACAGCGCGCGCTTGTTGGGCGTTTCACCCATCCATACCTTTTCAGCTCGTGCTCTAATCACTGCTGCTTTGTACTTCTCTGCTGCGATAAGTTCAAGCTTGTTTTTTACCTCACGTATTCCTTTTGTGTATAAGCCGGGATTTGCACTTTCCATGCACATCAGATAATTGAGCTGACATTGAAGTTCTTTCTCTTTAATCTTTTCTTTCTGATAAAGTATGCTTCCCCTTTCAATCGCAGTCATTTTGACCGCGTATTTAAAGTTTTCCCACTCCGCTATCCATCCGTGTGTTTTTGTCGATACCATGTCTTCGATTATTTGTTTTACACTTTGTGTAAATGTTTCGTCTTCTAAGAGTTCCACGTTAAACTTCCATAGTTCCCAGCTGAACCGGCTCTTTTTTGAATTGGTTCCAAGTGTGGCTGTTACAAGGCTGTGGTCGCTAAAAGATACGTGTTTAACTTCGAAGTTAACACCTTCTTTGGCAAGAGAGACTGTAGCGTGTATCCTATCCAGACTAGCACAGCTTCCGCGTTGGTAATGCGTGAAAGTGGGTCGGCCTACTTTTGAAAGTAGGCATCCCAAATCTTCCATGTAATATTCTTCGAGCAGCGAGATTAGTAGTCGCTCACTTTTATCTCGTGCAGGCACACTTCTAGCTCTATCTTCAGCCATGCAAACACAGTTAAAATTACCGAGCATGATAAGGCATTTTTCACATTTCAGAAATTGTTCTACTCTTTCAAACAATACAACACGCTCATTATCATGTTTGGTGCGTCGACCCACCACCGCAGGACGACCAGGATGATGACTGCTTCTTGGGGGCCAGAAGCGCCGACGACTTCGCTGAACGACAGCGAGCCGACACGGAACTCAGGGGCCTCGTGCAATACCTCGAGGGCCGGACCGCCGTTCTTCCCAAAGTATTCAGGCGAGGATTGGCGTCATTTTTCTTGAAAAAAGTCACAGTTTCGCCGCAACGGCGAAGCACTGAATGCGATAGCAATAAATTGTAATGTAACGCGAAGAACAGAACGCAGCTCGAAATTGCCAGCGCGTCGCTCTAGCGCAAAGGACGCACGAAAAGAACGCACACATGACGAGCGCGAACTAATGCGTCACAGCTCGACACTTGAAGCGCACTGCTCAAACATAAAGCTGGGCGCACGAAATAAACGAACAGGTACACAAAAGACGAGCGCGAACTAATTGCCACAGTTGTTACTTATTTCTGTTTGAACAGCGCGCTCCTTTCGCAAACGCGGCCGCTGCAGCGAGCGAAGCGAAGTACCCCACCGGCCGCCCTTTCTTCCCTCGAGATAAGCGCACGAAAGCGACCACGCCCCGTAGAGCGAAGAGCAACGGCGTTCGCAGGAGTGGGGCGACGATCTTTAAAGCGCGCCACACGCGCGCACGTCGCGCCATCTATGTGGCCACTAAGAAGGCATGCTGAATTACATGGTGTATATAAATAGCTCGCCGTTAGCAGGCTGAAAGACTGCGCTGTCGTGGCCTAACGTCTAGCGCGGCGGGCTGCAACGCGAGAGGTCGCCCGTTCGATTCCGCGCGTCGGAAAGAATTTCTGAATTATTTTCTGTGTGGCTTTTCTATATATGTACATACTTATACATATACGGTGAATGACGGCGACGGGGACGGACATTTTCCAGCCGAGACTGTCCATACAATTGCTATCGCAATAAAACGACGTCCTCGTAAAGAAGAACTCTCCCGCCCTGGCCAACAACCTTAGTGTTGGACCTTCGCACTCCGACTAGAAGTTCTGCAGGCCCTGCACGACGACCCGACGGCTGGCCACCTCCTCTTTTCCTGCACGCCCAATTAAACTTCGGCTTTTCTTTTTGATTAATAGCGAACATCACTACACAGTCGTCACTAAATGAAACATTCTTCACAGCGTAGTCTTGGCACATAGTCTTGGCACAATGACGTAGACGCATAGGCTCTGTCGTGCCTGGCCTGACTGTTGAACTGGTAATGTGTGTAGTGGTTACCATGTGATAGCACATATCCCACGTCTTCCAAATGTCGCTGACGAACCATCGAATCCAAAACACAGGCACTATAGTCACGTATAGGCGTTTCACATGCCCTGTCTTCTGCATTACATACGCTATTGAAATCGCCTAGAATATTGCTGTCTGATCACTGGATAGATACACTTCAAGATCTTCAAAGAACATTTTCCTATAATGCTGTGTATTTGGCGCATATACCGGAAACAACGCGCCAAGTCACGCCCGAAAAAAGAAAATCACATGCTATTAATAGTCCTCTATTATCATCTTCGAAAGACCTTTTTGAGCGGCTTAAACGGGCCGCTGTCACCGCACAGCTGGAGCCAGCCATCGCACGTCCGTTCGCTTCAGTGGCCGGAAGTGGAATCCACTACACCACGAGAGTGCAACACGTCAGGCGGCCTTTTATTCAAGCTTTGCTTCGAATATCTATTTCTCAAAGAAAATAAACATAATAGACGGCAATGCCCTCGCGTGGGATCGAACCAGGGGTCTTGTGCGTGTGAAGCGCATGTGATGACCACTACACTACGAGAGTTTTTTTTTCTTTAATGCCTGAATTCAGAAATCAAACAGAGCAGTATGGCAGAGTTCACAGAAAATCAAAACTTTTCCATGTTAATCAAGTAATCAAAGATTCCAACCCACTCAGGGCGTTCTGGTTGGGCCTTATAAATTTCTCATATGTACACAACATGTTCAATAAAGTTTTCCTTTACTGTCTTGTGGTTGACGTCAAAATGTCTCACCGCCATGGTAGTTTTCCATATACTATGGAGGCTGAGGACCATTATCATGTCGTAAGGTACACCTGCATGATTTTTAACTGGTAAAAACCGAATCCCATGGGATGTGATAGGGAGCTCTTTTTTATTAGTTCGCTGGAGGATATCCCAATAAAATACGGAATCCCAGCAGTCGATAAACACATGCTCTATTGTTTCAGGTTTATTACATAGTATGCAGTTTACTGTCCACGGCACAGGAATTCCTTTGTCTTGTAACCACGACTTAACAGGGAGAGACTTAGTGTGAAGATTGAAGAAAAGTGATTTAACGTCTGGTCTAATTGGCATTCTTTTAATCCTTCCTTGTACATCGTTTCCGCAGCCTCCAGAGTATATGGTTCTGTACAAAGGCACATGCAACATGTTGTCCAATAAATCTCTGTATAGTTGCTTCCTTCTTACGGTACTCAAGTATTCCACAGAGAAACGAACACTTAGTATGCGAAAGGCAACAATAACTTCACGCCAATAACCACTGACACCTTGTATTGTCGTCTTGCTGGTTGATACAATGAACTGCGGTAATGCTTTTTGTAGTCGAGCTTGTATTACTGTGCGGAGAAACGGGTCGCTCTGATCCCTTAAGAACATGAAACGTGACACAATTTGTTTCACAAAAAGGTGTGACAAACTCAGCCCACCCTTTTTCACAGACAAAAACAAGTGAGTTCGACGAGTTCTTTTCCAAGTGCTTCCCCATATAAACGTCGCGAAATGTCTGTGAATCTCTTGTAAGTTACCACGTGACATGAATAATAATATCTGGGGTTTAACGTCCCAAAACCACGATATGATTATGAGAGACGCCGTAGTGGCGGGCTCCGGAAATTTCGACCACCTGGGGTTCTTTAACGTGCACCTACAGCTAAGTACACGGGGCTCAAACATTCTCGCCTCCATCGAAAATGCAGCCGCCGCGGCACCACGTGACATGAACAAAACTTGCATAACATACCACAGCTTTGCGTTAAAAAATACCTTGCAAGTAGTTAAAAAAAACGGCACGAAGTGGAAGATACAAGCTTGCGACGAAAAAATCTTGAAACAGGGGGTGGGTGCTCGAGCCGACATTTCGACAAGTCGACTTGTCTTCTTCAAGGCTGGAACTGATTTCCTTAGCTATCGTGTGCTATGCTTCGTGCCCTCTCCGGAGTCGGGGTGGGGGAGGGGGGGGGAGGCCACCATGCCGAACTGTGTGAGTCATAAGGAAGGCGAAAAAAAAGAAAAACAAAACAAAAATCGGGGGGGGGGAGAGGGGAGGGTGTACGTTTCGCTGAATGATTGTCAGTGGAAGCACGAGGCATTTTAACAATAATAGGTTCGAAATTCCTATAAGAAAGGCTTAACTCTCGTTGGTTTCCGTTGTGTATCTACCATACCGAATCGATTCAAGAGCCCCCTTAGAGCCCCCACTCTTGGGAGGGCACGAGCATATACACACGATAGCTAAGGAAGTGAGTTCCAGCCTTGAAGAAGACAAGTCCACTTGCCGAAACGTCGGCTCGAAAACCCACCCCGTTTACGGATTTTTTCATTGCAAGTAGTTGCGCGAGCAAACATACACAGATTTCTGCCCTGCCACCTTTGCATCTTTTCCTTCACTCTTTTTGCTTCTGCTTTCCACATTTGGTCTGTGTCATCGTAACATTGAAGCGGTACACATAAGTATATCGAAGGCATTGCTGTCCATTGTACACCGGCGATTTTTTCTGGCTTTTCGTGCCACTCGCCGTGCCAGAAGCCTACGGTTTTATCCCAGTTTATTTTACAAGCAGTTACGCTGTAATAAGCTTCCGTTAATTTAACGACTTCCTTTATGCTTTCCTGGTCGTGACAAAAAACAGCAAGGTGGTCGGCATATATAAGCACTTTTATTTCCATTGTGTCAGGCTTAAATCCATGAATGTTTTGTTTACTAATTATGCTTAAGCAGAAGGGTTCTATGTAAATGTCAAACAGCAATGATGAAACGGGGCATTCTTGATGGATACTGGAGAGAACTTGGATGGATTCACTTAAATGTTTCTTTACTATATTACGTGTGGTAGACTCTGAATATGCCATCTTTACTCCCTGTAATATAATCTTGCCTACATTTGCGTATTCTAACATGAAAAAGAAAATCTCGTGAGAGACATTGTCAAACGCTTTCTCCAAGTCAAGTTGCAGCATTGCAACCCGACTCGAGAGAGCATCACTGCATGCCAGCACAGAACGAGCTACATGTGTGTTTCTGAATATTGTCCGACCCCTTATTCCGCATGTTTGATGTGGCCCTACTAGTCCCGTGATGACACTTTGTAGCCTTTTCGCTAACACTTTCATAAATATTTTGTAGTCACAGTTCGTAAGGCTTATTGTTCTATAAGATTTTACTGACAACAGTTTAACAGAGTCTTCGAACTTTGTAATTAATACAATATGGGCTGTTCTGAAAGAGGGTGGCATTCGCTCTGTTGCATACATTTCCTTGAAAACCTTTTGCAATGGTTCGCTGAGCTCATATTTGAAGGCTTTATAGAAGGCTGCGCCTAAACCGTCAGGCCCGGGGGCTTTTCCTAACCTAAGCGCATCACTTGCCTCTTCTATTTCTCGCACTGTAATTGAAATTCGAGGTTCGTTTTGACGTCATCTTCTAAGATTGGCATAGATTTGCGAAAGTCGCTCTCAAAGCCTTCTGTCAGCTTTTTCTTGTTTCCCAGTAGTTCGCGATAATGATCGACAAACGCTCGCTCTATCAAGGTAGGCTCCGAAGTTGTTTGATTTTGATATATTATTTCTTTTACGTCATTTCTTCTCGCGTATCTTTTTTCATCACTCAGTGCCCGTTTTGTAGGCGTTTCCCTGTTCCATAATCGTTCCGCTCTGGCTCGTATTATAGCTCCTTTGTATCATTCTTTATCGATAACCTCAAGTGTAGTTTCAATTTCTTTGATCTGCTCCATAAGAAATCCTGAATTCTCACGCTCTCTACTCGTGAGGAATTCTAGTTGGCTGTTTAATTCATTTTCATGTTTTTCTTCGCGTCTTATCGCTATTGTCCTTTCTATCGCTTTCATCTTAACGTCAGTTTTAAACATTTCCCAAGATCTAATGTGGGAATCGAGCACGCCCTCCCCTTTGGCGCCTCGTTCCCCAGTTAGGGCGAGTGCTGGCCCCGCGCGGATCGAGCGCCGGGAACCGCCGTTAATCGACGATAAGGCTACTGTGGCTACGCCGCCAGGCCTTTTTGCTTGGTGCTAGCCATGCGTTGGTCTTCCCCGCACGAACCACGTGTCCGGGCATGTCTGAAAAATGCTCGTGGCACACTACGCTAGCCTACGTCACTGCGCTTTGACGGTCCTCATTAGCCGCCAGTGACAACCGCCTTCCCCCTTGAGCTCGCTTCTGTCTGGCGCGGGCTTGCCCGCGTCAGATGCTCGCAGGCCTGCACGAGAGGTGGGCGCGCTGCTCTAGCAGGCGGCTTCTCGTTCGTGTGCTCGACTGCTGCCCTTTGTGTGATAGTCGTAGCGCCGCTGGCAAGCGTACTCGATCGGTCTTGCGGAGTTCTCTTTACGGCCTGCAAGCCCATGACTGTCGTACTGTGCAGCATCTTGGGTTAATAAACCCGTGTTTGTTGACAACCTGCCTCGAGTGCCTTTTCTGCGCCATGACGGAAAGTCGAGGAACGCGGCCGTAGCGTCTTTGTTCGCTGCGGCACTGGAGAACGTCGTGTCCCTTCCCAGTCGCCTCGTAGGGTAAGCATCGTCCAAACCCTACCTCCACACTAATAAGATCTTCCGCCGGCTCCGGAGTGAAAGAATTAATTCTTTCTGTTATATCGCTCACAAAGCCATCATTGTGAATTAGTTTTGCATTAAATTTGCATAGTTCCCAATTAAATTTTGCTCCCTGTCCTTTTTCTCCTAAATTAAACATGACAAGACTACGCTTAGAAAATGACATGTGTTTAACATCGTAACTTTGGCATAGCGGTACAAACTGTAATGGGATGAAAACGCGATCTAAGCGAGCATGACGTTCACCTTGATAGTGCGTGTAGGCTGGTGTTCTTCCTGTCAAAAACAGATAACCGACGTCTTCCAATTCGTAATGGTTCACAATTTCAGCTAGTAGCTGCGCGCTGACATCTTTACGCTACTGCCTTTTTGCGGGGTCTTCTGGCCTACAAACGCAATTAAGATCACCCATCATAATTACATACCTTTCGCATTTTAAGAATTCTTCCAGTTGTTCAAAAAAGACATTTTCGGTTACCTTCATCATTTGTGGAATACACACAAAATACACGCCACTTGAAACCACAGAAAGAAAAATCAAGTACGACAAAACGATCTGCTGAACATACTGTAAGCTGTTCTTCCACGATACCTATGCCGTTTCGAATGAACAGCGCACAGCCTCCTGAAGTGCGAACACCATGACAAAAAAATACATTATAGAACGATCTAAATGGCTGCACCATGCGGTCCGTCTGCTCCTGGCCCTCCACCTTCGTTTCTTGCAGAGCAACAATATCTAAGTCATTTTCTTGGAAAATTCTGCTTACTTGGTATTGGCGTCGCCTGCATGCGAAACCGCGCACATTTAATGTACCTACACGAAGGGGCTTCTTAAGGTTCAAAGACATGGCAAAGCTTGATCAGGCGGACCGCATGGAGCTTACCTTGAGAGCATTGTTCGGGGCACTGTCGATACGGTGCTGCGATGGCCTTGATTTGGTTTATTCAGCAGTTTCCAGAGGTTCCGCTGTCGCTGCGCACGCACGTAACATAATGCCATAGTAGATGCCGCGAAGTGCCCATTTGAGGCTACACTGCAGCAAGTAGAAGTGGTCCCTCGCTATTACGAGGGCGTCGTACCCTCCTTTTTTCGATCTGGAGGGATGGGTGGCTTAGGTAGAAAGCGCAGACGTCTGGTAGTGACCGCCTTGGGGGGCGTTTCGTCTCCATTTGCAGCTGCAGCCTTGCGGGTTTGGTCGCCGGCTTCTTCGAATGGTCTCTTGGCAGAACCAGCAGTTACTTCCATCATGCTCTCTTCCGCTGACGGTTTCGGAGTCAGTGCTTCCTCGTCTATTGTGGCTTTTGCTGTCTTCTGCGTCTCGCCTTTGGAAGGGTACTGGCTTATTCGCGACTTTCTGTCGCTTTCAGCAAAGACACCTTCCATGCATCGGTCCGGGCGACTTGCGAGGTAGTCTTTTTCGGGTCTACCGCTAGCAATGGGTTGTACCCATTACTAGCGGCTTCATCAGCGTCAGCTTCATCCATGATAAGCTCTACCTTGATTTACTCGGGATGCTGGCGTAGGTCCTTACGCATTCCTCGTCAGTGTGGCCGAAGCGCCTGCACTGCAAATAACGGGGTACACGGCAGTCACGCCGAATGTTCCCGGTGCTGTTGCAACGGAGGCATAACGGTGGGCGGTTCGGCACAACAAGCGCGACTTCACTCCCCACACGTAGCTGGTTTGGAATGTCGTCGACGGTGATGTCCACCTTCAGTTTTAAGGCCACAAGTCGGGTCGTTGACGCTCTGTCTGTGATGCCGCGTACGCGCCACATTTCCCTCGTTACTTCAGTAACATTTCCGTATGGCGCCAGGGCGGCACAATTGTCTTCACTGACTCTGTAAAGAAGCCAGTGCAGCTTCATACGTATTCCTCGGTCATTTGGGCTCACGACAATGCATCGGTGGTCCTTGACTTGAATGTAGCCTGCTTCATACATTTTCTACATTGCTCCCGAGTTCTTGAGTGTCACAGCCCAAACGTAATTCACCTGATACGCCCCAAAGCGATAACCTCGGGGAGAGCACAGATATGATCCAATGCGTTGCGAAAATGCTCAACGCGATATGGCCGCGCTCGTAAATCCGCATGAAGGAAGATTGAATTGTTGACGACCTGACCTGTTGGAAGTTGAGGAAATATAACTTGGTAGTCCTGGTCGGCTGAAGCGACACGACAGGTGGCCTTTTATTCTAGCTTTTGTTCTAATATCTATTTCTCAAAGAAAATAAATATAAAACTCGCCTGGGATGGAACCAGGGGCCTTGCGCGTGTGAAGCGCATCTGATGACCACTACACTACGAGAGCGCAACACGTCACGCTGCCTTTTTAACACGAAAGTGTTTTATGCCGGGGTCCACCAAGACTTCATTGACGTATTTCCGTCACAGAAATGACGTCGAAAAAATTTACACGATCAGATGGCAAAGAAAAAATTCCGCCAACGGGCATCGAAGCCACGACCGCTCGGTCCGCAACAACAGGTGCAGGGTACGCTATCCACTGCGCCACGGTCACAGATTGTAGAGGCTATACAAATGCGCCTTTTATATCTACCACTCTCCCGGTCGGCGGGATGGTGTTGCCCTCTGGGAGCGGTAAAGTAATTCGTCATTACTGTGGCCTCCGCTATTACCACCTGCAGCACGTTACACGTCGGTCCCATTCGGCGCGTTTTCAATATAAGTTCAATTTTGTCAATGCTTTAACACACCCGCGAGGTGGCGCGGCGCCTTTAGCACAAGCGTCGTAATAGCGTCGGCCTTGCTCATAGCATAGCTCGTGCATCTCGCTAACCCAAACCAAAAGTAGATTTGCGACGCGTGGCTGCCGCACCTGGCTGTAACATCGCGTTGCCCGCTCACGCGCTCGCCCCGAGGAAAATCGTGGCCGGGCTACGGGGTGGCATGACGCGTTTTCCGTTTCCCTCTAGTCCGGCCGTTGTGTTCACATTTTAACATGCCGCGGGATGGCGACCAAGTTCTGCATCCAATATGCCACGCTCTTCTGGCTATCACACCTCGTTCTCTGATTACGCTTTCACCGTTAACTACTAAAGCTACCACAAGGGTTTGTTTAATCATTTAACGTGGACGTTAGTCGTCGAGATGGAGATGTACCGCCAATCATCAAAGTGGGTGCACCCACGTTAAACGGCGCTATAACTGCCAGACATCTATCTACATTGCACAAACTCTCTTATATCAATGCACAGTAAACATTCAGTTACTTCTGTAAGGCCACGCTTCCCTTTCGTGTTACTCCGATTCCTATGACGGAGGGATCAACCACGTTTTCTTTTTCAAGCTTTTCTTCGAATATCTATTTCTGCAAGAAAATAAATATAAAAGACGGCGATGCTCGCGCCTGGGATCGAACCGGGGGCCTTGCGCGTGTGAAGCGCTTGTGATGACCCCTACACAACGAGAGCGCGTTTTTTTTCTTTATTGCCTTCTTCGACATGAAACCAATAAAACATATCCATATATAAACACATTTTAATGACACATTTTACACATTTATTGAATCTTTGACATCCACATGGCCTACTGCCATTCTTGTTTTCCAGAGACTATGGAGGCTCCGGAGCATGAACATGTCGTAGGGTGTTGCATCATATGTATATTTTTTTAAGAGTTCGTTGTAGAATATCCCAGCGGAATAGTGCACCCGAGCAATCTTTGTAAGCGTGATCACTCCTCTCCGGCTTTATACACAGCATGCAGTCAACAGTCCATGGTACGTCAATACCTTTCTGGTCTAACCATAATTTTACTGGTAGGTTATTGATATGCAATTTAAAGAAGAACGATTTAACTGTAGATGGAACGGCATCGTTTTAACATGCTTCAGCAAGTCATTTCCCGGACCTCCTATCTTAACAACTCTCTATACTGTTGCTGATAACATTACATCCACTCAGTATTTATACAATTTTTTCCTGGTAATTGTCACAAATAGTTCAAAGAAAACCATGCGTGTAATACACGAAACAACATAACCACTTCACGCATGTACCCAGTCACACTTTTGCCACGGTACTCACAGCACGTAATGCCGAATTCTGACAGAACACTTTCCAGGCGTACCTGTATGACTGTGCGTGACAAATCATCCCTTTGACCTCGTAAAAAAAGAAAACGTGACACAAGCTGCCCGATATACAGGTGAGCAAGCCCCAGTCCACCGCTGCGAACTGACCGATAAAATTAGTATGGCTCAAACATTCAAAACTTGATTACCACATAAATATAGCAAAAACCTTATGTATCTTTTGCATACACAACCTCGTCATGAAGATAATTTGCAAAACATACCATACTCTGGCAACAAAAAACAAATTACAAGCACTCGCGCGGCCGAGCATTGACAAGCCTCGGCCGATCCAGCCACCCGTTTTTTCCCTCACTTTATCAGTTTCTTCTAGCCAATAATCTGTGCTATCTTTATAGTGCTGCAGCGGCACTCCCAGATACTTCACAGGTGTCGTCGTCCACCGTGCCGAAGTGAATTGTTCTGGCGTTACGTCCCAGTTGCCATGCCATAGGCTCCGTGCAGACGTAACTCCGCTCGGCGTCCCTAGCGGCAAGAAGCGCTGATTTGGCGGGCAGCTCTGGCGCGCTCGCAATGGGGTGAAGTCGAGGAAATATGCCTTCTACGATGACTACACTTTTCGTGCTTCTCGCGCTTGGCTAGTGACCAGAGCGACGGTACGTCCGCGTTATCAACGCGATCAGTCAGCCGCAGGTGGTGGACGATAAGAATAATATAGCATACAACATCGCTCCGCGATTGCACCCCTGCTCGCTCCACGCTCCCGCTGTGACGGCGCGAGGTATTTTCGCGGGCAGTTAGTTTTGTGCCGGCTCCGCTGTTCGTAGGAATGCCGAACTCCAGAAATAATTGCTGCGTTGTTGGGTGCAATAACCCCTACAGGAATTCCCTGGGCACGCGTTTTTACCGGTTTCCATTTAGAGAATATTGTCACGTGGTCGTGACGTCGACGAATACAGCAGTCGGCGTTTGTAGGATGAAACTGTTTATTTGGCCGAACTTGTGGCCGGAAAATGAGAACTAGAACTACAGCAATGCACGCTGTACGATGATAGCGGCGAACAGGGCGTCGTCCGTCGATCAACTGACAAGCGATCAAGCGCGTCGGCTTTTATACAGGCGCTATCGAACTTTCCAGCAATATCGCTGGTGGCGGCGTTGTCTCTAGACAAAAGTGGAACATTCGCGTGCGGGGCGCAATCTTAACAAACCGATCTACTACAATCGCGACGCTTCTAGAACACTACTTCGCGGACAGCGTCGAGCGTTGATAACCGTCCCTGCCGGTCAAACCCGAATACATCAAAACAAGACAAGAAGTGGACGTGGCAATATGAACGGAATCGGCGTGAACGGTGGATCGCACTCGTTCGACGACAAAAGTGAGTTTTGTAAATAGATGGTTTTTTTTCTGGGGTTGAATTTGCCCGTGATTGTTGATCAGCCGAGCAACACCTCTTCCACGACGCAGTGAACGTGCCCCGCTTCGAGGAGTTCCCTGCCCTTCTTCAGATTAGCTCCTCGGAGGAAACTATATCACGTAGCTCTCTGAATCCAAACGTAATAATAAATGGCATGCTTTGCAGTGCCATGGCAGTAAAACACGAGCCACGACGACGAACTCGGCTGCACTGATTAAGTACACCCTAAGAAAAAAAAGTCAAAAGAGGGTCATGGAACCGTGACTCTCTTCGGGCGTCCATGTGACCCCTTTTGGAAGGTACAGGCAGAGAAAAAGAGTTCGCAGTTCGGAAGGAGTCACTGGACGCTCCTGAAGCGCGTTTCGATTGGCTTCCGTCATGAAAGAGCCACCGTATACGCCATACATATCGCGCGCTTGCCCTTTGGCGCCGTTGTGGCGCGTTGCTCGCCAACGGAGGCGGGGTTGTCTCAGCAGTCTGTCTACTCGTCTATGCTATTGGAATGCGTCGCGTTGGTTGTGCGGCTGGCGTGTCTTGAAGTTTCATCAGTTTCATGTTCATGCGCGTTTTCGGTGGTGTTGACGCCGGCACCGCGCACGAAGTGACGCTTGCAGGGCGGAATATTCATGGAGCTGCGGATACGGACAACGGGCGCCAGTTAACGGTGAGTGTACTGCTTTCGTAGGCACTAATTATACAGCTTTAGCTGGGCGTCTGCAGCAGCTCTGCGGAAGTTATCTGCCAGCCATTTCCAACAGCAGCCCGTGTCCGCGGGGCTGTTGCGGATGCCCAACTAAAGCTGTCAGTTAAAGAGTTGCCACTGTTATGCGCGTTGCTGTACAAGCTCCCATAAAGTGAGCGATACAAACAATTATCAAGGGTCATTTCTTGCTGATCGCACGTTGTGTCTGCACTACTTAAGGTGCAAGATGTCGTTTTGAGATGCACTTTAGTCTACTTCATAATAACATTTCCATCGACCTTGAGTTTGCTGCGTGCTTCCGCGCGTGGGTACGTGAAAAAAAAAAAAAAAAAAACGTCTGCGTGCAGAACGCTCAGACGCACTATATATAATGTTTTTTTGTTGGCTTAAAGACGGTAGCTTGAGGTACAGATATAGTACGGTGCCTTCCAGAACGTATGCGGTAGTCATTCAAGTTGGACACGCCTCGCCGGTAAGGCGAAAATGCTCGACTTTCGACGGCGCTCGTTGTTGCGGCCGTCGCCGCGCACTTTTTTCCTTCGTTTCTGTTTGCTGTTTTCATGGTTTAAGTGAGTGTACGTGATTGTGGGAGGTATGTGTGCTAATGCTAGCATATGACATGTCTGATCTCGACGTAGACGGCGTCCGGACGCGCTGGGTGTCGTTCGGGCCCTCGTACTTGCATGTGTTTATCTGAGTATGGGTTACGTTTGTAAAACATGCGGTCAGTAACCGCTCACGGCGTGCCCCTGACTGCCGGAGGATGTGTTTGGGTGTCGGGGTAAGCCGGCGCAAAACAGTGTTTATTCTGAAACCAAATTTTGAAGCGATTTCTCAGAAAAGAAGTGTTTTCATTCGTTTATAGCCAGTGCCTATTGCGGGACGAGGTTCCCGCTGCCTTTTACGTGAAAATTTGTTTTCGTTTCTTCATTGTCTCTATGTGAACCACTTATTTTGTAGGTTTTGCTAACCGTTACTGCACTTTCATTTTCTCATCACAATGTCACGTTCTGCTTTTCAGATACCGTTTTTCATGGTGCTCACGCTGAACAGGAGCGACAACCTAGCAAGCCACAAGTCTGAGACCTCCAGCCGTCACCACTTTTTGATTTATTCTTAATCATAAGGAATAAAGATTGAAACATGATGTCCATTTCTGCAGCTTATTTTGCACTATATGATACTATGCACATCAGTCACACATTTTAGTTGGCTATACTCATAAGAGCATGTAAATGATGAATACCCAAACTTCTTAATTGGAAATCAAATACCATCTTTTCGCGCTTTCTATATAACTTTGCTGGAAAGTATGTGTTGTTTTGATGAGTTTTACTAAAATAATGATAAAACTGAACTATTCTCTTTTTGCAGTCGCTGGGCAGAACGGCAAGTATTATTGGACATGCTTAAAATGAATACTCCACTATTTTAAAGAGTAGTCGCGCAAAAGTAGAGCAAGGGTCAAATGAGTAGCTTAATATACTTGTGGAGTCGCGTGACGCTTCGGTGTGGATCACTTGACCCCCGTAGGAGCGTTACCGGCAAGAGTCGTCTGACTCCCTATAAGTGGTAACGTTATCCTTCGGATGAGAGTCTTTCCACTCTTCCTAGAGGGTCAGGGGACTCTCCTAGAGCGAGACGACCCTGACCCACCAAGAGAGTCACCGTGACTATTTAAAGAGAGTCCTATACGTGGCAAGTCAGAACTCTCCGAAAAGAGTCACGCATACTCTTTTTTTCTTAGAGTGTAGGCGCAGTGAATGCAGCGCCATGGCCGTTCGATGGAAAGCGTTTTTTCATTCAGTGGCCGTGACAGTGCAATTGCTGGTATCGCCAGTTTCAAGCTGCCGCTGAGTTCGCTGCCGCGTTAGCCCGAGGGTGATAAGCTGTGATTGTTTAGTGAGCGAGGGGGGCCGCGTTACGCGCGCGCAGTTTCGCTCAACGGGCTTGTCACCTCCGTCGTCTTCCGCCAGCTCACGCATTTAATGTTGCCGCGTTCGCCTGAGGATACACGAGGTCTGGCGAAAAGAAGCACCCACGCTAACGCTACGTTCTCGGACAGCTGCTAACAATTTGACGTCTTTTGGAAGCAAACGGGAAAGGAAACGCCTCAAGCGAAGCACCAAAGCACGGCGCAGTGGCTTGCCGCCGCCTGCATTGTCGCTCCCTTATCCCGCCAGATCTGCTGCCGTGGCCGCTTTGGCGCTGGAGGCAGCGCGCGACTCTGGCGGCTCCTAACGTATGCACGGTGCCCATATACTGATGCCTTTATCCCAGTTTATCTCGGTTCCTCACTACTTGCAGTATACTTTTGCGACTCGAGCAACTCCCTGGACGCTTTGTCGATCATCACAGAATACAGCTATGTCGTCCGCGTAGGCTAATACCTTCACTTCGGTCACTTGGAGTCTGCACCCTCTAATAACTTTGTTATTGATAACATCCGAGCAAAAGGGCTCAGAAATATTGCAAAAAGTAGAGGGCTTAGTAGACACCCTTGCCGGACACTTGATTGAACAGGGATTCTTTCACTTTCTTAATTATAACCTGTATCGTACAGTCGTGATATGCCTATTTAACAACTTGCTTAATAACATCACCAACCCTGACATGATTAAGTATAAAAACAGCACTTTGTGCGACACTCTATCGAAAGCCTTCGCTAAATCTAATTGCAACATGGCGACTCGGCTATCGAAAGCGTTACAGCATTCAAAGACACAACGTGCTACATGGTTGTTGATGCACATGGTACGCCCTTTAATGCCACACGTTTGATGTGGCCCCGAGTCTTTGATCACAGTTTGCGATCTCTTCCTAAGAATCTTCATTAACACTTTGTCATCACAATTGGTGCACCTTATTGGCCTATATGAGCTTACTGACGGTAACTTCGCTCGATCCTCTGTTTTTGGAATTAAACCAGGTGGGCAGATCGAAAACACGGCTGCCGTGGCTTTTTGTTGTATGCCTCCTCGAATACATGATGCAATATCCCGGGCACTCTAGGCGCGAAAGCCTTACAGAATTCAGCTCCCAAGCCATCCGTTCCCGGCGCTTTTCCTACCGCCATATCTTCTATCGCGAGTTCAATTTCCCGCCTGCTTCTCTTCTCTCCTAGTCTCTTTTTTACCTATTTATCTAGCCGCGCCATGGCCTTCAAAAGGCTTGTTTTAAAACCCATATCCATGCACTGTTCTCCCGTCACCAAATATTTCGAGGTACTACTTTTGAAACGCACGTTTTATCAATTAACACTCTGAAGTTATCTGTCCACCGTACCTTATTTGCTGAATTTCATTCTTAATAGCGTATCGCTTTTCATCAGCTCAAGCGCGTTTATTTGGCTTCTCATCGACCCAAAACCTTTCGGCTAGAGCACGAACCACAGCTGCCTTATATTTTTCATTGTCGATGGCTTCCAGTTCTTTCTTTGCTTTGCTAATATCCCCTATACACATTCATTCCTAGTTCGGTACTCTCCATTTCAAGCAACATTTCAAGTTGTCGTTGTAGCTCCTTGTCGTTCATTTTTTCATTGTGGCTTCTAACGCTTCCCCTTTTCATCGCGATCATCTTCACCTTTATCTTCAGGTCCTCCCACGTTTCCGCATAGTTGATTGGCTCGCTATCTAGCATTTTTTCGATTTCATCTTGTACTCTCTTAACGATGACCTCATCTTCAAGAAGTTCGCTATTGAATTTCCAGAGGTACCATTTGAACTTACGCTTTTTTGGTCGGGAGCCAATTGCAACGGACACCATACTGTGATCACTGAAGGAGACTGGCTGCACACCGTAGTTATTGCATATTGACACAAGATCAAGCGAAGTATACACTCTATCAAGTCTCGCGCGACGGTCTCTTTGAAAATGCGTTTATGGCGGTTTTGATACGCCCATTAACAGGCGGCCAACATCTTCCACGTTATGTTCCTGAACCAAGGTGTTCACCAAAAGAGCGCTTTTATCACGCACTACGGCTCGTTTAGCAGAATCCTCAGTATAACAGATGCATTAAAATCTCCCAATAATATGACATAGATGTGTCACAAATTAGATACTGTTCAAGCTCTGCGAAAAAACACATTGTTCCTGCATATCATTCGACATATACACAGAAATCACTCGCCACAGATTACCGCTAAAAGAAAAATCATACACGATGAGCCGGTCAGTTTCATTAACCTCTAGTGACTGTCATGTAACATTGCAAGTTTTCCGCACCAAAATTAGACAGCCGCCAGACGTTCCCGCGGCAGGGCATACGCACAAGTTGTAGTATGATCTAAATGGGGCAACCATGCGATCAGTCTGTTCTTCGCTTTCAACCTTCGTTTCTTGTATTGCTACAAGATCCAGTTCCTTATCAGCACACAGGCGATTAACTTGGCATTGCTTTCGTGTTGCGACAAGACCTCTAACGTTAACGGTGGCAACACGCAGTCCTCTAACCAAATCCACTACCATAATAAATTGACAGAACAATCGCACGGTTCAACAAACCAGTTCAACAAACCACTCGCGCGCAAAAGCAACCCAAAAATATAAATTTCGCGTACAATAAGCCAACCATACAACACTGCGTTTCACACCTGTGATTTAGATGCGTACCTTAGATACGCAGCACAACAGCCTTCTCATCTTCGTATCCATAGTGCGTGGTTCATCGCCCATACGCCATGAAAGGCCTGGGCTGACGTCCTACTTGAGCTCCGAGCCCGCCGGTGTTCTATCCGGCGGAATGTTCGGCTTCTGAAGGAAGATTGGCCGCCGCATGGTCGCCGCCTTTGGCGCTGGTTCCTCGCTTGTAGGTTATCCTTTTAGATGCGAAGCATCTTATGGCGGAGTTCAAACCGGTGGTGGTGGTGGTGTGCGGCGTAAACACCCTTACTGCGCATGCGCAAACCCTCTCCACACACCTCATCTTCTCTCCCCCTATAACCCTCCCCTCCCCCTTTTCCCCGTCGTGTCACGTTCGCATATGTCCAAACGCATTGCGGCTCGTCGTGTCCATAATATCGGCAGAGGACGCAGCCTGGAACGCGACATTCACGGCGTATATACCCAGTATTCCTGCACCGAAGGCAGAGCGCTGCTCTGCCTGGAGCGACAACCAATGCCTACTCGCCGGCGACGCGCAGTAAGTGCGGCACGTCGTCCACGGTTACGCCTTTCTTCAGCCCAAGGCCGACAAGCCCTGCCGGAGAACCCTTGTCTTCTAGGCCATAAAACGCCACCGCTCCCGCGTAATCTCCTTAACAGTGCTGTAGGGTGCCAAGGCTCAATCCTTCGTAATGAGTTAAGTGTACAGCACGTGCACCTTCTAAACATTGTCCTACATCTTCAATGCAGAAATCGCTCACTATTTTTCGAAGAGCGTTGGTACTTGCCTAAATAAAATTCCCCGTGATAGTTGTATCTGCGGCAGAAAGTACACAGTTGATGTCGCCGACAATAATAACTGGTTTCTGGCATTTGCAGAATTGGCGAGCATGCTCAAATAAGGAGCGCCTTTCTACATGATTGGGTGCGTGCACGCAAATAATACGCCACTCCTTATTTTCACGAAGGAAGTCGTAGACAATCAAGCGCTCGTCACAACGAATTATTACCTGTCGCGATAGGCACAAGCTACGGCGCAGCAGTCGGCAACATCCTGCCCATGTTCCTACAGCATAACTAACCACGGTGTCATTGGCCGACGTGAAACGCCGCACCATATTCCCAGTCTCTGCTTCACCATCTACTTTAGTCTCTTGTATCGCTACAACTTCGAGGTCATTCTCGGTTACCAAACCGTACACCAGACTCTGCTTTCTTTTTGACGTAAGGCCTCGTACGTTAATAGTCGCGATGCAAGATCATTGCGATATCAAAGAGAGGCTGGGAACGTGGTGCTTACCTCAAGAAAAAAGGACACGCCAGGGCGCTGCGTCAGGGCGTCGTTAGCATTACGTCGGCGCAGGTGGCGGAGTTGCCGCCACCGATATGCTGGTGGGCAGATTCGGTCGATGTCGATAAGAGGGCCGTCGAATGGGGGCCGTCTTACTCGGGGGTTGTCCTTCACCGTCGGGGTTCGTTTATGCCTCAGCAGTGTCCTCATGAGTCCGCTTGGTTGACAGACTTGAAATCGAAGCCTCCGAAATGTCCATGTCCGCGGTCTTGTCCCCGTTGGTGTCACCCGGAGTAGCGCCCAGGTCGTTATTTTTCCGGACCTTCACATCATCTGTCTAATACCCTTGTTACACAGGCAAGTTAACCGCAGTTACGACCAACCGCGGTTAACCGCGTTGAACCACGGTTCGCGCCAACCACGGTTCGCCGATGTTACACGGCGCACAAGCAACCTCGGTTAAAGCGGACTTGTTTGGCGTGAATGGCTCTGCGTCTGGCGGCAGTCCGGCGTTCCACTCGGCTGTTATTGCCGCGTCCACTTTCGCATTCCTTGAGGTGCTCCGCAGATGACGGTAATTGTTTTCCCAAAGTCTAATCAGGCTTTATGTGGTTCGTGCAATCCAATTCGTTCGTTTTTCACGAACGCTCGCAGCGTACACACGTCCATCATGGAGGCCGCCATTTTCTCGGTTAGCCGGCTAACCGAGGTCGCAAAGCTCGGTTTGGTACAACCGCGGTTAGCGGCATAACCGCGGTTCGCATACCGTGTAACATAAGCGAACGGCGGTTACGCGTAACCGCGGTTACACTAACCGAGGTTTAGGCTGTCCGTGTAACATGGGTATAAGTCGGCGGTGGCCACCGCTCGGTAGATGCCTTGCTTTTCTCTGCCGCTTCTACTAGATCGACGCAGAAGGTTTAACAGTGAGTGGGGCTTCGCGTCCCGCTCCTGCCGCTGTTTCTTCTGCATCAGCTTCGTCCATAAGGTGCTCTGAAGTATCGACGCGCTTCATGGAACCGGCGGCGCTCATGGCGGCCATCTCATGGCCGTAGCGATGGCAAATAGTGCAGTGTGGCACCTGGCACTCCCTACGGACGTGTCCACTTGATTTACAACGAAGGCAAAGTGGGGCCCTCTCTGGTACAACAATCCGTGCAAGCTCACCGGCCACCTTGATTGGGTGCGGAATGTCATCAATCTTCACTCCAGTACACAACTTCAATGTCACCATTCGAGTCGTTGAGCCCTGTCTGCGACGCCTTGAGTACGCCAACGTTCTCTAGAAACATCACTGACCTTCCCCTACGGCAAGAGTGCGGTTTGGACGTCTTCGTCACACACAACATGAACCAGCCAGTCAATCTTGAAACGAACACCACGGTCACTAGGGTCCATAATAAGGCACTTGCGGTCCTTCACCTTGACGTCCTTTGCGGCGAGCAGCTTCTCCGTAGCGGTGCCATCTTTCATGGTGATAGCCTATACGTGATTTATCTGATACGCCCCCAGCGTGACAACGTCAGCGAGCACCCCAAGAAGAATCAACGTGTCCCTGAAATCCTCGACTCGATAGGGCTGTGCCCACTTACGTCTGCGCGCCTGAAAACAGTGTTCAGCAGTTTTTCTGGTTGGTATGTTCGGCAGGATAACCTGATAACCTCCAACAGCATCAGAAAGCCTCTTGCCGCGGCCTGCTGGGGCCGCTGATACCGCTCCGTCGCAGCCCTGATACCGCTCCGTAGGAGCCAAACGCTCCTCGACTCGACCCTTCACTCGAAACGCTCCTTGAGGGCCGTTTTGAGGAAATCTCGAGCGTTACACTTGAGATTGTCAAGGCAGCGCGGCAGCTACCTTGAATCGCTCTTTGAGTCAGGTATCATGGCGGAATAAGCTTGTTTGTCGAATATGTGCTCCGCGTTGACGAGCTGTTTGGCGACGTAGAGGTCTGCGTGGGCATACCACAACCACTCTTCAGGGACCGGCCGAACCCCATGGAACATTTCACGGAAAGCGAATTCCCCGCGCGCTTCCGCTTCACGAAGAACAGCGTCAAAAAGCTGCTAGAGTGCTTGCCCCTTGAGGAGAGCTGCAGCAACCGCGGCCATCCTCTTCCACCAATGATGCAGCTTCTGATTGCGCTGCGCTTCTATGGACCGGGCACATTACAGGCAGTGGCAGCCGACCTCGTGAATGTGTCACAGCCAACAGTGAGCAGCGTTATTGAAGGTGTGTCGTGGCTGATCTCCACGCACTTGTTCCCGGACGTCGTGAAGTTCACCAGCTCAGACGACCGGTTCCGCGAAACGATGGTGGGGTTCCACGGCATCGCCAAATTTCCAGGAGTGACAGGGTGCATAGATTGCAGCCACATCCGCACCAAAGCGCCTGGTGGGCAGGACGGTGAAGTGTACCACAACCGGAAGGGCTACATCTCGATAAACGTTCACGTAACTTGCTACTTGTATTTTAATGTTACTAGCTTTGTAGTAATTTTTAAAGAGTAATAATTTAACTTGAACATTATATAATGTCGTTATATACGTTTTTTTGCAATTTAATTAAAAATGTCATAAACGGCACATTGGCAAAAATATCAGCCAAGGTAGTTATCAATTAACTCAATTAGGGCCCCGTTCAGACTCTTCCGAACGGTGGGGCGTCTTTTTTTACTGCACGGCGCTGCGGCCGTGTAAAAATGTATCCACACGACGGCGCTTCGAGCCTGCGGATTAGTACAACGTCACCTGTTTCCCGCGGTCCTCCTTAGTTCCGCGCGGAGCGATTCGCGAAGCGACGGAGGCCCAAATCACAGTTGGGATGCTCAGCGGGAAATACCAAAATCCTCACCTGTAGCGTGAATTCACCCCTCTGCTGTGAATGCTAGCTGCAGAGCGATCCGAAGCACGTCACATGTCAAGCGACTGGTCCGCGATCACGCCAGTCGCGTGATTACAGCTTTATGAGGCTGCCCTTTCCTCCTCCTTTTCATTAAACACCTTCTTCTTAAGAGGCACACGAATGGAGTTGTCCTGCAACGTCTTTGAAATTATTTGGATGTAGCCAGAAATAACAGTGAATGCTACTACACTGAAAGAAGATCATGCATGCATGGTGTACAGGCGCGAGCAAAAGCATACGGACCACGGGATCACGTGGCCGAATGCATCGACGCGCCATCTACCGATGTGGCGCCCGCTATCGAGAGCACCACAGCAGCAGCGGTGTGCATGCGCGTCCCTACATATCCGATGGCCTCTCATATCGCTCTGTCTGACGTGGTTACGGCGCTCGTAGACAAAACTCAACTGGGTGTCGCTTTCGTTGCTCCATCTAATATGCGCCGTTGTTTTACGAGGCGGCTGCGGCGGGGCCGGCTCAAGCGCCGTGTGCGCGTCGCTTTTTACACCGGTTAATTAGCGTAACTAAGCATCGTAGAAGCTGGTGAAGCCAAGTATACATGATGAAATTTCTCAAGCCAGCTCGTCTTTGTCGCTTTAAGCCATGTTAAGCTTAGATGTGCCTAGTTAACGCAAATGAAGTGTAGCCGAAACTGATTAAACCTAGTTAAGCATGGTATCTCCTAATAAAGCCAAGCATAAGTAAGTTCACTTAAGGAAATCGTAATTAAGCTTAGCCCAACTTGCCGTTTTCATGTTAGGCCAAGTTGACCTTACATGAGCGCAGTTGAGTCTAGGAAAGTATAGCCAAATCTAATTAAGCATAGTTTATCATGGTATCACACGATATAGCCAAGCATATTAAGCATAAACAAGGCAAACCTACTTGTGGCCAATGAGGCCAAGTCGATTCCCCCCGAGCCCAATGAAGCCAAGCTCAGGAGGATTACCCTCGACCAAGTTGCGACTAATTAGGATCATTAAAGCAAAATTAGTGATAAGTATAACACTAATTAGGCTTATATCAAACCAAGCACACCCTAGATACTCAGTTTCGCGTGGCCTACTTAATCAACATTAATTAAACTAATTAACATAATTAGGCGGTGTCAAAGCATGTTGAGATGAATCTGATTAGGCATAGTTGAGCATGGCACTTCCAAATTAAATCAGAGCATAATTAGATGCAATTAAGCAAATCAAATTAATCGCGATATTTTCAAGCAAGCGAAGCTGATTCCCTGTGAGCCCCTTGTAGCCAAGCTCAGGAGGAATGCCGCTGACCAAGCTCAAGCTAATAAAACCCAGTTAAGCCTAAGTAGTGTTAATTAGGAAAAGGTCCAATTGCGTTTCACTGTGTAGTGTGAGATCGAACCAATCTCACCCGCGATACATTTTTCATGTGACATAATTGCTCTAATTACGCTAACTCAGCGTGATATTGAAATGTTTTTGCCGCATAGGACACTCGGCATTGAAGGTTTCATATAAATTAATCCCGTAAATTTACACAGCACAAACAGGCTGTAAAACTGTACAGTGCTCACCAGATTCAAACAAGACACCAACGTTTCCAGTATAGATTCGCTCGCCAGCGTCCGATGTGAGCGGACGCGTTTCGAGCGCGCTCCGTCGATATCGACTACTTGGCCGGCGCTTGGCTGTCAAGCCATCGCCGCAGCTGTTGCTGCGCTCGCTGCTGGTCTGCACGTTATCTCCCTTCTGCAGCGACTGTTATCTCGGACGCTGTTTTCTGAGCTCGTCGGCGGCACTGCCGCCCGGCTTGCCGCCGGCGGCCATTGCTGCTAGTATTACCCACGTCCAACTTTTGTGCTTTCATGGCCACTTCGGAGTCGTCCGTGCTTCCAAATGACGTACCACTACCCGAGGATATGGGCGTATGTACATGCTCCAGACAACCTGGCTGCCTCGGTCGTGCCGCCGACTTCAACGAGGAACTCGGCCGTCGTTGTCATGCCTTCAAAGGTGCTGCTGCTACCGGGCACCAACCCATTCGCCCCACTCCGGGAGCTCGAGGAACAGAATAACATTGAAGGAAAGTTTGACAGTGCTTCTCATCAAGCTCGCATTATCTCTGCCGCACCAAATGGAGAAAAACGCGCGCGAGGCTCGCTCTTGCCGACACCCGAACGAGGGTACACTAACAGGCCCAGGGATTTCTCCCACGCGAAAAGCGCAAGTCACATGCTCCCGGCTTCCGCTCGTCACCAGGACGAAGATGGCAGTTGGATACCAGTCACCTATCGACGCAAAACAGCAAAATCGCGCGACGGTCGCACCGACGCCGAGCTCGGGCTCCCCGCGCAAGTATCAGCACACCGTCATCCTTCGGCCTAAGCAACCATGCCGCATCATGGATGAGGAGTTCATACAACTAGACAGAGTCATAACGCGCCACATTTCGGCTCATCTCGATCTCTCTGAGGAAGACCCACTGCCGGAGTTCACTGTTCGCTATTTAGGCCACAGCAACCAGCTAGCTGTCGACGCGGCTGAACACGAGGTGCGCAACGCCCTTCTCGCGATAGCATCTCTGCCAGTCAGCGGAAAAAACGTGCCCTTTCATGCATACGAAGCGGTTAGTCAGAATCAAATCAGAGGCGTTATTCGAAACGCGGGAGACATGACTTCCGAGGAACTAATGAACTCATTGCACTGCCGCAAGTGAAAAATCCTGCAGGCACGCCCACTCGGTGACAAAGGCACTACCATGGTCATATTTGAAGGTAACAGCTTACCCTATAAGGTCGGCCTGCGGTCATTTGCTATCCGTGTTTTTCCGTACCGGGCACGAGTGGCCGTTTGTGATGTCTGTCACAAGATTGGGCATCACAAGGAGCAATGCCTCATTACTTTGACAGCAAGATGCTCTACATGTGGTCTGCGGCAACACGAAGAGGGCACACCCTGCCCGAACGCAGAACCAAAGTGCCGCAACTGTGGTGGTCCTCACTTGGCTACAGCTGCAAACTGTCCAAAAAGACCAGAAGTAAATCAGAAAATTGAACGTAAACGCAAGCCGGCTGCCAAAAGGCAGCGCAAGAAAAGACTGGCGCAGGGGCATCAGCGCCGTAATCCCGAGACAGAACAGGGTTCTCCTAGAACCATCCTCAAGCCAACGCGCCAGAGTTTCTACACCGGGCCACCGGCACCTCCAGCTGCACAGTCAGAAGTCAGCAGGAGAATCACCTTCGCGGAAATAGTCACACAAGCAAGCGCGCACCTAACTAATGGTTGTAGCAATGGCGCACCGCATCCCTCGTGCTAAACCCTCGCGCTAAACCCTCGCGTCCTCATTGTCGCAGCCTGGCTCAGGTGCGCAGGCGAAGCATCCTCGAAGGGATTCAACTCAGTCAACGAGGCCTCCACTTCCCAATGACCACCCACATCTTCCTGCCGCAGCGATAGTTCAAGACATCGAATGGCATCTTGAAACCGTATGGCACAAATAGAGAAGTCCATCCATGAAAAAGGTGAACAGCTTATTAGCCGGGCGGTTGAAACATGCGTCCACACCATCATGGAGCGTATCATGCTTTCCGGCATGCTCCATCTTGGCACAGCTTCGCCGACAACCTCAGGAGCAAATGTAATGCGTACGCCTTTGGCACCATCAAACTCCAATGCTCCTCATGCAACAAAGCCTTACCATGGCTAGCTTTGCAAAATCATCGCCATGGGCAACTGTCCTGCAGCGGAATTGCCCTTCGTTACGTAGCAAGAGGGATGAAATAACCACGCGGTTCGCCAGCAAGCAAGACAACACCAGTCCATTGGTCATTGCCCTTCAAGAGGTCAACGGCCCCGTGCCTAAAATAATGGGCTATGACGGCTACGCCCCGTCTGAAGACCTAGCTGCACCCCGAATACGGCATTGTACGTGTGGCGGGGATCTACACACGTGCAATTAGATACGCAACCATGGTGTAGCGCCATTCTTAGCGTTGTCGGTTGCCGGTTGGAAGTCTCATCACAGCGTATAATTCTCGTCTTCTGCGTCTACGTGGTTCCCGTAAACACAATGAATAAAGGTAATAAGGCGCCGGTCGATCTCAGATTCATATCCCACTTTAAGAAGCTTTATCGCCAAGACACCATACTGTTGTGTGGGGACTTCAACTCTGCGCATGTCGCCTTGGGATACAGCCAATGCAGCTCGCGCGGCAGGCGCATCATGCAAGATGCCTCGGAGTATGAGTTGACACTTCTCAATACGCCCCAGCACACACGAGGCTGGGACAGACAGTTCGCCAAGCAGACACGTCACCGGATCTTACCTGGAGCACCCGTCCACAGCTATTTCGATGGGAGGTGCTGGACGATTGCATGGGAAGCGGGCACTTTCCGATACTCATACATTTTCGCACAGGCTACGTCAATACAAAGAAGCCAAACGCCACTACACGGCTAAGTCACAGTACACACTGGGACAAATACCGCGAATTACTACAGCAGCAGCCTCCAGCCAAGAACATTGACCGCCTGGTATCACAGCTATGCGCAGCAAAGCGGAAAGCCACGAAGAACGAGAGGGTTCCTTTTGACCATCCAGAGCCCAACAGACATCTCCTCACCTTATGGAACAGAAGGCTACGGATTCGCGCCCAGTACAGGCGATCTGGCCACGCTGCACACCACAAAGCACGGCTGCGCAAAATACAGCGTACCATTGAGGAATATACGAATACGCTAGCGTCTGACCGCTGGTTGGTAATTTGTGAATCCATCAGTGGGCAGACCCACACGTCAAAGGTGTGGGCCATCCTGCGCTCTCTTCTCGGACAGCGCAAGACCTACAACGGCGCGGCTCGTGTGGCCCTCCGGGAAGGCATCAGCGCTCAGGAGCTCGCCGAACAGGCTGCTCAAGTGTTTTTCCCGCAGACGTCTCACCCCACAGAAACCACGTACCGGAAGGATGCAAGTTCTCAAGACAGCGAGCCACTTAATAGCCCCTTCACCATGCTCGAGCTGGAGCACGCCTTGCAGCACGCTAACACACGTAGTACTCCAGGAGCCGATAGGGTGTGCGTTGCTCATCTACGCAATATTCCCCTTGAGCATAAACGCGCTCTCCTGGAAGAGTTTATTCGCATCTGGGATACTGTGATTCTGCCCTCCACATGGAAGTTTTCGGTGGTCAAGCCCATTCCGAAGCCTGGTAAACCACCGCATACCTTATCCAACCTCCATTCGATCTCTTTAACCTCGTGTGTCTGTAAAGTAATGGAGAGCACGGTCAACACTCGCTTGATGTGGTACATTGAGGATCGCGAGCTTTTGGCCCCAACTATGTACGAATTCCGCCCAGGGCTATGAACTAGAGATATACTCCTCCGCCTAAAAGACGATGTCCTCGGCCCTAATTCGGTGCACCCACGGGCTGTTGTAGGAGTGACATACGCAAGACTAGAGCACTGCACGGGCTCGGGCCTACCCGGAAACCCGGGCCCGTGGGCCGGGCCGGGCCGGCTAAAGTAGTTCTGACGGAGGGCCCGGGCCGGGCTCGGGCCTGGAGCTCCGGGCTTAGGGCCGGGCCCGGGTTTGAGGGGGCGGGCTCGGGTCGGGCCGGACTTGGACTTTACTGGGTTCCTAAATGGACACCGTAGTGAAGCACTGAATCGGTTTAGACTGGTAAAGTGAAGTCTAAGAACTTGTCATTCATTTCACCATCATAAATTTATTATCAGACGAGAAAATCGAGGTGAAAATTCCATTTTTTAAATATCGCGCCGAAATCTCCGAGCGTGACGCCACGAATTTCAAACTGTATTTGTCGTATTTGGGGACATTGGCTCTATAAAATTTCCTCAAACTTGGTATGTTAAGTCTATGGCCCCCTAAGAGGTCAACGTACTTCATTTTTAGTGATTAGGAACTACGTAGGACCCATTAGACGCCGTCAGAATCTAAGATGTCGCGGTGTCTGATGCGCAAACTTAAAGGGGGCGTCGCCACCCACATTTATCTTTTTGCGCGTATTCTCACTTACCAAGAGCATTGTTCCGGCGAGTGTGGTGATTAAGGAAATGCTAAGGAGTAATTTACTGACAATAGGGAAATTGTTTTTCTTTCTAGTGCCCCTTCAGGTTTGTTTCACATACGTTGTGCGTATATATATATATATATATATATATATATATTATGAGCACTAACAGACAATAATGCCAAGGAATGCCAACGAAATTATAGGGGATGTTTTTACTAGTCAATGTAAAGTAAATGTGAAGAAAGAAAAGTGGACGAAAAGATAGCTTGCCGCGGGCAGGGACCGAACCTGCGACCTTCGAATAGCGCGTCCGATGCTCTACCAACTGAGCTACCGCGGCGGCCATCCCCCCGTCCACCTTATAGGGTATATATGTACAGTTAAACGTGGGAGCGTCAGTCAGCGCCGCCAGTAGCCATGACGGCGAGTGTGGAACACCCTTTTTTGTCTGTTGGCGTCACGTAGCACGTGAACTGATTACGAGCTGGCAGCTGACCAATAAACCCTCGCATACCACCGCGGCAAGCTATCTTTTCGTCCACTTTTCTTTCTTCACATTTACCTTACATTGACTAGTAAAAACGTCCCCTATACTTTCCTTGGCATTATTGTCTGTTAGTGCTCATTAATATTGTGTATAACAAAGAAAACGAGCCCTTGAAATTAACACTTCTTCCCTTTATATATATATTGTCACGTGATTTATTCACGTACAAACTGCGAGGACGCCGTGGAACGTCAAGGGCCAAGATCCAGGCAAGCGCAAGCTCGGGGCGCGTGGCTGTTGCTCGCACTGTGGCTTGCTTTCTTCGCTCTTCGTCGTCGTCACGTACTCATCACTACATTGGCCCCTGGTGAATAGCGGAGCCATCCTGGCGACCTAAGGCGTTGTCAGTATAGCGGGGTCGTAATAGGGCTTCAGGCGGCTGACATGGACGATTTCCCGACCACGACGACGTAAATCTTGGGATGCTGTCAGAGGCTCAGCCTCATAATTGACAGGAGACGTGCGAGAAAGAATGCGGTAGGGCCCCTGATATAGGGCACGTAATTTCGAGGAAAGGCCAGGAGTGCTCGATGGGATCCAGAGCCAAACGAGGTCACCAGTCGTGAAAGTAGAGAGAGGTCGGTCCGTGTCGTGCCGTAGCTTCTGGTGGCCTTGGTCCTCGGTGGTCAGCGAACGGGCTAATTGTCTGCAATCTTCGGCGTATCTGGCAACGTCAGAAATCGCAGTATATTCAGACGAGTCCGGCGTATAGGGAAGCATAGTGTCCAGCGTGCAGGACGGGTCGCGTCCGTATAAAAGAAAGAAAGGTGAGAAACCGGTGGTCGCGTGCGTTGCGGTGTTGTACGCGTACGTGACGAACGGCAGGACGGTGTCCCAGTTGGTCTGGTCTGATGCCGTGTACATTGTCAACATATCACCGAGTGTGCGATTAAATCGTTCCGTGAGGCCATTCGTCTGCGGATGATATGCGGTGGTCATTCGATGAACGATGTTGCACTGGATGAGCAAGGCCTGAATAGCGTCAGACAGGAAAACACGCCCTCTGTCGCTCAAAAGTTCACGGGGAGCACCGTGGCGAAGGACAAAGTTGCGTAAGATAAAAAACGCAACCTCTCTTGCGGTAGCCGTTGGAAAGGCTGCAGTCTCTGCGTAACGGGTGAGGTGGTCCACGCCAACAATGATCTACCGATTCCCAGAGGAAGTCGGGGGAAGCGGGCCATATAAGTCGATGCCGACGCGGTCGAATGGACGTCCCGGACAAGGTAGAGGCTGAAGTGGACCGGCTGGGCGTTGAGGTGGAGCTTTACGCTGCTGACAAGCAGTACAAGCACGTACGTACTTGCGCACGAACGTGTACATGCCGCGCCAGTAGTATCGCTGACGCAAGCGGTTGTAAGTCTTCAGAGCGCCAGCGTGAGCGCTTTGCAGGTCGTTGTGAAAAGCCGTGCAGACTTCTGTGCGCATGTGGCGCGGGATCACTAGCAACCACCTCCGACCGTCAGGTGCGTAATTACGCCGATAGGGGAGGCTGTCGCGGAGTGCGAAATGCGTGGCTTGACGACGGAGAGTTCTTGACGCTGGATGAACCAATGAACCAGTCAGAAAGTCGACGAGTTCGGAGATCCACGCATCCTTGCGTTGCTCCGACGGCATGTCTGCGAAGTCAAGGAGCGTCAAGACAGCTGACGTGGCTGACGGCGAAGCTGTGTCAGACGGTAATGGTGAGCGGGATAGCGCATCAGCGTCCGAGTGCTTGCGGCCGGATCTGTACACAACACGAATGTCGTATTCCTGCAGCCGAAGCGCCCAACGACAGAGGCGGCCTGAAGGACCTTTCAGAGATGAGAGCCAACAGAGCGCGTGATGGTCCGTGACTACTTCGAAGGGGCGGCCATAAAGGTACGGACGGAACTTGGTCAAAGCCCAGATTATGGCGAGGCACTCTTTTTCAGTGACTGAGTAGTTGCACTCCGCTTTCTTCAGGGTTCGACTCGCGTAAGCAACAACGTACTCGTCGTATCCTGGTTTCCGTTGAGCCAGTACAGCACCAAGACCGACACCGCTGGCGTCAGTATGGACCTCCGTAGGCGCATTAGGGTCAAAGTGACGGAGTATCGGAGGTGACGTTAATAAGCGCCGTAGCGTCATGAAAGCTTCATCGCACTCTGGTGACCAAGCCGACAGGCCGTTAGAGGCTGTCAGTAGGTTGGTAAGAGGTGCGATGATAGAAGCGAAGTCGCGCACAAATCGACGAAAATATGAGCACAGCCCAATAAAGCTTCGGAGCGTCTTGATGGAATTGGGCTTGGGGTACTCGGCCACGGCACGAAGTTTAGCGGGATCCGGAAGAACGCCTTCCTTGCAGACGACGTGACCTAGTGTGGTGAGTTGGCGCGCAGCAAAATGGCACTTCTTGTGGCCACTTGTGGCCACGAAGGATGTTATCCATCATTCGTTCGAAGGTAGCTGGGGCGTTGCAGAGTCCGAAGGGCATCACCTTGAACTCATAAAGCCCATCGGGAGTAACGAACGCAGTCTTCGGGCGGTCAGGGTCAGCCAGTGGAACTTGCCAATAGCCCGATCGTAAATCCAAGGACGAGAAATATTCTGCTCCTTGCAAGCAATCGAGGGCGTCGTCGATGCGTGGCAACGGGTATACATCCTTCCGAGTTATCTTATTCAGGCGGCGGTAGTCAACGCAGAATCTGATAGAGCCATCCTTTTTGCGCACAAGCACGACAGGGGACGACCAGGGGCTCTCAGATGGCTGAATGACTCCGCGCGTGAGCATATCATCGACTTGTTCATTGATAACACGGCGCTCTTCCGCCGAAACGCGATATGGTCGTTGGCGTAAAGGGGCATGACCACCGGTGTCGATGTGGTGCGTGACGCTCGTTGTGCGACCCAGAGATGGCTGACCGCAGTCGAAGGATGAGCGGAACTCTTCTAGAAGGGCCAATAGTTCGCGTCGATGGTCCAATGATAGATCCGGGGACACAGAAGGGTGAAAAATGTCTGACTTCGGAGGTGCCGCAACAGGGGCTGTCATGGCATTCAGCTGGTGGTGAAGTGGGGCTTCAGCGAACTCTAGAAAGCGAAGCAGGTCAACGGCATGTATGCTTCCCAAACATTCCCCGCGAAGTAGACGAACGGGCGAGGTGCGCAAGTTCGCAATCGGCATGATGGTAGCGCCGGATTCGACGGTGAGTATGGCAAACGGCAGTCGTAGGGCGTGGCGGCGGAGAAACAGCTCTGACGGGGCGAACAGGACAGCGCCGTCAGGAGCGGCCGGACAAGTCAAGGCGACAAGGGTGGACGTGTTTGGGGCTACGTCAGCGTCGGCAGCAATGGCAAGTTGACATGCGTCAGATATGGTAGGCCCCGAAACAGAAGATTGCAGCGGCGTAAGGGCGACTTCTGCTCGGGCGCAATCTATGATGGCGCGATGACGTGAAAGGAAGTCCCAGCCGAGGATAACGTCGTGAGAGCAGAACGGCAGCACGAAAAACTCAATGACATAAAGTTCTCCTTGAATAATAACGCGCGCGGTGCACACGGCTGAAGGTGCTATGAACTGCGAGTTCGCAGTGCGGAGCATGAGTCCTGAGAGCGACGTGGGCACTTTTTTTAACTGGCGGCAGAGGCTCTCGCAGATTACGGAAACGGCGGCCCCGGTATCAATTAGCGCTTGGGCCGTGGTCCCTTCAACATTGACGTCGATAACGTTTTGCGGCGAAAAAGACGGATGCCTTGGGCAGTTCGCTTCGCATGCAGTTCTTGCCTCCGGAACTGCAGCGATCAGTTTCCCTCTTGCGCAGCAGGTCGGCGACGCATAGGTGACAGGGAGCGTCGTCGAGGGGACGGTGACCGGTGGGTGTCGTTGGGTCGTTGATCACGGGCATACTCCGGTGGTGACCTGGACGACGACGCAACTGGCATGCCCACGGCCTCGAATGTTGGAGGAACCAGGCGACAATGGCGAGCGACGTGGCCGGCGAGGCCACAGGAGAAACAGATGGGCCGATTGTCCGGGGTTCGCCACGCGTCGGAGCGGCGGAAAGACGGAGCCGAGGGGGTTGGGATGGGCGGCGACGAAGCATACGCGGATGTTGGCAAGACACGGGGCGGCGTAAGTGGCCGAGGTGGAGCGTAAGGCATAGATTGGTGATACGCGGTGGTCGCCAAGGCATGGGACGGCATCAGTGGTCGCGGTGGAGCAGAGGGCATAGGCTGTTGAGGGGGCCGAGCAGCAACGGCGGCGTAGGTAAGCGGCGCAGTGACGGGCGGTTGTTGGAACATGGGTGGGAGAGCCTCAGCAACTTGCGTCCGAATGGCTTGTTGAATGCCCGGAGCCAGAGGATGCGCCGGCTCGTGAGTGAGCGGCAGTAAGGACAGCTGGCGTGCGACTTCTTCACGGATGAAGTCTTTGATCGTGGGCTGGAGAGTCGGCTGAGCGGCCGGAGGGACAGCTAGCTGCAAGCTGGAGAGCGTGTCGGCGGCCGGGAGGGCCTGACGGGCGATCGCGCGCTGCCTGCGCAATTCGTCGAAACTCTGACAGAGTGAAACTAGCGCAGCGACTGTGGTGGGATTCCGCGCGAGCAGCAGCTGGAAGGCGCCGTCCTCGATGCCCTTCAAGATGTGGTTGATTTTGGCCTCCTCAGGCATAGCGGGGTCGACGCGGGTGCACAGATGGAGGACATCCTCGATGTAACCCGTGTAGGTCTCACCCGGTTGTTGTGCACGCTGACGCAAGCGCTGCTCGGCGAGAAGCTTGCGAGCCGCAGGCCGTCCAAAGACGTCCTTGATAGCAGTCTTGAAAGCTGACCAAGATGGAAGCTCGGCCTCGTGGTTGTGATACCACATTTGGGCTATGTCGGCAAGGTAGAATTGCACAGACCCAAGCTTCATTGGATCGTCCCATCTGTTGCTGGCGCCGACTTTGTCATACCTCGACAGCCACTCGTCCACGTCCGATTCACCGGAGCCCGAGAAGATGGGGGGGGGGGTCCCGCTGAGGATACACGGCGCCGCAAGTGACGTGGACAGCCGAAGGGCCAGGCTGGGAAGGAGTCTCGGTGGCCATGTTGGTATCACGAAGGGGGGGGGAAGCTTACGGGAGCGAAGATCCAGGGTCGTAGGGGAAACCCACGTACCTCCACCAAATGTCACGTGATTTATTCACGTACAAACTGCGAGAACGCCGTGGAACGTCAAGGGCCAAGATCCAGGCAAGCGCAAGCTCGGGGCGCGTGGCTGTCGCTCGCACTGTGGCTTGCTTTCTTCGCTCTTCGTCGTCGTCACGTACTCTTCACTACAGTATATATATATATATATATATATATATATATATATATATATATATATATATATATATATATATATATATATATGTTTCACATGTTCACTCGAAAAAAAGACGCTTTTTTTCTGTGGGGCAAGTTATTTAGAGAAATTTTATTAGAGACAAGTACTGAACTTCTTTTGTTCCTTGCATATGAGGCTACTTGATTTATCTTAAACAGGCGAGCTAAAAGTAGATATACCAGGCGCTTATATATTAACATGTCGATATTCTGTGCTTTATTTTCATTCGTTATGACTTTATATCGCAAATGTTATTCTGTAATCGCAGTAATCAGTGTAATATAATAAATATACCTGTAGCGTATCGTAAGAGCGATCACAGAGCTCCAAAGTGAGCAAAGGTTTTTGAAGTTTCCAGCCCTCCACTAAAACGAAAGGCCTGCACGGACTTTCGTTACATAGAAGTCCTATACATAGACATTCTTTTTCGGTGGCTTCTTCGCGGCCCCCAGTGGTCATGTGACGCGAGATGGATGTGCACAGCCTGCTTAGTGTGCCCAATTCGTTAACATTTGAGCTTTCGCCTTTATCCGCTACGTCAGGGGTCTCAAACCCACCTCAGCTAACGGGCCGCAATCACGAAAATTTAGTCCCGGAAGGGCCAGGACAGTAAAGCAGCTAAAAGCGCGGGGGGGGGGGGGTTAGAGGGGCTAGGTTGTACCAAATGTCAGCTAACGTTGCCATTTAGGAGAAGAGCTTTCCGATATGTAACATATGGGTCGTTTCTGAAGGGTATTTAGCGGCAGGATTCCAACAATTTCGATACCTATCTCACATGAATAAAATACGGACCCCGATTTTGAAGTATAAAGTTTTGTTTCACGGTGAGGTATCAACACATGGTGGCCGCAGGGGATGCCTCACGACAAAAAGCTTTAGACCTGTAATTCCTGTGTAAAACATACTTCTAAAGAAAATGAAAAATTGGGTCCCCTGTGCTATACAGGTATAGTGTGAGAGCTACATGGCACTGCCACAGCACCGTTGGAATGTGCAGGAATAGCATGGGTTCAAACTGCATAAGGTGTGAGGCAAAATATATTCGCTTGACGAAATATCGGGCTTGAAAAAAGACAATTACAAAGTCCGTGCCGGGTGATGTCCCTTCACCTCGAACCATAGGCATCCATAGGCATAGAAGCTTATTCGCGCCTTTGTTACCAAACTCTAACGAACACCAAAAATATATCGAAATCGCTCTGTCCACCTCCTGCCAGTCCTACCCGCGTAGTGCAGTGGTCACCTTCTGCCAGTACAACATCGTTAGGAATGCATAGAGCATGATGATACGGAAGAAAAGAAGAGCCTGGTGCAATCCGTACAAACATACATGACTGAAAACTGCAAGCAGAAGCCGTCAAAGAGGAGTTTTATAGAAGATACTGAAGAGTGCCACGACGTTCGGGAACGATAGAAATGAAGGGATAAGCTGCACAGCTACGTTCATTCTGCAGAGGTCCACAAAGACATCCTTAATTTGCTCCAGTGGTGGAAGTTAAGAACAACGACTGCCGACGCCTTCACATTTCGCAAGACAGATGTGCACCCCTGCGGCTAGCGCATGCAGTGCGAGAAACTTTAGCGTGGCAGGATATGTGATACAACGGTGAATGGCGTGCTTAAAGCCGGAATCTCTAGATAATTTGATTTTTTGCACAAGAACACGTGAAGTAATAAACTATAAAATATGCCACAAAAGACCTATGGACTGCATATAGTAGCAGCGGTGATATATGAAATAAATATGATAAATGAAAAGAATGCTACCACAAATAATTGTTTCGTCCTTTCGGCTGCCTATACGTATTTCTAAAAGTACACGTGGTGCGCACGGTTCCTTATAATTTTTATCTAGGTTAGCGTACATACAGCAAGGCAATAAACTTGGCTTTCTTCCTCCATCTTGCTGTGGCAAGGTACTGAAGACATGTGTTACATATCCAGAAGGGTGCATGATGGGCTTTGTCGTTAGAGCCTGTTTTAAATTTCAGTAAAGAGCGCAATGAGAGCGTTGTGTTTTCTCTCTCCTCTATTTTTATTGCATTTGCTATCGAAACTGAATTGATGCTGCAAATCACTTAACTTGCTGCAATATCTGCTACAAAACGCTCTTGATCATCCCCATTGCATTAGCAAAAAAAGAAAAAAAGTTATACCATTGCCGAACAAACGTTCATTGTACCCAATATGTCCACTCAACTCTTTCTATCGTGAGCCCCTTTTTACACGAAATTACCGTAGGTTTAAGAAGAATTGTCAGCAAAATATTCGCCTGCAAAGCGTAGATATTTGCTACTTAAAACATTTTGCTGTAGATTCATTGTTCTGGCAACATCACCTATATTATTTGCTCGGGCCTCTGTCGGGCCTGATCTACCGTCGGGCCGGGCCGGGCCGGGTAGGCGAAATTTTTTCTCGGTTTCGGGCCGGGCTCGGGTCGCGTATTGAATCGCCGGGCCGGGCTCGGGCGGGGAAACATGAACGAGTTCCGGGCCCGGGCCGGGCCCGGGCCGAAAATCCCGGCCCGTGCAGTGCTCTAAGGCATTCGATGGCGTCCCACACAGTACCATCATGAACAAGGCACGTGCACTTGGCCTTAGAGGAAATATGTACAACTTTATAGCGGGCTTCCTACAAGGGCGAAGCCACCAAGTCGAAATTGGTCAAGACGCCAGCGCCGTACGAATCAACCACATAGGTGTTCCGCGGGGCTCGGTGATCTCACCCACTCTGTTTAATATAGCTATGCACCAGCTACCAAGACGCCTTGCGGACGTATCGGGCCTGAAACATGCGGTGTATGCCGACGATGTCATCGTGTGGATACATCAAGGATCCATCGGTGAGCAGGAGGATGTCTTACAAAGAGCTCTCAACATTATTCACGACTACGCAATGGAAATAGGCTTGCACAGCGCCCCAGACAAACCAGAGTTCATCGTCATTCATGGTGGCCGATCCGTCTTTGTCAAACAGTAAGAAAAGCGGTCGTTTAGACTTTACATCGGTAATCAACCCATAACGCGGAAATCTACTATCCGAATACTCGGTATGCACCTAGATGAGAATTGCACAGCGAGCACTTGGTTCCAACGCGTTACAAAGACTAGCAAACAAATACTGCACGCTTTGCGCACAATCTCGAACCGTACTCGTGGAGTCAACGAACGTGAAATGCGGCTGTTTGTTCAAGTTTTTCTTGCCTCTCGTATCATGTATGGACTGCCGTATCATCCGGTCAACCGTACGCAAATGCTCGCGCTCGACCGGTTACTCAACGAGGCCAAACGCATTGTTACCGGACTTCCAAGGTACACACACCTCGATGCACTCAAGAGCTGTAGCAAGCTCAACAACCTGTCCGAGCTCGTCGACGGGCACATACAAACACAGGACACGAGGCTTCATGCAACAAACGCTGGGCGACACACACTCATGCTCCTGGGGTATGACATCCACACACTTCCCATTTTGCCCAAAAAAAACGCCGCCATGGGAAATCACGGTACTCACCGATGGCAAGCCACTTCCACTGAATATGGATCCTTATCAGCGAATGCGGCGCCTCGCTTACGCCGAGAGACATGCTAAAGCTACGAGTTCCCTCCCTTTGACTGCGCGCATTATATACACGGACGTTGCACTTCCTACAGACAGTACCAGTAATACTTGTTATGCCACTGCGTGGTACGACCAGATAAATGGAAATCAGAACCGACCCCATCATGTATCAGCAGAAGCGATGTACAGCACCCGAGCAGGGTTAGTGGCCATCCTAGACTATTTGGAGTGGGCCCTCGAAACTGCATCTGAAACTGACCCATTTCACCATCGTGTGTACACAGACTCTCAGGCTGCCCATCGGACATGTGCTAACGTTCTTTATACAGACCCTGCACTGCAGAAGATCCGATCCGACACCAGGCGCGCCTACTCCGCGAATGCGCTCACGATGTCACCATCCTCTGGGTCCCCGCACATTGTGGTATCCCCGCAAACGAGAAGGCTCATAGATGAGCGCGCACTCATGTCTCTACCGCGCTAGCCAGATCCTCTAATACTCAATTTCCTCTTCTAGCTACCGCACCCGAGCTAGCAGATCCGATCGCAGAAAAGCATATGACTAAACAACATCGTGCCGCTTACCTCACAGTAGTTGGCAATCCACCTTCGATACCTTCGCTTCCGTCGAAGGTATTTCACGACTAAAGTATGTGCTGCTTCGGAGAATTCAGACAGGAACAGTCCTTACTCCTTTCATGCCTAACCGATTTCACAGGGGTGGAACAACACCACCCGTAACCGGTTTCTGCTCCACATGCAACTGCCCTTCTGACCTCAACCGCCTGTGTTGGGAGTGCCCCCTCTACATCCCACCTGAATTCTTCGTGCCCTGGCCACCATAAAGCAGGGACACTGGCCTTCTTCTCTTCGGACATGGGCCTGTCCGGATCCCACGCTTCCGGATCGGGCCATCGAGCTCTGGCGAGCACTCCTCTTGTTCCTCCCCGACCCGGCGGCACCACCGGTCGGCCGCAGGTCGGCGAAGCGGCCCCCACTTAGCTGCCTCCAGAACGTTCTTTAATAAAGCGGAGGCAGCTCCCCCACTTCCTTCTACCTAAACCACCCCCCCCCCCTTTTCCACCGCAGTGCCTTCGGCGCATTTGAAAGTCGAATGAACGTGGTTTCATTCATTCATTCCATTATAATGACTGGTATTCGCTACCGCTCGAGATAACCACGGCACGTCACGGTGAAGCTGGTCTTTAATGATGATTTTTGCTCATATCTACCACTTCGAGTTGAATTTACACCGATATAACCCGAACTGAAGACGGCGGAAACGAAGGTATCTTGCATACTTAGTGCTAAAGTGTCCTGTTTCAATCTCTGAGTATATTGCACGCCTTTTTTGTCTGAAAATGTGCATTTGGCTAGGAACGTAAATCCAAAACATAGCAAATAATGCGCGATCAGGAGACGGCTACTAAATCCTGAGTTTGCGCGTGCACCTCTTGCGAAAGCTTCCAGCAACAAACAAGCTGCCCGTTGGGCGCCAACGCATATATAGATTGCGCTTTAGGTCTGAGATTGTTCTGCCTGATAATTTCGCCCATGAACTACGGTGTTTCCCAGCCACAAATTAGAGTTAAATTTTGAAGCTTTCAGACGCATGTGACGTAACAATTCCTTTATTGAACTGTGTGGTCATTCTTCGCACGCTTAACCCGACGCCCTATCTTCGTTATCACTGGCTACGATGATCCCAGACGATAACTTACATTGACACGTGCTGCAAACGGCTCTTAAGATCGTCTGTATTACAGCTTTGAAGTTGCAGACTGTGAAAGTGGCGTCATTAGTGGTGCTTCATCATTAATGGCGCCATACATACCTTTGGTGGAAAGAAGACGTATTGCGCAGCTGTCTCTTCAGGGGTGGCCGGAGCTATCAACCTGCAGCTTGATGAACAGGTCCAAGACAGCAGTTCACAGAATTATCAAGGCCTACCGCGACCGTGCAGGTGCTCTTGATGACGAACAGCGCAGTGGACGTCCACGAGCAATGGATAGCCTAACGGATTCGGTCATCGTTGCCTGTGCAGTAGTCGACCCCTTCCTTGACGCCAACGAAATCCGCCGTGAACTTCAGCTGGACGTCTCCCCTAGCTCAATCCGGCGGCGACTGTGGCAAGCGAGGCTACAGGGCTGTGTGGCTGCTCAGAAGCCTCACTTGACGGAACGTCAGAGGCAGCTGAGGCTCGAATTCGCTCGTGCTGTAGAAGATTGGACGGAGGACGAACGGCACGAAGGGATTTTCACTGATGAAGCCACCTTTTCAACACGAGGGGACCAGCAGGGTCGTGTTTGGCGCCCTATAAACTACAGGTGAGAATTGCCTGCAGTTCAGTTTTGAATTATTTGCAGACAACAAATACATCCTTACTTCAATGATGTCGTTTGTGAACTCAGCACGCTTTCTATGAAACATTCGCGCGAAGGACAACACTTATATTACAAATATTAATGCTTGTCTCATTCCGATGAAACAGTTCTATTTTTCTCCCATTGAAGAATGATTTCTGCAAAATATAACGCAGGTCTTTAAGCTTCACTACCTTCCTACTCATAATTATTGCGCTACACATAAACTATGTACAGGCTGCTCGGCTGCTTACCCAAAAGTCAAGGTTCGATCCTGGCTGCGGCGATGGCATTTCGATGGAGGCGAAATACTAGAGGCCCAGTACTGGCGATGTCAGTGCACGTGAATGAACACTAGATGGTGAACATTTCTGGCACCCGCCACTACGGCGTGCAGCAAAATTTATAAATGGTTTTGGCTCGTAAAACTCCAGATATTAGGATTAGTTTACGTGAACCCTGCTCCGACCGCGGACTGACTTTTTAAAATCCAATTTCCCTAGGTACGTTCCGCAATACTGCCACAAATACTGCCACAACGTCCTGTGCAGCGGTGGGTGCGCCGTCAGCGCTTGGGGAGCCTCGAGCAAGAAGGACTCCGTCCACTTGTTCGCATTGATGGGCCATTCACTGCATCAGCGTACTGCAGATTGCTCCACGAAGTGCTGATGCCTTCTGCTCTGGATGCACCATTCGAGGATGGCTGCTACCTGCTGCAGCATGACCGCAGTCCCATACACACAGCCCGCACTGTGGCCGCTGTCCTCGAGAACCTCGACCTGCGCACTCTCCCTTGGCCCCCCGTCAGCGCCGACCTCAACCCAATAGAAAATGTGTGCGGCATCTTGAAGAGCCGCCTGTCTGCGCGAGGGATCTCCAGCACGACGTCCGACGCACTGTGGCAATCAGTAAGCGAGGAGTGGGAGCGCCATCGTCATTCCCCTGACGTGGTCGTGACTCTGTATGAGTCGATGCCGCGACGCGTCCAAGCCATCATCACCGCCAACGAAAAGGTGGCATTTTACTGAAACAACGTGTGGCAAGACGTCAAGTGTTTGCCATCCCACGACTTTCATTTCGTCGTCGTTCGGCCATAAGCAACCCGACACGCACTCACTTTTGCCGTAATATTCTTTCGCAATCGGTTCTGAAGCACGGAGCTGCTGACGCCCCATTTCTTCGTTGTCGTCCAGACGCTGACGGCTCATCTTAAATGCCAACTGTTGTGCACACTTAATACCACAGGGTATTCGGAAATTCAGTTGCCGCTTCAGTAGGGGCTACATTATTTTATTTTTCCAAGGGGGAAAATAAAAAAAAGTTGGTTCAACGTGGTCTCATTTTTATCCTAACCCGATTAACAAACAGCCACCCAATTAACTTTATATATATCCTGACGGGCGAATCCGCAAATGATCTAAGGATAAAAAGAATTAAACTAACCTGATATTCTCAGCGATCTTAATAGACAAATGTTCCTGCAAAGTATATGTGGCTTTCTTCGCAAGCTTCCTTTGTTTTCATGGCCACTGTATTACTGCGGAGGGTTTTGAATCGCGAAGGAAGTCCCTAATGTCGAGCTCGTATAAATGCGACAGCCAGACATTCAAAGTTGGCCCTTATTACACCTGAGTATGCTCTCGCTGATTACGCGGTAACATGCTCAACAATGCTTATACACATTCTTCTAACTCGCCTTGGCTTCGCATGATTAGTTCAGTTGTGCATGTTTAATGTAATTATGCCAAATGAAAAAAAGTATCGCGGGTGGGCTTGGTTCGGTCTCGCACAACACAATGAAAGGTAAGTGGACCTTTTCCTAATTAACAATACTTAGGCTTAACTGAGTTTTATTAGTTTCAGCTTGGTCAGCGGTAATCCTCCTGAGCTTGGCTACAAGGGGCTCACAGGCAATCAGCTTCATTTGCTTGGGAATATCGCGAATAATTTTATTTGCATAATTAAATATAATTATGCTCTGAGTTAATTTGGAAGCACCATGCTCAACTATGCGTACTCACATTCATCTCTACATGCTTTGACACCGCTTAATTTGGTTAATTAGTTTATTTCACGTTGAGTAAATAGGCCACGTGAAACTCGAGTAGCTAGGGTGTGCTTGGTTTGATATTAACCTAATTAGTGTCATAATTCACGCTAATTAGGCTTTAATGATCCTCTTTCGTCTCAACTTAGTCAAGGGTAATCCTCCTGAGCTTGGCTTCATTGGGCTCGTGGGGAAATCGACTTAGCCTAATTGGCCACTAGTAGGTTTGCCTTGTTTATGCTTAATATTCTTGGCTATATCGGGTGATACCATCATAAACTATGCTTAATAAGATTTGCCTATACTTTCATCGAATTAACTGCGCTCATGTAAGGTCAACTTGGCTTAACATGAAAATGGCAAGCTGGGCTAAGCTTAATTATGATGTGCTTAAAAGGACTTACTTATGATTGGATTTATTAGGAGATTCCATGCTCAACTAGGTTTAATCAGTTTCGGCGACACTTCCTTTGCCTTAACTAGGTACATCTAAGCTTAACGTGGCTTAAAGCGACAAAGACGAGCTGGCTTGAGAAATTTTAATCATGCATGCTTGGCTTCACTAGGTTCGACGATGCTTAGTTACGCTTATTAACCGGTGTAAAAAGCGACGCGCACACGGCGCTTGAGCCGGCCCCGCCGCAGCCGCTTCGTAAAACAACGGCGCATATTAGATGGAGCAACGAAAGCGACACCCAGTTGACGTTTTGCCTACGAGCTTCATAACAACGTCAGACAGAGCGACATGAGAGGGCATCTGATATGTAGGGACGCGCATGCGCATCGCTGCTTCAGTGGTGCTCTCGACAGCAGGCGCTGCGTCGGTAGATGGCGCGTAGATGCATTCTCCCACGCGATCCCCTGGTCCGTACTGTATTGCGCGCGCCTATATACATATATATATATATATATATATATATATATATATATATATATATATATATATATATATACAGTGAAACCTCGGTGATACGATCACAGCTCATATGAATTTTGGGGTGACACGAATTTTTCGTTGGTCCCGGCCAAGGCCCATTGTCCTGCAATGTAATGGAGTACGGTTGTTGCGAACCAATTTTCATCCAGCGACGTTTGATACGAACGTACGCTACCGCCCAGGTACGAAGAGGTGCTGTCCACGGTGTCGCGGAAGACTTGTCAAGCACGTGCGAGCGCGGGAACGCAAGCGTGGGCATGCGCGCCGCACCGCCAAATCGTCAGAATCACGGTGTAAGAAAAAGACTTTTCTTATGGTCAGAATAAACCTTCAGACACACGCCACGGCCTTTGAGATTGTGTGCGCGAATCTTTGAGGCTCTTATGTGCCTCCGTGTGCCTTCGCGTTTAGATTACAGAGGACATTAGAGCCATACTTTTTTTTCTCTAACGCGTCGACGTGGGCTGCGGCCCTGAAAAACAATAATTGAAAATGTTCGCCAGCTTTCTTTTGTCTCATGCTAAGTTTCCATGCTTTCTGGTGATACGAATTTCGGTTGATACGGATATTTTTGTGGTCCCGCGAGATTCGTATCACTGAGGTTTCACTATATATATATATATATATATATATATATATATATATATATATATATATATATATATATATATATATACCCTATTGCAAAACCCAGCGCCACTGGGTACCAGCGTCCAGTGCCATGCCTGATTATGGGCCCAGCGTCGCGCTGGATACTGGGCCGCTGGAGCGGCGTTTTACTGGGAGGCGCTGGGTACTCAAGCTCAAAACGGCTCTACAGCGTTAAAACAGCGGTGCCTACGTTCCCTACATAAATATATTTCTAAAAAAAGTCATATAGAAAACATTAATGCAATAAAAAAAGAAGAAAAGAAAGCCGTACGAAAAAAAAGGCTCCACCACGAGGATTCGAACTCGCCACCTCTCATTCTCCAAGCGAGTACTCTACCACTGCGCCACGCTGAAACACGTCAACACCGCTGTAAAAGAGCTAGTCAATGCAGTAAGAAAGCGTTTCGTTTCATATTTCGGTGCCGTGCATTCAAGGAAGACGCGATCTTCCTTTCCAGATCACGCTTGCTTCTTTATTAGACACAAACAGAGGTTGGCCGGCAACGAATGAAATGCCCAAAATGGGAAGAGCACTAGGTTTCTTTAAGAATTCCCTTTTTAACTCCGAAAATTATCAAATGGATCGAGGAGCCGGGTACAGTTTGACGGCTGTTACTGCCGATTTTTAATAGCCGTTTCTCGCCCTCGCTAATGATGAACATGTACAGAAGCTTTATGATGACTCGTTCGATAAACACGCGCCTACATGAATTCATACTGTGCTGAGTAGTTTTCTCGCGCGAGCGACGATATCACTGCCGGGCGGGCGTGTCTGTATTCTGACTTGCAGTTCTATCGATACCTACCACTATAAAACCGCTCAGCAAAAACAAATGCATTTAGTTGAAAAAAGATGCCGGTGTGTTAGTTCACTAACGCGTACCAGTTGACAGGTATGTGTTCTGATGTATGAGTCAGAGAAGTACCGGCGAGTGCGGCCGGCTGCTTTCGGTGAGCCTACGTTCGTTGCTTAAAGCGCGTCGCATCGATGGTCATCGCTGCTTGTGCGAACACCGTACACAAGAAAAAATGGTTAATTTAGGTTAACGAATGTCCAGACTATACTTTACAGTAAATCTTACACGTTGGAATTGCGTGTACTTAAACCAAGAAGCTCCGGTGGCATGCAAACGGACTCGGCCGGTACGCTAGGCCTAACGCTCGCTGGGAGCTGCACTGGGTAGGACAGATCTCGGCGCAGATGAGTTGCGATGGTTGAAGTTTCTGCATTTTAGCCTCGAAACCTTTTTAACTGATACCTAACGTATAGCTGAAGTAAGTGGAAGTGCAAGAATTGCCCGAGGTGCGTTTCTGGTGTGGCGATATCGAACGACGGCTGTTTTTCTGGCCTCCGTTGGGAGGGGTCGCGAAGCCAGAGCTCATTTACTTCTTGCCAACCGCACGGCGATGTAACGATTTGCTGTGTATGTTCAGACCAACGCCTCCAGACTTAGAAACATTACAATATGAAGTCATAACCGCAACACATCGCGGATGCAAAACTGATATATATGATCGGCATGCACAAATTGTGTATTCATTGCTGCTACGTGCTCCGCAAAAATTAACGACGTTATTGGCACTGCACGAATAAAAAAAAAAGCGTGGTAGAAGGCAAAATGGTCAGTGTTGGCTGCTTTGGGTTATTAACATATTTTTCTTCACATTCGACAGGGAAACATTAAAAGTGATCGTGATTTCACTTATCACGTATATCATGAAAATAGTGCGCATCTCCTCGTCTTTCTCTGCCAAGCTAGAATTTGTGACACATGGTTGAGACCCGTTAGGATAGCATCTATCGGTACCATCGAATCAGACATTCGATATTCAACGATACCAAAGCATTCTGCCGCGCACGATACTGAAAGCAGCGCGCGGCACTGGCAGAACAGTGCAGGCTCCAGTATGTCCCAGCGCACGCCAGTGAGAATTCCAGCGCCTCCAGCGCTTCCCAGTGAGCGCCAGCGTCACAGCGGCAAAGCCAGTGGCTCTACCAGTGCGACCCAGCTCTTTCCCAGTGCTTTCACCGGAGTCCCAGTGAATTCGAGCGTATACCAGCGTTCCCAGTGCGCTCCAGCGCCAGAGAACGTACTGGTATCACGCTGGGGGTACTGGAACGGCGCTGGTTTTTGCAATAGGGTATATATATATATATTGTAGAGAAGCATTGGAACGTTGTAATGGGCCGTCCTCTCAAGCGCCTTCTAGTGGGTCGCCCTCTTCGTCTCTTCTCGAAGACGAAGAGCTCCTCGTGCTCGTGAGAGTCTGCGCTTCGTCGTGACTGTCGTGCATCGTCGCCGTCAATCCAGCCGTCAATAAACGCCTTTACAAAGTGGTGGAGAGTGCTGTACCGTCACCACAACTTCGGTCTCCATTCGATGCCCCTGGAGCTCCGATCCCGTACCGTGCCATCTACCATGCCGCAAGACGCCGCTCTGCAAACGCCGCCTCCTGCCCCGACCGCTTGGCCCGGTGTCCCCCGTATCCGCGACCCTCCTGTCTTCACCGGCGCGGATGGCACCGACGTCGAGGACTGGCTCGCGATCTACGAGCGTGTGAGCGTCCCCAACAAATGGGATGAAGCAGGCAAGCTGACCAACTTGGTTTTCTACCTCGCGGGTGTGGCAGGCATGTGGTACAACAACCATGCATCCGATTTCCCGACGTGGTCCAATTTCAAGACCGCCATTGTCAACGTGTTTGGCCGCCCTGCCGTTCGTAAGCTTCAAGCCGAACAGCGCTTACGTGAACGAGCTCAGCATGCAGGGGAATCGTTCACGAGCTACATCGAGGACATCCTTGACCTGTGCAAGAAAGCCGACGCGAGCATGTCGGAGTCTGACAGAATCAGGAATATTCTGAATGGCATCGACGACGATGCCTTCACTATGCTGCTGGCCAAAAACCCTCGCACAGTGGCAGAGGTCATTACCCTGTGCCAAAGCTACGAGGAGCTGCGCCGGCAGCGCTTGATGACCCGTCGACCGCCATCACGCGATGCTGATCTCGCAGGCTTGTCGGCAATTCCTGACCACTCCACCTTGCTCGCCGAAATCAAGTCGTTCGTGCGTGAGGAAATTGCCCGCCAGGTCTCTCTACTGGCTTTCACTCCACCGCAGCATGTTGACCAGCCGCCAACTACACTTCTGCCTCCTCTCCGCCGAGCGATTCAGCAAGAAATCGCGGAGGTCATTCCCGAATACCACCAGCCGCCTCTAGTGCCTGCACCACTAAGCTACGCGCAAGCTGTAGCCAGGCCGCCCCCAGCGATTCCTGTGACTGGCCCGCGGAGTTACGCCGAAGCCGTCGTCGGACCACAGGCCTTCGACGCGGCTGTGCCGCCTACGTACGTCGACGTCGTCCCCAGGCCCCGACTGCTGCCCACAATGCACTCATATCAGCAGCCGCCTCGTCCATCCCGTTCTGCGACATGGATGGGACCCGCGAACCGCTGGCGCACTTCCGACAACCGCCCCATTTGCTTTGCGTGCGGTTGCGCCGGTCACGTCGCACGCTACTGCAATCGCGTGCAGCCGCCTCGGGTCGCATCAACCCTGACCAGCTCATCAAGCAGCCCTTACTATGACCAAGCGCCGCCTATGTCACCGACGTCCCGCCCAGCACCATCTACCCGCCGTTCACCGTCTCCACGACGTCGCTCACTGTCGCCGATGCGGCCACGTTCAGGCTCACGCGACCAGGAAAACTAGTCGTCGCAGTCCACGAGGCAAGGGCTGCGACGCTATCGAACTGCGAAAGCCCTCAGCGAAGCCCCTCTAACGTGATTGACGTATTTGTGGACAGTGTTCGCGCATCTGCCCTTATCGACACTGGAGCCGCCGTATCCGTTATGGACGCCAAGTTTAGCCGATTACTGCGAAAAGTGACGACGCCGCTTTCCGGGCTCTCCCTCCGTACAGCAAGCGCCCAAAGTATTCACCCAACAACGGTGTGCACAGCTCGCGTCATTATTCAGGATGCTCTGTACGCCGTCGAATTGATCATAATTCCTGCCTGCTCTCACGACGTCATCCTAGGATGGGATTTTCTCTCCCGCCACGACGCCGTCATTCATTGCGCACCAGCCGAAATAGAGCTCTCACCCTTCTCTGAATTGGCGCCGGCAGACAGTCCATCGGCTGCGGGCAAGGTACTTGTCAAAGACGACACCAAGGTGCCTGCAAACTCGTCGACGGCGGTGTCAGTGTACTGCGCCAGTCTCTCCGACACCGTTGCACTTCTCTCGCCATCTGACCGTGTTTTCACGAGGAAAGGCATGCTGGTGCCTTTCGCGACCGTGCAAGTCACTCAGGGCAGTACGTCAATTTTTGTTATCAACCCATCTCCGTACAGTGTTACGTTGGTCCGAGGGGAATGTCTCGGCAGCGTGGAACCCCTCGAAGACGCACAAGTTATGGACGAACCAGATGAAATGCACTGCCACAGTTCCAGTACGCTCGGCGCTCTTTCGACGTCTGGTTCATCACCCGCTGATGTCTTTGGTTCCTCCATTGCTGACGACCTTACACCGGTCCAGCGCTCCCAGCTTCTGGGTCTATTGGACGAATTTCGCTCTTCTTTCGATGTCGCTCAAACTTCTCTCGGCCGCACTTCCGCCGTTACGCATCGCATCGACACTGGCGCCCAGCCGCCACTGCGGCAACGTCCATATCGCGTATCTCCTACAGAACGCCGTGTAATCAACGAGCAAGTCGACGACATGCTTCGACGCGATGTTATTCGACCTTCTAACAGCCCCTGGGCGTCTCCTGTCGTTCTTGTTGCGAAGAAGGACGGTTCTGTGCGGTTCTGTGTGGACTACCGACGACTCAACAAGATCACTCGTAAGGACGTGTATCCACTACCGCGAATAGACGACGCGATTGACAGCCTGCAAGGAGCAGAATTCTTTTCATCTCTCGATTTGCGCTCAGGGTACTGGCAAGTGCCCATGGCTGATGACGCTCGACCGAAGACCGCCTTTGTCACGCCCGACGGCTTGTACGAATTCAACGTCATGCCGTTTGGGTTGTGTAATGCGCCCGCCACCTTTGAGCGCATGATGGATACCGTTCTGCGCAACCTGAAATGGCACACATGCTTGTGCTACCTCGACGACGTCGTTCTTTTCACTCCGGACTTTTCCACGCATCTTCAACGCCTGCGGCATGTTTTGATGCGTTTGAGCGACGCCGGTCTACAACTGAATCTAAAGAAGTGCCGATTTGCAGCACGGCAGCTGACAATACTCGGTTACGTCGTGTCCAAGGACGCTATTCTTCCCGATCCAGCCAAGCTTCGGGCCGTGACCGAGTTCCTCAAACCTACGTCCGTCAAAGAACTGCGCAGTTTCGTAGGACTGTGTTCCTACTTCCGGCGCTTCATTCGAAACTTCGCGACTGTCATATCGCCGCTGACGAAGCTCCTCGGAAGTAACGGGTCCCTCAATTCATGGTCGTCAGAGTGCGACGACGCTTTCGCGAAGCTCCGTCGTCTGTTGACGTCGCCTCCCATACTACGCCACTACGACCCTACGGCCCCTACAGAGGTACACACAGACGCCAGCGGTGTTGGCCTTGGCGCTGTCCTTGCGCAGCGCAAACCAGGGTTCCCTGAATATGTCGTGGCATATGCAAGTCGTACGCTCACCAAAGCCGAGACCAATTACACCGTCACCGAAAAGGAATGCCTGGCGATCATCTGGGCCCTTACAAAGTTCCGACCTTATTTGTATGGTCGCCCATTTGATGTCATCACCGACCACCATGCACTCTGCTGGTTGTCATCATTGAAGGATCCATCAGGCCGCCTCGCCCGCTGGGCACTTCGCCTACAGGACTACGATATCCGCGTGCTGTACCGCAACGGACGCCAGCATGCTGACGCCGACGCACTCTCGCGCTCCCCCTTGCCTGACGACAATACCCACAGCTCAATGTCTCACAATGCCGTTTGTTCCATCGACGTTCACACTGTCGCTACCGAACAGCGCAAGGATCAATGGATCGCTTCACTGCTAGACTTGCTCACTGATCCTTCGGCAACACCATCCACTCGCGCGTTGCGTCGTCAAGCCCACCATTTCGCCATTCGCGACGACCTCCTCCACCGACGCAATTACAACGCCGACGGCCGCCAGTGGCTACTAGTAATACCCCGCAGTCTGCGTTCTGAAATATGCGAATCGTTCCACGCTGATCCGCAGTGTGCGCACTCTGGGGTATCGAAAACATACCACCGCATTCGCCAACGGTACTTTTGGCGAGGCATGTACCGCTACGTGCAGAAGTTCGTTCGCTCCTGTATCGATTGTCAGCGCCGCAAAACTTCAACGCACCAGTCACCAGCAGGTCTGCAGCCTTTACCTTGCCCTGACCGTCCGTTTGGGCGCGTTGGCATCGATTTGTATGGGCCACTCCCTCTGACTTCGGCTGGTAACCGCTGGGCCATCGTCGCTGTAGACCACCTTACGCGATACGCAGAAACTGCCGCCCTCCCAGCGGCTACAGCGCGCGATGTAGCCTCCTTTCTGCTCCGCCGGTTCATGCTGCGCCACGGTCCACCCCAGGAGCTGCTCAGCGATCGAGGCCGTGTCTTCCTGTCGGAAGTCGTCGAAGCCATCCTCAAAGAGTGCAACGTTGTTCACCACAAAACTACTGCTTACCACCCGCAGACGAATGGGCTCACGGAACGCTTTAACCGCACGCTCAGAGACATGCTCTCGATGTATGTCGCCGCCGATCACACAAATTGGGATTCCATTCTACCTTTCGTCACCTACGCCTACAATACCGCCCCTCAAAGCACCACTGGTTTCTCACCATTTTTCCTATTGTACGGCAGGCACCCGTCGCACACAATCGACACAATCCTTCCATACAAGCCGGATCGATCTGAGTGTGCGCCTATTTCTGCCACAGCCAGACTTGCTGAGGAGTGTCGCGAGCTTGCGAAGACCTTTACTACGCAGGACCAAGAGCGGCAGAAAAGCATCCGCGGTGAGACCAACACTTCTGCACCCACGTTCCTACCTGGAGCACTCGTGTGGCTCTCGGTCCCTACCACTGCAGCTGGCCTCTCTTCGAAACTGCTGCCCAAATACGAAGGTCCCTACCGTGTCGTCGAATGCACATCCCCGGTCAACTACCTGATTGAACCCATCGACCCATCTTCCGACATGCGCCGTCGAGGGCGCGACATTGTCAACGTGGAGCGCCTCAAGCCCTACCATGACCCGCTCATAGTGACCAGCTGCTAGGTCGCCGGACGGCTCCCTTTTCGTACCCGGGGTAATTGTAGAGAAGCATTGGAACGTTGTAATGGACCGTCCTCTCAAGCGCCTTCTAGTGGGTCGCCCTCTTCGTCTCTTCTCGAAGACGAAGAGCTCCTCGTGCTCGTGAGAGTCTGCGCTTCGTCGTGACTGTCGTGCATCGTCGCCGTCAATCCAGCCGTCAATAAACGCCTTTACAATATATATATATATATATATATATATATATATATATATATATATATATATATATATATATATATATATAATGTATATAGTTGAAGGAGCGGTTGCCTTTGCTTCCCGTATAAGTATGAGAGGTGGCACCTCACGAAAGCTTCATTTATTACGTCGACGTTTCGGTCAGAGCCTGACCTACCTTTTTTTCCTTCAGTGGGTCCTTGACCGGAAGTCGCTAATGTCACTCAACGTGTTGGTTCTGGCTTTTGAAGCGGGCGTCCTTTATCAGACAAACGAGCAGGCTCGGCAAGTAAGACGGTAGACAAGGCTCTTTCGGCATGGCCCAAAAGGACAATACGCCGCGTCAACAGTGTTCACCGAAACCCACTTTAACCCCCCCCATTTTTTTTAATCAGCCGCTTTCAATCGCACACCGGCTGTTTTTAACTTGAGCCGGCTCTTCGTCTCCGGGACAGAATATAGCCACGACTTTTAACAATGAGTAATAGCCGACGCATAAGTATAAGCTCTGTCGCGAAGCGCTCCGCTGTCGGCGGCGGCGTGTTACTCCTCGCTCCTGATGGGCCCTAAGCAAACTTTCCTCCCTCCCGCTCCTTTTCTCTCTCTCTCACATCCTTCCCCCCTCATTTGGTGTCCATATAAACATGAAAAATATGCACGAACATGTCATCTTGAGAAAGGTCAGGCTCTGACCGAAACGTCGACGTAATAAATGAAGTTTTCCTCAAGTGCCAACTTTCATATATATATATATATATATATATATATATATATATATATATATATATATCAGCGCCTCCTCTATTTTTCTGTGCCTGGGCGAAGGAGCGGAGCGCATTGGGAACCGACCGTCGGCGTTAGTGCGGCTTTTAGCCGCCGGGCGCCGCCACCGAAATAGACCAGCCGTCGCGTCGTCGCTCGCGGAAACGAATGCCGTGGCTGCATTCCAAGCTGCTATATGGTTCAGTTTTCGGCTGTATTCGCGTTGTTTAAAGTATAATGAAAACTTGTAAACTGGAATCATGAAGCACTTGTCCTTTTGGGCAACCAGCCCATTTCGAAGGCATGTGTCTTTCGCGGCTATTTTATCGAGACGCTCGCGCGTCGTCTGCTAGCCCGATTCCAGAGAGCGCATGCAATGATGCGCGGAAAAATGTTTTGTCACCGTTACGTTCGCTTACAGAGAGTCGGTTAGTGACTGTCTGAAAGTCGATTTTCGAAAGCAGCATTCGCCAAGAACTAATACTGAAAGCTTGGGCGCTTAAAGTTCCCCGATGCGTGCTACCGTCTACTGGTGTAGCACAATATACGCAAGCCATGAGTTCATGCGCTAAATAGCATGAAATGTCACTAAGCTGCTTCCAGTGACAATGTACATAATGATTGTCGATTGCTTCGCCGGTAGCGCATGTAGTGTCCGTAGGCTCCGATTCTTCAGCATGGGGACCTAATGTCAGCGCTGCATGCGCATGGCGGCGATCCCGAGGCAGCGTTGCTACTGGTGCCACATGCATTCGTTGACTGTTCCGACGCAACACGGTCACGTTAAGGGATACTTGCCATGCTTGATTCAGTTGTTACTTTGGACTGCAAACGTGAAGGGTAGTCTGCATCATTCGTAAGCCGCCGCTTCTTATATTCTATGAAATCTTCGCGTCGTAAACGACAGCTGCATATTCTAGTGTAGTTTGAAGATGTATTAGGAGACCAATTATCCCGCCTAATTACTGCAAGCCACCTCTACCGAACACCAGCGGCAGCTGGAAATTAATGGAACGACAGCTGCATAGTGTATCAAGGCAAAAGCCTTAGATGCCTTATCAAACGCGAAAATTGACCGTCGGTCAATGCAAAAAAGAATTACGTCATGACGTCATCATATGACGTCACAAATCATAACATTTTGTGACATCGTCGTGACGTCACATAACGTGACGTCGTCATATTACATTTTCGCTGGGTCAAAATGGGCCGATCACGGAGGCAGTGCATGCCTCCGCTGATCTGCAGAAAGCTTGCACTGCCTCCGATCCTTGAGGCTGTAAGAAAACCACGTTATAGGCGCAGAAATATCTCGGAGGGAGGCAGGGAATGTTCAATACATTGAGTAGAAGAAAAAGAAGAAGACGGCTTTCGCCTTTCCGTCGTCTTAGATGAATGAATAAGGGACCCTGTGAGATTTTTTTTTCTTTATCAATAAAGGGAAATAAAAAAAAGACAATCGTGATTTCTTTCAGTTCCATTTGCAGAGTGGTACACACCAGTATGACATACTAAGGCACTGGGGCGGTTGCAATAGCCTGAAAGAGAAAATAAAACGCAAATACTACCAAACTCGAGTGCAAGTATCAAACCGGCAGCACGGCCTGACAGTCTGCATGCGGAATACTTACAGCGGGGATGGAAAGGCACGCGAACATGCGGCATCTGTATTCCTTGCTGTTTCGCATCTATTTTCAAGTGGTTATAACCTGGATGATTGATGAGAACACGACTTCATCCATGACACAATAAAAGACCATCTAGCAATTCTTTTTATTGCCACCACGATTAGAGCGTGATGAAAACAGCGCGCCGCTATGTTAGCGTTTCTTTCCATCCCCCTGAACCTAGGAAAGCCTGCAAGAAGCACAAATGCAATTAAACTCGGATGCATACACGAATTCGTGAGCTTCGTGATACGCGCGGCCGTTCAGCGCCAGCTTCCCGTGGATGGATGGATGCTATGAGCGTCCCCTTTGTAACGGGGCGGTGACATGTCTGCCACCAGGCTCGAAAAAAAAAGAAAAAGAAGCTTCCTTGTTTCATGTTGGCCTAATACCTATCTACATTGATTAAATCTATGTTATTATGCCGAAAAATATAAATTCACGGTCTATCTCTCTGCCTCTTAAGGCAGAATGACCTTATTTTTCCCCCATTATTTAGTTTTGTTCTTTATCTCTACTTTTCTGCCACCAATACTCTAACCGTCTCTTACTTATTTCTATCGCGGACGTGTTCAGGTTTCCATTGTTGTCCCTAAAACCCAAGGCTTCATGTAGACTCGTGCCCACACTTATACCTGGGTGAATATCGCCACATTCAATCAGTACATGTTCCATCGTTTCTTTAGTTCCCCCGCAGCATCTACATTGTTCTTCTTCGTTACTGAATCTCGCTTAATAACTACGCGTTCTAAGGCAGCCCGACCTTGCTTCAAACAGTCTACTTGCACAGCGCCACCACGCGGCAGCGGTGAGCGGACGCGGAGCGCGCGCTCGACGACTGAAAAATAGAGGAGGCACTGATATATATATATATATATATATATATATATATATATATATATATATATATTGGTGGCGTGGTGGCGCTGTGCAAGTAGACTATATATATATATATATATATTTTTTTTTTCTTTTTTTTTTTTTTTGCAAGAGGTGATTGCAGGGCCGAAGCTGCAGTTCTTCGACGCCGTCGCCAGCTGGCGTGGATCCGTGCACGACAGTCGTATATTCGACAACAGTCGTGCACGCTTTCTTTATGAGACCAAGCGAGTGCCGCGTCTCCTGCTTGGCGATGCTGGCTACCCGTGCCTCTCCTTTCTCATGATCCCGACGGCTGACGCGTCGCCGGAAAGCCCCGAGAGCCGGCTAGTAGTGTGTAAACATTTAGATTTGGTTTACTTTATGAAACTTGCGGAATTATTTCCAAGCTATTGCGCTTAAGGCCTTAATAAGAATAAGCATGGTAGATGTATAGCTTTTTGTATTTTGTGCACTGATTATATCCCATATTACAACAGAATATGAACGAAGGCTGCAGTAGTTGGTGTGCTTATGAACCGAAAGTGTAACGTTCGTCCTCGAGTATTGAGTGTAAGTTCAAAGAGCAACATATTTTTGACGTAGATATCAAGCAGCTCACATCCGCACTCGAAACACCATCGAGAGGGCCTTTGGTGTGTGAAAGCGTCGCTTCCCGTGTTTGGACATGGGGCTGAAACACCTGGCGAAGCGTTCTGCTGTCATCACTACAGCTGCCCTGCACAACATGACAGTCCTCAGACAGGACCCGGAACCACCAGCTGTCGTGATCCCGCAGCACTTGAGGCGGCCGCAGCCTGATGTGACGGACCAAACGGACAAGTTTCCCGGTTCGCGATGCCGAACGCGGCTGATTTCTCGCGCACTTAACTAATGCAGGAAAATGTACAGTCTCTTCTACTGAGATGACAAACAACCTCAGCCATGCATGTGCACGTTCTAGGGGTTGTTCAGAAATTCGTGGCTTCGTCACCTTTCGTTCAGAGATAAAACAGACACCTAAAACCGTATGAATACTTGATACTTTGTCAAATAATTGGGCAAAATGATATGCGGGGTTTAAAGTACCAAAACTACAATATGATTATAAGGGACGCCATCGTGGAGGGCTCCGGATGTTTTGACTACTTGTAGTTCTTTAACGTGCACCTAAATCTAAGTACACAGGCCTCAGCATTGTCGCCTCCATCGATAATGCAGCCGCCGCGGCCGGCATTCGATCCCGTGACCTTCGGGTCAGTAGTCGAGCGCCATAACCACTAGACCACCGTGGCAGGGCCTGCAGAAAAAGTTTGCAAAGAACATTCACGCAGAAATGGCAGAAACATTGGAGGGAGGTGTCCTTATGGCTCATTCAGAAGCGGGCTTCCTCGTTTTAAGACATGACATTTTGCTATTGAACATGAATCGCACATAGGCCTCCCAACAATCCCGAAAGATCCGGTAACATGCTACGCTGTCCACAAGGCGATTCTCAAAGATAGGTGAATACCTGCGAAAAATACAGCTCAGTTCCTGGGAATCTACTGGGAGCATGTCAGAAGTGGGTGCAGATATGTTGGAACAGTCGGCAATGAACACTCACAGATGTCCCGAGTTGTGACTGCGAAACTGAGGCCTTGTGTTGCAAAGTGGCCCTGCATCGCTCATATTCACGTTACCTGGTCCTTTACAACTACGGTATGTTTGAGAATGTCATAATGATGTCTTGAAAGGACATCACATCATTATAATGGTGTTATCATCAGACGTGCTACTCTGGGCTGTTTTGACGACTTATAGCAAGGCTTCTTTTTAAGCAACTATAAAAGGTGAAACAACAGTTTAGAAGGGACATCTGCTTGAGAAGAAATTACTTAGAATAACTGTGCGCTTTCAATGTTGTCACTTTACACTGTCTGTGCAAAGCCAGGAACTTTTCAGCACACTCTCCAGTAACAAGGTGGAATGCCATCGAATGTTAATCAGGATTTCTGCTTTGACGACATGTCTAACACATCCCTAATTTACATACTTTGGTCCCGTTTCAGGTTTTCTTTCGATGCTTGCCAATTCGCAGCATATATTTATATTTCTATAGTGCTGTGCCGTACGTCTTGCACATAAAAACAATGTGTGTGAGACAACGAATAATTTATTTTTCTGCCTGCTGGCTTTCTGCGTGCTGCTGCTTCTGGCGCTCCATAATAGAGCGCCACTTTTCCTGCTCCAGCTGCTGCTCCAGAAGCCACACCTGAATATTATGCAGCTCCTGCTCCTCCTTCAATCGCATACTGTGCAGCTGTCGTTGCTGGGACAGCTACTGCCTATGCAAACGCAGCTCCACGGCATGCAGCTCCGCTTTGCATCGCTCATCTTTTTTAGTGCTTGCATTCGGGCAGCAACTTCTAGGGCGAGTACCCGCTCTACCGCTGCTGTGCGGCTTCGTACCGATCTCGATGGCAGGGGTGCATCTGCGCCAGCCATAGCGTTCCCATTTCCCTGTGGAGCAGCTGTCGGCGCTGTTCGTTGCACTTGGCTCCCTTCAGTAGGCACTGAGTGAGCGCGTGGAGTGCTACTTGCAGGGGCATCTGTCACTGATGGTAGCACTGCATGCAATACTGTAGAGACAGCACCTTTCGTTGCTGGCAGGATTGGCTCGAATGACATGTCTGCACACATAACAAAAAACAACTGCATAAGAGTTGTGAAAGTTCACACACGTAAGCGGTGTTGGTATCACTGTTAGAAGTTGGTACGAGTATAAATGCACAGATATGCACGCATCGTATTCAGATCAGCTACGCACGTAAATGGAAGGCACTTGTGGCTCCATTATGCTACTCAGGTCAGCAAGTAAAATAGAAGTGTAGCAGGTGGCCAGTGTTACTTGCAGATATAAACTTGAATACTGCATTCATTCTAACCTTAGCGTTGCTACGGCAGCAGCTACTAACGCCTTACTGCAGCGTGCCTGAGAAGCATTTCATTTGAAATAACTGTACATCCAGCATCGTTCTCGTAGGTCTCCGAAATATGTTAATCACACATATCTAATGTCAAAAGGTGGCCCCATTTTGCACATAACTTCTTAGATAAAAGCAGATCATACTGCATGGCTGCCGGAGTCATAAGAAATTTAGTTTTACTTTACTAGCTACATGAAAATGAGCAGTAACAAAGCACTTTACGTAGAGAAACAACTTATCTGCAACACGCCTGCAACATGTTGGTCACACAATGCAACTTGAGAGACCACATGTCGCCAGAACTACTGGAGCAGCGTGCAGCTGGGCTCTATGACTGAAGGCGCCCGCACTGTCGATGTTGGCAAGTCCATAGCTCCTGGTTGAGCCGAGACTTCAAGACACCAAACCGGTGCCCTGCCGGCATGCTATGTAATCAGAAAGGCCTTTAAACATTGTAGCTTTTCGGTGCAGGTACACTTGTGTGTTTCCATGCTTCTACGTGACCACACAACATTGGAAATTACTCTATTCATAGTGTAATTACGAAAATGAATAACAGGTGGTAGTTGCATGCAACAATGACATCACACAAACACCTTGATAATAATAACAGATGGGGACAGCTCCTCAACGTACATGGAAGCGTGCAAGAAAAACAAATTACCATAAAGAGACTGTCCTTCACGAACAAGTGGTTCAATGGCAGCACAATGTTGAGTTGACAGGCGAGTTTTATCTCTCGCAGTTAAAATGTACTGTCTTTTTGGCAAGTCAGCTTTTTGCTGCCCGGGTCGTGGGGCTGGGAAAAGGGCATCTGCACACAAAGAACAAAGTTGAATTACACGTCCAAAGGTTGCTGGTCAGCAATCTAGCCATAATGTGAAACATGTCGTGCAAGAACATGCTAAACCACATAAAAGTACACTAGAACGGTTTGGGGTGATTTCAATTAGATATTCGGCAAACACTTAAGCAAAACGGTTCTAGAAATGTTGCAAAGAGTAGAGGGGAAATAGCAGATCCTTGTTTTACACTTGTCCTTATGTTAGTGCTGCGAGTCGACGTTTTATTACCTGCAATTTGCGTCAATACGTTGTGGTAACATATAGTTACCCCTTCGAATAAGAAGGAACTGGCATTAGAGTGTTGCATGACAAGAACAAGAATTTAATGTGTTAACTTATCAAACACGTTCTCCCAGTCTAGTTTTACCATAGCAACGTTTTCCGAGAAGGCGTCGCAGCACTCGAGGATCGTCCTTGCAACGTGAATATCTAGTGTTATGGACCTCCCTTTGATCCAGCGCGTTTGATGGGGACCTACCAGTTGTCGCACTACGTTTTGCAGCCTCCTTGCCAATACCTTCGGATATATCTTGTAGTCGGCGTTCGCCAAGCTGATTGGTGGATACTGTCGCACTGATGGTAGTTTTTAGGGATCACGCGACTTTGGGATTAATATGGTAAGGCTTCGGCGAAAAGAGGGATGTAGTATATGCTTGTCATACGCCTCCGTTATTACATCATGCAAGACACCCGCTAGCTCTTGCTTAAACGTCTTATAGCAGCCTGCATCGAAAACATCTGGTCTTGGTGATTTACCATTACTCAAATATTCGATGGCTTATTTCTATTTCCGCGACCGTTATAGGGGCCTCCATGTTTTCTCTCTCGCTCTCATCGAGTGTAGGAATTTCCTGGAGAACTACTTCATCGACAGCTTCTGAAAAGGCCATTTTTTTGTCCCAGCATTTCCTCATAATACTTTTCAAAAGCGCGCAGAATTATTTCTTTTACCCAAGTTACGTCATTTTAGTATGTTATGGCAGTTATTTCTTGCGTCAAAGGCCTTGTAAACAGATATTGACCTCTTCTTTGGGTCTTCGCCGCACCAAAGTGTTTCCGCGCGTGCGGTGATAATGGCACCTTTATATTTTTCAACATCCATGCGTTTCATTTCAGCGTTTTTTCTTTCCACTTATAACGTTAAAATTCCAGGTCTCACTTCTTTCTCTGCTGAAGAGAAAATCTAGCTGAGCTTGTAGCTCCCTTTCTTTACTTCTTTTGTTTGTTTTATTACACGCACTCTTTCAATGGCGACCAATTTTAGTTGCTCCTTAAACTATTCCCACGCTTCGCAATAACATGTTTCATGCATTTCGTGATACGCCCGAATACCACCCATGAGTTCGTTTTAACGTCGTCCCATTTGTGTCTGTCGCCGTCCCTTTTCCAAGTTCCTATCCGTCTTTTCACCGGTGTCGATTTCGGCGGTCTTCGCAGTCGACTTCGGCATCTCTTTGTCCGCCGCATTTACCACGGTTTGCTGAAGTTGTAGCTTGCGGCGCCATAATTGGTCCTCTGGCGGCTTCTTCGGCGTCTGCTTCATGCATTAAGTGCTCCAGCATTACTCCGTCGCCTTTCGAAGGGCCAGCTGCATTGGCGTAGGTTCGCACGCATTTTCGCGTAGGTTCGCTGCATATTTCTTGACTTCTGTAAAGCCTTTGACAAAGTTAACCATCTGGTTTTCTTGCATAAATCAAAGGTACTAAATGTAGACGCTACAACCGTTAACTTGAGTCGAGCGTTCCTTCTCTCTCGGCTTCAATTTGTCACCACTAATGACGGTACTTCTAACGTGGGCCCTCAGGAATCCGGTGTTCCTCAGGGCTCTGTTCTTGGTCCTCTTTTTTTTCCTAACCACTTCCCTACCAAGCTTAAGCCGAACACAATACAAAATTACCGAATTTTCTTATTTGCCTGTTTGGTTGTACGTGTCTTGAAACAACTAAAAACATTATTGAAAGGCGCTTTATTTGCGAAATACACACAAAATATATATTTTTATAATATGCAGAGGATTTCCTTCGCTGAAGTGCCTCACGGAAGGTCCGCTAAGCTCTAGAGCATTCGGAGCAGGAAATGTCACCTTGCAATTTAAAAAAAATAATGCGCAGGGACAAGTGAGTCCGTGAAAACAAACTTTGGTTGCTCAACACAGATGGTGAAGCTGCTGACACTGGTTCTAAAAGAGAAAGCAAACGTACAGAGAGCAGTCCAATATGTTTCAATGAGCATCTGTATCCTAGTATCAAGCGATGTCTTCCTGCGGTTGTATCCAGGAAACGCCCGTTCAAGTAGCGCTGTGTCTGGGCGCGGTATGCGATAATATTTGCACGTAAAGCCGGCGGCACTAAAGCTGTGCAAACGTGTTCCGACGATGACCTTCCTGAAATAGCTTGAACCTTACTTCTTTGAGTATATTAACATAGTTGTCTTTTCCGAGCAAGATGTTTTATCAGGAATTCGTCAAACGTGCATATATCAAGCTCTGTAGCGAGAAAGCTCAGAACACTGTCATGGTGCTGCACTTAAACGCGCGTTCACTGAACCAGAAATGCGCCGAATTCACGTCATTTCTTGACAGTTTTGATTTTAGATTCAATGTGACTATGGTTACTGATACGTTGTGCAATGCACTTAATTAATAGGGCACCGTCATTAGGCGACTACAGACACCATTCACTTAACAGAACGAATCGACGTGGCGGAGGAGTGGCTAAATATGCTCGCAACACAGATAGTTGCGCGATATCAAACAAATTCACTGTACTCACGTCAGATTATGAGGATTTGAGCTTGCAAGGCAATGGTGCTGTTTTTTTCTGTAATTTATTGCTCTCGATCAGCCGACATCGCAAAGTTTTAGATTTTATTGCTTCACTTTTGGAATTTGCATCGTTTAATAGGTATCGCCTTGTTATTGGAGGCGATTTCCACATTAACATTTCCCTGCAAAACAAATCGTCGGACAAAATGTTAAATAAAACCGCTACGTGCGGCTTCACTAATAATATTACTACGTCCACTCGAGTATCGGCGCCAACTTCAACTATTTGGACCTTTTAATCACTAACACAGATACTTGCGTTGCCGCTGCTGCTACAATCAGCTGCGATATCAGTGACCACTGTCCGATATTCGTGGCCTACGCAAGTTCTGAAAAAGCAAAGAAAGCTTCTTGTAACACAACATTTCTTTATCAGGCTATAATGCAGTCATCACTAGACCTGTCTCGATCGAAAAGTGAAGATACTAACTGGGAAATTTTTCTTGGCGAAACTGCTACAGAAGCTGCGTACGATGCATTCATAAAGCTCTTCAGCGACCACTACGGCAGCTGCTTTCCCATTGAATCATTTGAGGTGGGAAAGCGCACCCCGAAGCCTTGGATTAATCCAGAACTGAAAGGTACGATCACAGAATAACATAAATGTCATCATTCTTCTTTAAGAATACGGCACATCAATACGCTGGCGACCTTTAAAAAGCTAAGGCACCGTTTACATGCTTTACATCCACCCGAAAAGTGATGTTTGATAAAGCGGTATCGAACAAATTACTTTATACAAAGCCTGAGCTACAACGCACCCAAGCAGTTAAATCAACTGCACAAGTGCGTACACAGAGACACGGTTCTATCGTGCACGCAGCTGCGTGATATATTTGTCATTGATAAATTTCAATTGCCAGCCTGAAGCTTGCAAATTTAACTTATTATTATTATTATTATTATTATTATTATTATTATTATTATTATTATTATTATTATTATTATTATTATTATTATTATTATTTCGTTTGAATACATAGAAAACACGAAGACACAGAGGAAATAGGGAGGGAACAGGCTGACAACTGCCACCTAAAGGGGCACAACGCCTGCCTGCTCATTTGGGAAATGGGAAACATCGGGGAAAGGAAGATAGGGGGGAAAGAAAAAGGAAAGAAAATAGGTACGAAAAAAAAATAACACAGACGTAAACACGAATAAGTGTTCACAAGGAAAAATGTCTATACGCTCGAGGCCAAATCGGTATTTTTTTAAGAAAGCAAGTAGGGCTCGATGGGCCTGGTCACGCCGAGCAGCACAACCCCTCGGGAACAGGCAATCATCAAGGTTCGTACACTTTAGACCAATAAGTCCATATTCCTTGATGAGCAGTGCTCGCTGCATAACAAATGCGGGACACTCAAAAATTATGTGTTGTAGTGTCTCACAGGAGTCACACGACGTACAGGCGCGTGCAAAAGTATACGGACCATGGAATCGCGTGGCAGAATGCATCGACGCGCCATCTACCGACGCTGCGCCTGCTGTCGAGAGCATCACTGAAGCAGCGGTGCGCATGCGCGTCCCTACATATCAGATGGCCTCTCAAGTCGCTCTGTCTGACGTGGTTATGGCGCTCGTAGACAAAACGTCATCTGGGTGTCGCTTTCGTTGTTCCATCTAATCTGCGCCGTTGTTTTACGAAGCGGCTGCGGCGGGGCCGGCTCAAGTGCCGTGCGCGCGTCGCTTTTTACATAGGTCAATCAGCCTAACTAAGCATCGTAGAACCTAGTGAAGCCAAGCATACATGATTAAGTTTCTCAACCCAGCTCGTCTTTGTCGCTTTAAGCCATGTTAAGCTTAGATGTGCCTAGTTAAGCCAAAGTAAGTGTAGCCGAAACTGATTAAACCTAGTTGAGCATGGTATCACCTAATAAAGCCAAGCATGAGTAAGTTCATTTAAGCAAATCCTAATTAAGCTTTGCCCAGCTTGCCGTTTTCATGTTAGGCCAAGTTGACCTTACATGAGCGCAGTTGAGTCGAGGAAAGTACAGCCAAATCTAATTAAGCATAGTTTATCATGGTTTCACCGGATAGAGCCAAGCATACTAACCATAAACAAGGCAAGCCTACTTGTGACCAATTAAGCCAAGTCGAATTCCCCATCAGCCCAATGAAGCCAATCTCAGAAGGATTACCCTTGACCAAGCTCAGACTAATTAGGATCATTAAAGTCTAACTAGCGTTAATTATGGCACTAATTAGACTTATATCAAACCAAGCACGCCCTAGATAATCGAGTTTCACGTGGCCTATTTCCTCAACGTTAATTAAACTAATTAACCTAATTAAGCGGTGTCAAGACATGCCGAGAAGAATCTGATTAGGCATAGCAAAACAGCCATTTGGGCTAGTTGGTAACGGTTCATATCTTAAAGCAAATAGGCGCACTATGGGAACAAGGACAAAAGGGAGGAATTTATGTGTGCTCTTTCAATAAACCTTCAGTTGCGAGTGTGCGCTTTGTGTCGTCGGTTCCTCCCTTTTGTCCTTGTTCCCATAGTGCGCCTATTTGCTTTAAGATATGATTAGGCATAGTTGCGCATGACACTTCCAAATTAAATCAGAGCGTAATTAGCTTTATAAGCACATCAAATCAATCGTGTTATTTTCAAGCAATCGAAGCTGATTCCCTGTGAACCCCATGCAGCCAGTTCAGGAGCATTACCGCTGACCAAGCTGAAGCTAATAAAACTCTGTTAATCCACAGTAGTGTTAATTAGGAAAAGGTTCAGTTACGTTTCCCTGTGTTGTGTGAGATCGAACCGAGCTCACCCGCGATACTTTTGTTCATGTGGCATAATTACATTAAACAGGCGTAACTGAATTAGGCAAAGCCAAGGTGAGTATAGAAGAATGTGATTAAGCATAGTTGAGCATGTTACTGCGTAATCAGCGAGAGCACACTTCGGTGCTATAAGGCCATCTTTGAATGTCTGGCTGTCGCATTTATACGAGCTCGACACTAGGAACTTCGTGATTCGAAACCCTCCGCAGTGATACACTGGCCATAAAAACAAAGGAAGCTTGCGAAGAAAGCCACATATACTTTGCAGCAACATTGGTCTCTTGAGACAGCTCAGACTATCAGGTTAGTTTCATTTTTTTATCTTTAGATAAATTGCACAGTCGCCCCTCAGGATATAGATAAAGTTCATTGGGTAGCTGTTTGTTTATAGGTTTAGGATAAAAATTAAACCGCGTTGAACCAACTTTTTTTTATTTTCCCCCTTGGAAAATGAAATAATGTTGCCCCTACTGAAGCGGCAACTGAACTGGCTGCATGGGGTTCACAGGGAATCAGCTTCGATTGCTTGAAAATAACACGATTGATTTGATTTGCTTATAAAGCTAATTACGCTCTGATTTAATTTGGAAGTGTCATGCTCAACTATGCCTAATCAGATTCTTCTCGGCATGTCTTGACACCGCTTAATTAGGTTAATTAGTTTAAGTAACGTTGAGGAAATAGGCCACGTGAAACTCAAGTATCTAGGGCGTGCTTGGTTTGATATAAGCCTAATTAATGTCATACTTAACGCTAATTCGGCTTTAATGATCCTAATTAGTCTCAGCTTGGTCAAGGGTAATCCTCCTGAGATTGGCTTCATTGGGCTGATGGGGAATTCGACTTGGCTTAATTGGTCACAAGTAGGCTTGCCTTGTTTATGGTTAGTATGCTTGGCTCTATCGGGTGAAACCATGATAAACTATGCTTAATTAGATTTGGCTATACCTTCCTCGACTCAACTGCGCTCATGTAAGGTCAACTTGGCCTAACATGAAAACGGCAAGCTGGGCAAAGCTTAATTAGGATTTGCTTAAATGAACTTATTCATGCTTGGCTTTATTAGGAGATACCATGCTCAACTAGGTTTAATCAGTTTCGGCTACACTTACTTTGGCTTAACTAGGCACATCTAAGCTTACATGGCTTAAAGCGACAAAGACGAGCTGGGTTGAGAAACTTAATCATGTATGCTTGGCTTCACTAGGTTCTACGATGCTTAGTTAGGCTGATTGACCTATGTAAAAAGCGACGCGCGCACGGCGCTTGAGCCAGCCCCGCCGCAGCCGCTTCGTAAAACAACGGCGCAGATTAGATGGAACAACGAAAGCGACACCCAGATGACGTTTTGTCTACGAGCGCCATACCCACGTCAGACAGAGCGACATGAGAGGCCATCTGATATGTAGGGACGCGCATGCGCACCGCTGCTTCAGTGGTGCTCTCGACAGCAGGCGCAGCGTCGGTAGATGGCGCGTCGATGCATTCTGCCACGCGATCCCGTGGTCCGTATACTTTTGCACGCGCCTGTACATGATGGACTGTCTACACGACCTTGTCGGTACAAGCGCTCACGCACTAATATAGAGCCATCTCTTAGCTTATATAAGAGGGCTCTGTCACGACGAAGTAATCCACGACCACGAATACGGGGAGGGAACAACCCGCGGCTTGCTACACGTTGGTCAGGGTGCTGCTTGAAAATATGTCGGCGGATCAACAGACGAGCGTTGTCTAACAGGCATTAAATTTCTTGGCAGTCGCACTCGCTGTGGGCACAACTTGAAGCAACGTGATCAGCCTCTTCATTCCCAGCAATACCCACATGCGAAGGTATCCATTGGCAAATGAGGGACACCCCACTAGAAATAATGTTTGTGGCAGATTTTACAATGCTGCATGTAACTGGACCGTCGCAGTCTTTTCTCAATAGTCTGCTAAGGGCAGCACGAGAGTCTGTATGAGAACGTTTGCTGCTCCTAATTCTTCTTGAACGTATTTCAGAGCAACATCAATCGCTGATAGTTCCGCAGTTGTTGATGAAGATGGATGCGGTATGCGAAGCACCCGTCTGATGTTAGTCGAAGGGCAATAGAAAGCTGCAGAGCCACCTTGGCCGTCAATGCGTACAGATGCGTCTGTAAATACATGGAGATAATCATCAAACTTTTCAAATAGGTGCGACTGGGCCAACTGAAATAGTGCCGAAACAGGCTGGTCAGACTTTTTATGTATTCCGGGAATGGATAGATAAATGGGGAAGGTGCACTGGTTGTACTCTTTCGGGGTTGTGAAGGTAGTGGAATCTTCTGAACTGCCGGCAATCGTAGTAAACAATGCCGCCATTTTCCCCATGCAAGATCCCGGGCGTTGAGTGAGGCGATTAATATGTGCTTTACCGTCTGTTGCTCGGTGCAAACGCTCGATATGGTGCAGCGCTCTCTGGTCTGCCTGTAGCCTCAGGGGCAACTGGTGCGCTTCGGTGAGTAGAGGAACCGATTGCGCCTCGCGAGGTAAACCAAGTATGAATCGGAGGGCAACACGGTGGTCCCGTTCCAATTGAGACATCAAAGTAGGTGGCACGTTCAAGACTGGCAAAGCGTACATCAAGCCAGAGAGCACAGCTGACTGATACACCTGTAGGGCTGTCGTCTGATCGCAGCCAGCGCCCCTAGCAGTCAGGGCAGCCACATGCTTGAAGAGTGTCTGTGATTTGCGCCTCGCGGAGGTAACGGCAGGCCGCCAAGACAGGCGATCATTAATAATTACGCCCAGGTAACGATGTTGTCGTACCCACTCTATTGGTGTATCTCCAATGTACAGCCGGCTCATGCTTCGTCGAGCACGTTGTCTGGGATGGTAAGCAATGGCGGCTGACTTAGCAGGCGAAATTTGTAGACCAACTTCTTCTAGGTACTCTGTAGTAGTATTCAGCGCTCTCTGCAAAATTCCGCTAAGGCGCGGACCCTGCTGTGAAGGACCGCTTATCCACAGTGCGATATCGTCAGCATAGATTGCTATGCCTATTGGGAACTCATATTCTTGAGGTAATCGGCTTGGCAGCCCAGCAAGTACACTGTTAAAGAGAAGCGGCGACAAAACGCTTCATTTTGGGACACCGCACTTAACAGTGCGCGATTCACTTTTCACTCCTCCGATGAGTACTTTCATTTCGCGCTCCGATAGAAAGTTACGCACAAAATTAAGCAGTCGGCCCGAAATTCCGGCAGCCATAAGTGCAAAAACAATCTCCTTATGTGGCACCGAATCAAAAGCTTCTTGCACGTCCAGGAAGAGCATATATGCAGAGTGCCTGTTTTCTCGAGCAGATTCAAGTGTTGATACGAGATCTGCGATGCTATCGATGGTTGAACGATGTCGACGAAAGCCGCTCATAACTTCAGGAAAGAAATTGAACTCCTGTAGTCTGCCATCTAGACAATATAACAAAGTGTGGCGAACGTCTGTGATCCCTGTTGAATGGAAATCATCTATCGTGAAGCCAATCTTAAAGCCTGGGCGCCCTGCAAAACACCTCAGGTCACACCGGCCCATATCACTAACTTCTAATGTTATGAAGCTGATGGAGCGAATGGTACTGTTTCGTCTAGATGGCAAACTTGTGTCAATGCCTATTGCAATACATTCATGAAATAAATACTAATTTCTTTTAGGTTCCACATGTATATTATTTACTGTTGCTTTTCACTGCTGCGTTTCTTAATATCCATTTTGAAAGTGTAACAGTATATATTTCCTTTGTGATTGTTATTCACGCGTATTTTAATATGTTCATAATGTGCATGGATGTATTCATATGTTTTTATGCCCAAATAGCCACGTGTTGTACCAATGAGACTATCACAACGAAAAGTTTTGTTTGTATTGCTCATGTGTGCACTGCACTTGTTGCCGGGTTGCGGCCCCCTGGCTTCGTCAAGCTGTATGCTTACAGCTTTCTTGCCAGGGTGGCCTTTAGCATTGTATTTCCCGCATTTTATGAATAAAACATGACTTCACTTGAACAGGCTTTCCGGTAGGGGTTTGCTTACATCTAACGACGTCCACTGCCGATATGTCGAGCCGCGATCATCGTCCGAATCCGATTATTTCGACGAACAATGCTTCGTGGGTATAGTCACTGCCACACTCGGAGGAGAACAGAAATTCTTCTTCATTTCATAAAATTTCGTGCAAAACAAGCGCATTTTTGTTCTTTTTCTTCTGAACGGTGCTGCTCCTGGCAGGCGCGCGCCGCTCGTGCACAGAGTACGACGCCCTTTTATAATTCCGGTCACCAGAATCAAGTCCTTTCTCGGCCAAAGCGTCAGCTTTGAGCGCGTTTTCTTAATTTTTGACTGTGCTATATGTTGAATCTTAAGAGAACACAGCGAAATTAATCAGGGTAGCTTAACTGCGGCGCCTCCAAATTCTTGTTTTAGGGTGGATGAGCCTAGCTCGTCTTTGGTAGGAGTAGTACAAACCGTGTGGACGAGCTCAGCTCGTCTTCGGTAGGGAAAGGGTTAATATATATAAACGACTTACCCAATAACATTTCTTCACAAATTCGTTTATTTTCAGACGACTGTGTCATATATCGTAAAGTAACCACTACCTCCGACGTCGCTAAGCTGCCGTCAGATCAGAAGCTGCCGTCAGGTCACGTGGCGCAGGGAACTCAATGCTAACGAATGCAAATAATGCAAGTTTCGCGTTCTAGCGCAGCATACAATGTAGGTAATAGATAACTCCCTTGTCGAATTTGTCTCAGCATACCGTTACCTTGGCGTACAAGTAAGTAACGACCTGTGATGTAATGATCACGTCGAACACATAATATCTAAAAGTAATCGTACTGTGCGATACCTAAAAAGAAATCATTTTCTCGCTCCTTTTTCACTAAAATTACATCTCTACACGACATACGTTCGTCCTCAGCTAGAGTATGCATGATCGGTTTGTGATCCACATCAATCCATGTTAATTGGCGCAGTTGAAGCAGTGCAAAATCGCTTTGTCCGTTTTATACTAGCAAAGCTTCATCGTAAAGCAAGCGTAACAGAAATGAAAGCAATTCTCAACATCCCATTACTATCCGTTCGATGGAAGGAAGCTTGCATTTTACTTTATCATAAATTGTACTATCACAATGCCACTCTCCGAACGCTCTTGATTCACCCACCACCATTCACATCTGCTCGCAGAGACCATTGTCATGAGGTCAATGTCTCCTTTTGTAGCGCTGTCATGTGCTCACAGTCATTTCCTCTCAAGGCCACTGTTGAATGAAATAATGCATCGTCATCACTGGTCAGCATACGTTATCCAATACTCTTCAAAAATGCTTTAGTTGTCAGGATCTACTGCTCTAAGGTTTTTACATTTGTTGTTGTTGTTGTTGTTCTGAACTAATGCTCTGTTACTTCTTGTTATAATAACGCATTCCTACTGGATTCACTAGACTGACCTTTCAGTTTTGAATGAATGTCATCCTTTACTTTATGTTCTTATTGTAGCATTCTACTCTACTAATGAGACTGATTGTTAAGCGCTATTTTCCCTTCCTGCTTTGCTAATTGTTCCAACTACTAGTGTTCTTGCCCCTCCCTTTTACAATGTACTGTATGTGGCGTGTAGGCATAGGCGTGAGCAGGGTTCCCCTTCAGGAGAGGGAGGGCGAAGGTTCATTATGGCACCCCCTTCCTATTAAGTCAATGTATGGGGGAGACTTTGCGCCCCCCTCTTTTTAGGTGACTAGGGGGAGGCCGCCCTCTGCCCCCCTCTGCGCACGCCTACGCTTGAGGCTATTATAAATAAATAAATAAATAAATAAATAAATAAATAAATAAACAGACGATGAAATTGATACGCTTAGCGTAGGAAAAGCCCCAGGCCTGAACGTCTAGGCGCGGCTTTTTCCAAGGTCTTCAAATAGGAGGTCAGTCAATTATTTCCAAGCATCTTCGAGGAAAAGTATGCAAGAGAACAAATGTCACCCTCTTTCAGAACCGCCCATAATGTATTGATTCCAAAATGCGAAGATACTGTCAAGTTGTGCCAGTAAAATTATGTAGACCAACAAGCCTTACAAAATGGGACTACAAGAGGCCTATGAAAGTGTAAACGAATATACTGCAAAGTTTGATCACGCGACTAGTAGGGCCACATAAAACATGCGCAATTCAGGGCAGGACAAATTTTCAAAAAACACATATAACGCATTCTGTGCTGGAAAGCTGCGATGCTCTTTCGAGAAGGGTTGCAATGCTGCAACTTGACTTGGAGAAAGTCTCTGACAATGTCTCCCCCGTTATTCTCTTTTCAATATTAGAATTAAACTTGACTCTCAACTAATTCCCGCGCGTGCGCATCATTGAGCGTCAATTTAGATATATTTTCTGTTCAAGCAATCAAACTTTCAGTCGTAAGTAAGCGGTTTTGGTGTTCACTTTCTTGTCTTCGTCTTTTTGCGCTACTATTACACCATTATGAATCAGTACCAACTAGCTCGCCTTTCCGTTTTGTTTGTGAATCATGCTGTACATTAAATTCAAGTCATTATTTTCATGTTACCACCTGTCAGTTATGTTCGTCGTACAGTCACGTCACGTAACACCAATTGTGGTTTATTTCACGCTAGCGAAGCGGCCGCATGCGCACGATGAGCGTGGCATGTAAATCATGCTATACATGACATGCATGTGATGGTTTTCATGTTACCACCTGTCATTTATGTTCGTCGTACAGTAACGGCACGCAATACCAATTTGGACGAATACCAATCTAGCGAAACGGCGGCGAGCACATCATGAGCATGGCGTGTAAATCATGCTGAACATGACAGGCATATCATGATTTTCATGTTACCACCTGTCGCTTGTGTTCGTCATACAGTCACGTCACGTAATACCAATTTTGATGTATATCAAGCTAGTGAAACGGCCGCAAGTGCACCATGAGCATGGCATGTAAATCGTGCCGACCATGACATGCACCTCATCATTTTCATGTTTAAACCTGTCATTTATGTTCGGTATACAGAAATGTCTCGTCATACCAAGTTTGGTATATATCCATTTTATTAAGTGGCCGCAAGTGGGCAGAGGCGCTGTCATGTAAATCATGCTGTACGTGACATGCGTGTCCTGATTTGCATGTTAGCACCTCTCAGCTATGTTGGTCATACATTTTTGTAACGGCACACCATTTTCGGTTTATATCAAGTTAACGAAACGGCTGCAAGAGCACCAAGACCATAGCATGTAAATCACGGCATTCACGACATGCATGTCATGATTTTCATGTTATGACCTGTCTTTTGTGTTCGCCATATAGTCATGCTGTGTCATACTAATTTTGGTACACATCCGATTAACGAAACGGCCAGGAGAGCACAAAGTCGTAGGCGGATAGATAGATAGATAGATAGATAGATAGATAGATAGATAGATAGATAGATAGATAGATAGATAGATAGATAGATAGATAGATAGATAGATAGATAGATAGATAGATAGATAGATAGATAGATAGATACGCTCAATGTCGCAGAAGTTCGCTAAGAAATGCTTCGAATTTGAAATACTATAATCATCATAAACGGGTATGCGCCACAGAAATTGTATACATCCCACTACTCACTACTGGTCCACTAAAAATGAAGAAGAAGATTATCGTGATCAAACGGGTATGTGCCACTGTGCGACCTATCAGAAAACTATTATAATCAGAAACGGGTATGTGCTACAGAAATTGGCCGAATCCGACTACACACAACTTTCACCGAAAAGGCAGAAGGCAACAGTTAGCCCAAGAAATGGCAGCGAAGCGATGGCGGCCTGCCGAGGACTCCGAGTACGTACAAGGAGGAATACTAGGGAACGGGAAAGGCAACAGCGGCTGCGAGAAGACCACGAAGCGATGGAAGGCCTGTCTATGAGAGGTGCGAACTCTTGGTTTTAGCGCGAGGTTCTGTCTCTGGAGTTTGGACATTGGTGTCGTGTTTGTGACAGTCCGTGGTTTAACTCGAACCACGCTGCACTGAGAGTCAATGTAAAAACAACCTAGCATCACCTAGCTAAAGCCTAGGTACGACCTAGACGCAACCTAGAAACAACCTGTATTTGTATGCAGGTTGTTTGTTTGCGTACATAAACAACCGGCCGAGTAATTGTTATATAAATTATAATGAATAGCAATTATATCACAACAACTACAAATAGCATCACCTATACATTCCTCGGCTTGATTGTCTGCTAGTTCTCATAAATGTTGTGTCTAATAAAGAAAAAATGAGCCCTTAAAATTCTCCTTCTTTCGTTCACTTATAGCAAGGGTCTCGTTCTGGCATACGACATGCCTTCAGGCAGTATGCGAGGGACAGGCAGCTGCGAGCTCGTAAAAAGATCGCGAGGTACGTGACGCCAGCAGGCAGAAAGGAGTCAATGTTTCGCCGCAAGGGCGAAGCAATGAATGCGATAGCAAGAAACTGTAATGCTGTACGAAGTGAGGCTCGCCACTGGATACTCTCAGTTTGAACAGCGCGCCTGCTGCAAAGGCGGCCGAAGCAGCGAAGGAAATTAGCGTGCTTCAGCTGTCGAGCTGTGACACTTGATAGTTCGCGCTCATATTCTGTTTGTTCATTTACCGGCGTCCCTTGAGCTCGAGTGACTTTCGTACGCTCCGTAACATCAGCGCGGACATCAAGGTGAAAGCTCGAAACATCCCTCCTCCCGTCATCACGAGATGACCGCGTGAGCAGACAGCGTAAGGGCAAGGTTCTCCCTGCGCAAATATTAGAAGAAGCGAGCGAGCTGGCCGACGACTTTTAAATGCACCCGTTTCGCTCCTCGCGCCATCTCGCTGGTAATGAAGAAACACTTATAAACGCCTGCCGTCTCGGAGTACTGCCAGCGGTAAAGGGTGTATATATAACCCTCGCCGTTAGCTATCTGAAGGATCTGTATTTTGTGGCGTAGTGGTTAGCGCCACGCGCCGCGGAGTGAGAGATAGCTGGTTCGATTGCGCGCTTCGGAGGCATTTTTCTGAATTACTTTTCTTTGGGAATTTATATATGTATATACACATACTTATACATATACGGTGCTTATACGTTATACTTATACATACTTATGCATATACGTTATACAAAACGAGCCGAGACTCTGCATATAACTGCTATCGCAATAAAAGTGGTCGACAAAATTGGCTAGCGCGAAAATGGACAAGGACTGAGAAGGAACACTGATGTACAGGACAGGCGCTACTCGCAACTAAACTTTATTCAGAAACGTCTTCCTACATATATACACAGCCGAGTGGCGCGCGCAGGCGCAATGCACATGACAGTCGACATGCTAATCAGGACCGGGATACCAACACATATTCGCATTACAACCAAGTGTCTAAGAACAGTCTTTCCTTACTGCGCAGAACAACAGAAGTGTCACTGATACATTCACGGTCTTTCTTTTTAATATGATAAGCCTCCATTAGTTCTCTGGCCAGCGCATTCCCACTTCTGCCCAGAATTCGAATGCTAGACAGCACTGGCTCACAGGCACAGGTCCTACAATGCGTAGGCAGATGAAAAGTCAAATTATTCTTAACAGAGCGCTCGTGTTCCCGTGCTCGATCGTTGATGCAACGACCAGTTTGTCCGATATAAACCTTGCCACAAGTGAGTGGGATTTCGTACACGACGCCTACGGCGCATGTGACGTAGGGCCGGACGTGCTTTTTTCCGCACGTCGGTTTTTTTAAGTGGTCCCGAAATGCGAGGGCATAGCCCAGCCAGTTTATGCGGCGCTGAAAAAACTACAGGTACATTGTACCTATTTGCCACATTTTTAAAATTGTGTGCCACTTTGTGCACATACGGCACCACTTCCGGCCTTTTTTCTGCACGAGCAGAGCCAGGCCTCTTCTTCCCCTTCAGTTTCTGAAGGAGGGTTTCGGACACAGCAATCAAGTTCGAGCAGGGGAACCCAGCCGCCTGTAGGCGCTCAATCTGGCTATTAAAACTATCCTGAGCCAAGTGAACGCAGGACTTTGCCAGCACCGATTCAAGGCATTGTGAGGCAATAGCTCGTTTTACAACCTTACTATGAGCAGAATCAAAGGGTAAAAGCTCTTTTTGGGCTCGCGGAGAGTACTTCCAGCAAATATGCTGCCCCCTTAAAAGCATATTAAGATCTAAAAATTGCAATGTGTCATTGTTAGGAAGTTCATGGGTGAAGGTTAAACCCTTTCCATGTCGTCTAAACAGGTTTAAAATATCATCAACAGCACTAGTATTCGTCTGGAAGGGATTAGTGCTTAAAATCACGAGAAAGTCGTCTACATATCTAAAAATTCGTAGAACTTTCTCGCTGTCCAATAGGTTATTCAAGACGCGGTCAATAGCAGCTAAAAAAATATTGCAGAGCACTGGGGCAACACATGAACCAATACAAATTCCCTTTCGCTGGATGAACGTCTCGCTGTCAGAAGCAACATAAGTTGAGGATAGATAGTACTCTAGTAAGGTCATAAAATTATCGACCGAGATACCGGTAGAATTCTGGAAAGCGACATCTCCGTTCTTTTCTATACAACAGCGTACGGCAGGTAACAGGGCATCGTGGGAAACGGTGTAGAACAAGTCCTCTACATCTGTCGAAAAGGCAGACTTGCAGGAATCAAGAGATGCCAGAAACGTTGTCACTTCTTTAGAATTTTTAACAATAAATGGATCATCAATAACTAGAGTGTTTAAGTTTTTTAACAAAAACTGACTTAGCTGCTGCTGCCAAGTATTCTGCTCAGTAACTATACTTCTAAAAGGCATGTCGACCTTATGGGTTTTAACGCTGAAGAATACGGACAATGACAAAAGCTTACTGTCCATAATAGCCTTACACAACCCTGAAAGTTGCATCTCTTTACACAAAGAAACGGCTTTTGTTTTTACCTTGCTCAGGTTTACTTTTGCAGGAGCGAAGTTCTTGGTCAAAGCTTCAGTGGCTTTTTGACGAAACGTCGTTGAAGGCAATACCACAAAACCACTGTCCTTATCTGCTTGTAGAAGACGAAGTTCATTGTCCTTGCAGAATTTCACCACATCACTCATTTTTCCGTTGGATTTCAGGTGGGAGTGTTTCACAGTCTTCAATAGGCTGTCCACGCCGTCCAAAAGGCACCTCTCCTTGTCGTCGTTCCCTGCCTTGTCAGCCACACGCCTGTTGAGCGCAAGAAGTTCGTGCGCACGCAAACCTGGCTGAAGGCTAAACTTGGGACCTTTTTTGAGGGTCGTGGCGACGCCTTGTGGTAGCTGAACATCCCCGAGAACAGTGAGGTTACCAGGTTTTGGTGGCACGCGCCCAGGTCCTTTCGGTAAACGGTGAACGAGGGCCTGCCACTGGAACTCCGTAGTTTGAGCCGCTAACTTCTTGATCTTAATATGCTTTTAAGGGGGCAGCATATTTGCTGGAAGTACTCTCCGCGAGCCCAAAAAGAGCTTTTACCCTTTGATTCTGCTCATAGTAAGGTTGTAAAACGAGCTATTGCCTCACAATGCCTTGAATCGGTGCTGGCAAAGTCCTGCGTTCACTTGGCTCAGGATAGTTTTAATAGCCAGATTGAGCGCCTACAGGCGGCTGGGTTCCCCTGCTCGAACTTGATTGCTGTGTCCGAAACCCTCCTTCAGAAACTGAAGGGGAAGAAGAGGCCTGGCTCTGCTCGTGCAGAAAAAAGGCCGGAAGTGGTGCCGTATGTGCACAAAGTGGCACACAATTTAAAAAATGTGGCAAATAGGTACAATGTACCTATAGTTTTTTTCAGCGCCGCATAAACTGGCTGGGCTATGCCCTCGCATTTCGGGACCACTTAAAAAACCGACGTGCGGAAAAAAGCACGTCCGGCCCTACGTCACATGCGCCGTAGGCGTCGTGTACGAAATCCCACTCACTTGTGGCAAGGTTTATATCGGACAAACTGGTCGTTGCATCAACGATCGAGCACGGGAACACGAGCGCTCTGTTAAGAATAATTTGACTTTCATCTGCCTACGCATTGTAGGACCTGTGCCTGTGAACCAGTGCTGTCTAGCATTCGAATTCTGGGCAGAAGTGGGAATGCGCTGGCCAGAGAACTAATGGAGGCTTATCATATTAAAAAGAAAGACCGTGAATGTATCAGTGACACTTCTGTTGTTCTGCGCAGTAAGGAAAGACTGTTCTTAGACACTTGGTTGTAATGCGAATATGTGTTGGTATCCCGGTCCTGATTAGCATGTCGACTGTCATGTGCATTGCGCCTGCGCGCGCCACTCGGCTGTGTATATATGTAGGAAGACGTTTCTGAATAAAGTTTAGTTGCGAGTAGCGCCTGTCCTGTACATCAGTGTTCCTTCTCAGTCCTTGTCCATTTTCGCGCTAGCCAATTTTGAAGACTATGAACCAACTAGCCCAACAACGTATACTCTAAAGTGGTCGACGCTCGCCGTCATGGCCACGAGCAGCGCTGATTAGCACTCCCAGGTTTAAAATGCACAGATATGTCCGATAGTGTGGACGGGAGGATGCGCATTGAATATAGTCTGATCACGGGACTGAACAAGACGCCGCTGAAGATCCCATTGCAGTGTACAATTCTCACGGAATAAAACGAGTCAATTTAGAGCAAAGTAACGCACGTACTTTTGCGTGCTCAGTCTATGTCACGAGGACGTAATATTAGCTCACACACTTACGTGGGAGCAAACATCGCCTTAAATGACGATATTCATAGCGTTGGTTATCTCCAGAAATCGCAAATACTAGTCGTTATACACGCCCGTTCAGATGCCGCGTTTGATTCCGAGCGCACCATCTACACTCGGCCTTTTCTGCTGTGATAACGGGCACTTGGGAACAAACGTTGAAAGAAAATGTTTCGCACGACGCTGATACGACAGTGAGGATTCCATTCGACAAACCAAAAAAATTGACTCACTTGATAACAAGCCGTGTCGCGGGAACACCCAACAGAACCAACCATCAGAGCTGGGATCGCGCTTTTCACGCATTTTCTGCGCAGTCTCGAGGAACGCGTTGCTTCCTTCAAGTGTCTGACCCCACGGTAGAGTGCATAGTTGAAGTGTAGACAGGGTGCAGCACGCCGTAGCACATCTAGCCATGGCAACAATCACCAGCACGCACACTGCGTTCGGTTTTGACTGCGCTCTCGACTGGCGACCAACCTCGTTCGTGGAAGCCGTCTCGTCGTCGTACGTGTGCAGCGCTTGCAAACTAGTGCCCCGGATATTGACCGTGTTGCCCTGCCGCCACAAGCTTTGTCCTCAGTGCTGCATTCACGCCGGGCGGAGAATAAACCACTGCCCGCTGGACAAGAAAGCCTTCGACGAGAAAGATGTGATGTTCTCGATCCTCGGCACGGAAAGTGTTCTCAGTCGAAGAGTACGCTGCTGGAACGCCGAACATGGTTGTGACGTCGAGGACGAGGCTTCCGTCATGCTGGAACACTTTCGCAGAGACTGTCGATTCCACTTCGCGAGCTGCCCAAACTGCGGAAGAACGCTGCCGCACAGGGACGTCAGCAGTCACCTCGAGAGCTGCCGCTACCCGGAGGAACCTTATTCTCCCGAGGAATATACGCGTGAGGAACATTCTGCAGGTAAATCCCTAGCGGAGTACCTTTTCTCCGCCTTCGAGGAAGTGACGAGAAGGTCACTTGACGGAAACACGTCTGTAATTAGGTGGCACCCATCGATCGGGCAACGCCTCAGTTCTGAGAGAACAAATGAGACGACACGGCCGACGACGACTGTCGTTAATACAGTGGAAGACGCCGTGGCAAGCACGAGGGCACCCTACGACCTGGTTGTATTTGCGTCGCCAGACGAAATCGATAGCGCTTCAGCAGAAAGAGAGCTTTCTTCGAGTGCACTTTCCACAGGGGAACCCAGCCAAAGTGCGGGCGTGCTCTTACACAAAAGTGCAAGCGCGGCAAGTGACGAGCAAGACAATTTATGTGCCGCACCCGCTAATCCGTTCATGTCGCGCACAAAGCAAGCCACTGTTGCAGTGTCCGGTAGCACAGCGATTGACGACGCCCTTGCCGGGGCCGAAAATATTGAAGACGAAACTGAGTCGCAGTCGAAACTGGGCCCGGGCGCCAGTTTGGAAGCCTTGATGGACGTCCCGGAATGTTGCGAATTCACCATAGAAAATTGGTCATCTTTCACCGAAGATAAACCTCTAGCCACTGCCGTGTATGGTCAATGTGAGTGCGGCACTCGCGTTCTCTCCTACGGATACTTGATCGTACCGAAGATGATTTTCTCCAAAGTCAATTTCCTTAGCTTCAGCGTATATGCTTTTCGAGGCAGTGAAGGTTGTCTTTCTGAGCATCCTTTTGATACGATTTTCAGAGTGCGGTTTGTTCATCCCTCCGATTCCGAGAAGGACTTGAGACTGAACGCGGATGTCATTTGGATTGCACCTACTGTGAAGAAGGTTATGGGCAGAAGAGTGCGCTTTGTGTGGTATAGCAAGGAATTCGTGAGCATTTTTATGATCAATGAAAGCGGGCTCGTCACAAATGACCAAGTGCGCATGCGTTTTAAACTGACACCGTGGTAACCACATCGTACTCTATGCTATATCAAATTGTATTCGCTACTGACGCCTTGCCCTCCCATTTTATTTTCACCGTATTTACTTTTATTTAGCGCTTTTATCTGCGCTTTGCGTAGCATTTACTTACTGACCTTTTTGACGTGTGCATGCTGACCGATCATCTTTGGATCTTATTGATAACCGTATGGTGCAAAACAGACCTTGAGTGCATTCGAAAACAAACGGCACGCTGTACTACGTCGAAAGCGTATGTTTCAGCCGTTGTTTGTGACTGCAAACAGCGGAAAACGTACCCCGAATAATAAAGACTCATTTCACTTATTGCATCTGTTCAATAGTAAGCACAGACACTATTTGCCGCGCTCCCGTGGGTACCAGCACGTTTCGTCACGTGATGACATGTGCCACCTCCGACCTCCTCGGCATTTTTACAGCGTCAGCGCTCGACTGCGGTGCGGCCGAGGAAGTCGCTGTCCTGATATTTGTCGCCAGAAGTGGCAGCGTAAATTGCACGAAACTTTTGCCAGCGCTTCAGGAGACCCGTATATGTCTCGTACAGTTAACCACAAAAGTTTGCGGACAATGCGAGTGCGTGGCCAAAGGCTCTTCGCGACACTTCCGCTACGTCAACGGCAATCGACAGCAGCGCTACGCCCAAGACTCATCCGTCCCTCGATCGATGGCCTCACTGATTTTTCGCACTGGGCAAAAATATTTTCCACCTTTCACTTCTTAGCGCGACGTGTTCCGGGAGCCTTATCTAAATTCTGTTTCGCAAGCAGTCGTAATCTTTCTCACAAAGTGATATCGACCCAACGGCTCACTGTTTGAGGCACGACGTGATAGCTTTGATTCGGCTATCGAAGAATATGTATGACAGTTATACTGCAGATAAGCGCTGTGCGTGAAAACAACGAACTAGCGATTCGCTGCATGCCAGCAGAAAATTGATATGCCAGTGAGTAACAACACGACCAATTTCCGGGCCAGCGCTCCGATCAGCGGTAGGTCGCGCGCCACTAGGCGGCGCGGACAGGCAGTTTGGCACGCGCTCGCGTTGTCTGTAAAAGTTTGTGGTTGACTGTCCGTATTTATCCTTTCACGATGACAAATTAACTACAGTAACTTATTTTTTAATTTTCGGCGAGAAATTTTCATTGTTATTTCTCAAAGAAAGAGATAAAGTAGCTGATAAGTTGAAGCTCATATTGTTACGGTGAGATGCGTTTATTTACAAAAGGTTATGGATGCGAGATTACAGGGATCAAGCAGATCATACTTCGTGCCCCCGCCATTCTCCTCTTCTTCAATGCGTCCCCCCAGTATCGTAGCAATACCCGCTTTGCAGACGATGCCCACCGGGCGAGTCAGGTTTCGTTGCGACGATGAAAGCGTTTGAGACGGGCAACATGCACGACGTTGGTCTTGCTTGAGTGGCGGCCAGTAGGCAAGAGCCGAGATAGCACGTAGTACGTGACATCGCTGAGACGTGCCATGACAACAAAGGGGCCAGTGTAGCTGGCCAGGAACTTTTGGCATAGGCCACGCTTGCGAAGCGGTGCCAAAGCCATACCAAATCGCCTTTCTCATACAATACGTGTCGGTGACGTTCGTCATAATGGTTCTCAGAACGTTTCTGGGAAGGGAAAGTCTCTTCCCTTCCCATAATGGTTCTCAGAACGTTTCTGGGAAAAGAAGGCCTCTTCTGCGCGACAAAGGATTTTAATCGAGAGTCGGTTTCAGAGAGCTGAAGAATAGTCAAGAGCTCTGCGGTGTTGGCGTACGTAGAGCAGATAACATGGACTCATCTGGTCGTCTGGTGCTGTGCAGTATTGTAGGCAAAAGTTATAAATGGTAAGACGGCGTCCCACGTTTTGTGTCCGGAATCTACATACATGGAAATCATGTTGACGAGTGTTCTGTTGGTTCTTTTGGTTAAACCGTTAGTCTGCTGGTGGCAGACTAACGCAGACGAAGCAGGTCTTAAACTACATCGGCAATAAATTGCCGCTGGCGATTACTGATGATGACACGTGGAGATCCGCGGTGTAATATAATGTGTCACAGCACGAACTGCGAAACTTGAGTGGCCGTTGCTGCAGGAATTGGCGTAGTTTCGGCATGGCGTGTCAATTGGTTGACGCCCGCTATAATCTATTGGTTGCCGTTCGTTGAAAGAAAGGGGCGAAACTTGTCACTGCGTTGCTCCGCGCGAAAAGTGGTCAGGTCAGGAAATGGGGCATTGACAGCTGCTAAATATTCATCGAAGTTGTCTGCGTCACACTACGTTGCTGGAAGGGGAATCCGGGAGAGGCAATCGGCATCGGGATGACGACGACCGCTCTTGTAACAAACTTCGAAGTCATGTTCTTGCAGTCGTAACGCCCAACGAGCAAGACGACCGGATGGGTCACGTAGTCCAGTGAGCCAATATAAATATTGTTGGTCTGTGATAATCGAAAATTGTCGTTCGTAGATATACGGGCGAACTTGTGGACGGCGAATACGATCGCGAGGCATTCCTGCTCTGTGACAGTGTAGTTGCGCTCCGGTCTACTTAAACAACGACTGGCATAGGCAACGACGTGTTCAGCGCCTCCATGGTGTTGGACTAAGACGGCGCCGAGACCTACACCACTGGCGTCGGTATGTACAGTGCTCGTCAAATGAAACCCGAACAGCGGCAAGCCTTCGCAGTGGTATAGTGCGCGCCGTCCAGTTATCAACATGGACAGGCGCGCATATGCGCAGTGCGGTCAAACCGGATGCGCGCGCCTGTCAATGGTGGTAACTGGACGGCGCGCACTATACCATGCGAAGGCTTGCCGCTGTTCGGGTTTCATTTGACGAGCACTGTACTTCTGTGGCAGCAGATGAGTCGTAGTGAGGTCATAGTGGGGTCAGATGAGTCATAATGACACTATGACAGTCTCATTTACATGACACGGTCATAGTGTGCTTCCGGCCGTTTTGTTAACTGGATGTATACCAAAACCGGTATGGTATGACGCTAGTGCGTCACGAACATAAATGACAGATTATGCATTGTATATTCCAGAATATACGTTTCATTAGCATGGCATATACCGGATTGTGTGTGCATGCATGCATGTCAAACATGCGATATATAGTTTACTACATGCCATGGCATGAATGACTTCACTTGTCTCAAAGACAAACAAGGCGATATAGCAGCTCTCCGCCGGCTGCTTCGCATTACATGGATTCCCACACTGCGTGGGATGTGCCGTACTTTTTTTTAGAATTTCCCGTCATTGCTTAATTAGAAGCAGTGTTATTACTAAGCTTGAAAATAAAATATTCATATAATAGTGTTTCCCTGCTGTATTACTGTTATATATATTTTGTGTTTTGATACACGATTTCACGCACGTTTTCGTACACGCGGGTTTCATACTGGCCCGTCACCTGGTTCATTTCATATAGCTGGGCTTAAATGTCCATAGATAGTGTGACTACATAAATACTGTATAGCGAACCTAGCGCTATTTAGTTATAACATTCAATACCAGCAACTGCACATTCCTTGTGCCCAATTACATTGTCTTTTTTTCATAAACCGTCCCAAATAGTGATCTTATCAAACTAAAGGAAAATGTGAAAAACAAAATTGAATAACGCACCTTCTCTTTGATACAGAAGATCGCCTTGCAGAGGTATACTTCGTTGTATTTCTGTTAGGGGGGTGAAGACTTACGTGAGTGAAAGCCACTCAGGTGTGCAGTTATTGCCGGCGCATCAACAATCAGGTACGCGCCTCTAAAGCTAGCATGAATAATTCACCCATTACTTGGAGAAACGTTCGCCATTACACTTTCCTTCCGCTGATTCATAAAGTATTCCGCACCGGGCTTCAACTGATGAGGCGTACGGTCTTCATCAGAATACACGTGAATGCACTGGCGACCAGAGCAAGACTTGGAGCACTCGCACGACGACTATCCGAAAGCAGGTAATCCACTGGCTCATGCACGGAATGCAACACATCACGGCACAAGAGCGCGGTCCTCTTGTCATCATGCCCGCCTCTCTCGGCGCCACAGTGACAACATTATAACCAAGTCGTTGCCGAACCACTCGAAGACAGCGCCATAGTAAATGCGCACCTTCACTGCCGAAAGAAAAGAGGTGGGGGCAGCTTGATTATACGTGAAATGCCAAAGAAGCGAGTGAGGCTCCGCATGGATGCCCCGCTGACGCAGAAACTTCACTCAAGGAACGATTCAAGGAAGATACGGGGCTACCTTGTCTATCTCAAGTAACCCCCGTAATCACAAACGCTCCTCGACTCGACCGTTCAATCGAAACGCTCCATGAGGGCCGTTTTCCGATTCACAAATCGCTCTTCACTCGAAACGCACCTCGACTTGAGGAAATCTCGAGCGTTTCACTTGAGATTGTCAAGGTAGCGCGGGAGCTACCTTGAATCGCTACTTGCGAGCCAAGTATCACGGCGGACTACGCTTCGTTTGTGGAATATGCGCTCCGCGTTGACGAGCTGACGGGAAGACGGCGTGGGCATACCGCTACCACTCTTCATGGACCGGTCGAATCCCATGGAACATTTCACAAACAGCGAATTCCTTGCGCGCTTCCGCTTCACGAAGAGCAGCGTGAAAAAGCTGCTTGAGTGCTTGTCCCTTGAGGAGAGCTGCAGCCACCGTGGCCACCCTCTTCCACAAAATGATGCAGCTTCTGATTGAGCTGCGCTTCTGTGGAGCGGGTACATTTCAAGTAGTGGCGGACGACCTCGAGAATGTGTCGCTTCCGACAGTGAGCCGCGTTTTTGAACATGTGTCGCGGCTGATCGCCGCGCACTTGTTCCCGCTCGTCGTTAAGTTCCCCAACTCTGATGACGGGTTCCGTGAACCTATGGTGGGGTTTTACCGCATCCCCAAATTTCCCGGGGTGACAGGGTGCATAGATTGCACCCACATCCGCATCAAAGCGCCTGGTGGGCCGGACATTGAAGTGTACCGCAACCAGAAGAGCTACTTCTCGAGAAACGTTCAGGTGGCTTGCTACTTCTTCTCTTCTAAAGTCACTAATTTTGCAGTATTTTTTAAAGAATAATAATTTAACATTCACATTATATAATGTCAGTATATATGTTTTTGCAATTTAAATAAAAGATGCCATAAACGGCACAATGGCAAAAAAATCAGCCACGGTAATTCTCAATTACCTCAATCAGGGCCCCGTTCAGACTCTTCTGAACGATGGGGCGTCCTGACTGCGCGGCGCTGCAGCCTTGTAAAAATGTATCCACACGACAAAGCAAATTGCGCTTCGAGCCTGCGGATTACGTACAACGTCACCTGTTCCGCGCTGTCCTCCATAGGTCCGCGCGGAGCGATTCGCGAAATGACGGAGGCCCAAATCACTGTCGGGATGCTAAAGTGTACATACCAAAATCCTCCCCTGTAGCGTGAATTCACCCCTCTGTTGTGAATGCTAGCTGCAGAGCGATCCAAATCACGCCACATGTGAAGCAACTCGTCCACGATCACGCCCGTCCCGTGATTACAGCTTTCAGAGGCACACGAATGAAGAAGTCTTGCAAAGTCTTTGAAATTATTTGGCTGTAGCCAAAAATAACAGTGAATGCTACTACACTGAAAGAAGATCATGCATGCATGATGTACTACGTAGTTTACTTTTCGTTCAGCAGAAAAACAGCGCAACATGCAATCTATATTTTCTTTTCAATAGGCGATTGCAGGGCCGAAGCTGCAGTTCTTCCACGTCATCGCCCACTGACCTGTATCCGTGCACGACAGTCGTATATTCGACAACAGTCGTGCACGCGTTCTTGATGAGACCAAGCGAGTACCGGGTCTCCTGCTTGGCGATGCTGGCTACCCGTGCCTCTCCTTTCCCATGACCCTGACGGCTGACGCGCCGCCGGACAGCCCCGAGAGGCGGTTAGTAGGGCTGTGTAAACATTAAGGTTTGGTTTACTTTATGAAGCTTGCGGAATTATTTCCAAGCTATTGTGCATGAGGCCTTAATTAGAATAAGCATGGTACATGTACAGCTTTTTGTGTTTTGTGCACTGATTATATCCCATATTACAATAGAATATGAACGCCGCAATATTTGGTGCGCTTATGATCCCAAACTGTATTTAGTGTAAGTTCAAAGAGCAAGATATTTTCACGTGGGTATCAAGCAGCTCACATCCGCACTCGAAACACCATCGAGATAGCCTTTGGTGTGTGGAAGCGTCGCTTCCTGTGTTTGTACATGGGGCTGCAACACCTGGTGGAGCGTTCTGCTGTCATCACTACAGCCTTTGTTGCCCTGCACAACCTGGCAATCCTCGGGCAGGACCCGGAACCGCCAGCTGTCGTGATCCCGCAGCACTTGAGGCGGCCGAAGCCTGATGTGGCGAACCAAACGGACACGTTTCTAGGTTCGCGATGCCGAAGGCGGCTGATCGCTCGCCCATATAACTAATGAAGGAAAATGTACACTCTGTTCTATTGAGATGTCAACCTGAGCCATGTAAGTGCACGTTCTAGGGGGTGTTGAGAAGTTCGTGGCTTCGTCACCTGTCGCTCAGAAATGAAACAGACAGCTAAAACCGTATGAAAACTTGATACTTTGTTGAATAATTGGGCAAGTAAGATATGTGGGGTTTAACGTCAGAAAACCACAATATGATTATGAGGGACGCCGTAGTGGAGAATCGCGGATATTTTCACTACCTGTAGTTCTTTAACTAGCACCTAAATCTAAGTACACAGGTATCAGAATTGTCGCCTTCCTTGGGAAATGCAGCTGCCGCGGCTGGGATTCAATATCGCGATTTTCGGGTCAGCAGGCGAGCGCTATAACGGCAAGACCACCTCGGCGGGGCCTGGAGAAAAAGTTTGCAAAGAACATTCTCGCTGAAATGTCAGAAACATTGGAGGAAGGGTCCTTACAGCTCATTCAAAAGCGCGCTCCCTCGTTTTAAGACATGACATTTTGCTATTGAACATTAATCACATAGAGGCCTACCAACAACCTCGAAAAATCCGGTAACAAGCTATGCTGCCTACAGCTACAGCCAATTCTTAAAAATAGGCGAATACCTGCCAAAAATACTGCCCAGTTCCTGGGAATCTTCTGGGAGCATGTCAGAAGTCGGTGCAGAAATGTCAGAACAGTAGGCAATGAACATTCACAGATGTCCCGAGTTGTGGCTGCCAAACTGAAGGCCTTGGGTTCGAAAGTGGCCCTGCATCGCGCATATTCACGTTACCTGGTCCTTTACAACTACCGTATGTTTGAAGATGCCATAATGATGTCTTGAAGAGACATCATTAAGACGATGTTTTCTTCAGACATGAAAAATTCCTCGCGCTGGGAGTCCACAACACGCTGGACGAAATAGCCGAGGCACACAGAACGGCGCAACTCGAGCGTCTCTCTGAAACGAGAACCGGGAGACAGATACTGCGGGACCTTGGTCTCGAGCAGAGGGAAGGCAGGCAGCAAAACGACGTACCTATACCGGATAGCATCAACAGAAATCTCAGGGTCTGCCCGATCCCGAAGAACATGAACCCCGAGCACAACAAGGAGCGGAGGTTGGCAAGGGCCAAGGCTCTCGTGGACCTCCGCGCCAGAGAAGAAGGCGCCGTCTACGTGGACGCGGCAGAGTACCAAGGGAGCAGCGACGCATACGCGGCGGTGGTCGTCGGAGCATCGACGGGTGCAACGAAGACTGCGGCGAGCGTCCGGACTCGAGAAGCGCACAGTGCGGAGGAGGTGCCCATCGCCTTGGCCGTCTCCGACCCCGAATGCACTACAGTGCTGTGTGACTCTAGAACGGCAGTGAGGAACTACGCCAAGGGTAGGGTATGTAGTGAGGCCGCGCGCATACTGCGCAAGGTCGAAGACATCGGACGCAAAAGTGCTGCAGTGATCAAGTGGTTTCCGGCCTACGTGGGCAGTGATGTGTCGGAACCCGGGAACGCGAACCACAACGAGACGGCCAATGTGGCCACGCGAGGACTAACCAACCGCGTGGCTGCAAACACGGCCGACTCGGAGTGTTGGTCGCGGTACAGTGCTAAGGACAGGATGACCACCTTCAACGAAATAGTCAAATGGTACAGACTGAACAGGCAGACAATGCGCCACCTCACCCGGGGCTTACCCGGAAGGAGGTAATGTTATACAGACAATTACAGATGGGGTCGCTGCTCACCCCGGTGCTAGCTAAGTACGTGTGTCCGAGTGTGTACGCCAGTGACGTGTGTAGACTGTGCTTGAAGGAGAGGGCTACCGCGGCTCGCATCCTTTGGGACTGTAGCGTAAATCCGAGAAGCCAGTGAGAATACGACAATCCCGCCGCAGCTAGAGAATGCAACGAGGAACTACGATCAAGACACACAACTCAAGGCCGTCCAGCAGGTCTCGGCAGCTCAGAGAGAGAGCGACCGAGCGAAACCGAGGAGAAGGGGGGCGGCGCCCCAGGAAGGGGGCCGCAGCCCTCTCGGACCCGCGGAAGTAGCTCGGGAGCAAGGCCTCAAAGAGCACAACGCACGAGACTGACGTAATGGCCGCGTCGAGATGAAAGCTCGTCCTCCCTGCGTGGAGGGAGCCTCATCATCTCTGCAGGCATTTCATAAAGTTGTTTTCTCTCTCTCTCTCTCACATGCTGCTGAGGGCTGTTTTGACGACTTATAACAAGGACTCTTTTTCAGCAACTATAAAAGGCGAAACAACAATGTAGAAGGGACCTCTGCTTGAGAAGGAATTACTTAGAATAACTGTGCGCTTTCAAAGCTGTCACTGTACACTGTCTGGGCAAAGCCAGGAACTTTTCAGCACACTCTCCTGTAACAAGGTGGAATGCCATTGAATGTTATTCAGGATTTCTGCTTTGACGACATGTCTAACTCATCCTTAACGTACATACTTAGGTCCCTGTTTCCTTTCCATGCTTGCTGATTCGCAGCATATTTTTATCCTTCACCAGAGCTATGCCGTAGGTCTTGCACATAAAAACAATGTGTGTGAGAGACAACGAATCATTTATGCTTCTGCTTGCTGGCTTTCTGCGTACTGCTGCTTCTGGCGCTCCATATCAAAGCGCCACTTCTGCTGCTCCAGCTGCTGCCCCAGAAGCCACACCTGAATTTTATGCAGCTCCTGCTCCTGCTGCATTTGCATTCTGTGCAGCTGCTGTTACTAGAGCAGCTGCTGCCTATGCAAGCGCAGCTCCATGGCAGGCAGCTCCGCTTTGCGCCGCTCGTCATTTTTGAGTGCCTCCATTCGGGCAGCAGCTTCTGGGGCGAGCACCCGCTCTACCGCTGCTATGCGGCTTCGTGCCGACCTCGATGGCAGGGGTGCGTCTGCGCCAGACGAAGCCTCTCCGTTTTCCTGTGGAGCAGCTGTCGGCGCTGTTCGTTACACGTTGCTCCCTTCAGCAGGCAGTCAGTGAGCGTGGGCAGGGCTACTTGCAGGGGGATCTGCCATAGATGGTGCCACAGCATGCAATCTTGTGGAGGCAGCACCTTCCCTTGCTGGCAGCATTGGCTCGAATGACATGTCTGCACACATAAAAAAACACTTGCATAAGATTTGAGAAAGTTCACACACGTTAGCAGTGTTGGTATCACTGTTAGAATTTGGTATGATTATAAATGCACAGACATGCATGCATCATATTCAGACAGCTACTAAAAATCAGCTACACACGTAAATGGAAGGCACTTGTGGCTCCATTATGCAGTTCAGGCCAGCAAGTAAAACAGAAGTGTACCAGATGGCAATAATAGCGAAAGTTGGGCTAGTTGGTGGTTCATGCTTGGGATGTAAAAACAGCGCAAAATATAGACAAGGACTATATTTTGCGCTGTTTTTACATCCCAAGCAAGTACCAGGTGGCTAGCGTTACTTGAACATATAAACTTGAAAACTGCATTCATTCTAACCTCAGCGTTGCCACGGCAGCAGCTACTAACGCGTTACTGCAGCGTACCTGAGAAGCATTTCATTTGAAATAACTGTACATCCAGCATCGTTCTCGTAGGTCTCCGAAATATGTTAATCACACATATCTAATGTCAAAAGGTGGCCCCATTTTGCACATAACTTCTAAGGTAAAAGCACGTCATACTGCATGACTGCCGGAGCCGAAAGAAGTTTAGTTTTACTTTACTAGCTACATGAAGATCAGCGCTAACAAACCACTTCGATTAAGTGGAGGAAAAACTTACCTGCAATGCGCCTGCTACATGCTAGTCACACAATCCAACTTGAGAGACCACATGTCGCCACCATTGCTGGAGCAACGTGCAGCTCGGCTTTATGACTGAAGGCAATGTCGGCAAGGCCATAGCTCCTGGTTGAGCCGAGACTTGAACAGTTGGCCATGGTGCGATATTGGTAGTGTCTGCACACACAAAAGAAACAGAACTGGTGCTCTACCGTCATGCTATGTAATCAGAAAGGCCTTTTAACATTGTAGATTTTCGGTACAGGGGCACTTACTTCTGTGTTTCCATACTTCTACGTGAACACGCAACATTGCAAATTACTCTGTTCATAGGGTAATTACGAAAACGAATAACATGTGCTAGTTGCATGCAACAATGGCACCACCCAAACACCTTGATAACAATAACAGATGGGGACAGCTTCTCAACGTACATGGAAGCATGCAAGACAAACCAATTAGGAAAAACAGACTGTCCTTCATGAACCAGTGCTTCAGTGGCAGCAAAATATTGAGTTGACAGGCGAGTTTTATCTGTCGCAGTTGAAATGTGCTGGCTTCTTGGCGAGTGAGCCTTTTTCTGGGGGCGCAGTGCTGGGCAAAGGGTATCTGCACACAAAGAACAAAGTTGAACTACACGTCCAAAGGTGTGCTGGCCAGCAACCTAGCCATGATGTGAAACATGTCGTGCAAGTGCATGCTAAACCACATAAAAGTGTATGAGCAACGGTTTGAGGTGATATCAGTCTGTTTACACAGCATTACTTTCTCGTCAACAGCCCGGTATGCTCTCTATGGGAAGTAATTAGCGTTATTATTTCGTATAATTTGTTGTAACCTTATCCACTACTCTATAATTGTTATAATTGTATGCATGCATAATGACTGCACACAGTTTTGAACCCACTCCTGGAAAAGTTCCTGACGGGTTTGACAGTACTACTAAATATATCAAAATAATTACAGACACGTAAACTCTAGTAAAAGAGACATGCTAATCATTTCGACAGTTGCATTAGTCACGGAAGGATTGAAAGGTGGGCTAGTTGGTAATTCATTTCACGTTCAGTGAACTGAGAGCGCAGGGACAAACAACGGACAAAGGAAGAACCACACCGCACTCTTCCTTCGTCTGTTGTGTTTTCCTTCGTTCCCGATTCGCTGAACGAAAAAAAAATAGTCGCGGAAATGAAAATCACTGAAATATAACACCTCACGTTCAGTATACATGCATGCTGGCATAGCCCAGCACAACAGCTGCGACATGCTGACAGGTTTTGCCAATTCTTCCTTTACCGAGCAGCTCTTCCACGTCTTCGCTGCCAGTCACCATGTTCTCGAAGATGCGTGCCGGCGGTAGAGATAGCACCGGCTGGCTGGTGTGTGCTCCATCGCTGTCGTAGGGGTTGGCGAGCCGTGTCGCCACGTGCGAGGCTGCCACCCTTACAAGTGACAGCGACGGGCTCATTGGTCGGCAGTTAGATCGCCCACCCCCGGAGGTGTGAAAATGCGGTTACGTGGGTTCATTAATATTACAAGTCACAGCACAAACAAAACTTTTAAACAAGGCAACGCGTATACAAATACCTCACTTTCACAATAGGGGAATCATTAGTTCATGTTGTGGCATAAATTCAAGGAAATTGTTCTTTATTGCTTGCAAAACCACGTTCCATAAAAAAAGGAAGACCAGAAAGATGAATCCGTGGGTCACACGTGAAGTTATACATGCTGAAAGAAACGTGATTTGTTTGAGGAAAAGTCTAAAAGAGAAACCGAATATTTATAGCCGAGAAAATGTGAGCGGAGGCATAACTGACATGAAAAATAAAGTGAAGGCAGCCAAGTCTACTTATTAACGCGATAGCGTTAGAGAGCTCGTGTCGCAGAAATTCCGGTGTCGGTGTCGGTGACGGCCGACGGTGACGGCGTCCTTTGTTGTGAGCGAAAAATCGTCCCTGACCAAGAAATCGAGAAAGAAGCAAATAAAATAAACAATAAAAGTATTCGGTTCTATTGAGGATCGAATCCGGGTCGTTCGCGCGGAAAGCAGGTGTATTACCACAAAGCCACAATGTTAGTTGCCACTCTTTCGGAAAAAAACACTACATAAATGCCATGTAGTGGAAGGAGTCTCCTTAACGCATTTAATGTTGAATGGCAGAAGCGCACAATCGCGCAAGGCGACGCTTAACTAGGCATAACTGACATGAAAAATAAAATAAAGGCAGCCAAGTCTACTTATTTTGAGAAAACTTTACCTCGGTTCATAAAAAATTCCCCAACAAAATTTTAGAAATACATGAATCCCAAGGTCCGTAAAATGACCCAATAAACGCCTGAAGAAAATGCCTATTTCGCAAACGCATTAAAAAGCTATTTCCAGTAATTTTTACAATCGATGACAGAAAACAGCCTCACGTAGAAATTAGAGACGATAAATCTATTAAGAGAATATTCGTATCAGAAGCGGGAGTCTTTAAGTTACTATTGTAGTTGGATGGCAAAAAAAATGTTCAGGACCGGAAAACATAGCTAACGCGTTTTTAAAAAGATATGCCGAGTGGATATCAAAATACCTGTGCCTGCTTTTTAACCGATCATTGTCGTTACGTACCCTATTGCAAAAACCAGCGCCCTTCCAGTACCCCCAGCGTGATACCAGTACGTTTTTTGGCGCTGGACCGCACTGGGAACACTGGTACACGCTCGAATTCACTGGGACGTCGGTGAAAGCACTGGGAGAGAGCTGGGTCGCACTGGTAGAGCCCCTGGCTTTGCCGCTGTGACGCTGGCGCTCACTGGGAAGCGCTGGAGACGCTGGAATTCTCACTGGCGTGCGCTGGCACATACTGTTCTGCCAGTGCCGAGCGCTTTGGTATCGTTGCCAGTGCCGAGCGCTTTGGTAATGTTTTGGTATCGTTGAATATCGAATTTCTGATTCGATGGTACCGATAGATGCTATCCTAACGGGTCCCAAACATATGTGTCACAAATTCCATCTTTGCAGAGCAAGACGAGGAGATGCGCACTATTTTCATAATATATACGTGATATGATATATGTGAAATCACGGTCCCTTTTATTGTTTCCCTGTCGAATGTGGAGCAAAATATGTTAATAACCCAAAGCACCCAACACTAATAATATTGCTTTCTACCACGCTTTTTTTTTATTTATGCAGTCCCAATGAAGTCGTTAATTTTTGCGGAGCACGTAGCAACAGTGAATACACATTTCGTGCATGCCGCTCATATATATCAGTTTTGCATTCGTGATGTGTTGCGGTAATGACTTCATATTTTAATGTTTATAAGTCTGGAGGCATTGGTCTGAACAAACAGAGCAAATTGTTACATCGCCGTGCAGTTGGCAAGAAGTAAATGAGCTCTGGCTTCGCGACCCCTCCGAATGGAGGCCAGAAAAACAGCCGTCGTTCGATATCGCCACACCGGAAACGCATCTCGGCCAATTCTCGCACTTCCACTTACTTCAGCAATACGTTAGGTAACAGTTAAAAAGGTTTCGAGGCTAAAATGCAGAAACTTCAACCATCGCAACTCATTTGCGCCGAGATCGGTCCAACCCAGTGCGGCTCCCAGCGAGTGTTAGGCCTAGCGTACCGGCCGAGTCCGTCTACATGCCACCGGCGCTCCTTCGTTTAAGTACACGCAATTCCAACGTGTAAGATTTACTGTAAAGTATAGTCTGGACATCCGTTAACCTAAATTAACCATTTTTTCTTGTGTACGGTGTCCGCACAAGGAGCGATGACCATCGATGCGACGCGCTTTCAGCAACGAACACAGGCTCACCGAAAGCAGCCGGCCGCACTCGCCGGTACTTCTCTGATTCATACGTCAGAACACATACGTGTCAGCTGGTACGCGTTAGTGAACTAACACACTGGCATCTTTTTTCAACTAATTGTATTTGTTTTTGCGTAGCGGTTTTATAGTTGTAGTTATCGATAGAACTGCAAGTCAGAATACAGACACGCCCGCCCGTAGTGATATCGTCGCTCGCGCGAGAAATACTCAGTATGAATTCATGCAGGCGCGTGTTTATAGAACGAGTCATCATAAAGCTTCTGTGCATGTTCATCATTAGCAAGGGCGAGAAACGGCTGTTAAAAATCGGCAGTAACAGCCGTCAAACTGTACGCTGGTCCGCGATCCATTTGATATTTTTCGGAGTTAAAACGGGAATTCTTAAAGAAACCTAGCGCTCTTCCCATTTTGGGCATTTC